>NW_004524606.1:6177607-6205303 GCF_000260255.1 Octodon degus | reverse complement strand
CCAATGCTATTATGGGCTACTGGACTCTTTTAGAATATTTTGCTGAGTTTACACACCTATAATATTCAATAACAGAACTTAGAAAAAATGGGGTAGACCGATGAATGTCCATTTTGTATCTGTGTATCCAAGAACAAATTTAAGGAAGCAAAAATAGTACCTTTAAATTATTGACCAGAAATTATTGACATTATCTAATTTTTCACAGCGGTATCAGTATAATCAATGTTCTAGTGCTTCTTGCCTATGTCGACAGAGGACACAGTAAGTAATGGTAGTAGCTATCACTTGCCCTATCATCAGGTACCAAAGAGAGGAGAGGAAATTAAGGCAAAGTGAAAAGTCTGTGTCTAAGAGAGCAGGAGAAACCAGGCCTAGCTCACAGAATACAAGGAGAGACAGGGGCTTGCCCTCAAGTACCCAAGTCTTCAAGGGAAGTATGAAGTCTGTATCTTTTATGTACTTTCGAAGACTGAAAATTAATTCAAATTGAAATATCACTCTGTTCTAAAAGTGTTATAGGACACTAGATCAGATGTTGGGATGAGAAATGGAAATACTGTAAATAAAATCTGAAGTTTAATTTAAAAAAAGGTCAGGTCAGTGATACACATCTATAATACTAATGCTGAAGAGGCTGAGGTATGAAGATTGTAGATTTAAGGTTTAAGAGCATCTTGGGCATGGCAGGGATAGTCTGTCTGAAATATATATATATATATATATATATATATATATATATATATATATATATATATAGAGAGAGAGAGAGAGAGAGAGAGAGAGAGAGACAGAGAGAGAGAGAGAGAGAGAGACATAGAGAGAGACAGAGAGAGAGACAGAGAGAGAGACAGAGAGAGAGAGACAGAGAGAGAGAGATCATAGCTCAGTGGTAGAGTACCTCTGGATTCAGTCCTCAATATCATCAAAGAAGGACATAAGGAAAATAGGGAAGGAAAAAGAGAGGAAGGAAGGGATAAAGGATCCTGTGGCCAAAACTCCAATGTCAAAGAGTACATATATAGTTCACAAGCTAATAATACATAATCTCTAATCCAGTCCAAATACATTTACTGACAAGAAAGCTGGTGCCTGGATTTCAAAGACACATTGCTTAAATTCATGTCAATTAGTTACAGAGTTTTGTCTCAATACTCCATTTGTTATTGCTCAGACCAAGGCTTAGTAATTCTGGAATTTTAATAGAATTTCCTTTTTTATAGACCATACTTGAATGAAGTACACATGGATTTTGCTTGTGAAGCTCATCACAGTGGTAAGAGGTTATGTGACTACAATATTATTGATGGAGATACCTCCTTTTCTTCATTCCCTCCTGGCTTCCTCTCCTGCTCTTGATTGAGTGCTAGATTTTTCTCCTCACTGCATTTTCCTGAATATTTGGAGTCTTTCTTCTGCTGTTTCCTAGTGCCCTACAGCCACTGTGGCATGAAAAGCCAGATTATCCAGCAGAAAGTGGGTATGAATACAAAACAATATGCTTATCCATAAAACTAGTTCAGAAACACCCAGTCCATTAAAACATCAAAATCTTTTCAAACCACAGAATAAAAATTATTGTTAGAGCACTTATGCCACAGTGACCATGTGAAGTGTTTGTGCAGCTGAGCATGAAATGGGAGGAGATGTCCCGTAATGGCTAATGAGAAACATGAGGTGTGTTTGACAAATACAATGAATGCTTAAATTAAGAACAAAAACAAAAACAAAAACAAAAAATGAGGTAGCAGACACATTGCTATTAATCTCCTCCAGGTGCTCTTCTTTGCTTCAAACACACTTATCCCACTGTCCTAGCCACTGTCTGAAGCAGTTCTGAAAGTTCCTTTCCTGAGTATTTAGTCTCACCCCTGTGGCTGCCTCAGTGTCCTGAGACCATGCAAAGTGTTGATCGCTTTAACTTAGGGAAGAGCCAGAAGCCAGAACCTGCACAGTGCCAGACGTAGTGAATAAGATGGATGAGAACACCCATACTGTTTATGTGCTTGCCTGTTTATTGGACAGCACTCAACAACAGCAGCAGTAACCATGTTCTTTTTATCACACCTTACAAAGATACATACAACTTCCAGAATTGCTTCAGAGAGTAACAGGAATGATAGATAAATGTGTTTGAAGTTTGTGTGGGGGTATTTTGAAGGAGATTAATGGCAATATGTCTTTTACTGTAATAAATTTTTAAGTTTAAACATTCCCTAAGTATATGAGAAAAGAAATCTGGAAGGCTACCTCTGTCCTCTAAGAAACAGATAAGCAAGCCCATACTCATCATGTGACTCTCAGGACCTTAGAAGATCAAAGGAGGACACAACCAAGGAACGTTACAGCCTTCTTGGTAATCCACTGAAGTTTGGTTGAGTTGCACATGGGAGCCAAATGAGTGACAAGTCAGAGCCTGAGATGAAAGCAGCAGAGAAGAGTGACAAATTTGTGGACAGGATTTTTTTCCTTCTCTGGGAACAATTCAAGGACAGAGAATGGAGTAACTCTTTTGTGAAGTGGCACACTTTTAGGGGGACAGAAGTGCATTTCTCAAGTGCAGTGACTTGCTACTGGGGAAACTTTGCTATCTTACTCTTTCACTCTGAGTTAGAGTTGATCTGAGCAGAGGATTGAAGGAGATTCTGGAGGCGGCTGTGTACTCTCTGAAGATTATCTTAAGTAGAGATAGTAATAGACAGTCAGGACTCTAGGTGGCCCTCTGTCCTATGCTCCAATGCCACATCTCCTTGTGTTATGGTTTGTGTCTAGGTGTCCCCCCAAAGCTTCATGCAGTCCTTGGGCAGCTTCTGGGGTTTGTGATTGATTATTGTGGGTGTGGATGCTGCACCTTCCTTGAGGCAGGTAATTTGCATTCCAATGTAATGGGGAAGAGAAGCTAGCTGCTTGAGCTGCTGCTACCCCTCCCTTGCTGCTGCTACTCTTCCCTTTCGCTCTTGGTCTTTGTCACCACCATGAAGAGTTGCTTTCTGCTATGTGTGGCTCTGCCTTGGACCCAGCTGAATATGGAATGCAACCACCAATAACTCAGCTAAATAAACCTTTCCTTCCTTCATTTTGAGTGCTGGGCATTTGTCCCAGCAACAAGAGAAGAGTAACTAAGACACCTTGCCAACTGCAGGCTCTGTTAATGGTCAGTGTCTCCAAGCTACCACCAGATGCTCAGGTTTCTTTTCTGGGTTTCATTTGCCATCTCCTGATATCAGTGACACTTGTACCTGCTTTTCCATGGTTCTACACCAGCTCCTACTGCACATTTAATACCTGGGCTCACACAGTGGTTGGAGACTTTCTTAGACCTCCCAGCTGCTCCAGACCCTCACGTCCCCAGAGGCCTCTGCATAATTGCAGTTCTATTCTTACTGAACACTTTATTCCTTAATGCTCTCAGCATTCCTGGTTCGGTGGGAGGCATTGAATATGACGTCCCAAAAAAGAAGTATTGTTAAGCTGAAGACAAAATAAGAAGTAGATGCAGCAGAAATCCCTCCCCTCTCTCTATACACCTCAGAGTAGGGCAAGGATTTTTCTTCTAGTAAATTTAATAACCCCTAGGCAATGTTTAAACTTTTTTTTAAATAAGTGTTTGCAAAACCTTTTATAAAGCTGTCCATCCCACCATGCTTTTGCAGGAAGAATGGAGGTTAACCACAGAAGACAGTGCGAACCTGGAGATGACACCAGAGGAATGTAGGGCACACTTTACTCACTGGCCTTTATCAGGCATTTCTTTACAGCCCTTCCCCTGCACTGCTTCTATAGAACTCAAATTCCCTTTCTGTTGTTCCTTCTTTAAAAATTTACTGTTCTTTTTTGAATAGGCTGGAATCAAAGTCATCTCTTTGAGAATTACTCATTCTTTGGGTGTTTGCTTTATATACAAGAAGTTTACATGTAGGCAAGTTTCTATTTTCCTCTCCTTAGTCTGTCTTTTGTAATGACATTCATTCCAACTAGGCACCTAAGATGTGGGTTACATGGAGAAAAACCCCTGTGTCAGCCTGAATCTTCTTGACACACTAAGCAACGGTCTTGTGTACCATTTCCCCAAGTTTGTCTGATCCCAGTATCCACCTTGGTAGCTGACTGAAAACACAGATTCTCAAGATATATCCCAGGTCTAGTGGATTGGAAAGTCTAGAACAGGGCCTGAGACCTTGCACTTTTCACTGACCTTGGAGATGCTTGTCATTAGATCCCTTTGGCTACTGTGCTCTCCTGCAACTGTTGTGAATGTGGTTGCACACAGGGGACGAGTAACACCAGCACCTCCAGAGATACAAATTCAGTAGCTCCAGAGAATCAGGAATATAAAGAGGTCCCAGTATGATGTCACTCTTCAACCAAGGGTGGGGACCCTTCTCTACTGGAATACAGGCAAGACACCACTTTTGGTAGGATAATTTCCTTCCATTTCACTAACAAACATGTTAGCTCTGTATGCTTCAGTGTAGGATTTTTTTTAGTAGAGCCTCATAGCCGATATTTCAACTACAAGAGGTACTGGTGTTCATTAAGTCAACCCCATATTTCTGCCTTCTAGTTTGAATACTGAGGCCAGAGACATGAAGTGGCTAGTCCAAGGTCATGCAGCTAGTTTGTAGAAGACCCAGGATGGCACAGTCTCTGAGAAGAATAAGCAGCCTTTTTTCTTATCAGTACTTAATTGCATCTGAAAGAAATGTTTCTACATGTAATTGGCTCTGTCCTGAAGATGTATCCTACTGCTTTTCTTTTAAAAAGAAATTTAAACTACATCCAGTAAACTAACAGGAAGTATAATTCTGCTTTTGCTTTATAGGAGCAGTTTAGCAATTTTTTCATGGAATAGGAAACACCTTGGGACTTTTAACAAGTGCCAGATCTTGGAAAGATAATTCAGGAAATCTGTATGTGTTTGTGTGTGTTGTGTTTGGGTGGGAGTTGGAATCTGTTATTATAATCCATTTATAGAAGGTATCTTTTCCCCCACCTCTCATAATTCTGGCACAAATAGACCAGGTGTGTCCTGTCATTTGACCCTCAACATTGATTTTAAAAGGCAAAAGATTTCTGAAGAGAAGCCAGAGTATGACATTGATGTTAGACATTTAAGTAAAGACAGTATCTAGTTCCTAGCACGTAGAATATAACACTCAGCACATAGCTAGCATTTCCAAATTGCTGCAGAGTGTTACTCTCAGCTCTTCTAGGCCTAGGATTATGTCCAGAGATTCTAACATAGTACTCTATTGAACAGAGCCATTCTAACCACTGACTGAGTACATATTGATTTCTTTACAACTGTAGTCTTGCTAGTCATATTTTTACCCATCAGAGTTTTAAAGAAGATGCTTTAAGGAAATTGGCATATGTGTGTGTGTGTGTGTGTGTGTGTGACCAGACAGATACACAGGTCACCAATTATTTTGCATACATATGGGTAAGTTTAAGTTACAGCCATCAAGTCTACATCCTACATGGGCCAGAAAAGTTTAGCTGATGCTTTCAGCAGACCAGGTTGTTAGTTCATGGGGAGCAGTGGGGACTGTGTCAAACTTTATAGCTCATGTGTGCCTAAAAGAACTGTTGTGAAGTAGGCAGCACAGCGCCAATACTCTCAGCATTTGGCAGTTGCGGTAAGAAGACTGGAAGTCTAAGGCCAGTGGGAGAGAGTGAGATTCAGTCTCAATAACAAACAAACAAATAAACAAATGAGCAAACAACAAACAAGCAGTTGCTAATGAACTCAGGGCTATTATGGTAGTGTGTGAATATGGACCTCCAGGTCCTGATATTTTGTCTTATTTTTTCACCCCTGTTATGGTTTATGTCTAGTTGTCCCCCCAAAGCCTCATGTAGTCACTGGGGCAGCTTCTAGAGTTTGTGATTAATTCATGATCCAATGTTGGGATTATTGGTATAAGTGCTACAGCTACCATGGGGTGGGTAATCTGCATAAGCTCTAAGGAACTGAGAGAGGCTTGCTAGCTTCCACAGCAGCCATTCCTCCCTCTGCTCTTTGCTGTTTTCTTGCGCCATGAACTGCTGCCCTCTGCCGTGTGCCACTCGGCCTTGGAGCCAGCGGAGTATGGACAGAAACATCTGCTAACTGTGAGCTAAATAAAACTTAATTTCAGGTGTCTGATGTTTCATCCCAGCAGTGAGAGAAAAATACCTGAGACAACCCTCTACCTCACATGGGAAAAGGTGATGATCTGGACCCCAGTGATAAACTTTAGACTAGAGGCTACTTGCAACCCTCTACCTGTTTTGAGAAATACAGTGTTCTGGAAAATAGGCACAGCCCTTTATTTATACATTGTCTATGTTGCTTTATATCATGACAGAGATGATGCTTTGTGATGGAGACCTGTGGCCTCCTAAGCTTAGTATATTGACTATTTGTCTCTTCACATAAAATTTGACAGTCACTAATCTAAATGTTGTGTTTGTGTGTGAAATTTTAAAATATCAGTTCAGAGGCTAGGGAGATTGCTCGGCAGTCTAAGTACTAGCCTGGCAAGTGCAAGGATCCAGGTTTGATCACCCGTACCACAAGCTATGCCGGTCCTGGACGTGCGGTGCTTGCCACAAAAACTGGGCTTGGTGATGTATGCCTGTAATCCAAGCACTGGAGAGGCTAAGACAGTACGGTAGCTATGAGTCAGAGCTGTGTAGTGAGATCCTGTACCAAATAAGTAAATAAATAAATAAATAAATAGATTTTTAAAATTAAAAAAAGATAAAATGCCAGTTTAAAAGTTTTTTCTTAAACGAATTCATATCCACATAAAACAAGTGTGCAGTTGTGACATGCATGTGTACCAGTTCCCCAAGATGAATGTATTTTTTTTCTGTTACTTTTTTTAGTTTGTTTTCTATTAGTAAATGCTTGGAGTACATAGTGAGTACATTTATCATAAGAAGTTGGAGTCGCTTTTGTTTTTCATTTCCTGCTACTCTTAGTTCTCTTTGCTCCTTCCAACTCTTGTTTTCATTAGAAAAAGCTCTATTTCCATTTTTTCCTTCAATTTATACGTTTTCCACCTCCTTTCCTTCATTTCTTACCCTTCTATTTCTTGTTTCCTCCCCAGCTGAAAAACATTTCCTTATTTCCTATTATCTACTTTATATTATTTTTTATTTATATTTTGGGCTTCTCATATAAGAGAATCCATGATATATATTTATCTTGTATGTCTAATTTATTTCACTTAATGGCCTCAAGGTGCATCCATTTACCTTTAGAAGGGGAATAGCTGGTTCAAATGGAATTTCTATTTTTAGCTTTATGAGGAAGATCCATATAGATTTCCATAATAAATATACCTGTTTATGTTACTATCAACAATGTAGAAATATTCATTTTCTTTCACAGCTTTGCCAGTATTTTTTTTATTATTTGATATCTTGATGATAGTCACTCAGTACCAGATTCACTGCCAAATTCTCCAAGAACTTTAGAGAAGAGATCACATTAATTCTCCTCAAACTCTTGAATGGGATTGAAAAGGAAGAAGTACCCCCAAATCATTCTTGTAAGCTACCATGACTCTGATTCTAAAACCAGACAAGGACCCAACCAAAGAGAAGTACAGGCCAATCACTCTAGTGAAGACAGAGGCAAAAAATCATCAGTAGGATATTGGCAAACAGAATGCAACAAATCATTAAAAGGACCATATACTGTGGTGAAGTAGACTTCATCTCAGGGATATAAGACTAGCTCAACATATGCAAATCAATAATAAAATCCATCACATAATCAGAAGCAAGGACAAGAATCACATTTAATTATCATATAGCGCAAATATATGCCAACCTTTAAAAAAATACACTAAAAAACTAAACAACTGTTACACTCCACTCTCTTGTTCATGTGCATGGGTACAAAGAATCTAGCAGAAATGGAGTATTTATTTCTGAATACACAGAGTCTAGCAGAAATGGAATATTTATTTCTGAAACACCTTTCATTACAGAATGTCATGTCCAGAAAACAGGCACCTTAGCACTGTTATATTTGGTAAAAACAATTAGAAACTATTTTGTTTGTGGAAAAATATTAAAAAAGAAGACACAAATTACTTCAGATTTGCAGGCACCAAATACTGTTTAAAGTTCCAAAACGTGAAATTAAAAAACACACATGAAGAACAGTTGAAAATCTACCTAAAAGATCCTGTAGAAGAATTCACCTCAAATTTTATAATCCCATTGGGAAATTAGCAAAAGTTTTTGGATACATAGAGAATAATTCTTAAAATTTCCCTTCCCCCCAAAAAAAATCAGGTCCCTGCAAAGGAACAAGAAGCAGATTAGCATCAGTCTTTTACTAAAGGTTTTACCTAGGAAATCCAAGTTACTTTAGAAGCAAAGCCTTCTTGAATGTTCGTCAACCAAATTTTAAAATTGTCACAAGACATATTACTGCTTTTGACTGAATCCTTTTTTGATATGGGTCTTTGATCTTTCTACTGTGATTTTTTGAATCATGCTGCTTTTCATGAAAGATCGTGATTCTTGTGACTGGGAAGGGATTGCAGTAATTCGTTCTTACATTTCATATTAAGTTTTAAAAAATGCTTTGAGGCTTTTTTTGGGTGGAGATGGGAGAGAAGAAAACAAGGCACTTGAATTGAAATATGTAGCCAGATGGAAAGGCTTCATAATTCATTGGGGTTGCAAGAGGAAGCTTAAACTTAATAGCTCGGAGTGGGGGTGGGGGGGTGGGGAAGCCTGATTTGAATCTTATAGCATAAATGCCCCTTCCTCTAACCTTTCAAATGCATCCACAGGAATAAAATTACAAAAATAGATCTCATGTAGTTCACAAACAGTATTCCACCCCCAAATTTCTAGCTTAAGAAAGCACATGAATTAGAGGAAATATGCTCTGTTTTTTAAGTAACCAAGCAATTCTGTAGCAGAAGGTAATATAATTGGGACATATGCCATTTTTTTATTTTTTATTATTATTATTTTTTTTTGTATTTTCAGTACAGGGTCTACAGGGTCTCACTACACAGGTTGGATTCATAGTGATCCTCCTGTTTTCAGTCTTCCAAGCTCTGGAAGACATGTGCTACCATGTCCAGTCTCAATCATTGTCTCAGCATGTCCCAGGGGTGGGGCCAGCATGGCAAGCCAGGGATTGAACCCTGCCACTGCTCTCTCCTAAGCAGGCATTTTAATCCATTGAGCTATCTGGCCAGCCCACTATTTCTGAGTTTATACTCCAGCTTAGAATTTAGGATCCATTCATCATCAAGAAGAATGATAAACAAAAATAAAAATAATGCTAGTTGGCATAGACTCACTACATACCCTGCTCTGCAGAGAGCACTTAACATATATTATCTCCTTTAATTCTTATAAAGGCTCATCCTGTCTTCTAGGGAATGGAATGGTAATCTAGGGAAGTTAAATTCCTTGCTCCTGATGACCCAGACAGGGTCAAAAGCCCAAGCTCTAGCTCTTAGCAGTTTGTCTTTCTGCTAATACCATGAAGAGTGTATGTGTTTAAAAAAGACCCCCAAGCACTCTGAGGACTCAGCGTGATAGAATTAGTAAATGCCAGTCAGTGTCAGCAAGGAAAGCACCAGTCTCCTGATTTGAGCAGCTTTTCCATAATGTGCCTTATGACACACCTGAGCACCTCACAGTCCAAGTGGAGAGCAAGTCAGAGAAGGAGTCCTCACAGCCGCAAAGCTGGTCAGAAACGTCACCAGGGCTCAGTTGCAGAGAAAGCTACAAGCAGAGGCCCATAAGTGGACCCTTACAGCAGGGAGATCATGAGAGCCTGGTGCTAGAATATTCATTATAATTAAAAAGCAATCTGTTGCCTCCACTGTTAAAAAAGTAAATCCCAAATTAGGGATTTCAGAGAGGGAAACAGAACTGCAGTCTTGTGGATCAGATGGGAACCCAGTGATGGACCTATTATTGTAACAAAGGCTTTACTAGAACACGGGCCATTCATTTACACACCATGGCTGTACCAAGCCATGACAGAGTTGTAACGGAGTCTCAGGGTCTAACATGGTACTGATCTATTAAAAAAAAAAGTGGCTAAGCCCTGCTGTAGAAAAATGTTAACTGTCAGATTGGGGTTGTTATGGTATTGCCCGACAGGGGAAACATTTTCAGCAGGCCCTGATGCAGGAAGTAAAATTTTGTACAACAGGAATAGAATAAAAAGTTGGCTCAGGTAGGAGAATTACAAATTTGAGCCTAACCTGAGTAACTTAGTAACTTAATGAGAACTTACCTTAAAATAAAAATAAAAAGGGGGCTGGAGATATAGCTTAGCATGAAGGATCTGGGTTTAATTTCCAGTACCACACACACACACAAAATTCATGAAAGGTAAATTATGGGAGCAGAACATTGTCCATCAACAGATAAATGGGTAAAGGACATGTGATATACACATACAGTGGAATACTAGTTGTTCAGCCATAAAGAAGGGTAGATTGGAGTCATCGCCAGGAAAATGAGTAGATGTTCAGACCACAGTGCTAAGTGAAAAATAACAGACACAGATAGTTACATATCTCATTTTTACAGGAGAAACCCAGCTATAAATAATTGAAAGAGCTAAATAAAAAAAGAGACATGTTAGAAAAAAAGGGGTAGAATTTTTGTAGATGGAAAAAGGAGATCCATACAAGGAAGGAGAGGAGAAATTGAGGGGGAAGTAGAAACGATCCAGATGAATTTACGTACTATAAATGTATTCTAACATACAACTATTAAGCCATATTCAGTTACAAAGAAATTCTGGAGGGTATGTAGTCTCCATGAGTCTGCAGAGAGCAGAGGAGGGATGAACATAGAAGTTGTGACATCATTCATGGCTCTCAGAAATTAGACAACTCTTATTTGAAAAGTATGTTAAAGGAAAGAAAATCTTTCACAAAAACTCCACAGTGAGGATAACACTTTCTTTGAAAAAAATGAATAGTAAGAGCATCTCTGAATATAATGTATAGTAGTAACCAAAGCTCAAACTTGGACAGCACTAGGCAAGCACCAGGAGATGCGAACAGTATTCTGTAAGAGTGGGAAGAGACAAGACCAATGTATGGAAACTTCCTAAAATTAAAAAAGAATAATAAAAATACCTAGAATCCCTGGGAAGTGGCATCATGCATATTTGGAATCACAACACTCATTTTATCACCCCTCCAGTTTTGCCAGTTGCCTGTCTTTGTACCATGATGCTAATATTTTTCCAAGCATGGTGCTGCAGGCCTTTATCCAAACATTATGAGAGGCCGAGGCAAGCGGATTGCAATTTCCAGCCCAACCTGGGCAACTTAGTTATAAGGATCTTAGCCAGACCCTGTCTCAAAGAAAAAAGGAGCTGAGAATGTAGCTTAACATGAGGTCCCGGGGTTCATCCTCAATACCACAAGCAAGCAAGAACTCTTTGTCTCTTATGAGAGGAAAAGCAGTTGGAAGCATTGGGTATGTCTCGTTATTTAAGACTCTGGAACAACTCTGGTCAGGCAATATAAATTTATGCAAGCTACTTTGTGTCTTGAAATCTCCAAGGCTCTTTTGGCATTTAAATGAGTTAACATAAATCAAATTCTACATACAGCAATGCTCAAAGAAGAGGTTCAAAAATGTTAACAATAATTTTTAATCAACCTTTCTGTTGTCTTCACAAAGATCTTGAATTAAAGGACTCCTCTAAGTACCGCTGAATGGAGAAGATACTTGAGCTGGTAGTTTCCTTTCTGACTGTGATTGTTATGATTCTGGGGCTCGGGAAAGGAAAATGTCAGGTAAACAGCTGAATATTAATGTACCAAACCTGATTCCATTTGGGTGGTTGGCCCATTTCTCTACTGATTGTGTGTTTAATCTTCTCAGTTCAACAAATCTAATCCATATGCAGTCAGTGAGATCCCAAAAAACTGTACAAAGAATATTAGCTAAATAGCCGTCTAATCCTTCTAGAAAAATCCTAAGCAGCATTGCATTTAGCTGGTAGAGACAGGCATATAACTTAACAACCTGTTTGTTTTGGTCAATCTTCTTTGTGCCTGAGAGAGAACAGATTCCATTAGGAAGTACCCTCCAAACACCTTCTGATTTACACTTTCTTGTCACCCCCTCAAAAATGTGATATAAATTTTCAACAGCATACATCAGATTTTCCAGAATCCTCATTTAAAAAACAAAATTCAGCACTACAGTTTGTGAACACTACACTTTTAGTGAAAGCCTGTTTTTTTACTTCTATCTATAAGATTATTTTTTTCCAAGCAGGAGCAAAAGTTTGAATGAGATGGCATCTGTCTGCATTAATGAGATGCTGGAATGTGATCTCCTGGGTCTCCTTGTCAAACTGAAATGTCACTCCACTGCTCTTATCAACGGATTGTGGATTTCTCACGTTTTTCCTTGACTCCTTAAACTCTGAGTGTGGTTAATCCCTTTTCTATTTTCCTTGAGTCAGAGGATTTTCATGTGTAAAAGAGCAACTGTCTTTCTCTATTCATGGTTATCTTTGGAAGCTGCACCTCAGCAGAGAAGCAGAGGCAACAGTGATGGGTGAGAAGCACTGGCCAGTGGGACACGCACAGCAGTGGGGACTGACTGGTCCTCCACTCAGATTTTGACTTCTGTGCTTCATTGCCTGCACTGGGCAGAGGTTGCATCTAGCGTAGGTGCTCACTTTTTTTCCAGTCTACTGGGGCCTTCTGCCTTGATGCCAATGCGTGTGTGTGTGTGTGTGTGTGTGTGTGTGTGTGTGTGTGTAGTGGGGTGGGTAGCAGGTAGCAGGGTGTTTCCAGAGATTAGTAGAGGCTCTGGTCCAAAATGATGTTGTATTCTAGACCCTGACACAGACTCTTACCAAAGGCCAACATTTATTAGACTCCACATGATACCAGTCTTCTGAAGTGAGGTCTTAGATTTTACTTTTTTTACTCTGAAGGCTGTCAAGGAATTCAAGTCAATTTATTTGTCACTTTTGCAGTCAGTGACTAAAAGCACAAGTCCTGATGTTGGTTATCTTGTATTACCTTCAATTCTCTGTATCCAATCAATAGGAATAATAAAATAATATAACTGAGAGTTTGAATATTAAATACTGTTGCACAATAGTACTGTGCCTAGCAGCTAAAGTGTCTATAGACATTTCTAATTACTCTGCCCTGTTATTAGCTGGATAAGGCTCAACTAAAGCCCAAAAACATAAACTAAGGTTCCTAACACAAACCACACAGAAGAAAGCAAAGTCAGGGCTAGAATCTAGGTTTTCTGCTAGCTAGTTCAATCAGATCAATGTAGTGGAACAAGCCTAATTAACTCCATTGCTAGTGATTCAGTCCTGAAAAACATTCACATTACAGCTGGTTCACACATGTACCTTGCCTCTGGAATTACTTGATGAGACTGTGACCAAGAAAGCACTGTTGGAAGGAAAACACTTAGATGCAGGTAAGTTTGAGCTCATGATGTATTTCCACAAATCTGTAACTTAAACCATGAATCTCTTCATAAAGGACATATGGCAAACAGGTGCAGAAGATGCCCAGACAGCACTTAACTTTCCCTTTCTTAAGTAGTTAGTTCAAGCACCTTAGTAGACACTTTTGTTTATATTTTTATTTTTATTCTTTTGGTATTGGGTCTCACTATGCAGTTTGGACTCATAGTGATCCTCCTGTTTTAGCCTCCCCAGTGATGGGATTACAGGCATGTCCCACAAATGCCTCATGGGTACCAGGGATTGAACTTGGGTCCTTGTGCTTGCCAGGCAGGCACATAGGCACTTAGGCCACCAAGCTGTTTCCCCAAACTTTTAGTAGATATTCATATCCAAAATTTCTCAGTCGTTAAAAGAACATGTGACCTGAAACAAATATTTTAAAACATCACATTTTAGATACTATTAATATAAATATATGAAGTATCAGAAATATAATACTAATGTAATACTGAAATATACAGCTCAAGAAGCTGAGGCACTAGTGTCATAAATTTAGATGAAAGTGGGCAAACTTATGAGACCATATCTCAAAATAAAAACTAAAACATGGCTGAGGAGGGCTCCATAGCTCAGGGGCTTGAGCACTGGTCTTGTAAAAACAGGCTGAAGATGTAGCTCAGTACAAAGACCCCAAATTCAATCCTCAGTACCACCTAAAACACACACACACACACACACACACACACACACATATCTGTATATATGTATGGAAGTACATACATATATTAAAATATTGCTGTACCACTTCTTAATGTTGAAAATAGTTCAGAGAGCAGCAATTTATTTCTTGTTCCATATTTATTTTTTGTGTTGTTGATGACATCAATGGATAAAAACTCAGTTAGGTGAATATATAACATCAAAAATATGTGTCAAAAAGCACTAGAATATATAATTTTGAAATTAAATTATCTTAAACTAGTACCTGGCTGGGTGTCCAACAGATGCTGAGTATCACTGAGTCTTCTGGGAAATCTAGTCTCCTGTGGGCTTCTGTGAGAAAATTCTATTTCCCTGGGTGGTCTGGCACACAGTTTGAGAACCATGGACATGGTCTCACCCTCCTTATCTTTACCTGTAAGTCTGGCAAACTACTATTGCATATCACATTAATGAGGCTAAAATACAAGAGTAAAACAATCAAGCACAGAGAACACTCAGACTCAGCCTTTAGTGTGGTTAAAAATCATGACTTTCAGTCTTTTTAAATGTAAATTACTAGATTACTATTTCTAGAAACTATGACTCAATAGAGTTGGAAAGTTCTCCAGGAACCTGCATTTTAAATCTCATCAGAGTTTTACATGTAAGTGGCCTGAAGGCTACACTTGCAGAAAAACTGTTTGAGATATAATATTTACATATATGGGAGATATTAAAATGCAAGCATTTTAGGAAAAAGAATTAACCTCAGACATTTTCTTTTGAGTGGATAATATATAAAAAAAACTCAAAATGAGTCTAGTGGTTTACTAAGTAAGTTTCTCTCATCCAGTTTCTTAGGCAATCAATCTATAGATTGTCTCCCAGCCCTACACAAGTCACTGGAAGGACTCTTAAAACAACTAACCTATAGGAAATTTGATCTTTGAATAAAAAAGCCTTTCAAAGGAAAAAAAATGATAGTTGGTATATGAAGAATTTGCTATTGAATCTTAAAGGCTGCACTGTATAAAGTGAAATTATTGTTATTAAATTCTCCACAGATTACAAGGTAGTAGCAATTCCTATTGTAAAGGCCAGATTGCGCCTTTGTGATGTCTAACTTGCTAAGCACAAGGGGAAGAGACTGCCTCTTGAAGGATATTTGCCTACAGCGTAATACCAATAATGGAAATAATATCAGATCATATAAAGTTGAGGCTTTTATTCTCCACAGAACTGAGAAATGATGAGAGAAGCACGCCGGGAATTTTCCTCTTAGATTAAATATTTGAATCATGACTGTCTGAGACAATCACATTCAGCTCGAAAATTACTTTGCTATCTCAAGCATGCTGAGAATAAAAGACACTTTCGGTATCACAATTAAGACATGAAAATCTTATTTTCTGTGGGATTTGTATAGGTAAAAAAAGAGAAAATATCTGAATAGTGTTTAATGTTTTAGTTAAACTTACTCCATTTTGCAGCAAGGGTACAGAGTAAACAAGTTCACAGACTTCCCCAAGTGATTAATGATACTTTGCCTACATTCTCATTCTAAGCGGAATCGGACAAGATAAACAAAGCAAACGCTCACTGGCAAAACCACTTTGTTGTTCTTCACTGAGGTGACAAATCTTCAGTTTTCTGGCACCTTCTTATATTCAATAAAAGCTGGCTCGGGTTTCACATTTCACTAATACTCATACAGGCCTTCGAGGATGGAGAAGAACTTTCTTTTGGGTTCACTCTCCATGTCTTATTTTTGTCAGAGTTAACAGTCATTTACAATGGAGGCCACAGAAAAAATGGATCAGATGGGCGGAGAAACACTCCATCCATCTGAAGCCCAGCTAGTCCTTTCACACCTTGCTGGCTTTAGGGGAGGATGGTCACTAATTGATAGTGCAATTTCTTCAGCGAGTTCCCTTCCCACAGTGTGCCCCACACAACTAACAAGTCCCAAAGCCACCAACTCCAAAACCAGCTTGGTGCTCCAAGCTTTGTGAAGACTGCCATTTTCAGTTTGCATATCTCCATTTTCCCTATTAAGCTCCAGCTCATCCATGCAACTACGTGTCTTAGTGTGTATTGTAGTACTCTACTTTGGTGACTCCTCTTATTCTAGAAGACTAGTTCACTCTGTCTGTGAATCCACAGGTGGCCCATTAGGTAAGGCAGTCCCTTCTAGCAAGGCTTATCTTGAAGTGCTTCCACTGCAGAAACACCCTTTCCCCCCTATTTTCTCTAGATAAATGCTATTCTGTATATTCTTGTAATTCTAAATAGAACCACACAACCTAGCAAAAATATTATTACTGTTTTTGAATATGTAGTTGGCACTTGTGTTCTGAACATAGCTCTACCAAGTATGGCACCAAAAACAGCTTTTAATAGTTTTTTAAGAATGATTGAATGGCACATACCTATAATCCCAATACTCTGGAGACTGAGGCAGGAGGATTGTTGTGAGTTTGAGGCCAGTCTGGGTTACATAAGCTATTTCAAGGTCAGTCTGTACTATATATTGAGAACCTGTCTCAAAAAAAAAGATTTTCAATTATAAAAATTTTCTATTCTCTTGTAGTGTATAAAATTCCTTTAGAGAATGAATGAGCCTTGAATTTGCTGTTTTCTGCCAAATGTGGTTGTCTAGTTCTATCTACAATGTCATCATTTTTTATTTTTAAATTTTCACTTTTATTACAAAGTACATCAATATTACATTCATTGTGGGGAGTTTAAACATGTACATAATATATCTTATTTTCTTCCCTTTCTCTCTTCTCCATTTCTCCTCCCCTCACTTCTTGGTCCCCTTGTTTTTGGAAATGATGTTGTTAGCAATCTTTTATTTTTTAAATTAACTAATTAATTAATTAATTAATTTGTATTTTAGGGAAGGGTCTACAGGGTGTTCAGGATCTCACTACTAGATCAGACTCATAGTGATCTGCCTGTGTACAGCCTCCCAAGAGCTGGGATTACAGGTGTGCACCACCACACCCAGTCTCAATTGCTGGTGGGACCAGCACAGCAGGCCTTCGAATTGAACCCCTGGCCTCTGAACCTGCTTGCAGGCACTTCAATCCACTGAGCTATTTGGCTGGCTTGTTAGCAATCTTTTAATGTGTTCTTCAATTTATTTATACTTTCAGTTTCTCCTGTTCTTCTTGAGAAGTTTTTGCACATCAGAAGAAATTACCAACAAAGTGAAAAGACAACCCTCAATTTCTCATATAAGAGAAACCGTGTGGCGTTTAAGCTGTGTATCTGGTTTGTTTCACATAACATGATCTTCAAATGTATCCATTTTCTCATGAATAACTCAAAGTAGTACTCCATTGTGTACATATAACACAGTTTCGTGTTTCACCCATCCATTGGTAGTAGACATGTAGGCCACTTCCAAGATTTAGCTCTCGGAAGTAATACTGGTATAAATATGGGTGTACACCATAACAAGATTTCTTTAACTCTTTCAGGAAGGTACCTTAGAAGGGGAAATAGCTGATGTGAATGTAATTTCTAGTTTCAGTTTTTGAGAAATCTCTATACTATTTTATATAATGATTATACATGTTTATATTCCCACAAATAATATAAAAGGAAAAGATATTATTACTTACTGTAGTGTAGGCTATAATAAAACTTCAGCTTCTCCCTTCTTTCTTCTGCACAGGCCTACTGTCCTCCTGCTTTTCCATAATGTTGGAAAGCGTATTCCCTCACCAGATATGGCTGTCCAGTCTTGGACTGACATACCCTAGAAGTAAGTAGCCTTTAAACTAAATAACTTGTCTTGCTTATAAATTACTCAGACTTCATGCTCATCATTCTGGGGTGAGGTCTGAATGAAAGTAACTTATAGGACATTCTTTTCATAATAGTAGCAAGAAGTAGAGACTTCTTCCCTAGTCTCACCAGTGTTTGTTTTTTATCTTGATAGCCATTCTTTCTGAAGTATGGGAACTAAGTGCTGCTTTAATTTGCTTTATTCTAAAGGTAAGAGATGTAGAATTATTTTACAATTGTAATCATGACATTTACTGGGTCCTTATCTTTAATAATGCATCTTTTTCTTTATGTTGAAAAATGTTAAAATGACAGAACAACCTTAATGAGTCATATAATAAAATTTTGCTATAGCTTGTAGACAATTAGATTTTTTAATGCTGCATTTGAAACCCAGTACATTTTTAAGCAGTTAGAACAAATAGGAAGTCAATTCAGATAGATTTATCTCTTCCACAATTCTTTGCACAGCCAGCCTCTCCCAGTGTTCACACCCATTTTCTATCTTCTTCATCACATTGATGTTTGTGTTGCTTTAGCCAGGGAAACATAGGTGGAATTAATAGTGCTTCTCTTCTAGACCAAATCCTCAGGAGGCATTGTATATTTGCTTTGAATTATGATCTGATACTATTATGAAAACACTGTCTTGTAAGTTACTTCCATTCAGACCTCACCCCAGAATGATAAGCATGTAGTCTGAGTCCATTTTCTATTGCTCTACCAAGATGCTTTAGACTAATTTATTTATTTTTATTTTTTAATTTTTCCTCCTTTTAAAATAAATTTATTTAAGTATACAATGAGTTGATAGGGAAAGAAGTAACTGCCTGATCATAGTTAAGACTCAGAAGACCCAGACCACTGCAGCCATGGACAAGACAGAGCCTCCTGGGTAGTGCTGCCTGCACCTGGTGGCAGGGCAAGGCCCAAAGCCTGGAGAAGTCTCCACAAGGTGACTTCATCTCCTCCTGATCCTTCTAGTTGGTTCCCATGACCTAGCAGGTGCCTGCTCACCCAGACAGGAGATCCCCTAGGCAGATCCAGCAGGCGATAAGGAAGGAAGGTGCAGTGATTCACGATGCACAGGATCTAGGCCTCAGCATGCAGCAGTGTACCAGGTCCTAGCTTGAGGCTGCAAGGACTGTGCTGTCCACAGCTGAGCTACAGCCTTAGATTGAGTAATTTATAAGCAAGACAAGTTATTTAGTTTAAAGGCTTCTTTATTTCTGGAGTGTGGAATTCCAAGACTGGACAGCCATATCCGGTGAGTGAATATGCTCCAGCATTACAGAAAAGCAGGAGGATAGTAGGCCTGTGCAAAAGAAAGAAGGGAGGAGAAGCTGCAGTTTTATTATAGCCTGCTCTAGTAGTAACTGATCCAGTCCTATGAAAGTCATAACTCACACACTACCACAGAATAGCACTCATCTATTCTTAAGGGCTCTTGGCCCAAAAAACCTTGATGAGGCCACACTTCTCAAAACTGCCACCTTAATGGCTGGCCAGATAGCTCAGCAGAGTGAAGTGCTTGCTTTGGCAGACACAGGGGCCTGAGGTCCCACCCCAGGGCATGTGGAGATGGTGATTGAGACTAGGCATGGTGATGCATGCATGTAATCCAGTGCTTGGGAGGCTTAAAACAGGAGGATCACTATGAGTCAGATCTACACAGTGAGACCCTGTAGACCCTGTACTAAATACATTTAAAAAAAAACCCCTGCTACCTTGAAGAATTAAGCTGAGATTTTGGTGGGAACAAATAACTTTCAAACCATAGCAATGGCCTGGACTTTAACCCAGTCAGTGGCGCATGAGATCTATGAAACTCCAGGCAGATTACCAATGAGTAGTAAATAATTGTTTTAAATCAGTGAGTTCTGGGGTAATTTGTTACACAACAATGGGGTAGTAGTGCTGGGTAATAGTGATCAGATCTCAAGAAGTGGAAATTTGAAACTTTCATGATAGATAATACGTAAATTAGCCTTGTAGAGGTTTTGGAGTCAGAAAGCAGTTTTGAATCCTAAGTAAATTATTTAAAATTCCCCTAGCCCAACTTTTGTCACCTATGAAAAATGAACAATTGTGCCTACTTCACAAGTTTCTGGTAAAGATGAATTGAGAAACTTATGAACATAAAATAGTCCATTACAGAGGTCTTAACATAAAATGTGGTACCTGATAAGAAATGGTGGTGATATGTGTTTTTTCATTAGAAAGAATTTATTGAACATTTACACTTAATAAGAGCACTTACACTAACTGAAATCTAGCTCAGAAACAACAAAACACACTTTTGGTTCAGAGTCAGAAATCACTAATAAAACAAAACCACCTGCAAGGCAACATATTCAATATTGACTGCAGAACATTGCCAAGGGCGATTGCTTTGGAATTCAACACAGGTTGGGAACAGGGATTTATTTTTTGAACACTGATCAGCACTGACCATATGAAAAAGGCTGTGTGAAATTTGATGGATGAGTTCCATTACTTAGGTAAAAATTAAGGCATGGCCCCATCCAAGTGTTTTTAACAACAAGCACTAAAGATCCATAACAGGTAGCAAAGAACTCACTAGGGAGAAGGGTTTTCAACATAAGCTGGTAGAGCAAAAACAAATATCCACATCATTAAATGAACTCTAAGCCAAAGAACCTTAAGCTCTGTACTTGAGCACAGGCTAATCTAATTTGACAGAAACCCACTAACTGATTAGAAAACTCACAATGTGGTCTTCAGTGAACTAAGGAAATTGGTTGGGGACCTAGTATCTCAGATATGTCATACTGCTCTTTTCTAGACAGAATAGAGAAGAAAATCAAATGGAAAAGAATGTGAAATTTAGTTAAATGTGTATCTCCCACACAAAGCAAGGATTTCCTTAGATGTGACAATGTACTTATCCCTATATCTTTCAGATACAATTTCATGATTACTTTAAAAAATAGTACTTAAACCTTGTCAGGGGTTGGACATTATAAATGTTCTTAACACTAACACACACATACACACAAAAATGAAACAAAAACAATAATAGAGGGTTACAAAATACTTTTGGAAGTGTTAGATATGTTTCTTAAATGAACTGTGGTGATAGTAGCATGATGATGAATGTGTGTGTATAAATCTCAACAAAACTTGAGTAGTTTTGGGATACCAGTGCAGGTTTGGCCATAGTAATTATACCTCAATGAAGCTGGTGAGGGAGCATCATATTTCAAGTCAACTGAACTGCCAGATACAAGAGGACACAGAATCACTTGTAAGGACTGCTTAACATGTATTTTCTGTCTAGTTCCTAGATTTTCAGTAGTGAGGAGTGTAGAGTAGGGTTTTTGGTTTTACCCTCATATCTGCCGGGTGATTCTCAGGCAGTATGAGAACCATTCTTTCAGCACTATTGAACTCAAATTAATAGGAAGTCACCCATTTTGCTGTCTGGCCAATCATGTATTTTCTCACTTTATTTGGTGGTTGGAAAAAAATAGGACTATTCACATCAGGTATTCAAGTTCCTGGTTTTTTTTAATAGACAAGAAGAGAGGGAAATTAAGTATAATAAAAGCATACTGAAGTGAATAGCATCTGAGAAATAAAGTTGAGAGGATCCTGAAAGCATGAAAGGAAGAGAGGAAGAAGCCAATAAGAACATCGAGTAAAGATGTTCAGGACACTGAAGACCAGTGAGCATGACATCATAATCACAGTCAGCATTTCACGAGAGGTCAGCATGAAGTGGCCTTTGATGGGTGCTTTGCCTACAATGTATCTGTCTTAGATAGCTTCACTATTGCTGGACACAGTAAATGACCTGTACAACTTAAAGGCGAGTAGGTTTAGTTTGGCTCACCTTTTAAGGGGATTCCATCCATGATAGGCTGGCTTGAATGGTAGAAGGGCATGGTGGATAAAAGCTGTTTAGTTCATGGCAGTTGGAAATCAGTGCAGGGGGAGAGCACCAGTGAGGGGGTTGGGGGAGAAGGACCAGATGTGGATCCCAAGACCGTACAGTCATGATTCACCCAGACATACCCAGAAGTATGCTTTCTCCTTGAGCAGATCTCAAAGCCATCAAGTTGATACTCTACCCCAACCATTACAGCTTCTAATCTCCAAAACATCACCCAAAGCTGACATTGCATTTTTCATTGTAAGGCTAGAAAGCCTATGATCAGAGAAATGAAATGTTCCACCCAAGGCCACACAGCTGGCAAAGGATAGTGCTAGACTTCAAGCCCAGTTTGGTTTGGCTCCAAGGCTTCCATTCATCAAGGATCCAACACTTTTCCAACTTTATATTAAGGAGGAATATAAGCGTAGAACAAATGCTCCAAATCAAAGGCTGGCACAGCAATCAAGGAATATTTTTCAGAAATAAATTTTCTATATCACTAGAAATATCATGGGACTACTTTTCTTGCTAAGGACATTTTTGTTTGAACGAAGAACTCAAAGACAAATTGGTGTTTACTTTAGCTGTTGATACTACCAATCATTTATCAATGACAAGCCAAACTTGGAATATTGTCATAGGTGCTTTCTGTTGCTGTTATGTGGGAGTATGTGTGAATAAAAGTATATCTTACATTTTGTAAGACACCCTTCAATTTAAAAAATAGTTCCTTTTTTCCCCCTATTGGAATAACCTGAAAATCTCAATTATTTGGCACTTAATTCAATTGTAATTCATCTAAAATAGGTAAATATACCATTTATAAAATCATACATAAAAGAATGCATGGAGAAAATTAAATTTCTGCATGGGTAACCCATTCACTGCCATGTCTCAGGGTTCAAAAGGGGCAATGGTATTGTAGAAAATTTCAGATAATGTAGGCTCAAATAACTAAGCTCTAGACTTGTTATTTCCATCCAAAAGTGAAACAGTCATCCTGTTTTCAACTTTTAACTGCCTGCTTATTAAATAAAAGAGTTGTAATAACTTCTACAATTTTTCAATGCCCAAACTCCATCAATCTATCAGCATCATTAGCTTATCCTAAGAGGAAAAAGAAAAAGCACAGAGAGCTCCCTTACAAGTTAAAGGTATGCATGTGTCTAAAACCTTTATGCAATCTCCTTGCCTGTGAAATTTGTGAATGACCATTGGAGTCACATGACAAAGGCCCATTTATGGTCCCTCCTCTTGACAAGTTACTAAGTCTTACTAATATAAGTTAAATGTCTCTTATCTGAAATGCTGAAGACCAGAAGTCCTTTGGATTTGGGATACTTTTGGATTTTGTAATATTCACATGTATATAATGAAATATCTTGGATGAGATGGGATCCAGTATAGAAACAAATACAGTTTGTATTTATATACAGCTTAGGTAAGTAGCATGAAGGTAATTTTATATATTTATACATAAATAATTTTGTGCTTGAAATAGTTTAATAGCATGGAATTTTCTACTTGTGACTCATGTTGGAACTAAAACCAATTCAGATTTTGGAATTTGGATTAGTGATGCTAAATGTAATGAAAAAAGGTCATATTTTTCTTCTTAATGTTAATATTAACCTAATTTAACTATGCACAAAGGGCTTGTTCCGGCTAGTGAAATGGGATTTTAAATGTGACACCTTTAGATCCATATATTGAGTTAGTGGGACTCAATTTCCCAACACTGTTTCTCCCTCAGAAGTTAGCCCACCACAAAGGTAAGTACCTTTGATGCAATCCCTGAGTGTGAACATCTCATTGACCACAGCAGACATATACATATGTTGGACATATAGCTCGAGTAAGACATAAAGCATGTGTGTCAAAACTTTATGACCTCAGGGTCACTTTTCTATTAGAGCAAAAACAAAGCGTGGCACATGAGGCAGGAATATGGGTATCTCTTGGGAACTTGTTTAAAATACAAAATCTCAGGCCCATCCTAGAATTACCATGTTGGGGACTTGCTTTGTGTGTGTGTGTGTGGGGGGGGTACCAGGGATTGAACTCAGGGCCTTATGCTTGCCAGGCAGGCATTTATGCTGCTGAGCTATCTCCCCAGCCCCCAAGGACTTGCTGTTAATAAAGACATTTAATGCTCTGTACACACAAAAATGCTGGGAAATGAGGAGTCTGCTCTGACTTACTTAATGCTTAATTTACTCTGTTCATTGCAGATACATTTTCAAAAATATAGCTTTCCCTAGCAATCTTTATTTAAGGATTTCTTCTACATATTCTAAAACTTGTCTCAGATCTGACAAATGCAACAAAGGAATAATTGAATTTTGTTATGTCAACACTGAGACAATTTCCACACACTAATACAAATTTTCTATTTCCTTATCTTGATGCATTAATTGAGGGAATTACATGTAGGCAACCCTTCTCATTCAAATTTCTTTTTTATCACATTTATACAGTGAAAAATAATTATCACAATCAAGCTCCTTAACATATCATACCTTCATAGTTAGCATTTTGTATATGTGTGTTTGTGTTGGTGTTTGTGTGCAGAGAATACTTAAGATCTATTGCCTATTTTAAGTAAGCAATAGATTATTACTAATTAGAGATTCCATGCTGCACTGGGCCTCTAGAACTTATTCATGTTTTAGCTGAAGTTTGATATCCTTAGACCAGCATCTCCCCTCTTTCTCAATCTCCTGATCCTTGAAACCACCCTATTATTATGTTTCTTTCTTTCTTTTTTCTTTCTTTCTGTATTTTAAGGAAGGGTCTTTAGGGTGTTCAGGATCTCACTACTAGATCAGATTCGTAGTGATTTTCCTGTTTTCAGCCTCCCAAGTTCTGGGATTACAGGCGTGTGCCACCATGCCCAGTCTCATTTGCTGTCTCAGTGCACCCCGGGGGGCAGGGCTGGCTCAGCAGGCCTGGGGATCAAACCCCTGGCCCCTGAGCCTGCTTGCAGTGCTTTAATCTGCTGAGCTATTTGGCTGGCCCCATTATGTTTCTTTGAATTTAACTCTGAGAGCCTATGTCTAAGTGAGATCACATCAGATTTATCTTTTTGTGAGCTGGTGTATTTTATCAGGCAAATATCCTAGAGGCCATTTTACATGTTCTCCAGGTTCATCCACATTTTCTGTCAGTTTGCAGGTAATACAAACTTTCTTCTTTTGGGCCAGTGAGATTGCTCAGCAGACTAAACACCTGCTTAAGTAAGAGCAGGGATTGGAGTTTGATCCCTGGTGCCACATGCCGCACCAGCCCTGTCTCTGGGTGTGCTGAGCTGGTGACAGAGTCTGGGCATAGTGGCACATGTCTGTAATCCCAGCTCTGGGGAGGCTGAAAACAAGAGGATCATTACAAGTCTGAGCTGCATACCAAATATATTAAAAACAAAAAAAGAAAGAAAGAAAGAAAGAAAGAAAGAAAAGACATTTCCTTCTTTTGTAAGGCAAATACTGTTACTTTGTGTGTTTATTACATTTTCTTTTTTTTATATATCTGTCACTGGACAGTTTGATTGATTCTACATCTTATCTATTGTGAATAATGATGCTTAGAATATGAGCATGCTGATATCTAAGATACTGGTGTGGTGTTTTGTAGATATACCTTCAAGTAGGATTATGGAACTATAAGGTAACTTTATTTTTAATTTCTTGAGCAACCTGCATACTCTTGTCCACGATGGCTGTGCTGGCAACAGTGGCAGAAAGTTTCCTTTTCTCCATATCTTTATGAATGCTTACCTTGCAGTTCTTTAATAGTAGTCACTCTAACCAATGTGAAGTGAAATCTCATTGTGCTAGCTCCTTGTGTAACCTTGATGACTAGTGATGGTGGGGATCTTTGTATGTGCCTCATGGCCATCTGTATGCCTTCTTTTTGCCCATTTTGAATTCCTTTTTTATTGTTTCTGAGTTGAATAAATTCTTCATGTTTTGGCTATTAATCCAATATATTCTTTCATTGGGTATGTTTTGGGGTATCTTTTCTCCCTGTATAAGGTGCTTCTTTATTTTCTTGATTTTTTTCTTTAGTTCTGTAGAAGCTTTTAAATTTTATGCAGTTTCATATATTTATTTTGCTTTAGTACCTATGCTTTGATTATCAAATAAAACAATTCTTACCCAAACTAATGTTTTGGAGCTTTCCTCTGTGTTTTTGTTTAGGTCTTTTATGCATTCAGGTCTTACATTTAGATTCTTAGTCCATTGTGAGTTGATGTTTGTATATGGTATATGGTACAGATACAACTTTATTATTATTTTTTGCAAGAGAATATTTAGTTTTCTCAACACAATTCATTGAAGAGACTGCATAGTTTCTATTGTGTATTCTATATGCCCTCCTTTCTTGCAGATTAGTTGAATATAAATGTTTGGATTTATTTATGGACATTGCATTGTTTCCACTGATCTATGGAATTTGTGCTGTAGCTTGAAATCAGAACATATGATGCCTCCATAACTGTTAGCTTAATTGAGTTATTCAGTTATTCAGTATGAATCATAAAAAATTAATGATCTCTTTGAAGATGAGTTTTTTATCCCAAGTTATCACAATAAACATGTCTCTCTGTAATAAGTTGTAGGGAGTGTACAGGTGGCTATGTGGCTTACACTGTAATTTTAAACAAATATCCTATTATGTCATTGATGCTAATTTATTAAGCAAGTATTCCTCTATTACTTACTATGTGCCTGAATCACGATTTTATTGTGGTAAATTTCATAGAACATAGAATTCGCCCTTAGAAATCAAATTCAGTAACGTTGCTATCTTCACTGCACTGTGCAACCATCACCACTGTCTCATTTAAGAGTATTTCTCAACTTAAAGAGAAACTCCATATGTTTTAAACAATTTTTCATTATCCTGGCATCTCCACTGCCCTCGACAACCAGTAGTCTACTCTCTGTCTTCGTGGATGTTCCGCTTCTCTCCTAGCTATTCTCTTTGTATCCCTATCCTAGATATGCTCCACAGATGGAGTCGTACAGCATGCAGCCTTTGACATGAGTCTTTTTAGTGATCACTGCGACATTTAGGTTTTTATCTTATATATGCATCAATTTAAATTGTTTTATGATTGGACATTGAGTGATTAACATTTTTGTTGTTTTCAACTTTTGTTCATCTTGAGCAGTGCTGTTATGAGCATTTTTTTCAAGCTTTATCAGAAAATCTGCTGTCATTTTTTTAGAGGGTAGAGAGTAATTTTTAAACTATGAGAAAAACACATGGGAAATATAAAAATCTGGTAGAGCAAGGCAATTTTAGAACCTAGAACTATATTAAGATGTAACTTGTAGCTTCTTTTGGCTAATTACCCAAAATGCAAGGGCAAAGTTATTTTCTATAAGAAGAATTATATCAACTTGCCATATATGTGATACTGAGTTGTTCTGAGAATACACTGCCATTCTTTGAACCCCTGGATCCAGCTATACTTACAGTTGTATTTGTATGGCTACTATCTCAGAGACTTGAACTGATATATGCATGTATGTATATATTTACTTATTTAATCATCTTGAAATGGTATTTTGTGGTTGATAACTTAAAAAGTCAAAACTAATGCAAATTTTAGCATAGAAACAGCTCAATTAACTTGTTTATGTAATTCTGACTTAATGAGGCATGAGAAATCTAACTGATAGTGTCCCAAATTTTCTGATCAAGAAGATTATGAGGCCAAAGAGGAAAGTGATTGATGGCGTAGAGTGGGCCTAAGGAGAGTCACATGGGGAGAAGACACTCTCTCAGGCTTTCACAGAGAGCACATTGGCCAAGCAATGGCCGTGACTCATCCACATGG
>NW_004524606.1:6160263-6177137 GCF_000260255.1 Octodon degus | reverse complement strand
ATATGCAGTGTATTATTTGTTGAAACTGTACTTCCGATTTGATTTGAAACTGTCTCATTGCTATCTGTTTATCAATAAAACTTTGAAAAAAAAGAGAAATCTAACTGATTTTCCATTTCTGGCTGCAGAATCTCTTCATAAACATGATAGTTCAGAGATTATACAAACTCTGCCAGAGAATACTTATGGCTCACCTGTTTCTAACTGTACCCATATAAAACTTCCAAAGTTATGGGTTAACTGGAAGCTGGGATTTAGAGCACGTGCCTGGAGTTTATAGAAGCCAGAGGTCAATACATGAGACCACATTAAAATGGAATGACATAGAAAAGACAGATTTTTCTCTAATTATAGCAAAAAGGTTCTGGTATTCAAGATCCATGCCCCCTGTGTTTTAAATCAGTGTCTACGCTGTCGTGAGCTATCACCACACATGTGAAAAGATGTCTTAGAATGACTGTACCTGCACAGATTATATGAAAGGGACAAACTTTGGAACTGAGGCACCAGAACTGATAGATCTGTTAAGAAGAGTGACAACAAGCAAGACTATGTTCTGCTTCTCTAAGAAGACTCTGCTGAGGTGACTTAGGAGGCAGATAGCATCAGAGTGATTAGCAATATGACAGGGTTATGCTTTACCCTCCCATTTGGCTTTTGTCTTAATTTTTAATTCATTACAAATCATTAGACTTCTTGTTTTGTCACTAATCTACTTTCTTCTAAGTTTTCTAACAATTATGGTTTCTGTCTTGGTGTCCTCTAAAAGCTTCATGTGCTTAAGGCAAAGCTTTGAGGAAGTAATTGTGCCATGGGAGTGTAATAGTTGTTAGTGAAAGTATCCACCAATAAGTTCATAGTTAAATGTGACGTTGGGAGGTCAAGCCTGGTGGAAGAGATGAATCACCAGGGGTGTGACCCGGAAGTGTCAATCTCTCTGTTTTGTGTTTGCCACAGTATGAGCCATTTCTCCTCTACCATGTCACCCTGCCTGGGACCCTGCTAACCTTTCATTGCAACCTGACTGTGAGCCAAAACAAATCTTTCCTCCTTTAACTTATGGGTGTTGAGTATTTTGTCCCAGTGACAAGAAAGTAAGACATAGGCCACTGTTTTCTATCATTAAGTTCTAACTTCAGATTCATGTTTCTTTCTGCTTTTTAGAGATACAAGGCTATGTGGTCATTCATTACATGAAAGAGTCTATTCTCTTAAATAAAGCACATATAGAACTCAGGTTAAATATGAATAGATGCTCAGGTGAAGTGGATTCCAAAATAAAAGCACACACCAAAAATGCCTAGGCAATATATTTATGCCTCGTGTTAACCTGCTGGTTTGTTCAGGTTCCAGGAAAATGCTGTAAACTATTTGTAATAATCTAGCAACTTCGATGTATTTGTTTCCACTGCTCAGAAAACACCGAAAATGCTTAGACTAGCTTGCGGGCCCAGCAGACCCTTTCCTCAGCAATTTTAGCTCAAGGGGCTTCAAAATTGCATAATAACTAGTTTCTTCCAACACCAATATGAAACTAGATAGGATCATCAAAGGAGGAGACTCCTCTAGGAACTGGGACGGCAATTGCCGTCAATAAAAATAGCATCCTACCCAACATCAGAAGCAATTTTATAAAATTGGTAATTCTACCACTTCACACAGCCCAAGCCAGGCCCTGGGGAATGTGTCCATGAGAACAGCATAAATTCCCAGGTGATTCCCCAGCAGCTGACTCATGAACAGTAAATACATGGAAAATATAAAAGTGTATTTAACTTTCTAATTGGGTGAGATGGGAAAATGAGGTCCTTGGACCCATCAAAAGGTTTATGCCGACAGATTCTAAATCAGTGTCAGTCCAGATGAACAGTGAACATGTCCTTGAAGCTACCATTTAGGTTAACACCCCTGCAATCCATTAATCTCAATATTAAGCCACCTCCACTTAAATCTTTCCTTATTTTATAAGATACTATAGTAACAATGATTTTGCTACTGGTTTGTAGAACATCTGGGTGCATTTATTTCTCCTGATAGAGACTGACAGTACAGTTTGGTAGCTTGTGCCTTGTTGAAGTTCGTCATTTGGAAAACTTTCTTCAGTTAAAAAGCCTTGTTTATGGCAAGTGAGAGGATTTCTTGAATTTTGTTTAATTATGAAGGAATAACAATGAATTATGTGAAGGGCAGTAGGAATTGGTCTAACATTAAAGCCATACTTCCTAGCTCTTGTTGTCTCTCCTCATTTGTATACCTGTTTTAGTTTGCAGCATTTGTAAAATTTATGTTTTGCTAAAAGCACAAATGATCTGCTTAAAATCCTTAAAAGTGTCTGTCTGTTAATATCTAAACATGATTGAGAGAGGCAGCACTTTGACAATTTAATCTACTTTAAGAATGTGAATACCCCCTATTCAAAGTAGGATATTTCAACTTTTTTTGAAAGGATTTGGGTTTCATAATTTTTGTGGCTTATGTTTGGAGGTCCCCGTACAACCTCATGCACTCACAGGTGGAATTCTGAGAAGTGACTGCCCCCCCGATGTGTTGGGAGGTGAAGTCTGTAAGCACAGCCTGGAAGAGTGTAGACTGGGATCCTTCTGCCCTTGGTAGCTTCCACTTGCTGTTTCATGGCCATGAACGTTTTCTCCTCCATGATGCTGCTCTGCCTCGGAGCGAGTTGGCTATGGACTGAAACCTTTACAAATTGTGAGCCAAAAGAAAACTTTTAACTTGTGGGTGTCAGTATTTTGTCCCAGAAACAAGGAAGTGGCTAAGATAATCACATCATATCTCTCAATCTTTATTTCTTTATATTTTCAAAGGAAATAATATCTGCCCAGTATTATAAGGACTAATGGACAGTGTTTGGAGAAATCTCTGATATTATTTCTATCCAATAATAACAATATTTTAAATCCTAATTTTATTTTCTTCTGCAATGATCACTCTTTACTTAATGGTTTCATATCCTATCAAACATCAGATAATGGTTTAACAGCTAAAGGGTAACAGAGGAACAGAGGATCGTGCAGGGCAACAGAAAGGGTGTACTGAAACAACACCCAAATGTAGAGGCCTAAGACTGATGGGAATATACAGATCTCTTGAATGGTAAACACTATCATGACAGTGATAGGACTAATGAACCCACCCATTTCACCAGGGTTCATCTGTGCATTCTGTTATGATTCCTCCCCAGCTAACTTTCATTTGCAAAGATAATTGTCAATGGCATAAGCAAAGACTGCAGTAAATGAAGCTCATTTGAAACAACACACATTTTGGAGTTTCAAACATGTGATTAAAACAAAACTTCAAAAGTTGGTTTTATTTAGCACTAGCATCAATCAAAAGCCTAACAAATATACTGTATCACCACTCTGGAAATGTCAGTTCTTTGTTTGCCATACAAAAACAAGAAAACAAATAGCTTTGAGGAAAAAATAAAAGAAAACAAAAACTTGAGCTTTAGGAGCCCTATTCCACTAAGTTTTCTGTTTATTTTCTCTTGGAAATGCTAGTTTCTTAGATTCTCAAATATTTTTACTTGTTCTGAGTTCATTTAGAGTAGTCTCCTTAACTGGCTAAGACTAAATTATGTTACCATCTCTTTCCTATAATAAGCTCCACAAATAGCAACTCCCAATCACAGAAGAGTGGTGAAAATTTGGGATCTAGGTTCAAGTTACTGAGTTATCACAAGCAAGGTGAATCCCACTAAGCATATTCTGTAGCCACTCTCAAATTACAGATTCTTCACTCTAAAACAAAAACAAAACAGGTTTGAAAGAGCCTCTGAGATTCTCAGCGAGTTATAAGAACTGAGCAGTGGATGATGGACGGAACACATGCAGTTATTACAGTTAACACAACTACAAATTGTGAAATTGCAACTGGTTCTTCTAAAACCCGATTATAATTGCAGCTCTTGCAGAATGGGAGGAGATTTCATAAGTTATTCTTAGATTTCTCCTTCACTTTGTTGGCCTTGAAAAATTCTGTAAAGAGGGTTTAATTTATTTGTAATATGATGCACACACAATAATGATAGTGCTCAGTAGAACCACTGTCATAACAGCTAATGTATACATGCACTAATAAGCACTACCTTAAAATAATTACATAGACTGAAAGCTTCCTTATTGTGGCAATGCTGAGAGGCAGATGTAATTATCATTCTCAATTTATGCAGGAGAAATAAATTGATGAGCACTGAACTCACATAGTCAGGACTCTCTCTCTCTCTCTCTCTCTCGCTCTCGCTCTCTCTGTCTCTGTCTCTGTCTCTCTCTGTCTCTGTCTCTGTCTCTCTTTCTCTTTCTCTGTGTGTGTGTGTGTGTGTGTGTGTGTGTGTGTGTGTAAGAATCAAACTTTGACTACCTGGCTCCTTTTTTCATTTTTCTTCTGAGGATTAAACTTGGGGCTTTTGCATTGAACTACATCTAAAGCCCTTTTTAAATTTTGAGACTGGGTCTAAGTTGGGATCCTCCTGGGATCATAGATGGGCACCACAATGCCTGGCTCTGAGCCTGTGTGTGACCACAGTGCAAACGGGGAATGATATTTCCCATGATTCATGCTATTTCCTCCTTAAAACTCATGACACACTCAGATATCTCGTGCTACTAAATTATTTTCTTAGGAGCACACATCTAGTTAGGGACAAACACTTCAAACCTGATTTGTCTGTGCTTCATTCCAAGGATTCCCATGTTTTTGGATTTTGCAAATAGTCATATTATAGACAGAGTACAAGTGTGCACACACATACCGGTTCCTGGCTGGTGTCAGCTGGAGCAGTGCCGATCCTACCAGCTAGACCTGTGGTGGCAAACCTGTGGCATACGTGCTGCAGCTGACTGTTAGCATGGAAAGCTCTAAGGGGTTTTCCAGCACTGAGCTAGATCATGATGTTCTTCTGAACATAAATACAGTATACAACTCCACATTGCACAAAGATCCTCTGTGTAATGACGGTGACAAAGAAAGAACACTCCCTAATCATGCTTGTGTATAGACAATACCAAGAATTTCATCCAGAACATAAAAGTAACCAAACCTTCCTTCATCTTGTCTAATGAGGGACTGCTATTTCTTTACTAATTACTGTGCTAGCACCACTTTGTTTTCCTCATCCTCTTAATAAAATTTAAAAATAGCAACCATAGATTTGCTCCTACTTTCTAAAAGTACCTAGTCCAGAGCAAGACCATGAACCCACCTCAAATTGCCTGACAAACCCTACCCATACCTCCTGTGAGCCCCTTGTCTTCCCCAACATTCTGTTCCCTATGTTGCCAGCTGGGAAATCCAAACAATTGGCTACCATTGCATTTCTGGTGTTCTTTGGCACTCTTTGGCTGTAATGTGATTTGCAAATACACCTTCAGTAACATTTGTTTTCAGGTTACTATTATTGTCTATGGCCAGGATTTCTAAAAGAAAGTGTATATAGTGTATCTATCATCAAGATGTATAGAGGAAATAATCTCAAAAGCAGCAAACAAAACCAAACCTATAAAACTATGTATGGCCAATATTTATAATCTAGTTTGACAAAAAAGTGTCTGTGTTGCTTTTATTTTTCTGGTTTAATTTTGGTATGGTGAAACCTTTGAGACAGCCCTGTCATGAAGAGATCCAGGCTCTGGGAATTCTAAAGTTTGTATGGTTTGGAAATGAGAGATGCTTTAAGAAAAAATACAAAATAAAGTTTGAGGGTTGAAGCTTACTGATAATAAATGCAAGAATTCTTGGAGTTTGGTATACACAGATGCTCTTCTTTTTGCTGTCTCTGTGGGTATTTTATCAGAAATGCTCAGATGGAAAGAACTTCTGATTGCAATCTGACTTTCTCATTCAGAACAAAAGGGCAAGGGCATGTGGAGGCCCAAAGTTTCATTTGTTTCATAGTAAATCCAGCGGCTAGCATCTGGTAAACAATGCCTTGTGTCATGTTGCTTCTGAGAATTATTTTTCAAAAAATACAACTAATCTCTCAGGTTAAAGAAATACAGATATTTATATTGTCATGTTCCTTTCACTGTCACTCTGTTGATTATTCTTGCCCCTTCCTTTCTTGTTTAATACAACAATGAGCCTCTTAACCTTGAGAGATAATTTTGAGGTTAGAAACTGCTTAGTTACACAGAGAAGGATTTGTTGGGAAGAAAAAAAGGTGTTGATCACTTGCCTGTGGTCAACACTGATGCACTTCCTTTGGCCTTAAAGCTCAGCATTTTATTTTGTTTGTTGTGTTCTGATAGGCTTAGCTTTTCTTTGCATTTGTGTTGGCTCCCATTTCCTAACTCTCAGCCTGTTCCTAGCCCTGGCCACTTGAACCTACTCACTGCGGGGAGTTTGACACAGCTGGCTAGGCCTGCAGACGGCCGCTGATGGACTGCACAGGTGGCTGCATAAATCCTGCTTCATTTTGTCTGCAGGAGGCGGCATTTTCCATGGAACATGGCCAGTTCATCAGGGCCTAAGCATGTGACCCTGTGTACTCCAAAGGGGGCTCAAGGTGAGAGATGATTCTTGGCAAAGTCACATCAGATTTTTATGCAGGATTTTGTTTTCAAAACATCTTTTACAATAAGTTTTGGTACTGCTTCCCAGTAACTATGGCCACAGCGAGCGCTGATTTTCCTGAGGACAGTTAGTTTGTATGGCTCATGGGGAGGCACCTGCTAGACTGACAATACTTGTCTAAATTTGGCTTCGTGTTTGTTAATTGGGTTGAGCAACACATGTGGTGTTCCCAAAAGTGGGGTTCCTAGTAAGATGGAGAAAACTGCACTGATGTTTTTCAATTGTGAGAATTAACTGACATAATGACACTGAATTTCTTGAGTGAATTATGTGTTTTTCAGAGTATCTGATAATTTTGGTAGGAATAAAAAATGTGTAGAAACCAGAAAATCTTAATGAAGCATTAATTTTATTTAAGATTTGAGCGTAAGTAAAACATTTAAAAGGTATTTTATATTAAAATAGGAGGTGAACGCAAAATATGCTTCCCATAATGACATTTTTAGTTCAAGATCTTACAAAAGTTGCACTTAAGTAGAAGTAGGTAATTTTCAACGAATAGCTCCAGATGTACGAAATTAGAAAAATTAGCCTTCTCAGAAATTAGGCATACTTTGGTGTAAAATATAACCATGGAAAATTTTGTACTTATAACTTGATCTGTGGGATTTTGGAACAATCTTCATGGACATGGAAAAAGATCTGCCTGTGGGGATGGATACAGCTGAAAGGCATGAGAGCTTACTTTAAGATGTGAATAAATCTTTGCGAATAGTGTTAGTTAGAAAGAGAAGAAAGTGATTTTCAAATTTAAAACTTTTCAGAAAACCTTAGGTATTGCAGTTGGCTATTTCGTTTTAAGCAGCAGAAAACTGTGCTGGAATGGTTTGTGTTGCCTCAAAGTCCAGCTGGAGATACGTGGATCGACAGAGACAGTGACACTTCGAAGGTTGTTCAGAGGGGAATGAGAAGCTCAAGGGCAGCGGGGAGGAAGGCAGTGCTCAGAGGAAGGTGAGCGGGCACCGGTGGCTTCCTGTCAGCTGAATACTTTAGAAGTGGATAACTTGAGAAGCCGTAGCATTTTTTTTTTTACTCTTGTTTTATTCTTGCCATTCTAATAATTCTTACTCAAACCAGAGTGATTAAAAACATTTTTAGTGCTCACTTTTTATATATTAAAATTTTTATTCACTGATTTATTAACATTCGTTCCCTGCCATCTTTTTCTCTGTATCAAGGGCAATATTTTTTTTTTAAATGTATTTAGGACGGGGTCCACAGGGTCTCACTACACAGGTCAGACTTGTAGTGATCCCCTTATTTTCAGCCTTCCAAGTGCTGGGATTATAGAGCGCACCACCAGGCCCAGTCTCGGTCGCTGTCTCTGCGCGCCCTGGGGCGGGGCCTGCATGGCAGGCCAGGGATGCCCTGCGCTCTGCCTCAGCAGGCGCTTTAGTCCACTGAGCTATCTGGCCGGCCCTTTGATGGAAATATTAATTAAAAATATCCCTAAGGAGGTGCCAATAGATACCTTTTTGGGCACGGATTGTGTGCCAGGCAAATGCTCATCAAGACTTACAGTTAATCTATGAAGTAAGGGCTTTTTATGACCTCCATTTTATGGATATGACCAATTGAAGTAATAAAAATATTAGCCAACATAGCGGGTTTCCATGGCCCAGGCAATGCTCTAAGTCTTTTCTGTGTGCTGAATTACACACACCTCAATGACCTATGTGTAGGCCACATTTATCCCATTTGATAGAAAAGGAGACCTAAGCAAAGACGTGTTGGTGGACTTGCCTACATCATACAGCTAGCAGATGCAGGTGCGACAGCGGTCCTGACAGTCTGGCTTTGGAGCCCATGCTAGTAAGGATGGCTTGTGTTATGCCCAAGGGAGAAGCAAAGGGGGTACTTCTACTCAACGCTGAGGGCAGAGATGCAAGGCAAGGCGTTCTTCAACTCCTCCTTGCACTGTGTTTGTTCCTTTGGGGAGAGGCGCCCTCATCTGACAGGAGATTCTGGCAGAACCCAGTGAGCAAGATCACTTCCTTGGCTTCAGGTCAGGGACCCGTGTCTCAGGATCCGCGCTGCCTCACCCCCGATGCCACCCTGTGGAGCCACGGGAAGTTCCGGGTGAGTATTAACAGGCTCGCTACCCTGGCTCTCATCAGTCAGCAAGCTGACTGCAGAAGTGAGAGCAAAAAAGCTTTAAATCTAAAAAGGAGATGGTGATGGGCAGTGTCAGGGAGGCCCTCCTGGCCCTCAGTAAGGGTTGCAGGAGGATGGAGCTTCACTGAGACCTGTGTGAGAGCCCTGCAGCAGCATGAGTGGCCCTGGCCAGCCCCTCCAGCAGGATCTAGGGTCAGGCGAGAGCGCCTGAGCACGCCCATCAGCCTCGTGCTGCCCTTCAGCCCTTGCAGACACACAGGCTGCATCAGCCTCCACTTGCTGCTCAGAGAGAGGAGGGGCAGGGTGGCCAGTGGGCCCGAGGGCAGGAAGACCCTGGACGCGTACCCTCTGTCTGTCCTTCCAATTCACAGGGAAACAGACAAAGAAGGCAGGCTGTGGTCACATCCCTGAGCCTTATTCTCAAATTGACCATGACAGTAAAAGAAAACAAAAATAATATTTCAATCTCTATTGTGTCACCTATGCCATCTTTAAGCCAACTTGGACTTTATGGGGAAAGAAAAAGGGCTGAATTAGTTATTATGCTTGACTTCTACCCCAGATGGAAAAATGCATAATAATTTTAACAATGAGAGGATTTGTTTAGCCCTGTTACACACACACACACACACACACACACACACTCACACACACACACACACACACTCAAATTGCAAATGAAGTACTCAGGTAAAGTCATTTTAGAAGAAACACTATTTCAGTAGTCTCATTACTTTCCTTATCAAAGCTAACAACCATTGTAGTGTTACTATGAAAATAACCAATTATTTTTATGATAATGAAGACTTTAAATAGCTCAGTCGGATAAATTAGATCTGAACCATGGCTTAGCTATGTTTTCCATCTTTGGAATACTAAAATGGAATGAAAGACTTAATCCTTCTAATATAGAAACATCTCTTTTGAACTTTAAACAGAAAAAAGAAAGTCCTCATTCTATTTTGAGGCTGATGAATTAATTTTTGGATGGGCTTATGAAAAAGTGATTTTAACCTAAGGGAAAAAGCCCAGAATGAATTTAACTTAGTCAAGGTTCTTAATGGTAAGATAATAGACACTAGTAAGGTGTGTTCATGTGACAATATTGGACAAAATTTGTGAAATGAGCCTTTAGGTTAGAGTTTAGATGGAACTTCTAGGGCAGAGTTTCTCAACCTGGAATTAGTGACGTTTGGGCCAGATAATTGTCTGTTGGGGATGGTGACTGTCCTTTGCAGTGAAGGACGCAGCCTCAGCTTCAACCCATGAGATTGCAGCGGCTCCCTTACCCCTGGGTCCTTGATCAGGACAAGCTGATTTTAGACATTGCCTAGTGTCCCCCAGGTGGGTGTGAAGGGGAGGGGCTGAGCTGAGAATTAGTTCTAGAGATTAAAGGTAGCTTTCTTCCATTTCTGTTGTGATTTCCCACTGCATTTGCTAAATTCAACTTTAGTTGAAAAAAAGTTACATTCAGTAAACTGGATTCTACTAGTACAAAAGTTATACCAAAGGATTAAATCACTTTAGGGGATTAAACACTTTTACTGGTATCTTTTATATGTTTTTAAAGTGAACCAAATTTTAATTTTAGTGTTCCCAACAGGATCTAAGATACCTCAAATACTTTCTGAAAGACATATGTTAAGGAGGAAGGAAAAAAGGAAGATAAAGAATAATTTCTAAAGAAAATGTTATCTTGGATATCCACATTAGAGTAATTCCTTTAAAAAGCAGACATTTATTAGTGTAATGAATTCTATTTCTTGTCATGAATTTAAATATTGGGATTCATTTATTTTATTAGTAGGTACATTGCATGGTGCATCTTTATTGAAGATCATCACTGAAAAGGCTTAAATTCAATTAATTCTCAGGCAAATAAGCTTACTTAGAACAGATTACCTTAAAATCTTTTAAGTAATTACAAGGAGAGAACTAGGTTTCATGTAAAACATATTTCTCAAACAGTTTAACAAGGATATTTATTCTCTCCTGTAATTCCTAATGGAAACTAGAAATGAAAGGTGAATTCTCAAGAAGAAAGAAAAACATAGTAAGAAATCCAAACTGTAGTGCTGTGGATGAAAAGTCAGGAGCATTGGAGCCTGGTTGGGGTTGTATTAATACAGTGCTGTGACCTCAGATGTGCCACTCTGTGGCTATGGGCATCCTTCGTTCAGCAATACAGCTGTCAAACTCAGTGACTCTAAAGATCCTGCAGACCTCTATGATTTATGATTCTATAAATAGATGTCTGCTACATACTATCTTCATTTAAGTGTAGAGGCCTCTGATTCCTATAGATAATGACTACAGGATATTAATGTGAGGGATTGTGGTTCCAGAAGTCCTCTCTCAATACTCAAATTCAAAGATGCTCAATTCCCTTCTGCAAAGTGACAAACTATTTGTGTGTAAACTGCAAACAACCTCTCATACTTTAAATCATTTGTAGATTACTTGTCATACCTAAGAAAATAATAGTGCATAGGTAATTGTTATACTATGCTGTTTTGAGAATGATGACAAGAAATAGTCTGTATGTGGCCAGTACAGGTACAATTTCTTGAAAAGTGTCCAACCTGTGCTGGTTGAATCTGAGGATGCAGAATTGCAGGATATGGAAGGCTAGCTAGATTTTTCATAAAATCCAACCATTTAAAGAGGTGCTGTTGGTAGTAAGAGAGAAAGGAGCACATTATACTCCACTTTTTAAGGTGCACAATCTGCTTTGGTGTTGGACCTCTTATTGCTAAGACATGCTGAATTGAATTGATCAATGTATCTGTGCCTTTGTGTTTGTATGCAAGTGTAAAAATTTCTATTATTGTTTGGCGACATCTGTAAACCTTAATTGAACAACTTTTTTTTTTTTTTTTTTTTTTTGTATTTTAGGGAAGGTCTACAGGATGTTCAGGGTCTCACTACTAGATCGGATTCATAGTGATCCACCTGTTTACAGCCTCCCAAGAGCTGAGATTACAGGCTTGCACCACCACGCCCAGTTTCAATTGCTCTCTCAGCACGCCCTGGGGGCAGGGCCAGCACAGCAACAAAATATGGATCATAATCTCTTCTTATTCACTTACCACTGAATGACACTGAATTTGGAATAGGGATGTATAGAATCTACAAAGATGTAACATAAAAGATGGAATCTATTAATACATAATACTCATCACTATCCAGTAAACAAATTCTTTTAATGGGTTGCCAGAACTCTTTTCCCTACTACTCAGCTTCTCATCTATCATTTCTTACAAGCTCTTCCCTTGTAAGCTCCTCATCAATTCACTTACTCTTCAAGTACTATGCATCTACTTTGGCTTATCTAGTACCAACTATTTTAAATGTTAGGTTTGTTATGGGTTACTAATCCTGAAGTGAAAAAAATGCAGCCAGAAACAATGGAGGCAAAAGACTTTCATCAATCAAAATACTTCAGATATATTCATTCACCCACTATGCTGTATCTTTTTTCTTTGTATCTCAGAAAAGTGGACCAAGACATAAACAAAGCCACTGAATTTAAATATTGATACAGAATTTTACTTCACTGATTCATTCAATGAGTGTCTGTTGAGACCTACTACATACTGGACACTGTTGTAAGCACTGAATCTCCCAGTACTTCATGCAGCAGGAGGTATGCAGAGCATGGTCAATAAATGTTGACGTTAAAAAATGGGATTCTAATGAATTTAGTATATACCCAACCACTTCATGTTTTCTGGGTCTATCACTTTTCCTTGTGCCGAGAGAGAGAGAGAGAGAGAGAGAGAGAGAGAGAGAGAGAGAGAGAGAGAGAGACAGAGACACCTAGACAGAGACAGAGACAGAGACAGAGACAGAGACAGAGACAAAGAGAGAGAGTCCAAACCATTGCAATTAGGTTTAAAGGACAGATCAATATGGAAACTCCAAACAATATTATAAACCCATTATATAATAGATTTAAATCTATAGTAAGGGGCTGGGGAAATGGCTCAATAGAATAAGCTCTTGCCTGAGTTCAATCCCTGGTTCTGCCAAAAAATAAAAATAAAAAAAAAATAAATCTATAGTAACACATAGCAGCATTGGTGAAGAATTAGTTCTGTTTTGTTTCCACTTTTGCATATGTCCTGAGATATTTGTGGTCAGCTGAATTTTCCAAGACACTGTAATTTTATTTAACAAATTTGATCATTCCCAAAGGAGGGAGTTCTTGCTGGTGGAGTGAACCTGCATCCCCTGGGTATTGTGGGATTTGTCAACTTGACAACTCAGCTCATAAAATGCATACTCAAAATAAACCATCTCAACATGTGCATTAGTGTAGTTATGGAACAAAATAGTCTTTACTAAGCTTATATTAGTGAATCCCTCATTTAATTACAACTGGAAAGGTTAGAAACTTTTTATCATACACACATATTCTCTGGGAATTATCTGGCTTTGAAATATAATTAATCATCCTCTGTCACGCTTTCATTATCTGCAGTGCTCTCCAGAGCCCTGCTTTCTTCTGTCTTCATTCATATTCCTCTGACCCTCCTTTGCACTGCTACCACAAGACCTCAGGTAAATTTCATCTACTGCTCAGAAATGACGGGATATTGTTAAACCCATTTGTCAACTCACATTATCAGCTCACAAACACGAGATCTCCGCATCCATTTAGCCTTTTCCTTATACAGCAATCGAAATATTAACATGGATGACATCTGTCAATGTTGACAAAAATTAAATTTCAAGACTCCTGTAAATAATAAAGCAGTCATATAAAGATTATTTCTCTGGAGCATAAACTACCAGTAAACAAGATTTGCATATTGTGCTTACAGCTGTTTCAACATGAGCTGTTTGCTGTGCTTCATTAAAATGATTTGATTTGTCAGATTCTATGGTATTTGAAAGTTTGGATATAGAACTATTAAAGGTAGTTTAGGAAAATTTTTTGTGCTACAACAATGTCTATGTGGCATTAAAAAAGTAAAGGGAATTGATTAATGTGTCTTTAGAAGAAATCACCAGGGTTTGAGGACTTAGGAATATATCATTATTTTAATTCTGAATGATATTCTGCCTGAGAAAAGCTCCTGGCATATTCTAGGCAGAGATGGGGAGACATAGGTGGGCTTGCATACTCATTCAGAGCTCAGGTGACTGGGCACTGTGGTCCTCTATACCAGCTGGACAAATGGCATCTGAGATAGGACCATCAAGCTCGGAACTATTGTTTTCAATAGTTGGGGTTTCAGTGAAAACCCCAATAAGTTTTCACTAGGACATATTTAATTTGATAGTTATATATCAAATATATAATTTGATAGTTATATATATTGTAAAATAGTTTAGCGCTTATGTCATTACTATCCAGTTAAAAATTTAAAATACTTTATTATTTAGTGAGACTGACAAGTGGCACATGAATTGGCATTCTCCCCTCCAGGAGAAGCACAGCTAACTTTTCATAGAAAAATAATTGGAATCCATTTTTAATTATTTCTAGGGAATAATTCCAAGAATTCTTTTTATTTTATTTTTTTTATTATTTTTTTTCAACTTTTCAAATGTTTTATTCTATTTTATACATCTTCACTTTGGCTCAGGCAGGGAAGATGAATTATGAGGTTTACAAGCTTGTCCGCATCAAGAATTCTTTTTAGCCAATTCCTTTTTATTCAAGAAGGCTTTTTAATGTGTAACTGATGATGTTCTTAAAGTATTTTATTCACATTCTTCTCTTAATCAGTGTTAACATTTACAACTTATAATCAGTATCTGAGTAAATATCCTAAGACATAAGAGTAACCAGAGCACATTAAACTCCAACCAAATTTCAAAATTGTAAAACTGAGCATTCTTTTAAATATTATTTCAGAACTTTTTAGTGCTGAAATTACTCATTTTACTTTATGTTCATCAGGCCAGACTGAAATTCTTGCATCACAGTCTATCCATTTTATTTGTTTGTTTGTTTGATACAGTCTTGCTACACAGTTCAGACTCAGTGATTCTCCTGTCTCAGCCTCACCAGTCCTGGGATTATAGGCATGTGCCACCATTCCTGGTTTGGGAGCTGTCACGGAGTGCTGTACTGGGAATTGAACCCAGGTCCTTGTGTTTGCCACGTAGGCACTTAGACTGCCAAGCTATCGCCCATCCATATAAAAAGAACATTTAAGAGTTTGAATATAAGAGCACCTGCTAAATGCATTCACAAAGAGGATCTTCTATACAAACAAGAGCGACTCTCATTTATTGGCCAGCATCCCCCACAAATAGTGATATTTGTGTGAGTGTAAACACACAAACACACACACACAGTAGAGTTTTGCTTTCGTTCAAAACTAGTGCCATCAAAAGAAAAAGTTGCTAGCTTCTTTATCTTATCCAATGATGTGTGATTGGCTGGAACTTTTGGGGTATGTGTAGCAGTTTAGGGTATACAAGATTAGCAAGTGACAGGGATGATTATGTATTGGTGGCATGCTTCGCTGTAACTTTACTGAAAATGGCAGGTATCAAGTCCCTGTGTGAGTAAGCATCCTAATAACTCTCAGCACTGAGCATATGATCAGCCCCTCCAAGGACAGGAGCAGGTGTTCCTATTTGCATTTTATCAAGAAAGGTACACTTGCCGACTCACCCACATGTCAATGACTGCTGCCTAATTGGACCAGGTGTTCAATGCAGAGGGCAAGTTTTTGCTTCCTGGGCTATCACAGACTAAAAAAAAAAAAAGCAAACATCGAGATGAATAGCAAATTCTAAGGCCTACGAAAAGTTAAAAAGCAGTCTTATGTAGGGGCACTTGGGCACTGCTTTAGACAGTGTAATGAGGATGATAGTTTTTACTTCATGCCAAAGAAAAAGATTTCTCCTTACTGCTATACATGAATTTGTAGTCAAACATTACAAAACGTTGGTTATTTTTGTAGGTTAATCTTCGTACTCCCTTCTTAAAAGGAAAGCAACACTTCACTCCTGCCCACTCACCTAACCCTTGGACTTCTATGAAAACCAATTTTAATTCCAGGGCCTGACAGTTGAGGCAGACCCATCAGAACAGTCCATGGCTGAGTCACAGAAATTCCATTAGGCAGAAGACCTAAATCCACTTAGTGAATGCCACAGTAGAGACTTTTCATGAGAGCTATACACATCTGTTCAGGTTATACATGGAAGAGAGGCATTATATCTGAAGGGTATCATACATATCAAAATATTTTCATAAATTAAGAATGTGGGTACATTTCTGTAAACCCATAACTGAAGGTAGATGAGGAGAAAGATTGTAAGCTCAAGCATAGTTGAGCAATTCAGTAAATTAATGAGACCAGGAAGCAAAACAAAATTTTTTTGAAAGAGCTGGAAATGTAACTCAGTAGGAAGGCCCTGGGTTCAGTCACTAATATCCTCAAAACAAAACAAAAGAAAAATTCTGTTCATTTGTTTGACACTTTTTATTTTTTTATACATTTGTCAACACCAGAATAGGTGAAAGATATTTACTTGAATAATTTTTTAGTGCAGATTATGGTAACATGTAAGGTTCCATGAAAATTAGTGTATTAGGACAATTTTCCAAAAGAAAGTAAAAACCATTATTCTAGCAAGTTTTATGTAGATCCTTATGCTTTGATTTGAGAAGGGTATGTATGTTTAAGAGTCAATAGACCACATAATTAGCATCATAAAAGATAGCATGTGATTCTAAGCCCAGAGTTTCAAAAGCAGATTCTGGATGTAAGCCAATGATACACCCTAAAAACTATTTGCTTTCAAATATGCAGATTCTGGAAGGTGAGACCTTACTGTAAAAATATTCTACTTTCAAATGTACTTACTTGGCATGATGTTATGAGGAATATTTATGATGTATGTTATCAGCAACATGATGAGCAACCACATGTAACAGTAAAAGCAAAATGTGTTTTAAAAAATGAAGTAATTTTTTTTTTTTAAAGAGAAAAATTTTTTTATTGGAATATAAAATGCACTTATAAAACGTCCACAGAAGGCATGTAACTTTTGACTGCTATAAATTTATTGGGAATATGTTATTCACCATCTACTGCCACCTAAAACATAATATAAACAATGAGTTATATTCTAAAACAAATGCATCACTGATTCTCAGCAATCATTGGTTCAATAATAATTAGTTTAAGATTATA
>NW_004524606.1:6145453-6158398 GCF_000260255.1 Octodon degus | reverse complement strand
ATCTCGATCTTTCTGATGACATCCATTTGAAGTTGTCTTTCCACAATTTCTAGCAGAGGACTCTTGCAGCTAGAATACAGCATCCGCTCTCTTATGCTGCATGTGTATCCAGGCATTGAATAAATAAAAACTATGGACTCTAAGTAGTCTCCTTCGTGGGAATGCTTATACAGGAAGAAATGATAACGTGCCGAATCTTTGGGAATCCTCTTTGGCAAATCTTTCAGTTCTGTATTTGTTGTATTGGCCAAAATTATAATTTCATTTTTTATATCTATTTCCAACTGCACATAGTTCAGCTGTCTGTTATTCAGTTTTTCCAAAGCTTGGAAAGCTTCTCGCGAAATAGGAAACGCTACTCCTTGTAGTGTTTGATGCTTAGTGTCCACACTCACGTCAGTTTGCACCTCATTAATTTTAATCTGTCGTAACTCTTCCTCCGCTGCTGTCAGTGGAGCCGGGGAAGACTGCGAGAGCAAATACTTCTTATACCCGTGTAATGACACATCTTCCTTTACTGTACCAAACACTTCATTCTTAATGTGGCCACCACCAAACTCCTTTTTCAGAGTTGCTCTTGTTGCTGCGTACAACATTTTTTGACGAACATGAGAATGATCAGGAGACCATGCAATGAATATCCACTCATATCCCTGGGCATTCTGAGAATCTAACCTGAATAATATATAACAGGGCTGCTTGTCCTCCAACAGGGGCAACACGAAGGGATCGTAATCCTTATCCCAGGAATCTGAAGGCTGACTACACGATCCAACCACAAGCTGCTCATTTTCAATAGATATTTTCAGAAGTCTATATTTTCCATTTCTAGCTCTGGCAAAGATATCTTTAACATCTTCACTTGCTTGGATGCCGGTCTGGTGGGACATGGCGGCGGCGCGGGCTCCGGCGCGGAGTGCGGCGAGCGGCCCCGGCCGGCGGCTCCAGGAAGTGGCGGCGCCTCCGCCGGCCGGCGCGTCATTCCAATGAAGTAATTTTTTAAAAGTATACAGTGAAAGCTATGAAAATTTCAAAATCTTTTACCATTACCATTGACTTCTCTGGTATACAACTCAATCAAATATAAATATCATTTTTATGTTATTTACAATCAACAAAATTTTTAAATGTAACCTGAAAAAGACAGTGAGCTAGCCACTTAGATAATGTAAACTGTAGAATTGAAATTTACAAAGATACTGAAATATTCTATATGAGAAAGTAAAATATACATAGTTCCTTGATATTTAGAATATCTTTTGTTGAAGTACTAAAACATTTTAAGTAATGATTTACCAGAAAAATTTCTGGGAGTTTTGTCTAAAAATGTTCAGAATATATTTGACTGAGTTGGCACTGTTCACTAGTCAGAACTCTGACCTCTCAACATTAAAATGAAAATACATTAAAGTCTTTACCATCCCTTAAAAGATAGCAGAGGCTGTGGTTAGATTATGGTGCAAACAAAATCTGGAACTTTAATATTATTGTTTTCCTGAAAAGAAGTGTGATTTTTTATAATAACATAAATATCTTTGAATTTTTAATTTATATTATTAAAATGTACATATTCTACTGCTATTTTCAAATAATGTGATGTGTATAATTTTGCAGAGTGCTCTATAAATGTTTCAATAATGATTATTGATAAATAAATCAACCACTCTAAAAATTTCCTTAAGAAAGAGTCATCCTTTCCTAATTTGTACAAATGTGCCATCTGGGCTGGCAGCAGACTTGACTACTGCGGAAGCTTCCTTTCTCCTTCCTAATGACATGAGAGGGAATCTATAATGCCGAGAGGTGCTGGGATCACCAACCTGCCACGTCAAGAAAGCAGAGTGTGAAAATTAAGAGATAAACAGTCCTGGTGATAAGATTGGGGATTATATTGAGCCATCTTCTTGAATAACTCAATTTCCTGGACTACTACATTTTCTTTATTTTATTACATAATTTTGCTCAATCAGGTTTAAGTGGCATTTTCTAGTTTTGCTAATCAAATAATTCTCAAGGATACAAACCCCAAGGAAATGATTCATTCAGAAAGAGCCATTTCCAAGGATTAGAGGGAAAGTCAGTACTTATGTAAACTTTTCTTTGGGTCTCCCAGTGTAAATACCTCGGGTTTCTCTCTGCATCACTATGTAATGGTTAATGACATGGCCTTGATATGGGAAAAATCTGGGTTCAAATTCCTTTGGGCTACTCATTAATGGTACATAAGGATACATATGAGAATCACATGGGATAATTTAGGTATAAAACTTTGTTTTAGAAGGTGATAACCATAATCACTTATCTTCCTTTCTCTGTCAAGGATTTAAGTATCTTTTTTTTTTATTTTAGGGAAGGGTCTACAGGGTATTCAGGGTCTCACTACTAGATCAAACTCATAGTGATCTGCCTATTTACAGCCTCCCAAGAGCTGGGATTACAGGCACACACCACCACACCATCTCAATTGCCATCTCTGTGTGCCTGGGGCGGGACTTGCATCACAGGCCCAGGGATCAAACCCCTGGCCCCTGTGCCTGCTTGCAGGTGCTTTAATCCACTGAGCTATTTGGCTGGCCCTTTAAATATCTTTTTATTCACCAATTGTTTTGTCTTTGGGTTTTATATTCACCATTCTATCCCACAAATATTCCTTGAATATGAAGTATATACTTTGTATGCTCTGGACTGTGAATTCAGGAATGAGCAGTGTGAACAGAAATTTCTCCACTTTCAAAGAGCTTATGCTGAAGCAGGTAAAAATGAATAAGCAAACAAATTTTTGAATAATGAGAAACATTATGAAGACAATACAATAAGGGTGTTGGATTCAGTGTCAGAAACAAGGGCCACCTTCCACTGGGAGGACTTTGGTGCAATGAGGAAAAACAATCCTGCAATGAGAGCATCCAGATCAAGGGTAAGGCATGTGGAGTGGACAGCAGGACAGCAAGACGTAGGCAAGGCTGGTTGGTAGAAACATACAGGAAACAAGGGGACAAAGACTGGTTAGGCAGGAAAATCATCAGTGCCAGCTTGGCTAGAGGATTAATGAAGATACTATTCTAGTGCAACTAGTGCTTTCCAACCACCTTGTGCTTTAGGAGTGTGTATATGAGGGTGGAAAGGGGAGGACAGTGGAGGGAAACAAACAGGATGGAGGAGGTAGAGAGAAGAAGAGAGGTGGGAAGAATAGAGGTAGACAGAAGACAGCAGACAAAGAAGAGGAGAGTAGAGGAGAGGGAGGGAGTGCAAGAGAGAAAATATGAATGAATGGGGATGGGTGTTGGTGCTTACAACTCCAGTAGCATACAGTTTTTCCATGACCTTGACTGACATAGGTTCAGAATCATTGCAAAATTGTCCACTGTTTTTTTTTTTTCTTTTTTAATTTGAGGGGTGATGGAAACAACACAGCGATTGTGGAAGACAGAGTGAATCACAAAGTTTTACATGAACAAAAGAAGAAGCTCTTTTCAGATTTGTTATAAAGTCAACTGCTTACTATGCTATCTATTCTGATCAATGGGTGTATGCAAGAGACAGTGAACTCACTGGGAAAGGCAGGTATGTGGATAGGGAAACAACATTAGTAGAAGAAGAAAGTTTTTATAATGAATGAACATAAGCAGCTCTTTTAAAAAATCTAAAATTTTTTCTGCTGGTGGACACCGCGGAGGAAGCATCATCAGGCTCTCTTCTGACTGCCGTCATGTCTAAGTCAGAGTCTCCCAAGGAGCCCGAACAACTACGGAAGCTCTTCATCGGAGGGCTGAGCTTTGAAACAACTGATGAGAGTCTGAGGAGCCATTTTGAGCAATGGGGAACACTCACAGACTGCGTGGTAATGAGAGACCCGAACACCAAGCGTTCCAGGGGTTTTGGGTTTGTCACTTATGCCACTGTGGAGGAGGTGGATGCAGCCATGAATGCAAGGCCACACAAAGTGGATGGAAGAGTTGTGGAACCAAAGAGAGCTGTCTCAAGAGAAGATTCTCAAAGACCAGGTGCCCACTTAACGGTGAAGGAGATCTTTGTTGGTGGCATTAAAGAAGATACTGAAGAACATCATCTACGAGATTTTTTTGAACAATATGGAAAAATCGAAGTGATTGAAATTATGACTGACCGAGGCAGTGGAAAAAAGAGGGGCTTTGCTTTTGTAACCTTTGATGACCATGACTCTGTGGATAAGATTGTCATTCAAAAATACCACACTGTGAACGGCCACAACTGTGAAGTGAGGAAAGCCCTGTCCAAGCAGGAGATGGCTAGTGCTTCATCTAGCCAAAGAGGTCGAAGTGGTTCTGGAAACTTTGGTGGTGGTCGTGGAGGAGGTTTTGGTGGCAATGACAGTTTCGGTCGCGGAGGAAACTTCAGTAGTCGAGGTGGCTTTGGTGGCAGCCGTGGTGGGGGTGGTTATGGTGGCAGTGGAGATGGCTACAATGGATTTGGTAATGATGGAAGCAATTATGGAGGTGGTGGAAGCTATAATGAATTTGGCAATTACAACAGTCAGTCTTCAAATTTTGGACCCATGAAGGGAGGAAACTTTGGAGGCAGAAGCTCTGGGCCCTATGGAGGTGGAGGCCAATATTTTACCAAACCACGAAATCAAGGTGGCTATGGTGGCTCCAGCAGCAGCAGTAGCTATGGCAGTGGCAGAAGGTTTTAAACACTTCCAGGAAACAAAGCTTAGCAGGAGAGGAGAGCCAGAGAAGTGACAGGGAAGCTACAGGTTACAACAGATTTGTGAACTCAGCCAAGCACAGTGGTGGCAGGGCCTAGCTGCTACAAAGAAGACATGTTTTAGACAATACTCATGCGTATGGGCAAAAAACTCGAGGACTGTATTTGTGACTAATTGTATAACAGGTTATTTTAGTTTCTGTTCTGTGGAAAGTGTAAAGCATTCCAACAAAGGGTTTTAATGTAGACCTTTTTTTGCCCCCATGCTGTTGATTGCTAAATGTAATAGTCTGATCATGACGCTGAATAAATGTGTCTTTTTTTTAAAAAAAAAAAATCTAAAATTAAAGAGTGCTCTAGGGATGGTAGCATTTTAATGAAGACAGAATGCAACAGATAAAGTAGAATTTTGGATGTCAAGAAGTATATACAGGACAATTGTCTTATCTTAGGTTAAAGGACTTCTGGGAGACTGAGTTCTGACACTATTATTGTTTTATGAATCGTAAACTTTTAGTACCTAAGTATTCCATTATTTTGAAGCTGATTTTCAAATTTAGAAGTCAATTTCCATGCAAAGCATATGATTTATTATTATGATTGCTATATGAAGATATGATTACACATTTTTATTCAATTCAATACTTGCCAACAGTATTGAATTCCCTTTAAAATACGTAACTATTGTGGAATATGTATTACAATTAAAATAGTCATATTAGGACCAATGAGGTGACAAGGACAATTATGAGTCTCTGGTGCACTGCATCTCCATCTAGTCTCAGCCCTGACCTCAGCCTCACCTTCTCACATAGAGTTTACCCCTCATTATGTCTTTCCAGTCACTAGATGCCACTTTCCTGTCAAAATTTAAATTCTCCAGATAAAACTAACATGCTAAATCAAGAAATGATTGTGGGGCATACTATAAATTTCCAGTCCTAACTAGGTAAACTGCCATATGTCTATATATTCTCAATACTCAGGTAAGCTGAGGCAGAAGGATCACAAATTCAGTCCCAGCCTGGATAGTTTAACAAGACCATGTCACAAAATTTGAGTTGAGGAAGGGGGTGTCCTGGATACTCAGTACTAAAACAAAACAAAACAAAACAAAACAAAACAAAACAACAAAAGGCTATAACAAACAAAAAAGTTCCTGACTTTTCAAAAGAACTGTTCCTTATACAATTAAACAAAAGTAAAAACATTGAGCTGGGCAGATAACACAGAGGTCTAAGTGAAGTTCCATGTTGGCCTTGGAACCTAGGGCTGAAATTGGGCATGGTGGAGCATGCCTGTAATTCCAGAGCTGGGGAGGCTTGAGACAGGAGGATCACAATGACTCTGAACTGTGTAATGAGACCCTATACCAAATAATTAACTACTTAACTAACTAAATAAGTAATTTTTTTTAAAGTAAAAGCATCATAGAGACAAAATATAATGTTCTCAAGGAAAATTGGATGCAAAGTTTTAGCAATAAACAAATATGACAACTGACAAAGTATTACATCCAATAAATTTGAGAAACTAATACACATTATTATTCAAATGTGGAGGTGAATGTTACTTTTATAGGTTGTAGATACTAGTGATCTAAGTCTTATATTATTGGAACTACAGGATTTGATGCTACTCTGTATATAGATGCCTGACCACTCTAGATTGGCAATGGGGTACTAGATACAATAAATTCAAGCTGTCTCTTTTAAATCTAAGGTTGGGCAAATATTTTCATACAAGCTGAAAAATAAGTTCCAGATTTTGAATATAATGAAGTGAAAATAAACACTCTAACTAAATTCCTTCATCATTTTATTACACAATGGACTTTGATTCAACAAAATGTGGAATCAGCAGTAATAAGTATAGTTAGCTATGTTGAGTTGGCACATGGCATTGTGCTAGGAAATGTATTAAGCTCCCACTATACCTTATCCCAATCCCAGTACTATTCCTGGCATTTTATAGATGAAGAAACAGAAGTCCAAAGAACTGAAATGGCTTGGGAGCTCCAGAATTTGGCCAATTCTTGGTGGATCCAAGATTATTTATTGAAAATCACTAAAGAATGCTGGCTTATATTCTAAAAGGATGGAAGAAAAATTTTGAATGTTTTCACCATAAAAAAATGGTAATGTACAGTGATAATTTTGAGAAGACATATAAGTATACCCTAACCACACACAATGTATACATGCATTCTAAAGTGGTAAAAAGATAAAAATTAAGCCAAAAGTGTCTTAGGAGGTGACATGAAATAAAACTGATATTGAAATATAGACACTCTATAGAATGAAAGGTACACATGGCAGGTTAACCAATAGCCAACTTGTAATATGTGGTTGAACTGAATCAGCTTGGTGCTGGGTGTGGAAGGCCCACCTGAGGGTTGTTGGTAACAGCATAAAAATGAGAACTGGAAGAGAACATGGTATGCTGTTGATTCTCCTAGAGGGGCTTGTCATGTTTGCTTTCTTGATATGAACTCCACTGTTATCATCAGAGGAGCCCAGGAGCTCCCTGTTGCTGAGGATGGCTGTGGTTCTCTTTGGGGAAGCTCTGGTCCTCACCTTCAGCATCACTTCCTGGCTCCAGTGCAGATCTCTCAGCCTGCTTGCACAGATTCTTCATCCCACTGGTGCAGGATTTTTGGCTTCCACCACTGATCTTTGGGCCTTTCCAGTGCAGATTCTTGATGCAGACTTGCACGAGACATACTTGTGGACTCTAAGCCTCCAGCTAGAATCATGTGGGACTTTACCATGGTTTCCAGGTCCCCAGCTGGATTCTTTGGGCCTGTAGTGTGTGGACATATTTTTGGCACTCTTTTACATTTGACTCTTTGGATGAATAATATAAAATGATACTATGAACTATGTGTCGTGTATTAAATATTTTCCCTTATAAGCCCTGACTATAACAGTCCACCCTTCCCTGTCAGACCCTTGACCCTGTGGAATAAACACCCAGCACCAAGGACAGCAATCCAGTTGGTGTGACTAGCTAGCAACGCAGTCTGCTGGAAAGACCCTGGAGAAAAAAGATTCTGCTTGGGACAGATTTTCACATGAAATAGTTCCAGAGACAAGGAGTAGATTGTTTGAGGTCCGGATGAATACAAAGGTGAGTTTCAAATTTGTACTAGACCAAATTTAAAGCATCCAGTCAAAATACATTTTTTGCAACATGTAAACTTAAATGTAAACACAAAACCACAAGTGAATGTTTGAATTAAGAAAATGTTTATGCATGTGTGAAAACTGAACTAGGCAAACTCTCTTGGGAGGTATGCAAAAGTGGGATATTTCAAAGTTAAAAGCAGCCCAACAATTATTGTCATTTAATTAAAAATTTGCAAGGTCAAACACAAAGAGAAACTTGTTATTTACCCATAGGCACTAAGCCCACTGAGGGAGATGGAAAACATCTACCCAGTAAAGAGGAAATACACAGGTATAATGTGATATGACTTTAAATAAATACAAGTGTCTACACACAGATCTTGATGGTCTCTCACTAGATGATTATCAAGTACCATTTTTATAGTCTTTTATTAGCTGGATATGTTCTTGGAATCTGAAATTTCTGATATTACATTTTCTCTGTGAAGACACTGTCAGACATATAAACTTTTTATGAAATCACATGCATTTCTTTTATCCCATCTCTTTTAAAATAAAAAAAATATCTTTAATCAGTAACGTGTCCTTATTAATTTTGTTAAAATTTTAAAGCCACACTTGATCACACAGTATTATTCTGTGTGCTCTATTACACATATAATACTCTAAATTATCTTATTGATTATTATCAACATTGAACATGAAGAAATGATGTATGAAGTCAACGCAAATTTTGCAGATATTTAACACATCTAGAAAGTTGAGGATCAGGAGAGAATGTTTTTAACCTCCTGAGTTTGTGCTCACACTAACTCACAGATGTCTCTCAGTATTACGTTATAAGTGTTCTGTTATTTATAAATTCATTATAATGATAAAGTGGCTGTTAGGGGCATGGTGGCCCACACCTATGATCCCCGAACTTTGGGATGCAAAGGTATGAGGAGTGCAAGTTTGAGTCCAGCCTTTACAATTTAGGGATTTAATAAGAATCAGTCTCAAAAAAGAAAGAAAGAAGAAGAAAGAAAGAAAGAAAGAAAGAAAGAAAGAAAGAAAGAAAGGAAAAAGAAGAACGAAAGAAAAAAGAAAGGAAAAAAGAAAGAAAGACATGATACAGCTTCGTGTGAAGGCCCTAAGTTTCTAGGTTCAATTCCCAGTAGCACAAACAAAACAAAAGAAACAAACAAAAGCAAGCAAGCCTTCTGAGTCCTGCAGGTCCTTGCTCACACTGAGGAATCATTACACTTATTTACTTTGACTAAGCGTCTTCCTGATAACAGCTCTTAGAGATCTCTAGTGTCCATCACTTCCTTCCAGAAAATTATTTTTTTCAAGGAAGTTTTATTTCACCTAGGACTTGATTATAGGTTAATTGTGTTCTCTTTCCCAAAGGTAAGTTGAAGGCTAAGCACAAGGCACCTGTACAAGTGGCTCAGAAATCACTGAGTTTTTGCTGATCTCATCAAATCGGGTCGGCTCTTGAGGGTAAGCTCTGATCTAACATGGTAATCAGAAACACCAGAAAAAGACACACAAAAAGACACAAACAAGCACCACGTCATGACATAGACAGATGCTGGGTTATACCTCTATAAGCCAAGTGACACCATCACAGACTGTAACCACCAGACACTAAAAAGACAAAGAATCCTCTCCCCAGAGGCTCACAGGGAGCACGGTTCTGCCAACGTTGGTTTTAAGCTTTCATCCTGCAGAACTCCTGGGGGTAATCTCTAGTGTGTGTGTGTGTGTGTGTGTGTGTGTGTGTGTGTGTGTGTGTGTGTAAGTGTGTGCTAAGCCAGTAAATGTACTGTACTTCATTTTGGCAATTCTAAAACTTAATATAACCTTTCACACTTTATTTTTAATGTAAGCATATGCGGTAAGAGATAGAATGGAGAAATTCTGATGGGTAGCTACTATGTGTTTTACTTGGTGAGATTTTACTTGACCAGCACCATCACACAAAACTGATGAAAACAAAAAAGTAAACAACCACATAAGTTTTCTTGGCCATTATGTTTTCTGGTAGGTTCACTTTTACTTATTATTGACCAAATATTTAATATTAGCATCTACATGAATTTTATTTACTTGTTTCTTTGTGTTAACATCCTGGCCTTGCCAAGTCCCTCTTTACTTTCATTTTTTAAAAATCAAATTGGTAGGACAGTTTCAATAATTAACACATTGCACACATTCTTCCTAGTAGTTAATTGCTGTACAAGATGCAACTTGATAACCTATTTACAAACACTATTAGAACAAATCCCTCTATTCATTAAGAGAATGTAACTATATATCTATCCTAACCATTTTGAATACACAGATACAAAATGCACATTCATCTGTATCCCTCTTTTTTGTTAAGTTCCGTTATTTGAATATTATAGGTATGTTAATTCAGCAAAACATTCTAAAAGAGTCCAGTAGCCCATAATAGTATTAGGTCTTCCACTTCACTGGCAATGTCAGAAATTGTTGACCTGAGTCCCCCACAGCTCAACATAACAGCATGGCTTTACTTCTTATACTTCATTTTCTACTTTTCTGCTAGAGGATTAAGACCAAGGTAAAGCAAGGCCTACGCAACAAGAGTTGTAGCTTTTGGGTTTTTGGTATTATATTTTATAGCTGTTTGAAAATAATAATCTGGAAGAGTGTCATACAGGATTTATTTCAGTTCTTGGGTATCATAGAAGTGATTACCACTCCATCACCAGCACAAATCCTAGGAACAAGGAACTACATTTAAATAATATTGTCATCTCCATATTTGGAAGGGTGGAGGGACATGCTGCAGGTCCAGAATGCATCCCCCATGCAAATTACTTGGAAAAAAGACATGTGCACAAAAAGTTAGCTACAGTAGAAAGATAAAATGATTCCCAGAAATACCTTTTGACTCAGTTTAAATATAAGCAAAACTGCAAAACAGGATTTTTCTCTGCAGAAAAAAAAAATTTGCTTGTATTGACTTGTGTTTTAATACAAACACCTCAGTGTTTGAATTTCAGATAGTTTATTCTAAATGCAATCTTCTTTACATATGCTCATAAGAGGACTATATCATTTAAATCACATAGCTATTCAATGTTTCCAACTTTAACATGTGACAGGATGAAAATATGGTTAGAATACTTCCACATGCTTTTAGATACTTTCATTTTGCCGTATTTAAATATCCAATTTCAGATTTCTATCATTTTGAAATAGCTCTATCGTATTCTTTGTGGGCAAAACTATTACTTTAGACTTCAATTTTCGACTAATGTAATGTCTGCCTTTGTTAAGCAGACACTGTACTGAAGGCGCAGCCCCAATATTTGAAATTCTAGGGAGTATATTTCCATTACAATGCAAGAAATAAACATTTGTGTTTTTCTAATTTTTCCCTTAAATGTTTTGTTTCATGTTATTTAAAGATAAAGGGAAGATCTGTTTGCTTTTAATTGCCTTTCAAATACGTGTTTCCAAGTCAGTTGTTTTTTGTAAGAAATTAACCTCTTTAGGATCGTATTCTAGGGCCAGCCAAATAGCTCAGTGGATTAAAGTGTGGGGGAGGTGTCAATCCCTGGGTCTGCTGTGCTGGTCCTGCCCCCAGGTGCACAAAGATGGCAACTGAGACTGGATGTGGTGGCATGTGCCTGTAATCCCAGCTCTTGGGAGACTGTAAACAGACAGGTCATTACAAGTCTGATCTAGTAGTGAGACCCTGAACACCCTGTAGACCCTGCCCCCCTCCAAAAAATGATAGTATTCTGAATTCTCCTTTGGGATTATCGTAACAATGAAAGCTGGACCAAATTTTATTGGGTCCTCCAAAATCTATCTCCATTGTATGCTTTCATTGGTGGAATCTTCATTAAAGCCATAAATTTGATCAAAGGTAGTGTGGTTCCAGAAGCATAGGATGAAAAACCAGATATTTGTTTCCTGATAGAATTAACAATGTTCTGTGGATTGAACCTGCCTTTCAAAGTTCAGGGGTTGGTAGCTTAATCAATGCAACAGTGTTCAAAGAAGGAATTGTTAAAAGGGACAATTAGGTCATGAGGACTCTGATTTCCTAAATGGATTAATACCATGAATTAAAGTAGGTTATAACAGGAATGTTTTTTTGTTTTGTTTTTCATTTTTTTCCTGAAACCGGGGATTGAATTCAGGCCCTTGAGCTTGCAAGGGAAGCGATTATTCCACTGAGCCATCTCCCCGGAACCAGGAGTGGTTCTTGATGAAAGGTTAATATCTCCCTGTCCCCCTCCCTCTCAAACATGATTATGCCATCCTACTAACTTCCACCAAGACATCATGCACACTTGGGCTGTCAGCCTTCCCTGCATCCAGAAGGGGAAATAGAGTAGACATTCATTATTAATTGCACAGTGTCAGGTACTCTGTTATAGCAGCATAGAATGATGGCCTGAGACAGAAGAGATCTGGAACTATTTGTGTATAGCTCTTTATGCAGTAAAAGTGTTTTCACTCGGTATTGGACCTTTACAGAAGTAGCCAATATTTACTGAGCATTTACTATTTATCATGTACCTTACCAGCTACTATTTTTCCATAATTTTATTGAGAAACAAATAACAATGAGACAGTTTCAAACCAAATTGGTAGGACAGTTCCAATAATTAACACATTGCGTACATTCTTCCTAGTGGTTAATTGCTGTACAAGATGCCGACATGTTATCCTATTTACAAACACTATTAGAACAAATCCCTTTATTCATTAAGACAATGCAACTATATACCAATCCTAACCATTTTGAATACACAGATACAAAGTGGACATTCATCTGTATCCCCTTTTTTGTTTAGTTCCCTTATTTGAATATTATAGGTGTGTTAGCTCAGCAAAATATTCTAAAAGAGTCCAGTAGTCCATAATAGTATTGAGTCTTCCGCTTGACTGGCAGTGTCAGAAATTGTTAACCTGAGTCCCGTACAGCTCAACATAACAGCATGGCTTTACTTCTTATACTTCGTTTTTATACTTTTCTTCTGGATGGTTAAGACAAAGGTAAAGCAGGACCTATGCAACAAGATTTGCAGCTTTTGGATCTGATAAGGTCAGTGAAATCCCCTCAGGATTTATCCTGAGATCCCGTACCTCAGATTGTTGA
>NW_004524606.1:6122327-6141468 GCF_000260255.1 Octodon degus | reverse complement strand
AAGCATGACCTATGGACCAGTGTGTAGTCTATTTTTGAAAATGCCCCATGTGCAACTCAGAAAAATGTGTATTCAACTGTGTTTGGGTGGAATACTCCACATATGTCCACCAAGTCCATTTGTTTCAAGCTTTGGTTCAGTTCTGTTATTTCTTTTCTAAGTTTTTGTCTGGTTGACCTATCTTTTAGGGATAAGGGGGTGTTAAGGTCTCCTGTTAAGATTGTGGTATTGGATATTAGATTTTTCATGTCCATTAAGATTTGCTTTATATAGCTGGGTGCCCCTGTGTTTGGTGCATACATATTTATGAATGTTACCTCTTCCTCTTGAATTTTTCCCCTAACCAGTATATAGTGGCCTTCTTTATTTTGCTTGATCGTTCTTGGTCTGAAGTTGAGACTGTCTGAAAATAGGATTGCTACCCCAGCTTTTTTCTGAGGTTCTGTGGCATGTATTATTGTGTTCAATCCTTTGACTTTCAGCCTATGAATGTCTTTATGAGTTAAATGTGTTTCTTGTATACAGCATATTGTTGGATTTTGTTTCCTAATCCACTGTGCCAGTTTATTTGTCTTAATTGGTGAACTGACTCCATTTACATTGATGGTTATAATTGAGATGGATTGACTTACGATTGACATGTTATTTACATTTTGTAGTTTACTCCTTTTTCTCCTGTGTTTAATTGCTTGCTCTATTTAGTGGTTGCTTCTGATCTTATTCGTGGAGTGGTGATCATTTTGGTCCCTCTCTAGAACATCTTTCAGTAGCCTGTGTATGTTTGGCTTTGTCCTCATGAAATTCTTTAGTTGTCTTTTGTCATGGAAGTTTTACACTTCTCCATCAAACTTGAATGAAAATTTTGCATGGTCTAGTATTCTGGGCTGGAATTTGTTTTCATAGAGGACTTGAAGTACTCTGCTCCATTCCCTTCTTGTCTTCATGGTTTGTGAAGAGAAGTCGGCTGTAATTCTGATGGGTTTTCCTTTGAATGTGTTCTGCTTCTTTTCTCTAGTGTCTTTCAGTAGATTATTCTTGTGCTGAATTTTTGGGATTTTGACTATTATATGTCTTGGTTTGTTTTTCATTGGGTTGAGGTTACTTGGTGTTCTGTATGCTTCCATTACCTGAATGTCAGATTGTTTCCTCAGATTTGGAAAGTTTTCTGCTATTACTTCTGCCCATAGTTTTTAAATGTCATTTGTATTGACTCCTTCTTTCTCATTGATGCCTATTAGTCTCACATTGTTCATCTTTGCATCATCTTGCAGGTTATGGATTATTTTTTCCTGCATCCTAGTTGTTTTTAAGAGATCCTTTGTTACCTTTTCACTAGCTGCACCAGCATGTTCAAGATCTGAGCCTCTATCTTCACCTTCACTTAAACGGTTTTGCAAGCTTGTGATTGAGATTTTAAATTCCTCTATATCTGTTTGACTCTGCTTTATGCGATCTATTTCTTTCCTGTATTGCTCATTCAAGGAATCCGACATTTTTCTAATCACTTCTGGTTTTTTTTATCAATGTCTTCTTTAGAAGCAGTTATAAATTATTATTTATTTATTTATTTGTTTGTTTGTTTATTTTTTGTGGAACCGTGGATTGAACTTAGGCCCTTGCGCTTGCCAGGCAAGCGCTTATTCTACTGAGCCATTCCCTACCCCCGTATGAATTCTTTTACTGCAGTGTTTTTTTTTTTTCAGATTGGGTTTCCTCCCTTTTTTTCTGTATTTGATTCTTTACTTCAGATGTTATGAGTTCAGATAATTATTTTCTTATTTCAGGAAGTTCCACTCTGAGTTCCTCTATCACTTTCTGCTGTTGCTTATTTGCTATCGAAGCTATGAATTCATACATTTGAGCTGAGCTAGAGTCCTCTGCACTTGTTTTGCGTGGGCATTGGGTTTCCTCCATATGTTTCTGCATTTGATTCTTTACTGCAGATGTTATTAGTCCCGGGATTTCTTTTTTCATTTCCATTCTGAGTTTCTCTATACCTTTTTGCAGCTGTTTCTTTATTTCAGAAGCCATTGATTCATTGCTTTCAGCTGTGTGATTCCCAGTTTTTTCTGTGTTAGTATCCTCTGCACTGTTTATGGGTGGGCTTGGGTTCTGAGATTGCATTTTGCTCTTTCTCTTTTTTAATTTGTGCAGCACTGTCTTCTGACCTTTGTTGTAGAACTTTGGTGCAGTTATAACCTTAGAACCTACTGAAGTGCAGCTGCAGATCTACAAAGTTTGGATTTATCCAGCTGTGCCTCACTTGGGTCTGGCTGCTGTGCTCAGCTCCTTCCTGCTGCTGTCCTTGGGGGTGAACCTGTTGTGCCCCTCTGGCAAGATGTTCTGCTCCTGGACTACCTGGGTGGTTCTGTCCCCTACACTCTCTGCAGGGATTGCAGCTGTAGGATTACACCCCAGGCCTGTATGTCAGGCCTGAGCTGAGCCTGGAGGGGACAAGGTGGAGTAGGTGGAGGAGGCAGCTCTCCCACAGACTCACTCACCGGGCCTGGGCTAGGACTGGATCTGGGGGTTCCTGAAACGCAACTGAAGTTCCTACTCAGTGGGCGGGGTGGGGGAGGTGCTGCAGAGTGGTGGTGGGCTTCCCAAGCAGGTGGAACAGGGTCTCACTCACACGGCACCTGGGCTGGGACCAGTAGGTCCTGTTGGCACAGGTTAGCCGTAAGCTCTTCCACACACTCACCGGGCCTGGGCTAGGACTGGTTCTGGGGCTTCCCGGAGGGTGGCAGAAATTCCTACTCGGTGGGCGGTATGGTGGAGGTTCTGAGGAGTGTTGGTGGGTGTTCCAAGTGGGTGGAAGAGTGTCTAACCCACTCTGTGCCTGGGCTTTGACCAGTAGGTCCGCTGGCGCTGGGTAGCTTACCAGCTACTTTGTATGTGATATGTAGTCTGCATAATTATTTTATCATGATTTCTTCTTTTCTGTATGCTACTTTTTCAATATTTGAAAACTGAAGTATAGAGGTGCAAGTTGATCATAGAACATACAAGTTAATAAGTAGCAGAGCTGAGAATGAATTTAGGTATTTTGAGTCAGAAATATATTTTTATTCTGTATTATTGATTCCACTTTATAAAATCATAAACTGAGTCTCAGAGAGGACTATTTTCCTTACAGGCTTATTCAGATAAGATAGCAAATGTTCAAGTGAGGCTGAGAATTCTGGTTACTTAGACTTCTGATCAGGAAGCCTTCCTGCAAGCTGGATGGCTTTCTCTGTCCCATTTATTCCAAGGTAACTTCGATACACTAGATATCATTCCAGATATTATGAAATGACAGTGAAAACATAGATCCCTTGGAATACTCATTTCCTTGTGTGATGGTAAGTGAGTAAGTGAATGATGGTCAAAGAAAAGGAAAACTCCAGGAGAAAATAGAACAATGTGTAAGTGGCAAGGAAAGCACATTGTTGATCAGCTATCAAATCAGGAACTCTCTTCCTTTCTCAAGAAGGCAACTGTCATTTGGAAATGATGCATGTGAAGAGGTGATGGTAATTTTAGCTTTAAAGACCAGAGAATTCTTTGAGAGGAAGAGCCATCTAGGACATGTATAGAGTGTTTGACATGCAAGGACTACTCAATAAATACTCACTTAATCTAAGTACCTTTCTGGCTAAATCTTTTCTAAAGCAGTTGGGCTGGTCCAGATAGAAAGACCTCCCTATGTCTAGTATTTTTATTAATGAGTTAAATCTTAATGTAATTATTACTTTGGTCTTTCAAATTATAGCTAAAATATTCATCTCTTTATATTAGGGTAAAAGAAAACATGTGATCTTTGGCAATTTTTGTTGAATAGCTCTTATATAAATTTAGATTTGTATTTACTAAATATATATCCAAAGAGAAATTATGGTGTAAGTTCTGAGTACTTCTTTATTGTGAAAAAGTTAAAGTAAAAGGGAGTAGTGAACAAAAATGAATTGGAATAAAATAAACTAGGACTATAATACCAAACAAACATTACAATGAGCTAAGAAAATACAAATATAAATGGCTTAAAATTATAAAGCTGAATAAATTTATCCAAGTCTGTCTGTAAAATACATACACATAATGAACACTACCATTCTGAAACATAACCACTGTCCAATTCTACATTTGGGATTACATAGCCTAAAGAGAGATTTTATAGAGTATGTGACAGAAATTCACTTAGGGGCTCTCAGGAACAATACAGCCCAACAGGCAGTAATTCTCCAGAGAATCACTTAAATTCACAAAGACATACAAGGAAAGCAATATGTCCACATTTTAAATCTGGCCAGTAGAAACAGGATACATGGATGTCAACTACAAAGCTAAAGAAAGCCAGGAGGTGTGGAACCGAGGTTGCTGGCCCTGCTTTGTGGCCCTTCTAAGAAGTCACTGTGCCTAGCAATGTGCCTGTACTAATCCCAACAAGCAATCATGGGGCTCATGCTCCAGGAAGGACCAATTTAATTTCTTACTATTATACAATCAGAGCCCTTCAATTTACATAGGAAGATCTTTTTCATGATCTTTTCATCTACACTGATTTTTATTGTAAAATCATGCATATCTTCTATGCTCAAAATTGAAACAATGGAAAAAATCTAAGGAGTAAAACTGGCAAGTCTCTCTTTTTCATCTCTCATTGCAAACACTTTCAAGTTTATATGTATATATTTTTCTAAACACACATACAACACACATATGCATATAAAATAGTCAGACACATTCATATATCCCATTGTCATGTTGCCACTTAAACTTTAAACTTTTTAAGTCTGTTTTTAATTTAAAAATACATCTTAGAACTTATAATCAAGATAAAGCACCAAATTTTCTAACAGGAAATATGGAAAAGAACTGCTTTAAAAAGCTACCAACCCACCGCCTCCTAACTTTAGTATTTAAAATCATCATTGGCAATAAAAGAGACAATTTCCTTCTGTTCCACAAATGTTGCAGAATCTGATTCAAACATCCTAAATAATTAATTCTTTCCATATTACTAACTTTAAAATACATTGTTTACATTTAATTTTACAGTTCGCTGGGCCTTTTCACTTTCTATAACCTCGTTTTATGGAAAATTTATGGATTTAGAGAACTCCGTAAAAGGGACAAAACTATGGCGTAGAGAAGGCAAGTAAGTTGGCTGAAGACACACAGTGACTAAATGGGAGATACAGAATTCAAAGCTAGAGCTGCCAGCTCTAAGCTGAGATTCTCTCCTACAAATTTATGTTTATAGAATAGCCAGTAGCTTCTATAAACATGAAATGTGGTTGTTTAACTACATTATCAATTTAAGTGTCATTTAAACATGGAAATAGCATGAATTTGTTTTTCTCTATGTGTGACCCAATTGTTTTTCCAGAACTACCTTTTTTTGTAGTGCTGAAATTTAGTTCTAGTATATATAAATACTAAAAGTCCCATAGACACACTGGATTTTGAAGATTTATATAAAAATATAAACACAAATCACTTGATTAATAAATTTTTATATCAATTACATCTTGAATGTTATTTTAGATATATTTGACTAAATAAAAGTATAATTACAATTCATTTAACCTTGGAAAACATGGTCATATGACAATTTTTCAAAATTATGTATTGTCATAGCTTGTACCTATACTGGACAATTTTTTTTCTGAATTATGATGTCCAATGAATTCCTTGAGCCCTGGAAGAGTTGTCTGAGGTAGTTGCAATAAGAACTTTTGTTTTTATTTATTGCATAATATGACACTGCACAATATTTCAAATTACTTCCTAAAGTAAAGAGGACCCAGCATCACAACAAAGGCAACTTTCTTAACTGCAGACAACATATTTTAGTAATATTCCTCTGAGTACATTTCATTGCAAATGAACAGAAAGACCTCAGTCTTAATCGATAGCTTCCCAGTGAGGTTCTCTGTGCTTTGATCACATTCTCTTCTTTGTGGTTTTTGACAAGGTTTGCTTTTCTCCCTGACCTTGTTCATAGGAGGGCTACAGGGAGCAGTCACTTGGCAGGCCTCAATGAGAAATAAAAAGGGCCCTTCCCATGCTGAAAATTACCCTTCAGTTTCCTCATAGTCTCCAAAGACCAGTTTCTTTACCCTGACTTTCATTCCCACTGAAGGATCTAAGAAATTAAATATAAATGCAAGACAACATGCAAAATTCTAGTCAATGAAAGACACCAGGCCAGCTCCTATCACATGCTATATCTCATGCAATCTTCACAGAGATGCAAGAATGTAGATGCCACTATTAATCATGAGGCCAGCCAGGAAGAGGTAGCCCAGGATCACATATCTGGGAAGAAGAAAGGATGGATTTTGAACACTTGTCTATCTGACCCCAATAGATGATATCTAAAATAGTGTTAAATATGAAGTAATCATCTACAGTTGGAGCTCTCAAAGTGGGGTACTTAGGTAAAGATCAGCAATATATGAAGATCCAGATGTTACTGTACTATGTTGTTAGAACAGGGTTATTGTTCCCTCAATAATCTATAGGAGAAGGTCTATAAATTTCATTATACTATTAAAGTATCCCAGCAACCATGACTAGTTAAGCAACTGTGATTTACAAAGAAGTGAAACTTCTAGTGAGTTTTTAGTTCCCAGATTGAAGCTGTAGTACAAACCTCAAATATGAAAAGAAAGAAAAACAAGGTCATTCTTTTATGTGAACAGTTTAAAGAAGATGCAAGATTGAACCAGTCATTATTTTTGAAATTACTGGGAAAGCAGAAGTGAAGTAATCCATGAAATTCTTAAGATAACCTGGAAATATGGTGAAGAAATGATTTTTTTTCTGGCAAATTACACAAGACCAGAAAAGAAGATAGGCAAAAGATTATGAAAACACATACATGACACCTGAACCACATACATAGGAAAATCTCCAGAGTTTTGAAATATGCATGAGAAATGAGCAAAAGAATACCAGGCACAAAAGCCTTCAAGAAAGTTACAGAAAGGAGGACAGAAGTCTGGTTCTTTAAATGTCTATGTTGGTGATATTTAATAACTGTACATAACTACAAAGAATTTTATAAGCTACATAAATATAGTCCAAATATGCTTAATTGATAGACTATACATTTGATGTACATATGTGGGGGGAAAATGCAAGTGATACCGAAGGCTGATCGGGGCGGAACAGAAGATGGTGAGAAGAGCATACGATATGTATGAAAATTGAAACCTTGTCTTACAAATGTATAAATTTAGCTCTAACCTTTTTGCTCCATAAACTTATGGGAATGCTATCCTAACAGTGTTAGAATTCTTGAGATGTGACCAGCCAAGGTGATCGTATAATTTCTTTAAGGATCTCAAACAGCTTTTTCATCCTGCATCAAGTATCAAGTTCCTGTGGTATTATGTGTTCAGTTCATTTGGAAAAATAATTGAGATGTGGAAAAATACCTAGCAAGGGAATAACTGGGTTGAATGAGATCTCAAATCCCAGCTTAATGAGGAATCTCTAAACATCATGCCACAGCGATATACGTTCACCCATGTTCATAGCAGCACAATTTGTCATAGCTAAATCTTGGAAACAACCCAAATGTCCATAAACTGAGGAATAGATAAAGAAGGTGTGGTATTTTTACACAATGAAGTATTACTTAGCTATAAAAAGGATAAATTTGAGCCTTTCTTGGTAAATGGATGCCACTGAAGAACATAGTCTTAAGTGAAATAAATTGGACCCACAAGTGCAAACATCATATTGTCTCACTAGTGTAAGAACCTGAAAGAGTAAATAAAAATTAAAAGATACTATTAAAAAAAAGCATCAAGTTCCTACCACAGTGTACTCTTTTTTTCTCTTCATTCTTACTGAATTGCTCTCCAGGTAGGCTGTCATCCTTGAATCCTCTCAGACATCTCATACCCATGCTTTTGTGTATAAATATAGTTCAACTGTCTCATTAATTTACTTTCCAACTCTACAAAGATGGACGTCCTTTTCCTCTCAAAACACTTTCTGAAAAATCCTCAAATTCTTCCTTTTTCACTATAATGGTGTTTGAAAACTTGTATTTTGTCCTTTGGATGATTTTTTTTCCTGAACTTGTATAAAATTATTTCATGTATGCGGCTGCTTACCTTATACTTATGGAGAACATATTATGCCTGGTACAATATTACATTCACAGTAGATTATGAGTTCTTAAAGGGATAGTAACACATGGCAGCTGACCAGCAATTCTCTATTTGGAAGTGTGTGATTTGTGGTTTTCAGGCTATAATCATCATTGTCGTTCATAATAGAGTACTTTAAACATGCCTTAAAATGATCTACCTCATTTTACAGAGAATAGGCAGATTATATTGGTCTTGTACTCTCTTAGTATGTGGAATAGATAGATTCCTACTTTTTACATAACAACTTTTTTTCACAAGATCCTTTTAACAGTAATACCTTAAGTGGTCAGAAGTGTGTTCCTGAAGGTACATGTACTTTTGTCAAAGTCTGCCTCTACCCTTTTATTAGGTATTTAATCTTGGGCAAAGCTCAAGGACTGTTATGAGATCAACAATGCCCTTCTCTTATAGGGTAATCATGAAGATTAATAAACCAGAAGATTCATTAAAAGTACTCTATATTCTATAAAAAGCTATAATATTATTCTCAAAAGTACCTCCGAGATCCAATAATTGCTCTTGCTATATTTTTGGTTGTGTATATTTCTAGATAAATAATATCTTATGGTCCACATCACTCTGTATTTAAATCTGTTATTGTACTAATGCAACAAAGAAAATTTCAATGAGAACTAAAGTTATTTCAGGTAAGTATTTATACCAGATTCCTGTCAGATCCAGAACTAACATTTCTTTCTTTTTCTAAAAAATTATTTATTTGGTACAGGATCTCTGGCTACACAGCTTGGACTCATAGTGATCTTCCTGTCTCAGCCTCCCCAGCTATGGGATTACAAGTGTGTGTCATCACATCTGGTTTCAGTGGCCAGCACCACTTGAGGCCAACATGGTACCAGGGATTGAACTTGGGTCCTTGCGCTTGCCAAGCAGGTGCTTAGATCATCAAGCAGTCTTCCCAGCCCCAGAGCTAACATTTCTATAAAACGTCTGTGTGCTACATAGATTTGCTACTGAATTCTACAAGAAATTTGGAGAAGACCTCTAATGCCACTAATTTGCAAACTCTTTAATGAAATTGAAAGGCAAACAATACTCCCAAATTGAGTCCTGTAAGCAAGTATTTCCCTGGTACCAAAACAAGAGAAGCACCCAACCAAGAAAGAGAACTAAAGGCCAATCTCCATAATGAACATAGATGCAAAACTCCTCAATAGAATACAGGCAAACAGTACAGCAAATCATCAATAAGATTATACAACATGATTAGGTAGAATTCACCCCTGGGATTCAGGGATGGGTCAGCATATGTAAATCCATAAATATAATACACAATATTAACAGAAAAAAGGACAAAAATAATATAATCATCACAATAGATGCAAAAAAAGCTTTTGACTCCAGCACCTATTCATGATAAAAACCCTACAGAAAATCAGAATTGATGGTCTGTATCTCAATCTGATAAAAAGCCATCCATGACAAACCAACAGTCAACATCATACTAAATAGACAAAAACTGGAAGTTTTCACTCTAAAACAAGACAAGGTTTATGCACTGTCACCACTCTTATTAAATATAGTTCTGGAAAAAAATGAAACAACCAACCAATGATTTTGTAAGTAAGGAGAGGAATAGGGATTGAAGCAAAGGGGAGAATAAAAAAAAGAATGAAGTTATATCATGTACAGGTACAAATTCCTTATCATGAATGTGCTCATTATGCATACCTAAAATGTAACAATAAACATTAATTAAAATAAAAAATATTTGGGCCAGAGTTTTGTATAATCCTTTCACTTCTCTCACTTTTATTTTGATGTTCACAATGACCTGAAGACTATTATTTTCTCCATTCTACATATTAAAGAAAAACCTAACTGGGAGAAATAAAATACATAATGATTTATAGCTCTTAAATGGAAAGTGGGTTAGATCTTGAAAAAGAAGGTTTAGGACAAAAAGTGAAATTTATTTTGAGTTGAAGTTCAGCTTTTTCTATTTGTGCTTAATGACATGAGTAATTTATTCCTTTAAATTATTTCCCACACATGGATCAAGGGTTACAAATTAATAGTTAAACACACTGGGGGAGTGCATTCTTTTTAAAGCACCAGTATAGATATCAATTAAATAGAAAATTAGATATACCTCTGACTTATGTGCAAAGATGAAAATTGGTATAGTATTAAAGAGGTTTTAACTACTGGATAGTCAAGTAATTAGGAAACTGTCAAAGCTTATTATGTTATCTTGTAGGAGTTGGTGTTCTGAATATTTCTTGCTGCTCCTGGTCTGAATGGGATGTCATTAGTACGCGGCTTCAGTCAATAAAGGCTCAAAGGGGACAATTTAATTATGACTCAGTAACTTCTTAATTTTCAATTATTAGGACTCAGGGGAACTGCCCTTGAGAAAGGGCAGTTAAAAGACTGTTTAAAACTTGCAAAAAATGACAGAAATAGACAAACTTGAGAGAGAATAATGTTTATTGTGTTCCTTCAGTGCTGCAGTGAGATAATAGTCTCTGCTGTGCCTTATATATGGGCATGTATACACAAGTACACACATGACACACTAACATGGTGTATGTTTTTGATAAAGGTCATTCCATAGATCACTTACACTAATGTTGTGGTCCATTAATAGGACTTTCTATAAGAATATTTTAATGAAAAAATAATGAGAAGTATTGGGCTAAATTAAGCTATAGAAATACATTATTTCCTGTAATATCTTTCAGAAAGACAAGTGATGTGTAAAATAATTCAAGGCAGCTGATGCTAAATTATTAGAAAAGATAATTTTTATGTTTTCTCCATGATACTAGAGTTCAGTGGAATATTCTCTTGATTATGTTGACAAAATAGATGAAAATCTGCAGCTTGGGGTTAGTATATACAGGTGTTCTGGTTCTCCCACCTGCTTTTTTTATGTTGTAAGTGTCTACTGGTTCATTCATTCATTCATTCATTCATTTCTCCCTGCATGATTCCACTCATACTTAACATGAGCAAAGAGATTCTGTCCACTTGCTTAGCCAAATCTTTTCTTTCCTGCCTTTCTGCTCAATCTTAAATATCATCACTTACTGAGCTGCTCAAGAACCAAAGACAAACTCCTAGTGTCTTTTCCCCTCATCTTTTAGTTTATTCATCTGAGAAATTTGAAGGTTCATCTTCTCAAGTATATCTCAGTCATTCTCAGATATATCCAGTCATTCTTCTCTGTTTTCACTGCTCCCACCCGGACTTCGCATGGTTATAACACCTAAGCTGCTGGAGTAGAATGTTCTGCATATTCTTCCTGCGTTAGCTTCTGTCCATCTTTTATGGGCATCCAGATAGATCTCTAGATAATCTAAACTAGCTCATGTTGAGCCTCTTCTGGTAAGCATTCTATAGCTTTTGCAAGCACCAAAATAAGATTCTGAGTGAGTATAAATATAGCCATGAAGGACATGCCATAAGAGGAATGGTGCCCTTCTAAGTACATCCTCCATGCATAGCCTTTGAATACGATGTTTTTTTTTTTTAATAGGACTCAAAAAAATTAACTATCAAGAAAAGATGATAAATTGAACTATAGTAAAATCAAGAGCTTCTAGTCATCAAAACACACTATTAAAAGAGAATTACAACCCACACAGTGGCATTTATGAACATGAACAATGGGAGAAATTCTGATGTAATATGTATAAGGAATGCATACAAATAGTATCTATAAAGCAATACAAATACCAGAAACAATGGCTGGAGACATGAACCAGCTTCTTAAAAATTCTGGTTTTTCACTCTGGTGATGATTATATAATTTGTGATAATTCACTGTGCTCAAATTTATGGTATGTGGTTTCCACTTCAATAGACATAAAAGTTTACATACCCAAATACCTCAAGACATGAGCTAACTTCCTTGGAGACGAAAGTAACTTGGCCTAATTTCAATACTTAGTTATTGCTACAATGATCTTCACAAATCTAGTCATTTTTTTTTCCTTTGGAAAGAGAGGCATATTTCATTTTTTTTCCCTACAGGGTGGTACAAGCTGAGCATTTCTGAATAAGAATTGCATGATTATATAAAACCCTAGCACCCTCATATAATGAAGCAGTCATTAATAAGTCATTGATTCTACCCATACAGTAGCATTACAGATGGAGGCCTCACTGTTGCGTTTTGCATAAGATGAATAAACAAAAAAATCAAAGAGGCAAGGAGTATTAATATTTTAGGTATGATATTTAATTTGAAAAGCAGAACAGGGAGACATTAGCATTGAAAGCAGAGAAGGAAAAATGTCTAGATGATAAACGGAGGGTAGACTTCATAAAAAATGTGGGCTAGGTTAGAATACAAATAGAAGGAATTCTGGTGTCACTTGACAAACAGCAGCACTAACCGGTGCACGTGATGACATCATCTTTCACGGACCAATTATTCAGGAAGCAGAGCCAATGAGAGGAAAGCGTTGCAGAAATCAATCTGCTTTTTATTTGCTGTATTTCTTTGGGTTTTGGTTTCAAAATAAGTAGGAACCAAGGATAGTTTCACTTTACCAAAGCCCCTTCACAAACTCAGTATTTCTCTTGACAATACAGCAAGCCCTAAAGTCACATATGGGCCCAGAAACAAGGTTTTTGAAGCAGAGGGAGAAACAGTATGTGTCACAAAGTTATTATTTCCTGGAGCATATTTGCTAATTTTTGCTAACTTTGGATCAGAAAGAGCTGTGAGCTCTCAGCTAGACAAGCGGAAGGTATCACACGTGACTGTCTAGCAGCGTGGGGAGAACCTAGTGAGGCTTCGAACGCAAGGGGGGGGAGGCTCTGTGCATAGAACTCCCTACTGGATCACCGTCACTGACTGTGAAAATGCTGGTTAAAAATAGGGCTTCAATCATTTTCGTGTTCACAAAAACTAAGATTAAAACAAAGCCCAAGCCAGGTAAATCCAAAACGCCAATCTAAGGAAAAGTCCTGCTAATAGGGGAAGGGGGACTGGAGGCATTTCAAATGTACCTTCATTCCAACAAATAAGCAGATATAATTAGATTTCACAAATAGGCCTTGCTTCTGGGCACGGGGAAGGAGGCATAAAGATTCCTAATTGCAATTTTATTCAGTGGGCAACATAGGCTGGGAAAGATCCACTATTAAAATAATTCCCTTGGGTATATTTTTAAAACATTTATAATGCACATGGAAATATCAGGAAATGCTTTCAGAGCCAGCGAGAGAAGAGAGGATGCTTGGGATTGAAGTGCTGAGACAGTACTCATGGAATGTTCCACTTGCCAGGCCTATGGTTCTGGGCTTCAAGTGGCAGAGTGACGCTTAGTGTTCTGAACCCCACAAAGCCCTAGAAAATTTTCATTGGCCCAATGTGATTTTCATGCACTATCACTTCAGTCACAAGCGGAGTACATCTGCTTGCTCCATGGCACTGCGCAGGAAATAGCAAAGGTCAGAGCAGCACAGCTACCATTAAAACAAAGCAGCTCGATGAGGTTTTCATCATTAGCAGGTGATGAATGAAGGGCAAAGAGGAGGTTGCCCCTCATGTAATAGGGCGATAATAGGAGCCTCATTTGGGCTGCTCCATTCCACTTTGGCTTGTGTCAGCTTTTCCATTATATACACAGCGTTTCAGGAAGGTGATAATTCAATTCAAGAGTAAGGCAAAATAAAGGGAAGGGAAATTAACTGTGGACTGAGATTGGCAAATAGCTTCTTCACTTGGGCATACAGAACCCCAAAATTATGAAAGTAGATCACTTTTAATGCTGATTCAGAGCATTCGCTGTTCTCTAGCATTTTTTTTTTCTGTGCCCCGTGCTTGACTGCACAGACCTAGCTGTACAGCTCCTGAGTTTTACCCTACTTGAAATGCAGGAATGTCCTGTTCTAATCCTATAACACCAAGAATGGCCCTGTTAAAAGCAGGTTGCCAAAGGGCTTGAGGTTCCTGTTGAGACTCAAGGAATGGAGACACAAGGAATGGAGAGTGTACTGTTCCTCTCTACCTCATATTTATCTCTTCCCCTGGAATCAGTGCTTAATTGCTTTACGCTGCCTTACACTTAGAGTACTGTCTGCTTAGCCCCAGTATCCCACAGGCAGGACCAGGAAGACAACAGCCATGACCTTTCCCCAGTGTGATTCCAGTCTTGAGAAAGTAGGTATCAGACAGTGTTTCTGAGTGAAATTCAAAAGATGAATTTTGCAATTCCTATCTTGAGTTTTCTTGCCTTTTTTCCCTCCAAGAGTTCCTCATTGATCGTTCTTCATGTCTGTCTTTGTGCCCATTATGTCTCACAAGCCACAAGACATGTCCCCTATCTTTTCAATATTATGATAAAAATATATATAAAGGAAGCATTGTGACTTAGATAAATGCACACGTAAACACAGTGGCCCAAGACAGTTCCTCTTCATTCAGTGGAACCTTGAAGGCTAAACACTCCTGAGGGTCACTGTTTCTTTTGTATTCTTTTTTGTGCTGACTCTTATGTTTTCTCCAAACGCTCCTAATCCGACCTCTTTCAACCCCAGAGGTTCCCTCAGGAACCTTAGATCTTTGCATCTCTTCCAGGCTGGACCTTAGTAAGGAGCTCCAGACCCCTACAAGCAACACCTTCCTTTTGGGCGGCCCTTTGGAATCTCTCGGGTTTCCAAAAGTAGACTCATTAATAGAACTCTCACACTACACTGATGCTAGTCTGTTATTTTTGTGGCAAAACTTCAGACTCATAAATCTGCCTTTATTTCTCATATTCAGTCTTCACTTGTTGCTGTTTCATCCCTCTGCTTTTTACATTTTCTTAGTTGAAAAATTTAATGCAAATTCCACACTATCTTACCCTGACTCACAATACCATATCACACTGAGAAACATTATTTTAGTTATTTTAATTCAAAGCACAAAATCTACATAAACTATACTTGAGTGATGTCTCAAGTAATTTTTATTCAGTGACTCTTTTTACTCCTGATTTGTATGCCACATATTTGTTGAAAAATCAGGCTATTCGGGAAGTTTTTCATATGACATCACTAATTTCCTGTGATTATCCTTATTACATATTAATAAATGTTTTCTAGTACAATATATTGTTTGATGTATAGAAATATAAAATATGTATAGTAAGATCTATAGAAATTAAAATCACATCTTCAAGAAATTATATATATATGCATATTAAATAAAGGCATGATCAGATCAATATTTATAATATTTTAATCCATCTAGAGAGTCTTGTTCCCCTTACTTGTCATTAGCTACTCCCAGAAGTAAACATTATTCTCATTTCTATCAGCATAGATTATTTTTAACTATTCTTCTAAATTGTGCAGATGGAATTATACAGTATAACTATTTTGAGCTTCTTTCATTCAACAGAGTGTTTTTAAGTTTTGTTCTACATTGTTGAATTTATTTGTACTTTGTATTTTTTCTTTCTCTTTATTGCATGGTTTTCTATTGCATAAACATTTCATGATTCATTGACCTAGTGATGGACATTTGAATAGTTTCTGATTTTCACAATTGCTCAAAATGGTGCTAAAAACATGCTTACATAATCTTTTTAAAGACGTATGTTTGTGTAGACTATACTCAGTAGGGGTTATGCCTTTTATAGAGATTGTCAAATATTTTTTATTTTAACAAGATAAAACAATGATACAAAATTTCAAAAGAAGATAGTAGGAGAGTAATAATGGTTAGTACATTGCTTATTGTTGTCTTCCAAGTAGTTGCTCAAAATATAAGATATAAGCATAAAAAATTGACCAAATTATAAAAGTACAAACTATTCTTTTCAATGAACTAACAGAGATTATTAGTACAGCTATCTATCTATCTATCTATCTATCTATCTATCTATCTATATTGCTTTTCTTTCCTTCTTTTCTCTTTCTCCCATCCCAATTTCTCTTTCCCTTTAAACCATTTCTTCCCAATTCACAGTATCTATTATTGTACATTTGGATATTATGTACTCTTTCAGTTTCTTACACTAAGGTACTAGCCTGACATTTACACATATGAGATTGGTTTATTTAGCTTATAACTATGGTCTCAAGTTGTATACATTTACCTAAATAAGCCTCAACTTTTTCCTTCTTTATAGCTAACTAGTATTCCATTCTATAAAAATACCACATCACTTTTTATCCATTCCTCAGGTGGTGGGCATTTGAATTGTTTCAAAGATTTAGCTATTATAAATTGTGCTCCTATGAGCATGGATGCACATATATTGCTGTGGTGTGATGTTTTTAAATCTTCTAGGGAAGTACCCAGAAAGAGAATGGCTGGGTTGAATGGAATCTCTAATCCTAATTGTTTTGAGGAATATCAACACTGATTTTTACCCTGGTATAAAGCAAAGATATCAATTTAATAATTCCAAATAAGGTTAGTTACTCTGTGTGTGTGTGTGTGTGTGTGTGTGTGTGTGTGTGTGAAGAATTGAACTCAGAGGGGAAGGGGAGATAGCGTAGTAGAGTAAGTGCTTGCCTGGCAAGCATAAGGGCCTGAGTTCAATCCCCAATTCTGCCAAAAAAGAGAAAGGTCCCACTAAGAATTGAACTCAGGGCATCTTGATTGCCAGACAGACACAGTGCCACTGAGCTATATCCTGGCACCTGGTTTTCTAAAAACATTGTATGACTGAATGTCATTTGAAGGGCTGGCGAGAGCTCAGTGTTCTAAGGGCCTGCTTAGTCAAGCGCAGGACCTGGGTTTGAACTCCAGCACCACATGTGATGCCGGCCCAGCCCCTGGGCATGCCGCCCACCAAGACTGGGCATGGTGGTACACCCCTGCAATCCCATCCCTGGGGAGGCTGAAAGTAGGAGGACTACTACAAGTCTGAGCTGTGAAGTGAGACTCTGTACCAAATACATAAATTAAAAAGATAAAAGCATGTTACTTGGTATTTTCACCAGCAAAGGTGTTAAGAATTATAGTTTTTCCACATTATCACCAGGTTTTAAAATCCTAGCCATTCTGATAGATGTGTATTGTTAGCATTTTTAATTTATAGAGCCCTGAAAAAGATTAAGAATCAGTCAACAACTTTCAAAGTGTTGAGACTTAAGCTGCAATTCATTCTTCGAAGTTATATTTCCTGAAATCAATACATGTTCAGTTATGGGTGGTAAAGCTTAAAAACAGAAAGAAAGAGATCCACATTTCATTTAATTGTTCCTGCTTTCAGAACACCATGGCTGATGTGGGCAATTATATAGATTCAATACAGTACACCCCATGAGGGCTGCCGAGTTTGCAGCCTCAGTCACTCTCGGAGTTTGCCTTTGACTCTAACTAACAATTGTTCATGGACACCCCACATCTATTTCCACAGAAATCATAAATATCCCTAATTTTTTTTTTGGTGGGGGAAGGTTTCCAAGTAGTCAATCCGAGCGCAGCATCCAGCTAATGGCACTGACAGGCTGCAGCCCTTGTGTCCACCGGATGCACCATGTCCTCACATCACGCCCTGCGCTCCCGAAGAGGCTGCCAAGTGCTTTGCCCCTTCTAAGGCATTCTTAATACAGTACTTTAATAAATTAAATTATATGACTGCAAAAAATAAATAAAAATTTGGGGCCGGGGAGATGGCTCAGTAGAATAAGCACTTCCCTGGCAAGTGTAAGGGCCTGAGTTCAATCCTCCAACCCCACAAAAATAAATAAATAAATAAATAAATAAATAAATAAAATAACTGCAGAATATGTAGCATATTTAGGGTTTAAAACAGGCATTTATAAGCATTTTTCTGGTCATGTCTGAAATTAGTGGTTTTTCACAATTTCTCGTTTATCTAGGAACATAACCTTCGTGAATATTAGGGGTGTATTGCATGGAAAGCCAGGTAACAAACAGAACACTAGGAAATCACCCTAGTGGGAAATTTTGTATCTAGACTCCTGAAGCAAGGTGACACAGCTTTTTATTTATTGCATGCAAGGTTATGTCTGGCTATGCAAAGGTGTACCACATGTATCTGGGGAGAGTCACACAGGCAACGAATACTTGGTAAGTTGTGCAGCCATCCAGTGGAGAAGGGCACATGGAGACAGCGGGTGATCTTAAGGCAGAAGTAATCATCCACTCCCGAGTCTACCATTATAGTGAGGGGTGAGTTTTGGGAACAGGTGATCTGAGAAAGGTAGTAGTATTTTTCTAAGTACTTAACATTATGCCAGGCATTGTGCTTAGAACTTTTCTGTAGACAGTCTTGATTCTAAAATAAAGCAAGGTAGAATTTATTGCTCCATTTTTACTGAGAATTGAGGCTAAATGGTATTTGGGAGATTTCACTCCTAGTGTACAGGTCAAAATACATCCAAAGATCTGGAATGCCTTTGAATTTTATCTTATGAGAAAGATGGACAATTTATTCCAGATTACATAAAATTATGAAAGAATTAATCTAAAAATCCTTAGAATCCCCCCAAGGTAGCATATACCTGGTTTATTCCATGGATAACCCTAAACAGTAATAGATAGAGGAAAGTTAAAGAATCTGTAAATTAGAAAACAAAAAGCAAAACAAAGCAAAACAAAAACATCATGCAGATTCAAGGGTGTCTCACTGTATGAATGTTCTAGCCTTCTCCTGGGGAATAGCAACACTGGAACAGTTCCAAATGCTGCTACTTGTGTGCTGAATGTGCTCACTTAGCCTAAGTATCACATTATTTTTCTAAAATATTAAAGGCCATTAGCTATATTGTTCTGATAATCTTATGCATAGGAGAATTATAGCTTCATGGAAAAAAGTGAAAGATGTATTCAACATGATGTTTTGGTTTACCTATTGTATTTTTAAAGAAACTAATTTAGAGAAGTTTAAGACATGTGAATAAAGTGCTAGTAAGTGAGAGGACACAAAAAGAAACTCAGTTCAACAAATCACAAGATTAAAATTAAGAGTCCCAGCCCAGGTGCAGCGTGGGTCGGACCCTCTCCCAGCCCCTTGGGCCGCCCCCCACCACTCCGCAGTGCCTCCCCC
>NW_004524606.1:6082132-6115920 GCF_000260255.1 Octodon degus | reverse complement strand
AAGAAGAATATATTCAGTGTATTATTTGTTGAAACTGTACTTTCGATTTGATTTGAAACTGTCTCATTGCTATATGTTTATCAATAAAACTTTGAAAAAAAAAGATTAAAGTTAAAGGCTCTTTGCATGAATTGCCTGAGAAATGATTTTACCTGGGCAAACTCAGAACTGAACACATTTTAGATCTCATTGAATTAAAAGGTGAGGAAACTTACTCTCAACATTACTGGGTATACTTGGCATATGCTTGACTTGCAAGAGAACAAAAGCCATTTCTCTGCTGCACAGACAAGCTGGTTTATGACTGTTTCTCTGAGCTGATTCTGCTCTGATACTTGGGATGAACAGCACAGAGATGTGCTCTGGTTTGATGCGGGTTGTGGATTCCATCAGTCTGTTTCCGCTATGTTCCCTGTGGGCACACTCAAGGGAGTACATCAGAGACCAAAGCAGGTGAGATGACATTATCTGATAAATCTTAAAAAAATTCATAGTTTTGTATTAAGAAGTGAGACAGTCACTGTCTTTTAATTGTTACCATGTTCAGAGATTACTTTCTGTGGCCTAAGTGTGACTTCTCCAGACAGTGAGTCTCCAGTTTTATAAACTACAGCATCCATTTTTGTAACAATGATACTCTGCTTGGACTTTAAGCAGGTAAATGTGAGTTCTTTAAGGATAAACTAAAAAAGAAAGATCAAGGTTCTAATTTCTTAAGTTTAAGTTCCAACTCTGTCATGGACAATGCTTAAACCCTGAGCAATATAAACGTCTTAAGCCTCACTTGCTCACCTGTAGCATGAGGATGACATGCCTATGGCTATGACATGTCTACGGTTATGACTGCCTATGACTATGACTGCCTATGGTGATTGTGAAGACAATAAAATATATGTAACATGCTCAGCTGCCCTTGCACATAATAAGTGTTAAATATCAGGAATGAGATAGTGGAGGATTTGCGAAAACAATTAGGAAAGAAGATCGACAATACCCAACATTGTTTGCCATTAAGAAACAGTTATTTTGCACTGAAGATTAGATAGATGACTGTTCAAAAAGAAGGGGGTGGTGAATGAAGGCAGGAGACAGGAATAGGAATGTTGTGGGTCTGTCCTGCTTCAAGGTTGTATATGGTGAGATTTTTGGACTTATGTGTAAACATAAGAAGTATATAATTTGTTATGCCTATTTTTAAAATATATTCTAATTTTTAAATGTTTTTTCATCATATTCTGTAGAGACTTAAAGTTCAACATATCAATACTTGAAGAAAAATACCTGTTCCATGTTATGCCTAAGATGTTCGATATTCAGACAGATAGTGAGGTTAAGCTTAACAGCCTAGGTTGTATGGCAATAACAGTAAGCTTCTCTTCTGGAGGGTTAACAACCTAAGTTTGCAGACCAAAACTAGAGAAAAAGGAGGGCTGCAAGGAAAGCCAACATTTTGGCCCTAGCCTTCCAAGGTCAATTAAGACTCAGGACATATCAGAACTTGTACTGTAACGTCATGTAACTCAGTAGTGTCCCAAATTTTCTGATCAAGGAGATTATGAGGCCAAAGAGGAAAGTGATTAATGATGTAGAGTGTGCCTAAAGGAGTCACATGGAGAGAAAACATTCTCTCAGGCTTTCACAGAGAGCACATTGACCAAGCAATAGCCATGACTCATCCACTTGGCTGACACTGACAGAGGATCTACAATCTGAGGTACAGGATCTCAGGATAAATCCAGAGTGGATTTCACTGACATTATCAGATCCAAAAGCTACAACTCTTGTTGCATAAGTCTTGCTTTATCCTGGTCTTAACCATCCAGCAGAAAAGTATAAAAACAAAGTATAAGAAGTAAAGCCATGCTGTTATGTTGAGCTGTAGGGTACTCAAGTCAACAATTTCTGACACTGCCAGTCAAGCAGAAAACCCAATACTATTATGGACTACTGGACTCTTTTAGAATTTTTTTCTGAGTTAACACACCTATAATATTCAAATGGCAGAACTAAACAAAAAAGGGGATACAGATGAATGTCCATTTTGTATCTGTGTATTCAAAATGGTTAGGATATTTGGGGATCAGAAAAGATCGCTCAGCAGTTGTTCTCATTCAATCAACAGCCACAATAGAAATCACTGTGCAGTACAGTCAGTATGTCTCAATAAATGTCACAACACTTAAAATTATTTCCCTCCTACGAAATTTTCTACTGGTATTACAATCCCCACAATAAAGTGAAGAATATGACTGTGAGATTAATAGCAAGCTGATTTGTCAATACTAATTGTTTTGAACCACGAAAATGTACATTATCTAAAGAATCAATCCAGAAGGACAAATTTAAATTTTCTTGGGCATGTGTAGAAGTCTATTCATTTAATGTGTCATCTTTATAGTTAACTCCAAATGTTCTCCTTTGTATTGTTTAATCATTCTTGATTTTTAGTTCAGATTGTAAGAGTAAGGGATTGCTATTCCTGCATTTATCTGAGATCGAGGGACATATATTATTTCTATCCTTCTACTTTGAGACTATGTATTTCATTGGGAGTTAAGTATTGTTTTTATTTTTAATTGTTTGCCTTTTTGTTTGTATTTTAATAAAGACTATTGTTGATTTTTTCTCTCTAAAAATGATTGGGATAGATATATAGTTACATTCTCTTAATGAGTAGAGGGATTTGTTCTAATAGTGTTTGTAAATAGGATATCATGTCGGCATCTTGTACAACAAATAACCACTAGGAAGAGAGTATGCAATGTGTTAATTATTGGAACTGTCCTACCAATTTGATTTGAAACTGTCTCATTGCTATTTGTCTCTCAATAAAATTATGGGAAAAAAGAAAAAAGAAACAGTCATTTTCTACAGTGTAAAGGTAGTCTACATATCAGAAATGATTTAAAATACTTTTCTACAGAGAAAGAAATCCAACACACAAAGGAGTGGTTGCAATGATGAGAAGAAAAGCCAGAAGATCAGGTGTGTAGTTTTAAGATCTCACAAGATAGGGTCAGAAGAGATTTCTGTCCAGGGAGATGCTCATAGCTTTGCTTTGTGACATGCCAAGAGAAGGGACATAACCTCGTCTCCAAGACAATGGGTGTTGGAGCTAGAGAAGCAGTCTAAGACAATGGGTGTTGGAGCTAGAGAAGCAGCCTAGGATACCCAGGTTTGCAATTTACCTACTGTGAGATCCTGGACAAATCATCGATCAATTCCTTATTCTCAATTTCCTCAACTCTAAAACAGGTAGAGTAACTACCATAAGTTCCTGAGTCGCAAATGCTCAAGTTGTGAACTTTCACAGGTAAGAACACACCTTGTGTTATGATTATCCCATGATTATGATCTTCAAAATGGAAGCAAAAAGTGCGAAGTGATTCCAAGTCCTTCTGTGGCTCAGAAATAATTGATAATTTATCCTAAGGGGGAATCAAAGAAGTAGAATAATGGTGCACAACTACATTCACTCTTTGAAGAATCATGAGCAATATTAAAAACATCCCACTGAAGAAAACATACAAATTCATCCATTCCAACAGACCCTTCAGGTCTAATAAAAGCCCCCCATGCCTTTTCTGAATTTTATAACTATTCACAGATGCTGGGTGAACAATGGTCCATATCATTAAAGAATCTGCATATGAACTCTAAAGTTGATTACAATTCACTTGTATAACTACAGTGCTTTAAATAAAATTAAATGTCACAATTGTACTCTACTGATCTTCCTTTTACAGCAGTAGTATATGCTTCATTAGGATGGATAATATGGAAATTGGTGGCCAGTGAAATCAAAACATCTTAAATCACTGATTTTAGAGCTTGAGATCACAGCATGTTTTTAGCATTTTTGATTTTTTAAAACACTAAAAATAAAATCTTAATGCAGTATGAAGATAATCTCAAGGGGAACATGGTATAGTGGAAATCTCACTGAATCAGAAAATAAGGATTCTAATCTTATATAATTTTTTTTGTACAATTTAAGTTCTTTTGTAAAGTCTAAGGCAGTCAACCAATACCCATTCTTAACATTTCGCTTCCAAAGAGCCTCAGTTTACTTATCTATAAAACCTCAATTAAAATATTGACTTGACCTTTCAGATAGGGACATTGTAGAAATCAGAGGGAACAATGTAGTATATGTACAATTTAGTGTACACCACATAAAACAATCTATGAAAAACTGGATGGATTTCTTTCTCTGTAGAAATATTCCAAAAAGTAAGAAAGAAATTGAATATCCTCACCATATCTATCAACACATCATAACTACAATTTATTAAATACTCTACCATCTCATCCTTTAGTATATCCATAATAGAGATACTGTTGTTATAACCATTCAGTTATCAGAAGACTGAAGATCAGAGGGTATAGACTAATGCATCAACAACACAAAACTAATATGAGCCAAGATCTGAAGTTATCAAAATATAATGACCTTCATCCTGGTAAGTAGATTTGTAGTACTGATATTTGTTTCATATTTCTGACCCAACTTAAACAAAGTGAATCTCCACCTGCATTAGTTACTTTCATTCACTAAGAGACCCTACATACACAGTTTCAATGAGGAGAGGGTAATTTTGGCTCATGGTTTTAAAGAGTTCAGTTCACTTTTAGCTAGTTCAAGGCAGAAACACTATAGTGGAAGGGCATGGTGATAGAGAGATGCTTAACTTGTGGAAGCCAGGAAGCAGAGGTCAGGAGCTGAGGGTAAGAATGCCCTCTTCTAGGTCATGTCTCCAGTGATCCACCTCTTCCTACCAGGCCCTCCCTCCTAATATTGGCTCCCTCAAGATATTCTATATTTGGCTAGGAACTCATCAACGGGCCAGCTCACCAAAGAGCATAGCAGAGTCATAATCCAATTACCTTCCAAAATCCCCACCTCTGAACATATGAGATTTGCGGTGGGGTTTTAGAGCTAAACAATAACACCCTCTTTTATAATTATCTGCAATCCTTAAAAACTTATGATTCATGTTTCAAGTTCATGAGGGTGAAATAGTTTAGTTTTCCTTTCTTTTGGACCCAAATCTTTCCAACTAACCTATTAGTCAGAAAAGGGAAAAAATCAAGAGTTTTCTTGATACATCGTCAATTCCTTTAAAACAGAGATAGGATGTATTGTAATGTGAGGGTTCAAGTTTATATCATGCTTCTCTTTAATTACCATGATACCCTGCCTTCAAGTCATTCTTTATCCACATAAAACTTTCCTAATTCACTTGTTAGACTTTATTCATCAAGACATAGAATATTGAGACTCCCTTACAATGAAGCACAAAGGGAGGTATCTCTAACTTTATCACTTACAAAGAGTGACTAACAGATAGGCTTCTTAAAGGGATAGATCAATGGTATTGAAAAAATGAGTTGTGGTGAGCAGGGTATTGATCATTGAAAAGAGTGATGGACAATTATAGTGTTTTAAATAACCTAGCAGAAAGATGTCAGTTTCTCCTTCTGAAAGTCTTTTTAGGTTTGATTATGGTTTTTTTGTTCTCCATTACTCTGTTTTATCAAGTAGTTCTATCATAATCTTAATGACAGAAAATAGCAAAATCCATCAAATGGAAGTATTTAATTTACATTGTTAGTGCTACTAGAATTTTACATTCTTTAGAAGGCTATATAGGCGAATTTGGGAAAACTAGAATGCTGTGCAGCATTGCCCTTGGGACATTACTTAAAAGCTGAAATCCTACAGCTGTACATCACTAGGACTAATAATTGAAATTCCTTCAATGTCCAGTAAAAAAAAAATTTGTGATCTTTACGTGGCATTCATTTCCCCCACTGTCATATGTACTGTGTAATTCAGACCATGTTATGTTATACTTAAAAATATAGCTACTAACTGGGAATAAATCTGAGTGCAAAGCCCACAATATAATTTAATTTTATATAGAAAATCATTTTCTTGGCAGTGGTAGGTTTTTGAAATTTCTATTTAAAATGGGAAATTTCCTATTGAGCAAATGTTTTGAATTTAACTATCAGGAAAGAGAACGCAGGGTAGAAGGATTATTTTTCTTCTCTGATTTCCAGTAAAGGTGACATGCTTTTATGTCCATTTCTTTCATCAGATTATCTGATTTAAAAGGTAGGGTCTAGAGCTGATTCATCTCTTTATGTTCCACAGCATGTAGCGTGAAAAGTTAAAGCAAATACATATATCTTGATGAAAGGGACAGTGCGGGAGTCAAGGGAGGGCACGGGAATCCACAACTGAACACCTATACAGTGTCTGTGGTATATAAAGTCATAGTTACTTGTCTGTAGTCCACAAATGTCACAATATCTGTCTAAAGAATAGATGTCCAGTTTTCTCATGAAGCACATTTTCTCACCACGGGGTCTGAAAGTTTAAGATGTAATAAAAGTTTCTTGCTTGAAATGTTTTTCAGCTAGTCCACAGAATGATAGACATATAGGAAATATTGTGTTTAAGGAAGGCTTTGGTCCTAAGACAGACATACCTAATTCATTTCTCTTCCTGAGCTTACACTGACTAGTGGTGGCTATTGAGGACCTAGATTCTTAGATGTGTTTAGAACTGACAGTGTCACCTGGAAGCTTGTTAGGAAAACTGGGGCTCAGGCCTTGTCGCACATGTGCTGACCAAAGCACACACCTGAACATGACACCCAGTGGTGCATATGCACGTGGAAATCTGGGAGAACATTGAGCACAAAGTACAGTGTGGACAGGTAGCTGTATCATCAGTACGAGCAGCACGTGGTCAGCGGTTACAATGGCAGGCTCTTGGGTTCTGCTGAAGATTCTGAATGGGAATCTCTAAGAAGTGGAGCCCACAAATATCGTTCCAAACAATGAAATCTAAATGGGCGTCATTGGGAACTCTTAGTAAGCTTGTTTATGGGAACAGATTTGAGTGGCTCCTGCATTTTTTCTCTTCCTTATTTTCTTCCTTACTGTCTGGGACTCAGACAGATACTGAAGAAGAAAAAGCCTTTGTGAAAGCTTTTGAGCAGAGTTCCATGCTTAGAAATAGCACAAGAGAAAGGTAGAAGAAGCTATGTCCCAGTGAAGGTGTACATGATCCATTAGTCTTGAATATTTCTCTGTCAAGATTTTTATAGTAATTAGATTGTGCCTGTCTTAGTTACTTTTTACTCATTGCTGGGACAAATACCCTACACTCAAAATGAAGGAAGAAAGGTTTATTTAGCTCACAGTTACTGGAGGGTTCAGTCCATATTCCGCTGGCTCCAAGGCAAACAACAGCAGTTCATGCGGCAGAGAATAATGAGGAGCAGAGAGGAGCAGCAGCTGCAGTGGCGTCCATCAAGCCTCTCTCCTCCCTCTGTGCTGACTGCGCAGCTGCCAAGATCAAGCTCCTCCAAAGACTGAGACTTCTCAACGGAAGCAGGGAGGGGCAGCAGGAAACCAGGCAGGGGGCAGGAAGCCTTTTTCAATTCCTGGGCCCTGCCCACCTGCAGGGCGAGGCGCTGCTGGAGCTGATTCAGCCAAGTTGACACAATGTATCAACTAACACAGTGCCTTTAACATCTAAGTTAATTTTTTAATTTTTTGACATTTACAAACAATTTCTAAACAAAGCATTAAGTCTGGGTATGTGGATATATGTAATGTACTTTATATACCTTGTTCACGTGTATTCCCAGCCTTAGCACACTACCTGGCACATAATTTTATGAAAGAGTAAGAAATCTATAAGAAACTAATGCACATAGTCATTTTAGATTGTAGGATTATGTGCATGTTGTGTACACTTGCCTATATTCTTTGAATATTTAACATCAGAAAGAAAACCAATAAAGCATTTTAAAAAAATTATTAAAACTGTATAAGAAAACGGTGTGCTACAGGCTTGATGAAGTGGAACTGTGCACCTCAGATTTCAATACATCAAGCCTTTCTCTCCCCTCCCTCCCACCACAAACTATTTAAAAATAAAAAACAATCCTGATAAAACTCAATATACAAAATGAGTATTAGTCTAATCTCCCATCTGGATGATAAAGGAGGTTTACTCTACAATTACATTACATATTTATAAAGAAAAACTCAGAAAGTGGTTTCTTTTACAATGATGGATGTCTTAACATAAACCCTAAAATATAATAAAAAATTAAGTATCTTTGCTTTCTGCTGCTAAGGAAATAATGATGCTAAAATCATCATATATGATGTACAGTATTTCAGTTCAGAGGACATATTTATCAAATCTCTTGAGAAAATTTAGTATACAAATAAACTGGAAACCCGTTGGGGGCACATCATCAACTTTTGGAACACTTGGGAAGTGACACGGCATTAATACTTTTATACCATTAGCCTTGACAGGAGCACTTGGTAGGATTTGGAGACATTGTGAATTGTTACTACTGGGTGATACCAACAGTATCTGTTGGGAGGGACAGGGACACTGCTAAGCAAGCCCAGGATGTCTCCCACAGCAATGAATTATCCAGTCCCAAATGGTAATGCTACTGTTACTGCTATGGCTTAGATATAAAATGTCCTCATAGTCTCACATTTGGAAGGAGAGTAGATCATGGGGGTGCTGTGTGTATATTTCAGCGGATTTATTCACTGATGAGTTCCATAACTGAATGTGCTGGCAGGAGGCAGGGCCTGGTAGGAGGTGAGTCATGGGGAGAATGACTTAAGAAGGGGTACTCTTGTCCCTGGCTCTTCTTTTTCACTCTACTTCTTGGCTGTCATAAGTAGTGCAGCTGTCCTCTGCTATGCCCTTTCTCCATGTTATTTCTGCCTCAAAGTCCACAGACCATGAATTGAAAGCCTAAGCTCACATAAACCTCACCTCCTTTAAGTTGTAGGCATTGGTAGTTTTGTCCCAATAACAAAGTAGCTAAGACAATGATCAATGTTGAGAAAACTTGCTTTTCATTATAGCTATCTTTACAAATGGTTTGACTACTCTGCCTTTTTGTAATTGGAGTGTTAAATTGATAATTGGCTAGTAAGATTTCAGAGGATTAGGTCTTTTCCTCCTAGACTTAGAATTTATTTGTATACAGCCACTTTATTTTAAAGTATGTCTTTGTTCAGCAATTGCTGAGTCTAATACTAGGTATAAGACAATACCTCATTACTAGATAGTAACCCTGCCATGAGTTCACATAATTGAGTGGCGAGACAAAATCCTTTGGTTCAGTTATTCACTGGTTAATAAAACAGCAAAAATTTTAGCTTAGGAGTCACAGGCCCATCTGGAGCAGTCCAGATTTGGGACTTTTTCCATTAAGTAATGGTATGGCCTGTTATCCATTCCCTACTTCTGCTTATACAAACATCATGCTCCTGCTTCCTGCTCTTTGCCCTGTTTACTCTTGTGTCTGCAATACCCATTCTTTAAATCTCTTCTCTGCTGGATCAGTTGTGTCACTCAGGTCTCAGCTCAAATGTCATCTCCTCAGAGATGATATTCCTGATCACCCTCTTGTCACCTCTGAACTTTCTCTATCCCATTCTTCTATTTCAAATCCTTTGCTTGAAATGATCATGCTGTCCTATTTATTGTTTATGTTTCCAACAGAGGCACTTAATGATTTTGGGGAAAATGTCTTGTTATCTCTCAAGACCTACGATGACAGGATGTCCTCAGACACAGGGTCCCTATGTGAAAGCACGCCTTCCTTCTTTTTTATTCTGGCCACCCTGTTCTTTCTCAGCACATCGACAGAACATATTTTCTCTGACTCTACCTAGAACACTCTGTTTCTCCCTTGCTTTGCTGGTAACTAGCCAACCTTTAATGATTATCTTAAATGCTATTTTTTCCACCAATCATTGGTATGGTCCTTTATGACTCTCACCAAGATTATTTACATTTTTCAATTATTTGCTTCTTTTGCTTGGTTTCACTTTTGTTTGTAAGCCCTGTAAATGCAGTCCTGCCTTCACTGCTCAGTATCATCAGTCCTGAGCTGGCCATGGATCCGTCCTTATAGTGTGAAATATTTTCTTATAAGTGAGCAACATGATCCCTTCCTTTTAAATGTGCAACATATTCAAAGCCACATATATATATATCAGGACTGAGGCTGATTTTTAAAAAACAAATTTTAATTACACATGTAATTGAACCTTTGCTTTGCAAAGGTTTTGCTAAAAAAAATAGGAGTTCCATGGACCCTCAACACCATGCTTCTGAAAGTCGTGTGGTCTACATTAATTCTGAGACAATGACAAAATGATGTGAAAGTCCTTTGCTAAAGGAATCATTTTCAGAGACAATATCTACACAAGAGAGGAAAGGAGTAAGAGAATTTACAAGTAACTACCAGCAATACAATCAGATTAAATCATGGAGTTTCTAAGACTAAGGCTACACACACACACACACACACACACACACACACACAGCTGTGAGGTTTTTTTCTTAAAAAAGTGTGAACACCAAATCCTTTCACCGTTTTGGAGGGATCTTGTGGGTAAGACATATGGATGCTGTACCTATGTGGACTCCCAAAGTCTTCCCCATGAAAATACTGCTTCCTACAGCAATTCAGGCAAAGTCTGTAAGTGGACTGAAGAGGCCATGTGTTGTCCTTGAGGATAATAGTTGCAGAACGATTTTTGCGAGCCACACTGTGAGGCTCACATTGATCCACGAGCAGCATTTGATTCTGCGGGCAGAAATGAACCTTGGCTTCCTCTTGGATGTATTAGCATCCCACACTGTTTTGTTCTTCCATTAATTTAACATTTTTCTCTAAACACCAGTAAGAGAAATATTGGAAAAGGTTCAGAGAATTGGCTTTTTCTAATCCCTCATTTAATAAAACTTTCCCTGTAGTTCTTTTTAATTTTTTGCACTTCTTCATGACAAGAAACAACCTAAAACTCTGTGTTCATAATCTGGATTTATTAAATTTATGATCTGAAGGTGGCATCAAGAATACATTTGCGTGTGGATGGAATGGGCTGCTTTGAAGCCTTCCCAAGTGTAAAATGGAGAAGATAATGCATTTTAAGTTCTGCCAGCTCCCACGGTTCTCAGTATGATTGGGATAATTTCTTTTTTCTTTTTCTTTTTTTTTCATTTTCATTTTTTGGCTGCTAAGCTCCTGCATCATTTAGGTTTAGCTAGGAAGCTGGTCAGGTCATGCCATGACAGCCTGGCAAAGCCACATGAACTTGATGAAAGAGGTGGTCTGGCTTAGGAACATTGATAAACTAGAGTAAAATATGGATATAGGAAGGTGAGAGACACAGACAGTGAATTTGATTACCAATAATTTAATTAGAAGTTTAAATAAGATACGCAGAGTAAGGAATGCTGGAATACTCTTCTTGGCATCACATTAATACCTTCAGGTTAGCCCTTTCTCATCTCTTCTGCGTGTTGTTCTACGGTTTCTCCACTGGCTTCTCTGCTTCTACTTTATACACTACATTCCTGCAGTAGCACAGACATTTTAAATTGTAATTAATGTCACTTTAGTCTTGGGCCTCAGTGTCTTCATGTACAGAGTACAACACAAGGCTCCTGACAGCAGCTTGCAAGGCTGTGGGTGATGTGAGCCCTTCACTCTCCAACTTCTCATATCACTTTCTCTCTGTGACTCCCCAGACTTCACCCATGCTTGTTGTTTAATCACCCCAGTATCCCCAGGTATTGCTTTCTTTTGCTTCTTCCTCTTAGTGGAATGCTCTCCTTCTCTGCTTGGCATGGTTTGATCCTTTTTCTTCTAAGTCTTAGCTTATTACCTACTTTAGAGGCCTTTATATTTCAAATGAAGCTTTTCCCTTAGAAATATTTCTTGGCTTTCTTTCCTTCATGTCATGTAGCATAGTTTATACTTGCTTATTTCTATGTTACAGATTTTCGTCTCCTTCCCCCAACTATAATATGATCCCTATGCCTAGCACAGAACTGGGAAAAAGACCATGAGTTTATCCTTATAGAATAAAAGAATGAATTGGACTCCCTCAGAACTCTGATCTAGCAGCTGAATACACATATGACTATATAAAGATAAAATATTAAAAGAACAGAAGTCTTAATAATTTAGCAATCTATTAAATCATTGCAAAAAATCATTGCTTGGTCCAATGCTAAGGTCCCTTTTGGTTTGAAAATACCCAGCATGTCCTTATAATTCATGAAAAGTAAGCTACTGAAATGTTTTACTGTGTGTCTCAGATCCTATTTGAATCTCTTATTTCATATATGAAGACACTGGAATCCAGGCAAATGAATTACCACAAGTAGCACAAAACTATCTTAACCGAACACTGAGGCTTTAAAAATATTTAGCTTCTGAAAATAGAATAAAAGTGCTATTTTGCCTAATTTACATCGAATATTATATTCTGTTAATTGCATTTCCTCCTGGGAAATTGAACAGCCACATTCTTGCCCACCATCATTGTGTGTGTGGGGGAAGGGGCTGAGTTATATGTTTTATGGATCTTAACTCATTGTGTCCTATTTATTTTAGTTTTTTTATTTAGGACAGGGTGTACAGGGTATACAGGGTCTCACTGCATAGATTGAACTCAGAGTGATCACCCTTTTTGCAGCCTCCCAAGTGCTAGGATCACAGGCGTGCACCACCATGCCCAGTCTCAATCGTCTCAGCACGCCTCAGGGGTGGGGCTGGCATGGCAGGCCAGGGGATTGAACTCCAGGCCCCTGAGTCTGCCTAAGCAGGCATTTATTTTAGTCTTTGAAGAACTGGGGAAACTGAGCTTTTAGAGGCTATTCAGTTAAGGGCAGCCAGGTAAGAAATGGCCAGATGTGAGAATACCTCAGGCATAATAGGTGCCACAGTTTCACGCTTGCTACAACTCTGCCTTCCTACTTGGAATTCAGGACTCAGAGGCCAGAATATTGTTTTATTATAAAGGAGCAGTTTTTACCCACTGAGGGTATGGCTCCTTTTATGTAAAGTGATTTTTATCTTTGGCAGAAGGCAACTGCAATACAAAGTCATATTTCACTCTCCTCAAAGCTTGGATCTCCAAATACATCTCCGTGAGTCAATAAGATTGGAGAAGGAGAATTTCCCCCTGAGCATCTAACTATAGTTACACAGTAAGAAGGGCTGAATGCTTGGAAATCACTTACCCACATTCCAATCACACTGCTGAAACCCTCAGGCTGGCATCACAACCTTGTTTCTCAGGTAAATGAGCTTATAATATACACTTAAACGTGTGTGTGTGTGTGTGTGTGTGCAACAGAGAGAGACAGAGACATAGAGACAGAGACAGAGGAAGAAACAGATATTGCGAAGAGAAAAACAGAGATAAAGACATAAACAGAGCATTGTAGAAAGCAACAGTCAAAATGCAGGAAGTTACTAACCAAATATCTCCATTATCACAGTTCTCTACACTCTTTGAAAACTGTAAGTTATTTTCAAAAAATAAACCCCTTGTTTATGGTAGATATTAAACTGCTGCTCATAGGCTAGAACAAATTGTGGACTCTATCCTATGTCCAAATTTTCTACAGGAATATATATATATTCCAATATATATTCCTGTAGAAAATTTGGACATGGGATATATATATATATATATATATATATATATATATATATATATCCTTTATTGTCATTTGACTCTTACTTTTTCTTTTCTTTTTTTTTTTCAGAACTGGGGCTTGAACTCAGGTCCTTGTCCTTGCCAGGCAAGTGCTTATTCTACTGAGCAATCTCCCCAGCCTCTCTTACATGTTAATTGTATTCCTACATAACATCCATTCTTTATTCTTCTTGCAATAACAGCCTAGTTTTATCAAGAATCTAGCCTTTGTGGCCTTCTGTTATATGAGTTGGAGTGATTGACACAGCCCAAGTCTGGCTAGCTACATGATCACCAGGGACCACAAAAGTGGTCATTGGACATCAGTGACAGAAAGCAAGGCCTAGAATCCTTGACCCCAGAACTGCTGTGGGTATGGCATGGGAGCAGGAGCTCGTATTTCATTGGAATTTCTGACCTACTGGGAAACAGACATGATGGTAATGGCTAGTGGTTATCCTGACACCTCCTTGGGAAATCTTTCCTGAAACTGAAATCAACTGAGAAGAGAACACCAGCAGGAGATGGAACAGTAAGGAGGGCTAGGATGTGCTATCATCTGACGCTTTGTATCCTGTTAAGTCTCAAACTGCCAATATTCTTGCATATTTCAATTATTTAACCCTGAAAATTCCACTTCTTTTTTTTTAAATTAAGCCATTTATTTGGACTCCTGTCATTTTTCTACGAAGACGTGACTAATATATATTACAAATCTATGTTAGTTTTCAACAGAAACAATAAACTCAGTTATCATTTCATTTCTCATGAGCTAAATTCCTAAACAGCTCAGATATACTAAATGATCGATCCTTGGTGTTTGCTTCACAAATTTTAAACTGAGAGTTGATTTTTCCTATTGTTCAATTTTCCATTCCACCACTGAGTTGAGGCTTAGTCTGTCACACCCCCAGGACATGAAGTTTCTGTTGTACCCCCATCCAGAAGATCAACTCTCATGCAGAAAGCTCCAGGCCAGGAGAAAAGGGATGGGTAATTGGGAGGGTTTTTTGGCAACCTAAGATTAAGTCATCACCCTTGGTACACAGATAGCCTGGTTCTTGTGATAAATCCTTTACCATCAAAATAAGCACGTTCCAAATGACTTAGCCCTATAGAGGAATCTGTGCCACCCCAGATATCAAGAGCCTTGAGAACACACTGACAGTTGTTTAGTACTTGGTCCACAAAAACTACATATTTTCTAATTCCACCAGCAAAGTACAGAATTTGTAATGTTTTCTCATCTTACTGGATGCACACACACCAAATATGATGAGTGAATACAAAAATATAATCTCACTGCACTTTTAAACCCTGCCACAAAGTTCCTCTGTAGCTCTAGAAGGTGACTACAACTTATTTTAAGCAGGGGGTTAGGGAGGTTAAAAAATTACCTAGAGAAAGTGATGGAGCAGAGACTAAAATCTCCTGCCATAATCCAGAGGATTGGGCCAGCTCAACCCCACGGTGTAACAACTGGGATATTCCATTTGGCTCTGTCCCCATGCAGGAGGGGAGAAGGAGTGCAGTCTTCTGAGGGTCATTGTAGGAATTATTTTACCAAGAATAATTTTTGGCAACAGACTACAGCACGGCCTCTGGCTGTGTTAAAACAGGCTATTTCTGGTGGCACCAAGAATGTGTGAATCACTGTCTAGAAAGAACTTTGATAGAAAGGGCAAATCTCAGATTCTACCTTACACCTGCTGAATTAGAAGCCACATTGTTACCCACCCCTCAATAAATCACAGGCATAATAAAATGTGGGACAGGTTAGTCTGGAGCAGAATGTCAAAGTGTGGTCCTTGGATGATAGGAAGCATTGCCATGGGCATGTATCAAGGGGTTGGGGGAGGGAAGAAAATTGGGCAAAGAAGGGAAAAAAGAGGAAGAAAGAAACATTTGCATGAGCTGGAAATTCTTATGTGGTAGATATAACAGAACATCAGGCTTAATACTAGTTCAATCAGGCAAAACAGCTTAGTGCAGTGTGTTAGTGTCAGTTACTCTGAAAGTTTACATTTTTTAATAATCATGTTTACACAACTGACTGGCTTCTTTCTAGCAGCAGGAAAGAACAGGGAGCATGTGAATTAAGTGGCATTAGCTGCCTTTGTAGCATGTGCATGAGGAAAACGAGGGGAAATGTCAGCCAGACAAAAAGTGGAATTTTTATGTTTCTGGAAGAAAATCAAAGGGCTTCCTTTGACCCTCTTCTCCTGGAGTCAAGGTGTCTGGCCTCTACTCAAGATTCATGCACTCTTGTCCTTTCTTTTCCTTTCACCTTTCATTTCCTTCACCATATTTTCTCCCAGTGGGCGAAATGATGATAATACCCATCGCAGACAGGTCAGATATTTCAAAGACTCTAATATTTAGCAGACAGTTGAACCACCCACCTCCTTCCTCCACTTCTTAGCTTCCACAATGGGTGGAATCATGGAGGCCAGGCATTTCTGGTCTCAGCTTTGCAACTGCTACACCTGAAAATGTCAAATTTTAGGCAACATCTTAAAATAGTCCTTCATTTTAACTGAAATGGTGCCTTCTTCCCCTCTTATTTTCTTATCTCCAGAGGTATCTATTCTTTTTTGGAATATTATTTTGCAGAACCAAAACTTCAATCATTTTTTCAGAGTAAGGGAGACTTATAATGATAGTCAAAGGCCTCAGAACTTTATTTTTGGAGCTGGTATTATAAAAGGAAATGATAGTATGATTCTGAAAACACCTCACCTCTTCACACCTCTTAAACAAAGTCAGAAAAATATGGAACAAGCAGAATGCATTTTCCGGGTAGCCAATGGCATGGGAAAACTGTTCTAATGAGCTCATGAAATGGAAAACACCGGAAGTGAGTTATTTTTGCCAGTGCATATTTCTATTTGCATCTAGCAGATCTTAATATTATGTGGCAGTTGTCTTAAAGAGATTTGTTACATATTCTTGAACCATTCCTTAAGGACTTCTTATTTCAAAAAATAAGGGGAGTCACAGAAAATATACCCAAAGGAAAAGGAAAGCTCAAATTGAAAACATTACAAACACTATGAAGTTGGTATCTTTAGCTCCCCAAAGGAAATCCTCCAAACAGCTTGTGCAGAGTACAACAAAGTTTCCAGGAGTAGACAAAAAAAAAAATCTTAATGTAATCAATAGCTTTTTTTCATGGAGAAAAGTTCCTGAAAATTTCCAACATAAATTCACTTAAGTTACCAAGAGAAAGACTATTGTTATTCCTACTAGGCACTCAGGCACAGGGTACCTCAAGATACACTTAAAATGTTGGTTTCACTTCTGAGTTTGCTGCAATCATGTGAGTTTCCTTAGCTTTTGAGCCTCAGTGTCCTTACTTGAAGGGTGACCACGTGCTGGCCAGAGCCTGCCCTCCTCCAGAACTGTTCTCATTGAATACATCTATCCATACATGTTTAATATACATAACTTCAGTATGCCTCCAATTTTTATATTGACAATAGGCACATATGCTTGTGATGTGTAAGTGTATGTAATATATAGCTGTAATAAGCATACATATTTATTTTAATAAAATTTTTGAAAATAAAATGTGTAAGTATTCATAAGGCATGTGTGGCAAATAGATGTGTGTCTTACAATAAAAAAAACAATTAAAGCAGGCTAATTAGCACAGTGAGTCTTATCCTTGTGTTCTGTGGACAGCTTACACAGATGAGTGAATAAACCTGGGTTAGCATGAGGAGCAACTTTTCCCTTGGGAAGGTTCATTTACATGCTGGATGCTTATCACTGGGAAATCTGTTTTCATTGGCACTCAAATCCCCTGCACATTCAGCAGTATCTGGACCCAGAATGGTAGTATGTTAGGCTACAGAAACTTCTTAAGCTTGACCGAGCCCAAGAGTGGATGTGCCTCATTAAAGACCAGTCAGGCAGGACACGTAACTTCAAATTAGGGTAACAAGCCAATTAAAACCACAAAGATATCCCTGGGAATCAGGTAGCATCTTCCAGAGAGTGGGCTGCAAAAGGCAGATGAACTACTTCGCTGAGGGGCAGCTAGATTCTTTGACATTCCTTGCCCCATCCTGTCCATGTCCCTAAGATGGTGGGAACTTTTCCTTTCTCTGTTCCCACCATGGACTCCTGGCTGTGGGGCTGCCAGAGTGTTCTGTGCTCCCAGCTGGCATTGAATAACTAATAGCTGTATATTCTACAAATGCAGAATCCAGTCTGAAACATATTTTGGTAGAGGAAGAATTAACAATACTGTGTAACCCAGAGAAACATGAAAATCAAGTAAGTTTGTGTGTGTGTGTGTGTGTGTGTGTGTGTGTGAAAACTCTTGTATGCCTTTAATAAAAGTGAACCAAATGTCAGTACCAGAAGGCAGAGACAGAGATTGACTTAGAGGAATCCAGTTCACACTAACACTTTTGGATGAAAGTGGCAGCCTTGTTTCTCATGATAACTTCGACTTCAGGATGCACATGACCCAGTGCTCTTCCATTAAAGACACTTGATGCCCCAATCTCATTCTTTTAAACCAAAGATCAAACTTCACTCTCCACCAACTGCCAGGATATCTTTATTACAGTTTGTAAAAATTTAAATAACTCCCCAGGCTATAAATTAAATTGTACTACATGAGAAGGAAAGCATTCCACTTCTGTCTTAATTCAGTTTCAACATTGACAATTTTTCATTAATATACTTACAATAATGCTTTCTTTTGTCTAAGAAGGAAATGTTTTGTATTCTACCAAGCAGTAGCTTGGCATGGACAAGAAGAGTAAAGAAATTGCTGACCACATGCAAGAAGCCTTATGTAATAATATTGTTTCAATTCATACCAGAAATACTTCAAACAATCAATTGCTAGGATCTCATCTTTTTGAAAAATTTCTGCATGTCAAAAGAAATCATCAACAGAGTAAAAAGAAAACCCACGAAATGACAAAAAATTTAGCTGGCTTCCCTCAGACAAAGGACTTTTATACAGAACATACAAAGAATTGAAAACATCAGGGCCCCCAAATTCAAAACCCAATCCAAAAATGGGCATCAGACATGACTATATACTTCTCAGATGAAAAATATAAATGACAAACAAAAACATGAAAAAATGTTCAGTGTCATTGATCATTTAAGAAATGCAAATAAAAACATCTTTGAGATTCCCTCTTACCCCAGAAAGAATGCTATCATCAAGAAGTCAACCGATAACAAATACTGGAGGGACTGTGGGGAAGAAGGAACACTTCTCCACTGTTGGTGGGAGTGTAGACTGGTGCAACCACTATGGAAATCAGAATGGAGATTCCTCAAAAAGCTAGAATTGGAGGTCCCATTCAAACAAGCTATTCCCCTACTGCGTATATTTCCAAAAGAACTAAAAGCATCATACCACAGCAATATATGTACACCCATATTTATATTATCACAACTTGTCATAGATAAATTTTGGAAACAACCCAAATGCCCATCAACCTAGAAATGGATAAAAAAAAGACATGGTTATTTCAACAGAATGGAGTATTATTCTGTTATATAAAAGATAAACTTGAGGACTTTATAAGTAAATGTATGCAACTAGAGATCATACTCATAAGTGAAATAAGCCAGACCTGCATTTGTAAATATCAAGTTGTCACATTAATGTAAAAACCTGTAAATGTAAATAAAATCTGAAATGTACAGTAAGAAAAAAAAGAAACACAAGATGCTGGCACTTCACTGAATATGTAAATTTTTAATCATGCCAAATCCATTGTTGGATTTGCACAATGGATGTTTTTCTCAAACTTATTTAAAATTAAATAGACTTATAAATACATTCTCTGCATTATATCTACTTCCTAAACCATGAAAACTTCACTGTATTACCACTGATTTCCATGGGTGCAATTTAATTTACTAATTCTATCCAGATAAAACTACCATTTTTTGCAGTCAATAGCAAGAGAGAATGTTAATGTTTTCAAAACAGCAAAAGAAAATCTATAATATCTAAAACTTTTTAAAACAACATAAATTTCCTTTGTCCAAAAAGGTATTTACAGGCTGAAATTCATGCTCTATTTCATCATCATTTGTAATTATACCAGAGTCCTAGGAAAGGGGAAGTATTCCATTATAAAATATTTGTGACCAAGAAAATATTGCTTGCTTTTAAAGAAATAGATAAGACAGAAAAACAAGTGTGCTTAAAGATGACCCTTTTCATAAATAGATAATACATGCTCTATAAGGGACAAAGGAACATTCGTGTGAGCATCAGAATGACCCTAGAAGTGCTTGCATGAAGCTGTTATGAGCAAGGCTGAGGTTATCTCCTTTTGCACACATGTAGCTTTTTTCATAATGCTCAGCTCATATACTTCCAGGTATGAGCTGTTTATGATGATACACCACAGCTGAGAAGTGTCTAGAGAAACTTCCCAGTGCTTCAAAGGCCTGGCACTCTAATTAGCTGTGTCACAGCCAATGTAGCCAGAGGTAAACGGGAGACTGTTTCCATGATAGTGGATGGCTCAGACCATGGGAACAAAGGAAGGGTCAGTGTCTTGGGTTAGAGCTGTACTGAGCTTCATGAAGATAAGCTCTTTGCACCTACCTCCAAGCTCCACATTTCTAGTTTATGTGTTCTTTCTCAGGACTGAATGAACAGTTAATTTTGGCTTCCAGGAGCAGCCGTGCCTCAGAAAATTTCCTGTAGAGTGGAGCAGATCAAAACATGTTCATGGGGCCTTGGAATTCATAGAAATCCCCACTGGGAACTTCAGATGTGATGTAACCAAACAGTGCCAGGAGTCAAAAGCTGACCATGGTGGGATGCTGGGCAAGTGTGCTAAATTATCTTTAATTAACAAGTAAGTTACCCTTGATGATGGTAGTCATTTTCACGTGAAAGTTCTCTCAAATTATGCTGATGGAAGCAGCAGGGCTGGAGCACCCTTGGAACACTGCGCAAGCTGTGGTTAGTCCTCCTCACAAGAAATGATTTAGATAAAGAAAGGAAATCAACACATGTTAATAATGGCACAGGGATATGAGGTAGGAAACCAAGAGTTAAGTGATCAGAGACTCAGAAAGGGGTTTTGAGGGAAGTCTTTTGAAAGTGCTTCCAAATTAAACAGAACTATGATGAGGTGAAAATAAAACTTGAGATTATGGAAATTACACTAAATTGAACACACGCCTTGCTTTGCCAATGAAACAAAGTATGAGTTTCTAAATTTAATATTATATAAAAATGCTCCAATTTTTGCATACATTTTCATACAACATGCTAACTTTGCATAGAGAAATATGTTGCACAAAAATCTTAATGATTACCAATAAAACTACACCATACATTATTTATACATGACTTTTTGTTATTACAAGCTGTTAGATACAGTGCTACATGGATCAAATTATGGTCTTGAAAAAACAACGTATTTCATTGTCCATCATTAAAATTTGCTTAAACAATTTTAATAGACTAAAAGATTTTGTCTCTGTTATATTATTTCTATAAACACATTTATGGCATGTGCTAAGCTCAAAATAGGTAATGCCAGTTTATTGTGATGCTAAAAATAATTCAAACTTAAAACTTCTAAAGTAAAAACTAAAAGATCTTTTTATAGTGTGTCATATCCTAACAGTCACACCTTGTCTGCCCTTAGTCATGCGAAGTCTTCTAAAGCATTCATTTATTTATTTGGTACAGGGTTACACTGTGCAGCTTGGAACCATAGAGATCCTGCTGTCTCAGCCTCCCCAGCACTGGGATTACAGGCATGTGCCACCAGGCCAGCTTTCAGCGGCCAGCTCAATGTGCCCAGGGTTCCAGGGCCAGCACGGTACAGGGGATGGAACCCAGGTCCTTGCTCTTGACAGGCAGGCACTTTAGATCACTGAACTATATCCCCAGCCCCAAGTTTTGTAAATTAACTGATGTAGTCCTCACACAGTTGTTTCCATCTTGGCTGGAATGAGTGTAAGAAAACCATAGGCCAATGGATCCTGGAGCCATAAGTGGAGGACAGAGAGGAAGATGGGGAGGATGGAACTTGATCAGTTTTCAAACTTCAGTCATCTGTATAGATAGCATTGGCCATATCTGCAGATGACTAGGAACCTTGTTTATTTTTTTAAATCTACCTTATTTTGACATAACTAATTATATGCAAAAACAAAGTTTTGAAAAGCTAACAATTTTGGGAAATTATACTATTATAAGTACAAGTTAGACATTCATATCCATTCAAATAAACACATAATTTCAAAATATATGTTTATCTAACCATGGTAACCCTAAAATCTTGTCACCTCACACTAAGAAACACATCTATAGTGTTGCAAAAAAGATACTAATTGAGGCTAAAGTAGGGGTTGTGCCCAGCATTGGTTCTGGGCTGGGGCCAAGTGTAGGGAACAATGTGCTGGACTCAAGCCAGGGACAGAGGGCTCTGCTCCTATACTTGCTTGCTGTGACACTTTGAACAAGTGATCCAAGCATTCTCTGTTTTCATCCTTTTTTCTGTAAAACAAGGTAATAGTATTAAATCTGTACCATTCCTTTCAGAGCCAAATGCCTGTAACTTCATGACCACAAACAAGTCGGTGGGCCTCAGAATCCTCATAAAAATGTTCTCACAAAGCACTGTCCTACCTACTAAGCAGGATTACAGTCAAATTTTTAATAAAATTTTTAATTTTAGTGTAAGTTCTGTGGAAAATATAATAGACTATAAGGGTGGTAGCCTCCAAGAGATTAAGCAATGGTTATTGTGTCAAGTAGTAGCTAATCAGAGTGAAGTTTCTGATATTGGATATACTGGTATATTCCACAGGAATACATCTTTATTAATTTCTAAAAGTCAAAATTCAGTGTGCAGGACATTAGTGTCACTTAAAATTAACTCTTATCCTTAGGAGTAGTATTTTAAGAACATGCACTTTGCTGGCTAGTGGGAAATGCCACATATCAGTAGGCTGTCTTCCTAGATTGAGAAAATGACTTGACATCTAAATAAGCAACATAAATGTTTTTAGTAAAACTACAAAAATAATTAAAACTTCATTTTATTTATTTTTTCTTTTGGCAGAACTTGGGATTGAACTCAGACCCTTGCACTTGTCAGGGAAGCATTTATCATACTGAGCCATCTCCCTGGCCCCTAAAACTTCAAATGGTGAAAATACATGCAATGTACTATCCTGTACCACTCTTTGAGTCATGACATCTTACTTGACCACACTATTAAATGTGTGTATTAGATTCCTGGCCAAGGATTTTGGGTGTGGTAGTCACTGGAGAGCAAGTCATAATGGAAGTATCAAGAGCTCAAGCTAAAACATTTTGGACAAGAGCACCTGTTGTGCTTTGTGTCTAGATGTCTCCCCCAAACCTCATGCAATTGTGGGGCTTGGCTTTTCAGGGGCAGCTGAATGTGGAGTTTGTGACTGGTTCATGATTCAGTGGTGGGATTAAGGGTGTGAGTGCTACTATACCTGCCCTAGGATGGGCAGTCTGCATACAGTATAAATAATAGAAAGACACACACACACGCACATGCACATATTCATTTGGTGTCTTCTGCTGCCATGTACGGATGCCTCTCTGCCATGTGCTGCCCTGCCTTGGAGCCAACTATGGATTGAAACCTTGATAAACTGTGAGCTAAATAATCTTTCCTCCTTTAACCGGCATATCGGCTGTTTTGTCTTGCAATGAGAACAGTAACTATGACAGCCTCTAAACTACATTGTGTTCTGGTCACACTGACAAAGCCCTTTGGTCACTTAGAAATTGGGAAGATTTTCTCAGATCCACACAGATCACATGCGATTTTATATAAAGGAATAAATCATCCTGTAAATGTCAGACTTTGAGCAGGTAGATGATAAAATTTTATTTTGTCTCTCATTTTCTCGTGAAGGGACATCTCAGTGGAACTAAATCCCTTTTCTTCTTTATTTTGAATCTTAATGTATGGAATTCTGTAAATGCTTAGTTACTGAACTAAAAAAGACCAATTTGAAAAGAGAAAACAAATGTTTTAGAATATGCTCTAAGTCCCTAATAAGAGAATTTGTTTAGGCTATTTTATTAAGTTTTCATCACCATCACAAAATACCCAAGGCAATTCAACTTGTAAAGAGCTTTATTTGAGAATAGTTTCAAAAGCTGAGGAGCAAATGGCATGTTGTAGATTCCAGTAAGCATGTAAGTACTCAGCTATGTCACCTCAGGCAATGATGGAATGCATGCAGAAGCCAGCAGTCAGATTGCTAAACAGGAAGTCATATAGGTGATTGGGGCCAAGCCTCGGATTTTATTGCAACCCTTTCAAAAGAACTACTAATGTGTCCCATGTGATATGCGTTAATCCCTTCCTTGGCCAGGCTCCCAATAACCTAAGGATCTCTGCTAGGTTCCACCTCCAGTGGCTCTTTTGCCTCCTACATCACCACACTGGGGCCCAAGTGTCCAGCACCTGGACTCTTAGGGGACACAGTGCACACTGCAGAGATCGTCACAGATATCCTAACACATTTCAATTCCAAATGTAGTCCAAAGGCTTGCAGCAGTACCTGGGAGCTTTTTAGAAATTGAGAGTTTCAGGCCCATACCGAGGTGCCTGAGCCTAAATTTTCAGTTTATTAATGTTTCCAGATTATTTGAGAATCCTTGCCTCAGGAAGCTTTTACAAAGAAGTGGTTGTGAATTTGGGCATCTTGGTTCAATTTGAAGTTATATATATATAGTTGATAGAATCCACCAGAACCCGAGGTGCCAGTGCCAAGAGATGAAATTTTAAGCAATTCAAAACAGCCTTTGTCAGGTTTCTGTGCCAGTAGATGAAGAGAAAATAAAGGATATATTAGTATATTCTGATAGGGTTCAGTTCCCGTCCTGCACAAGAGAGGAAATGAACCTGGAAAAATGCAGAAATACATATTCCACCTACAGAGACCTTAACATGGGCCAGGTGAAGTAGATGGGGTTTCCAACATTATGAATAGATATTTATGTTCATTGTGAGACTCTCAGAAACACCATTAGCAGCTGGTCTTTCTTGTGCTGTGACATTAACATTCTCTGGACTTTCGATTTGAAAACATTCTCTAACCCTTAGATTTGCCATGGCAACCAGTCAGTTAAATAGAACAACTCTAGTCATGGCAGAGTCTTATTCTGAAAAATACAATTATTTGCATTGTACACATGGAGACCTTCAGAACAATGTGAAAATAGGAAGAAAGGCTGGGGTGTGAGAGGGAAAATGATGGAAGTATCTTATGTTCATTTACAAACCTGCCAAAATAAAACCCACTAATCTCTATAACCAACATCCAAAATAAAATACATAAGGAAAAGTAATTATTTAGGAGGAAATAGAAAGTTGATTTTTTTTTTTTTTTTTGAAAAGGAGAGACAGGGATAATACAGCCTAGTAGTAATAGTCAAAATAGTCAACAATGCTCCCTTGAGTCCTGACCAATCAGAGCCAGTACATTGGCTTCACCTGAGCTGGGAAAGCCATGTACAGCCAGTGTGTGCTGACTAGTGCTCAGCGCTGCTCCCCAAGTCACGCTGGCCGCTGCAAAAGATCTTTTTTTATTTTGTAAAAGTTTTAGAATTGAAGCAAGTTGTAAAGATATCAAGCAGACCTCTTCCACGCCTTTTACCTTAATTCCTCATATGCATGTTTGTCAGAACTAAGACTGGAGCATTGATACATTAGTACCAACTGAACTTCATTTGGATTTTACCAGCTATTTTACTTTTGTCCTTTTCCTGTCACAGGCCCAGACATTACATTTAGTGCACCCCTCTCCTTTGTCTCCTCTGATTTGTGAGTTTCTCAGTCTTTGCTTCATGAACTGAGATTTTGGAAGGGCAGTCTGATCAAATGTATCTGAAATTGGAATTATCTGGTGTTCCCTCATAATTAGGCTGAAATTGTGAATTTTGGGATGGTGAATTGCTTACCCTATCTCATATCTGGTGTGAATGATAGCACCTTGTTACTGGTCACATCAACCTTAATCGCTTGGTGAAGGTGGTGTCTTGTAAGCTTATGTGTTGTAAAGTTACTTGTTTTTTTCATTTCTATTTTCATATTCTGTATTTAGGAAACAAATCATTAAGTCCAGCACATCCTCTAAGGACAGGTTAGGTAGTTTTTAGAAAGCCATAACATCCTTTCTCTACCCAGTGCATAAAAAATAATCATCATTGTAAATGAATGATACTAATGTTAACTGACTCAAAACATTATTGTGAGAATTAAATAAATTCATAGTTGGTATGTGTTTGGCCCAGTGCTGGTCACATAGTAACTGTACATTAGCTGAAATAGCCAGTTATTTGATAGCTACTCCTTGAATGCCATAAATATTGAAAGCATCTAGCAATTCAATGTTTAAAACACAAAGAAAAAAACAGTCATAGTTTCTACCTTTATGGAATTAGTTGCCTTTTAAGACGACAGATGTTAAACAAAGAAACAGAAAACAAAAATCACAAATTAGAATAAGTTAAACCAAAGAAAAGTCAGTATTCTAGGTTGGAAATTATGCTAATGAAGGGATGTATTTATCTGAAGGCTGAAGTGTAGTGACTAGCTTCACAGAATTACTGTCTATGGAAGTTGTATTAGCTGACAGCTAAAGAATGAGCAGAAGCCAGGGTTATAGCTCAGGGGCACACACAGTACCTGCCTGGAAAGTGTGAGGTTCTGAGTTTGACTCCTGGGATGAAAAAAAGAAAGAGTGTCAGAAAGTAGCAATGAAAGATATCCCATGCAGTATGTGCAAATGCCTTGAGTCTGGGAAGAACATGAATTCAAGTTCTAGAAATAAAGATGCTTGCCTGGAGCAGTACCCGTTTGGGGAGATGAGATGGGAAACTAAGCTGCTGTTTGGATTCATTCTGCTTATCCATGAGCGATGTTAAATATGGAAGTGACATGAAAGAATCTCGTTGGTTACAGAGTGGAAAAATCTGAATGGGGTAAACACATGTGAGAAATGTTTGCTGTAACTAGCACAGTGAACCTGGGGAGAGATAGTATCAATAGAGGCACAGAAGACAAGATGATGCACTGACTGATAATTTTACATCAAAATTCTTCTAAGTGTCTCCTATTTTCCATACACTTATATTGTAACTAATCTTCTAGCCTTTTAACTATAGAGTCATATTCACTTTTAATTGGTCCTCTAGTGTCTCTATAATGTTCTATACAATGTCACAGCTGTGTATATTAAACTCTGTACGTAAATTATGCTTTTAAAAATTCAAAAATAGAAAGATGGGGAAGAAAAGATTCTGTGATATGTGTATCAATTCCTCATGGTGAATGTATCTATCATACATCAAAAATACCTACTAATAAAGATGAACAACAACAACAGAATCAAAAATAATGTTAGTACTAGCAGTGCTTTCAATGCTGCCTCTCTCTCTTAAGGCAGATGTTGATGACTTTACACAGAGTGCTACTGATTGTCCGAATGGGAAAAGTTATTATCTTACAAAAGATGTAGCCACTACTATCATGCATAAAGCATGTTCAAATTGTGACTTCACACTGTCACGCAGGGAGCTGGGTACTACCAGTTTGTCTGCTTTACAACTGTGACAACAAAGGCAGGAACATGAGAGGTAGTTGAACACTGGTCTGGGACTCCGAGCCAGGAGGTTGCCCACAGCAGGGTGGAGGTTGTGCCTTGGCAGTTTTGGTTTGAGAGAACCCGCAGCACTGAGGAACATTTCTTCTGAGGCTTAAAGGAGACTTTTTGAGGTGAGACAATGTGTCTAGAAAAATGTAGAAATGCTTCAGCGAACAGGCATAGGTCTTCTTGACAGAATCATCCAAGACCGAGTGTGAATAAAAATCCTTTTATTCTACTCTCACTCCTGAGAGGGTCATTATAATGCCTCAATTTAAAGATATCTGGAATCATCTCTAATTTTAGAATCAATATTTGGAAACTGGTTTAATGCAATTTTCTGCCTTAGATATATAATATCTATTGCAATGCTTAGGCCTACGATTCTGAAAAAGGAACAACTATTAGATTCACAAACAAATTAATTCCTTAATAAATTATCAGGAATGAGTTTTACAAAAACTATGTAAAGACTTAGGTCTCAGTTTATGACAGCTTTCACTGTTCCTTGGGCAGAGAGAGCAGACTTGTCTTTCTTTTCCTATCAGCCTTTTTCCCTCTTCAGACCATTCGCTCTTCAGAAACTTTAATCAGTATCTTCAGAAAAAATCAAATCCCTAGAAGTTCAGGATCTTTTAAATACACAAAGCATTACCATTCACAAAGCATTACCATTCACAAGGTGAGCAAATACATTTATAAAATCCATAAATATCTAGGTCATAGGCGTTCGTTGCCCTGTGCTATGGCCATTGGTCTTCACAGCCCCTTCATGGACATATGGACAATGCTTAGCTCCAAATACCAGAATTAAAGCAGGACACTGGTACTTTTACAGTGCCATATTTAAGGCAAAATAGTGATGATTAATGGTATCATATCAAGAACTTGAAAAGAGTCTGTTCCCAAACTTCTTTGGTACTCATAGAATTGAATATTTTTCATTATTTCGATGTAATTATTACTATGATCAAAACCAAAACAATAAATGTAAATGGATGATGTTTGTCTATATAGCACATAAATCATATTTACAAAACAGTGGATCATAAGCCAAATATAATAAATGAAAAATAATCTTTAATAGTAGGTCATTTGAGAATGACAAGGTGCTTCACTCCCTCTCTATGCATTCCTAGTTCTCAGATTGGATCCTTCCACTTTAATCTAGTCATTTGGAGCTGTAGAAGACCTAAAGATGAGTGAACAGTTTTCATCTGTTTCACTATCATTTATTTGACTGATTGCTTCTTTTTTTGGCAAAATGAATGGCCACTCTTTGGAATGTTTTCTTTTGTTTTCTCTTATAAGCCAAATATGTTTTGAGTGACAAGCAATTCATTACAGAATTCATTTCCTCTGCACCTTTTCAATAAAGTGGCTGTACTTTGAGGGCTAGTTTTAGCTGGGATATCAAATTACCTTTCTTATATATTGCATTATGTAAGTAGGTACTGTGGGTTTGGCTTAATGTTGATAGGATTAATTTGATATTCTCAAGGGTCAGCCAAAGAGGTTAGCAGATTAAAGTGCCTGCAAGCAGGTGCAGGAGCTGGAGGTTTGATGGCCAGGCTTGCCATGCCGGCCCTGCTCCCAGGGCATGCTGAGATAGCGATTGAGACTGGGTGTAGTTGTGCACGCCTGTAATCCCAGCTCTTGGGAGACTGTGAACAGGCAGATCACTATGAGTTTGATCTGGTAGTGAGATCTTGAACACCCTGTAGATCCTTGCCTAAAATAATGTGAGTTTTCTGATCAATCAGTGACATCACACTCTCTTCTCTCTTGGGAGAGTCAGACATGAACCAACTTGAAGTTTACTTCTAGAAAACTGGATCTTCATTGTGGTAGACCTTCTGTAAAAAGATACAGTTATTTATAATATTACCATGCATATTTATTTCCCTACAGATGCAGTGACTCCTCATCACAGGACCTCCTTGATTCCCATCTGGATGGAGTCCAGCAGGATTATTCAGGAAGTGACTCCCTTAATTACAACCTCCCTCCCTATCATGAAGGCATTTGAAAACATGTTACTGCAAAGACTTACACTAATGATGGCATAAGTATTTTCTTCCAAGGTTAAAAGAAAAAAAACCTGAGATTTGACTGGATTTTAGGTGATCATTAGCATACATTAATGAAAAAAAAACCCACTAGAATATTCTGCCTTTATTAGCAATTAATCTTTGTAAGTGACTCTATCCTGATGTATCTGATTTTTTATGCTTATTAGTAATTCATTTTATCATCTCCTTCCCATAATGTGATGTACATTGAATTAAATTGTTTCTTTAGTTTTTATACATGTTAAAGACAAATGTCAGGTATGGGCCATACTGGTTTTTTGATATTCTGCAGAATTTTCAGAATCTCAAAGAAACTGATTCCCTAATCAATCAGAGATTTTTCAAATGAGGTTTGTAGATTTGCAAGGTAAAATAGAACTAAAGTAAAGTGAAGTTTCAACATGGTAGTGACTTTTGATTTGAAATTTTATGTCACATAGTAATGGTCTTCCCTTGGCAATGACCAGTGCTCTCTTTGGCAGAAAATATACTGAAATTGGCAACAGCTTATGACATAAGAGATTTAAAAAACAAGTTTCAACTTTAAAACCTTCTTATAACTGGATACATATATTAACATGCCAATGATTAATCGAAAACCTGACTTTTAACTTAGTCTTGGTGATTAAGAAAACAGTCAGAAAAAATTCTCTCTGTAAGATTTTAGAAAAGTAAGTCTTGCACTGTATAATATTGACATCAGCTGTCTCCCAGAAAGTTGAAGCATGAACCAACTATCAGTTGCTCTGAATCTCCTTCACAGGTCTCCAACCAAGATTGAGAGACAGAATGTCATCCCAGTATCATTAAACAGCAATGAAAAGGAGTAGCTGACTGTAGCCTTCTGTTGTGCAAAATGTTGTACACAAAATCAGAGCTAGCAAAATGGAGAGAGAAATGATGTTCAAAGAATGCCAATGATGGTTTCATACAAGTGTGAAGCTTGAAGATGAAGAGATGGATGAGGTTACACCAGTGTAGGACTGTGGAGCCCAAGTGGGAAGGAGGACTAATGTACACAGGGACAGGCAAATGGATCATAAATGCACCAGGCTTTTCAAACAGGAAAGGCTTTATTACACAACCTATGGGTAAGGAGGCCAGGAGTAATGCTCAAGTCTACCTTCCCCTAGTGAAGAAATTTTGCAGAAAGGGAGAAGGGGACATTTACCTTTGGTTGGATTACAAAAAAGAGACCATGTTTCTTTTAGGGGAAAAGATGTTTTGCCAGTGAAGATTTGGAATTTGTAACATCATTGACCTGATCTGGCTTTTCCTGTCCATCTCCATTCTTAAAAAGCATGTTCCAAAGTCTAAACCCAATTAATGAAAGACATAGAGCCTTTCCTTGGAACATAATTTAAGGAATTTATGTCCAGGTGACCTTAGCTGATTTTACATGTTTAATTTACTAGTGTAGTAACTTGCTTGGTATACAGCAGAAATTATAAGCAGCAATCTCAAATGGTAAACCTTATCAAGTGCTATGTCCAGCGATTTTTCTAAATGGTTTTGCACATATCAGCTCAATTAATTATCAGAGTAGAGATAAAAGGAGTCATGATATCATCTTCATTTTGCAGGGCAGACCTAGAAGTTTTATATCAATGGTCATGTCATAAGTTTAGGAAGTATTTGAGCCAGACTTTCAAGCTGACAGTAGGGCTCCCAGAAAGTACTTATGGCTACTGTGCCTACCTGTGTGCATACCTGCATGGACTACACAGGGTATACATGGTGCTGGTGGTATCTAACTGCAGTGACTGAAGACCAGAGAGGTGACTTGCACATGCGCCACTCCAAATGATCTGCTACTGCTCACTCTCATCAGTGTGTGAGCAAGATCCCACTGACAACAGATTTGATTGTTTAAAGAGATGCCAGAAATCTAATTATATGAAAAAGAGCATATAATCAAACTACAGGTTGCAGATCACCACACTGTGACATGTGCGGATGTAGACGGCTGGGAATGGAAAGAGAGGCTGGCAGAAGATTGTGTGTGTGAGGGTGGCTCAGAGGTCCTGGGATCAACAGTAGACAAAGTTTAGCACTTGAAGAACTGGCAGAGAAATGGAACAGAAAGGATTTATCTAGTGATTTTTCATAAGAGATACTTAGATCTGTGATAGAAGGTAGAGATTTGTGGAGAGTTAAATCAAAGAATGAGATGAGAAATCAGCCAGGTGAGATTTGGGGTATGGGGCTCTCAAGAGAGGAAAAGTGCTAGTTTTGAGGGTTGAGTTTATTTTTCAAGGCAATCTCACAGCACATATCCTTGCAATTACCTATTAAATGATAAGAAGCAGTGCTGTGATTATAAATGCTAAAAGCTTTGAAGTTGCACATACCCCAGTAAGAACTCCAAGTATGGAGTGTCCCAGGTATGACATCAGAGAGCTACTTGTCTCTAGAGTTTCAGTTTCCTGGCAGGTAGAATGTGTGGCTGCTTTGCAGTTTCTCATCAGTGGCTTCCTGTAGTCTCAGAAAGAAATCCACTGTCTCTCACTGGTGTACAAGTCCTTGGCCCTTATTTACCTTATGCCCCTCCAACCTTTCTCAGCAGGGGGATCAGACTGTTCACAGAGGCCACTTCTGCTCTTCATACACACCTCCTCCTCACGACCTTGCACCTGATGATTCTATTGACTGCAACACTTTTCCTTCATTTTGCTCTCTGCTTACATGTCATCTCTCTGATCATTTCTCGTCATCTTCCTTTGCCACATCCTTCCATTTTTTCTTCAAAACACTAGACTTTATTTTCTGCTTTACTGGATCTGTACCACCCAGGATGGTGCCTGACCTGTAGTAGGGTCATGAGGTTCAAGGAATATTCACTGAAAAGCATTAATGTATGGAATCAAAATAACAAAATAAGGGAATAAGAAAAACTCTAACAGAGGGATGTCGATTAAATAAAAATGTGGTCTAGCACTTAGCACACAGGCACAGCAAAGTTTTTTAAAGTAGCCCATAAAATAAGAAAAACTCAAATGGAAGCAGACACCTGGAGTTTAGCATCTGAGCTGTGAAAAGAATTCTGGCAGCTTGATCTGTATCTATTCATAGTCACCAAGGAACCTCTTGAGGGCCTATCTTCTCGATTCTTGGAGAGTGTTTTCAATGTTATCTAATGAGAAGATGGGGGCCATATAGGTGCATTGTACACTAACTTTTCACTCTGATTTGTTTTCTGGTTTAAATTTCATCTGCAAGCTGCCATTTATTGCTGTTTTGCTGATAAATTAGAGATATGGGAATAATATAGTATAATACTAAAAGTGATGTAAAGTTGAAAGAAAGAAAATGCCATTTCTATCATACTTATTGTAGTTATTTAAAAAATTACCATCACATTACCATAGTAAGAGAAATAGGGTTCTTTTTATGATTTTTTATGTAATTATAGCCTTTATGAATAGTAATTGACTTGAAAATACATCCTTGTCCTTCAGGGTCAGGTGCCAGGGAAGAAGGAAATTGCTATAAAAATGATTAAAGGATCACTTAGGCTCACCCAACTTGGCTAGAAAATTCCTTTCCTTCTTTGAATTTCTAAATCCTCACTGAAGCAATTTTTATTTTTCCTTAGGGGTTGGTCACCTGAAAATAATTATGGCTGGAAAATTTAAAGTACATTAGATAATTTATAACTGACTACCTAATGTTTGGGGAGCAGAGCTAGTCTCTTGAAAATGTAAAATATCATGGGTTATCCTAGGAAGGCTGGATACCCAGGATGAGGCTACTCTCAGGACAACACACAGACCACAGGCCAGAGAAGTGTAGTTAGTTGAAGGATCCAAGCTGAACAAGGAGCCTTCTGGCTGGGTGGGTGAAATGGATCTCAGAGGGGACCTCAAATGCTCCCTTTTCCTTAGGCTTCCAGAGCTCTGCTTGAGCACAGACCTGCCTATCCCTTTCCTATGCCTCCCATGGCCAGCTTGGCAAGGAGAGGCTGGAATACACCAACATGTTCTTGTCTCCAGAGGATCTACTTCCTCTATTCTGGTAACATAATCTCAGCTTTCTTGTATCCCTCTTCTGCTATAGTATCTGATACTAGGGAGGAGGAACAAATCTCAAACCACAGTAATTGTGATCCTTTCGAGGATGGCCATTGAACCCAAACAAAGTCACTATGGCTGAGCATCAGAAACACCTAGGAGCAGAACATTTGTTCCCTAGTGGACTTCTGGATAGCAGGCTTAACCCTGGAAAAAGGAAGCCATGTTGCTGATAGGAAGTATCTGCCTAGTCATGAAGAGCAGAGGAAGACAGGATCAGGGACCAGCAAAGATGGCGTTCAGATGGCTTCATCCCTGCTGCTGGAAATGGATAGTTTCAAAATTACTTTAGCCATTTGAGCTAAAATATTTCTTTTTATTACTATTTAGATTTCTGAAGCCAGGTGGTGGTGGTGGTGGTGGTGTGGTGGTGGTGGTGGTGGTGGTGGTGGTGGGGTGTGTGTGTGTGTGTGTGTGTGTGTGT
>NW_004524606.1:6079372-6082032 GCF_000260255.1 Octodon degus | reverse complement strand
ATTTGATTTGAAACTGTCTCATTGCTATCTGTTTATCAATAAAACTTTGAAAAAAATAAAAACATAAAAAAATAAAAATAAATAAATAAATTTTTAGTTTAACAATAAAAAAATACAAAAGAGCCCACTTACAACTGCCTAGGGTTTAAGGGGGCATCTAGGCACAAGCCATAAATAAAACTTAGTTCTTCATATATACCTTATATATTAGTAACACTTAAAATCAAATAAGTGAGTGCATTTTTGGCTTATAGATGATCAGTGTATTGTTGCTCTAGATTGAATATTTGTGTTTCACCAATATTTATACATTAAATTCTTAACCTCAAGGTTAAGAATTGGCAAATCAGTAGGTCATTAAAGGTAAAGGATTAGTGCTCCTCTAAAAGAGGCTTTAGATAATTCCCTTCTCTCTTCTACCAGGTGACCCAACAGCATGAAGATGCCTTCTGCAAAGCAAATGCAGGGATACTCCAGACAAAATCTGCTGGTACCTCAATCTTGGACTTACTACCCTCCAGAACTGCGAGAGACCAATTTCTGTTGTCTATAATCTATTCAGTTTATGACACATAATATTTTTAAGCAGCCTGAAATGGCTAAGATAGCTACTGTCTTAGAATGTCAACATGTATCTGTGATAGAATTCAATGTTTTATTGCTTAGTGGACATAATCTAATCTTGATTAGAGCACTTAATTCATGTTGAGGCCACAGTAATTTCAGCAGACATTGTCTAGCTCCTGCTGATGTGCTCTCAGTGACCATTCACCAAGGACTGCTGGATCTCCATCTCTGGAGACAGTACTACTTTTCCTAGTATCTCTCAGTTTGGACTTGTGAGGAAGTCATTTCAGTGATGCATCATTTCCCCGAAGCCATGCTTATGTGACCAGACAGGGCTAGTCTGGCAAGTGTTGTTTCTGAAATAATTAAAACCCACTGTAAGATGTATATTTGCCTATGAAGAACATTAGCTCATTCTGAATTTAAAGATAACAATTAAAATATTTGGTTCAAGAGCATTATTTTTAACTTCATTCTATCATTGTTTTCCATCATAGCTTGGTTAATGCCTGTCTCTTTGGGTGCATTAATAACTCTTTGCATATTTTGTAAAGAAAACTCAATCACAGAACACATTATGAAATAATAAAAAAGATGAGTTTAAGTGATTTTAGCCCAATTTTCTGCTTTTTTTTGAGTATTTCATTTCATAATCACACTAATGAAACTGATTTACAGTCTCTCTTTGAATAAGTAATTTTTGGATATATATTTTTAAGTATGATCTATTAAAATCATGCTATAATCAAAACAATTTTTGAGTTATTTCTTTAAACAAAGAAACTATCTGGGAATTAACAGTATAAATATTTAAATGGATCAAGAATATCCATCTTTTTAAATAAAGTGACATTTTCCCTTTATTTAACCCTATTAGCTGTGAGTTTTCCAGTGCTCAGATTTTACTAAGTATTAGTTGAACTAAAAAGATTGACATAGAAAGGCAACGTCACAGTGATTTTACTGTTATTAGCTGCAGCAATATGCTAATCAAGACTAGTAGTTGCAGTGCCAAAATCCAAACTCAGATCAACTTAGATAAAGAATAGAACTTGTCATACCAATAACCAACTGTAATTTTACTTGCTATGAATGTAAGATATTTTTTAAAAAACCAAGTGCACAAGAGCATAATCTCTAAGATACTTTCCACTACTAATGTGAAATATGGTGAATAAGGAAGGTGGTCATCTTTAACTGAAGATAAGTCATTGATTAGAATAAAACAAAATTTCTGTCTAATTAGTTGAATCCAAAATCTCTCCCAAAATCACCATTTTTTTTGAGATATTAAAATAGATGTCACCATTATAGAGTAGTAACTAACCATGTCTCCTTAAAGCAAGATGAGAATGAAACTAGCCTCTAAGAATAAAACCATCAGGGCTGGCCAAATAACTCAGTGGATTAAAGCACCTGGAAGCAGGCACAGCGGTCGGAGGTTTGATCCGCAGGCCTGCTGTGCCAGCCCCACCCTGGCACAAGCTGAGACAGCAACTGAGACTGGGCATGGTGGCATGTGCCTGTAATCCCAGCTCTTGGGAGGCTACAAACAGGCAGATCACTACAAGTCTGGTCTAGTAGTGAGGGCCTGAAAACTGTAGATTCTTCCTTAAAAAGTACAAAAAAAAAAAAAAAAAAAAAAAGAGAGAGAGAGAGAGAGAGAGAGAGAGAGAGAGAATAAGACCTAAAAAACCACTGGGGGTACATATGTGTGAGTGCATGTGTGTGCACACTCACACATACATGTGTCCATAAACTGGTGCTAGGGATTGGGAATGATCTAATGTTTGTTAAAGAAAATAAAATTCATCTGTTTTTGTCATGCATTAAGGGTACTTACTAAGTTAGATGCTGTAACAAAAAGTTACAGAAAGTTACACGAAATAGTCTTTCAAGTTCCATTGGTTTAAAGTAAAAGAAACAGTCTCTCTCACTTTGTTCTAGCCATGGGATTTATAGGGATTGAGTAGTCAGAGGAACTCTTAAGTATTTTTACTGTAGTAAAAATTGCCTTGGTTTTTGTATATGTTGAGTGTCTTGCTTTTTTGTTTTGTTTTCTCCTCCTCCTCCTCCTCCTCCTCCTCCTCCTC
>NW_004524606.1:6074994-6079272 GCF_000260255.1 Octodon degus | reverse complement strand
GGTGTGTGTGTGTGTGTGTGTGTGTGTGTGTATGACATTTTATGACTGGGTATAACAACTTTAATAAGATGACCATTTATTTTGCAAACTTTTTCATTCTATGTGATTTATATTCATTCTTATTTTTTCCCAATAATTTTATAATATTTCTGGAAACACTAAATCTAAGTCAAATTAAAGCCTTCTTGCCACCAATGATCTGTAGTTACATAGTTTTCATCAAGTGTCTCTTAGTGGTTCTTATTAGGGTTTTATATTAATCAAACTGGGAAGTTCTTAGATTGATAAAATAAGGAACCCCAAACTCAGACTTTGCAAATATATTTTTATACAGTATTGCCAATGCAAAATTATTATTTGAAATTAAAATGATCAGCCAGGCATGGGGATGGAAGCCTGCAATCCTGGTTACTATTGAGGAAGAGGCTGGCCTGCTCCAGGCCAGGCAACTTAGTGAGGTTGTGTCTCAAAATGAAACGTAAAGGGGCTGAGGTTGTAGCTCAGGGGTGAAATGTTTGCCTACCATCCTCAGGACTATGTTGTATAGCAATGAGCATGTCGTTGATATCATATTTTATGCTTGGAGATCATTAGAAACCCAAATTTTAGTTTTCACCATAGTTAAAAACATAAATGAAATGGTGTTTAAAGCAAAAAAGTTAATATGATGACTGTTTTGCCTTTTGTTTTTCCCCTTAACAGTTTTACCACTAGAATTCCAAATGTGGTCACTCCCAATTCTACCCTTTGGTCTCTAGTGTATTCTATTCAAATTTTCTTCCCTCATAAAGGATATAAAGCATGGCATAGGAATTGGTACCACTTTTCCACACTTCTACTACATTGTTAGCAAGGGCACAATTTTTGCTCATTTCTACATAAATAGAGACAGGAGGACCAAGCTAATTGATTTATGCACAAAACAGAATGCTGAAAGCTTCAAAACCAGGATTCCCATAGTACTTGAATTAACCAGCCAATAAAGAGGCTTCTCCCTTGACATTCTGTGACAGAACTGTCACTTGTTTTGTTAATTTTTAGAAAATTTTATATATGATAGTCCTTTATCATGTGCAGGTGTACTTTTAGAGTATGGTAAAAAGGAACTTGCAAAAGTGAAAAGACATGAAAAAGTGCAACTAAAAATGACAGAGACAGGTATTGTGAAGTGAAACACAACTGCCCTCACAGGCTTGTGGCACCCTGGATGCTTGCGGGCCAGGATGCTAAACAGCCTGTCACCTACAGATCCCTCAGCATACCTGTAACACCAGGGACTTGAGGTAGCATTAGGCAAAAACACTGAGAACCTGGCAAGATTTCTAACTAGTGCAGTCCATATGAGGAGGTCTTCTGGAGTTCACTAGACCTGAGGTAGAACAAGTATTAGTTTTGTTGACACTTTGGGACAAAACACAAAAAATAAACAAAAAACACCAAATAATATTTCACATGCTTTTTTGTAAAGCAAGAGGAAAATGAATTGGAAATTTCACAACAAAAAGATACAAGAATTATTTTAAAAAATGCATATAAAAGAAAAAAATAGTTTACATCTGAGGAAATAAACCAGATAGAATTTCTTCAACACAACAACATTTTCTGTTTCTATATATATACTGATCTTTTAGGCAAGAGAAAAGACAGAAAAGAGACAGTGAGTCAGGTAAAGGAGATAGGGTATTTAGAAATATTATTAATGGAAATGTATTAGCTTATATTCATTGAAGTTAACTGCAAATCAGGTATGTAACTAATCCAGTTGTTTAATTTTATATCATTCCAACATCACTCCCAACAAGTAAGACTCACTATCATAAGACAAGGAAATCAAGGCACAAACAATTTCTGTAAGGGCAGGCTAGATACTGAACCTAAGCAGCCCAATTCCACATTCTAACATTTATCAATCTTGTTAAATTTACCTATTTTTACATTTATTTTACATATGGGAAATATTTGCTCACTTTCAAATATTTTTGCCATCTTATCATAGTGAAGGCTTGAACCAGTCAGTAAGAACAAAAACAGAGCTGTGAGGTTGCCTTCCTATCAGCTAGTGAAACTCTTTTTTTTTGAATTGGACATAATGCTTTGTTATACAGGAAAACATATTCATTTCCTCAGTTTATAGTGAGAACACTGTGACTAAAGCAGGGAAAGTGGATTGTTCACAATTATTCAAGCTTGTTCTTACTTATTTTTATGTATTTGTTACAAGATCTCACTACCCAGATCAGACTCGGCGTGATCCTCTTGTTTTCAGCCATAAGAGTGCTGTGATTACAGGTGTGCGCCACCACACCTGGATCTAGTGGCTGGCTCAGCGTGCCTGGGGGTGGGGCCGGTGCAGCATGTGGTGTTGGGGATTGAACTTCAGTCCCTGTGCTTGCCTAAGCAGGCACTTAGTCTTTGAGCTATCTCGCTGGTCCTTTTGATCCAATTTTGTATCAGGGACTACTGAGAAGGTCTCTTTGGGCACAATAGAGGCAATAGGTATCCAAGGCATGGGAATGCTGCTTGAGGGTGCACTTGAAGACTAGGAGGACCATTGTTGATCCACTAACATACAAACTCTGGATGGAGATGCGGAAGCAGGAATTAGCATAACAGACAGAGGAGGCTATTAGATGTGTTTATGTTGCAGACAGAAAAAAAGAGAAAATCATAGAGTTCTAATGTTCATGAGCTTGTAGCACACTAACTTTTATCCATGCAGTCATCCCTAGATAGTTCCTTTCCTATGGCTTTTGTAAAAGACTGGTGTACTTTTCTCTTGCTTCCAGAAGACAAGCTCACAAATTTCACAAACAAGAGAACAATAAATGCTAGCCCTGAAGAGCAAAACATTCATTTTCTTTGTGATCTAAACTCTCAAGATGGGTACATTTAGAATTGTAAACCACCCAAGGTCATTACACAAATAATCAGTAGAGAAAGCAAAACATTACGTCTTTGGATTTTTTGCTCTATCCATGAGATTTTCCATTTTCAAAAGATGACTAAGCATCAAGCCTCTATGAAAGAAAGTAGAATTACCATAAAATCCTCCTCTCAGTCCCCTTCCAAAAATCATATGCTACAAGATGACTCTTGTTCATTTGGTTTTAATATGAAAATTCTAATCAAGCTCCCATGAAATGAAAAGATTCACATTAGAAATATGTGAAATTGAAGGTATACCATGTAAATCACAAAGAAATCATTACTATAGGTTAATGTTCAGGAAAATAGCCTATCAAGATGTTTAAAAGGAATTAGAGACTCAATAAATAAGGAAATTCTTCTTAGCTGCATGACCTTTGCTAAAAACCAACATGCGTCTGGAAGCAGTTCTGTTAAAAACAAACACAGTAAAAAGGCTCAAAATAATGTTAGGTGCTCTGGCTATAACTACGATTGACATCACGAAGAGTATCATCAAAAAGAGATTCTTGGTGAAGCCCATACTTTGTTTTCTACCACGGTTATAGATGATATGGCTTGTGTCGGGATGCATTTCATCATCTGCTCACAGACTACTGGCTGAAATCTCAATGGGGAGAAACACTTTCAACTGCCAAAGAGGTCATCAATCCTGATTATGCAACATAATAAGGACTTGATAGATTTAAAGCCTTGATTCTGAACTTCCTTTGGTAAGAGTGTTTTCCTGCTCAGTGTGATGCAGCTTTCCAGGTGGATACACATAATTTCTAGTTCTGTTTTTGCACTACACTTTATTTGTGATATTGGGGAAATCATTTAGTTTTTATAAAGCTTAATTTTCATATTTCTAAAATGAAGATAATGCTGCCCACATGTGTTCCTTGTTTCTGCAAAAATAAATGACTTATAACACAGATAAGGTGCTTAAAAATACACTTGGTACAGAATAGGGGTATAAAGATTTCTAATTATTATTATATAAGACACATAATTTACTTGAGGTTTATATAACCTTTAAAATCCATAAAATTCAAAGGAGGAGACATAATTTCAGCAAATAGTCCGCAAGCAATTGGACATCTATAGCTACAAGAAATAACTTTAAAACTCAAACCTTATAACTTATTTAAAAGTTACTTAACATTATGGGTTTTGATATAAAGTATAAAGCACTAAAATTTCTTCTAAACAATTTCTAGAAAGTCTTCAAGATCTAAGACTACTGAGACTTGACATCAATAAAATAATCGGTTAAATAAATTTGAAAAATTGCACCTCATCAGAATTAAGATATACTGCTCTGAAAAAGACTTTTATTTTTTTCATAATTTTATTGATAAACAAATAGCA
>NW_004524606.1:6061312-6066984 GCF_000260255.1 Octodon degus | reverse complement strand
GAAGCTCTCCACACACTCACCAGACCTGGGCTAGGACTGGGTCTCTTAAAATAGTTTTAAATACAGCAATAAAGTAGGTAGTGTTAAAGAAGCTACCCATAATTAAATGACAGCGAATTAAGAAGAGTAAAAGTTAAGCAGCCAAAAGTTCTGGGTATGTATTACATTTAGTGTACAGTAAAACCTCATTAATTCAGATGTCACTCATTTGAAACTTGCAACCATTAAGTATGGCTGTTTTATATACAACTGTTCAAAAAGTGTGTTCAAGAAAAGAAGCATTTATCAGCTACACAAATTGTGCAAAGAGAATCTATGAAGATTTTTAAACAGAGAAAACTGAAGTAGCAGTAAGTACTTTAGAAGTTTCTATATGTGCAAAAATGGAAGAGTTGTTTGGAAATCATTTTTATCTACCCATTGGGACATAGTAGGATATAGGAAATTGCTAACAGGCAGTGCAGAAGCATGGACTAAAGCATAACAAAAGAGCGCTTGAACACACTCATTGTATACTCTTCTAATCTCAAACCTGGGCACATGCAAAGTATCCCCAGCTTACTAACCTGGTTATAGACTATGTTCCAGAATACTGAGGCTAGTAAAGCAATGAGGAGAGCACCCATGTCTAACTAGATTAGAAAAGAAAATTATGGAGTAAAACAAAACTTTGGAAATAAAGTTTTAAGTGTCATTGAATAGGCAATTTGAAAAATGGCAGCATTTTCTAATTTCAGGTAATTTTTTTTTTCAGGTACTGGGGATTGAACTCAGGATGTTAGGCTTGCCCAGGCAGGCACTTATGCCCTTGAGCTATCTCCCCAGCTTGTTTTTTGGGTTTTTTTTCCAGGTAATTTTTTTTTAAAAAGAATGTTTTTGTCATACTCCATGCTTCCTGTTGGCGTTAGCTTCAAAATCAAAGAGGATTTTTGGAATTTTGGTTATCCTGAGGATGATACCACGAAACCTGCCACCCCTTTCCATGCCTATCAAGTAGTCACTGTGGCACAGAATGGAAGAAGAATGATGATTGTTTTGGCAGAAGTTAAGACACAACAATCTTCCACTCATGCTGTCAAGGGCTTTAAGACACCCTTGAAAAAGCAGGACTTATATGAGTGTTCAGCTTGCTGATTTTATATCCTGTGTTCCACTCTGAATTTCTATTTCTCTTTTTATTAATCCATCTATAAGGAAAAATAAAGTCTTTAAGAGTCACAAAAGGAGGGGACTTCTCAATATAATTTTTCCTATCATATATTGTGTTCTGAAAGTTTTAAAATGAAATGTCATGGAAAATATTAACAGAAAGTAATTGTGGTATTTCAAGGTATTTGGAAAAGTAGCACTGCAATAAAAACAGATTCGTTTTCTAATCTTTCTATTAGGAGACAGCAACAAAAGTTTTGCATGAAATAATTATTCTAATTGGTAATTTTTTGAATAGTATAAATATTGTTTTGCAGCCTTATTTCTTCCTTTTGACCTTCAGATACTGACCTGAACCACTATGAAGACATAAACATTTCATATTCCAGTTTTTAAATAGGTAAACCAAAAATATCCCATGATGATTTACATTTTTAAGATTATTTTTTCTCTCTTCTCAATGAAGAAAAATATGAGAACATCTGCTATCTGCCTGATTTTATGGTCTCACATCTTTCTTTGACAGAGAGAAGTATGACCAAATCTCAGAATTAATTAATGCTTCTTACCATTCCGAGTCCATGGTTAAGTTGTTTTCTGTCTCTGTGTGACAGAACCTAGACTGATAAATGGAGATACATCTGATTTTCCCAATGGCAATAAAAATCACTGAGGGAATGTACATGAGTTATTTGGAAAAGCGGCTTAGTAAAAAGGTGAAGCAGCTTCAGAAGGCAAGTTGATTCCTAAAGGACAAAAAGAAAGCAAGACTTTCTACGACTCCCTGATCAACATTCATCTTTCCAAAGGGGAGTGACATATACACAAAAGACCACATTCCAGGACATACTATGTGTCACAGAATAATCTATGTTAGTTTGCAAGATCAATTTGCAGTTCAAGGTCATGCAATTGTGACCCAGAGATGAGCATGGTATTGTACTCTGTGCAGCTAAGGTGATAAGGAAGGAGAGTGTGAATCCTTTATCTGTGGCACTGTTACTCAAGTCCTGTGTGGTTGACTAATACTAGGTTGTGATTTGCTCCAGAGAGACGAGCCCACCACTTGGCCTGATGATACCATTGCCTCATTAGTTATAAGAGCTCTGACTTGCTCCACTGCACATTCAAGGTTACTGTGATTTCTTAAAAACTTCCCTCATTTATTGCTTTTCTAAAAACCTAAAGAGCTCATTTTTTCTACTGGTTTCTAAAAACACATTAGAGAAACCACTGACTAATCTCTCCTCATACACAAACCTGGGAAATTTCTTGACCTCTTTGATACTCTGATGCCTCATTTATAAAATTATCCAATTTATAAAAGAGATGCTATATCAGATTTCAGAATGCTTAAGAAAGTCCCTCAGCAGCAAAATACTTTTTATTTATAAGGTAATATATATTTAAAGGGCAAACTCATTTTCAGTGAAACCATTTGCATTCTCTTCTATAAATGTGTCAATAAGGTTGTCACACAGACATGGGGGCTGCAAATGGTTCTGACTAATTGTCTGAGGGATGCAGTTGTTGGCTACTTGCTCTAAATGGCACAAAAGGAGCAGATGGGCTCCTTCCATCCCTTTCACTAAACCTGCTAATTGATTTGGTATCCAAGTCTCTCAGAGATCAAAATTAAACTAAGCACTACTTCAACTTGTCTGACTTCATAGCTATCACAAGGCATGAACCCATCTCGCAATGTTATCAACAGTTAGTTTGGCTAGTTTTGTTTTGTTTGGGTCTGGAGCAGGGTATGTGTGATAGAATTTGTGCAGAATTTCATGGAGAGCTCTGATCATAGGTGGAAAATTGCAAGTACAATATCGTTTCATCACCAGAAGATGGCTCAATAGAATAAGCACTTGCCTGGCAAGTGCAAGGTCATGAGTTCAATCCCTGGTATCGATATATATATATATATATATATATATATATATATATTCATCAATATTAGCAAAGACAAATGGCATCTATTTAGCATAAAGTAAAGGCTTAATACAGCTAAGAAATGGAACCTCAAGTACTTTGACTAAGACAAACATCTGAGTTCATATTCAGGACTCATGATTTCCAGCAATGTGTTAGTAAACTTTCTGATCTCAACTCTTTAGTGCTATAGTAAGTCTTGTTCTTAATTTGTTCTTTATTATATTTATGCATAATGAACTCTTATAAAAGGTTAGTGAATTAAAATAGAGGGATAGAAACCTAAGAATCCTTGTTGCATATTTGATTGACATAATCATAAAAACTAATTCGGTCCAAGAAAGTATAAAAATACACACTCCTACCATGACTCAAGTTTGTGCTTTACAAAATTACTCTCCAGTAAAAATTTAATATGCAAAAGGCAATATTTAGCTAAAATCTTTCCATCTGGCAAAATCTTCTTGGAAATTAGACTAAATCCATAAATAAGAAAAAAACTGGGATACATTTTAAAGTCTTCATCCCAAAAGAAATCCATAGAATTTTAATTTTAATGTTTCAAACTTAAGTATTAATCTCAAATAAACTGACCTTACAGTATAGACTGCAATGTTCATTAATATGGTAACATTTTCTGCTAGCAAAACCAATTTCTTACAAAATCAGTTATGTGTTGATTGAGACATATGGAGGGAAGAAAATTAGGCAAAGGTGAAGGATATAAATTAGTATTACAAATACCTGAAATGTCCTGTTTCTTCAAAAATATTACAAAATATTTAATCATCAGCCATCAGTTTGGAAAAGCAAGAGAAAAGTGATTCCACCTTTTTTTTTTTTTTTTTGGCATTTAGTTTCCACCAGGTTTTGATTAAACAGCTTCATTTAACACCCTCACATGTTGTCATTATCAAAAAAATGACATATTTAAGAGTTACTTGAATAACAGGTCACAAAATTATTGTTCAAGCAAAATTGAAGCTTCATTTCTCTCCACTTGAAGAAAACCAACAAAGTGAATTGGATCCCTGCTGCCACATCTGACATGTGATAACATGTTGCCAACCACTCTTTGGAGAAAGCCTTGAACTTTTTTTAATCCTATGCTTGTAATCAATAAAGTAAATTTTCTGGTGAAATAAAGAAGGGTGATGAAATCAAACAAGGTCTGGATCACAGTCTGAAGTGGAAAATATTCTTAAGTACCTTATACTAGCCCAGGGTTAGTGACTGCTCTTAAATCTGTTAGGTTCTGATTCTTAGTAGTCAATCCCTTGGTGATCCAGTTGTCTGATCCAACATTTCTTTATGTTCTATTTCTTGTTCCAATCCCTGTATAATTCTTCTGTTCTGGTTGGACTCCATTTAATCCACCATATTTGATACAATTTTACTTTTAACAGTGAGTAAGGTATATATTTTTAATTAGGCAAAAATCTCACAATATTTTCAAGCTAAAAAGCATAAGAGGAATATTAATTCTTATGATATATTAACTATTATGTGATAATCTACTTTTCATTTGTGTCACAGTTTGAGTTACCTTTTTATAATTAGTATATTCATTTTTTATTTTTAAAAAGAATATGAAAGTAATAAAAAATTAGAAATGATAAATAATTTCACTAAACGAAATGACAGGGATTCAACAACGGTTGTTATATTGTATATTGTTGTCTTCAAATTAGTTATTCAGATATCATCTATAAGCATGTAAAATTGGTTCAAAATTATAAAAATTGAAAGGAGAGAGAAAAACTCAGTATTAACTGCCCCTTTCAATAAACCAGCAGAGATCAGCAGCAAGATTATCCAAATTATTATGTGTATATACATTTATATTTCCTTTTCCCTTCCTTAATTTTTTTTTTTTTTTTTTTTTTTTCGGGGGACCAGGGGTTTGACTCAGGCCCTTGTGCTTGCCAGGGAAGCGCTTAATCCACTGAACCATCTCCCCAGCCCTCCTTCCTTAATTTTCTGTTATTCCTTTTGAACAGTTTCTTTCCCTTTCACGGTATCCATTTTACCTTTCAGATACTATTTACTCTTTTAGGTTCTTACACTAGGTTATGAATACAGAAATTCACCCATACAGATTTGGTGCTTTGGTTACCCTTCTCATTAGTGAGACAAAGACTTTGACAAAGTTAAAAAATTAAAAGGGGTTGATTCTGGCTCACAGCTTGTAGAGGCGTCAGTCATTATTCATCTAGCTCTACAGCATGGTGGCATGGCAGAGGGACATCATAGGGAAGAAACAGTTCATGACAGGCAGAAAGCAACAAAAGCAGCAAGCAGTGACAGGGAACAGTGACCACAGTGGTCTTCTTTCTTTCCCTTATATTTCTCTCCTTTATACACCCTTAAGGCTGACACCCCTCACATCCAGAGAGGGACACCCTTAATTCTAGCATTCCACTAGAATCAGTCCTAGTATCACATCTCTAATACAAGCATCACAGATTCTAGATACAGCCATCTCCAAAAGAGCCCACTATCACACACCATGACCAGGTAGGATTCATCCCAGGGATGCAAGGATGGTTCAATATTTGAAAATCTATCAATGTAATACACTATGTCAATAGAGC
>NW_004524606.1:6047051-6054839 GCF_000260255.1 Octodon degus | reverse complement strand
CTCCTTCTTCTTCTTCCTTCTTCTCTTCCTCATCCTCCTTCTCCTTCTCGTTCTTCTTCTCTTCCTTCTTCCTTTCCTTTTTCCTCCTCCTCCTCCCCTCTCCTTTTCCACTTCCTTTCTAGCTTCTCAAAACTGAGAATAAACTGTGGAAGGAAATGTGGGTAGAGACAACTCTACCTTGGAAGACCAAGCAGAGCTTTCTGGGCCTGGTGAAAAGTGAAAAGGGAACCCAAAACAGTGCCACTTGTGAATAAGTTTGAAGCCAGTATGTCTGGAAATAGAAAAATGGAAATGGTGACTTCACAGCATGTTGGAAGAACTAGTGCTTTTCTATACTTTAATCACACCCAGATTTGATGATTCCTAAATACTCTCTTTTGGATTAGCTTTGACAATTTTATTTCTGAAAGATCTTCAATGCATGAAGGTGGCATTTTTGTTGCTCCCCCACCCCCATATATATCTTCAGGCGATTTAATGTGAAAAAACCCTAAATCTGTTTGCTTGGGAACCTGCCATGCAGAGACTTCCCTTTGAGAACACTGTCAACTTCTCTCATCACCCACGAAGTCAGTATCTAGTTTTTTTCTGTAGGAGGCCAATTCCAAATTCAGCTTCCAAACACCTGCTACTGCTGTTCTTTGATTTCATTCTCAAATGCCATAGTGGGGAATCTGTTCAAGCAATCACCACCCCAGCTGAAAACCCACAGAAATATCAGCCGCTGTATAATCTGGGCATATTTCTCCATCTAGTGAAATGCTGTGGAACACAGAGCTATGCAGCAAAACTAGCCTCAAGGGAGTGAGCAAAGTGGCGAACCACAGCCATCACTGGCTTACAGGCACCGGCACCCCCTCTTCTTGCCACTTTCAGTCTTTTTCTCTTTTCTTTGTCCATTTGTTCTCACCAATAAAAGGGAAATGATTTAGTGCTCTAGATGTAAAAAATAAACATAAAGTTAATTATAGGATTTTCTTTGCATTTTCTGTGCTATATGATCTTGGTTCTGTGAAAACATAAGGTCCTTCAAGATTAGACACTTGCTTCAGGATTTTGTAATCCTGGGAGTTCTAATATGGTGCACCTCATGAATTGTTGCTCTGTTGGTTAAAATTTATGACTTTTCAAATCTATGGAGACAGAAAGTAGATTAGCAGTTGCCCAGGAAGAGGAGGAGAAGGATTGATTGAAAATGGATACAGGAAGCCTTTCATGTATAATGGAAATGTGCTAATAGTGGGTTTGTGATAAGGGTTGCACATTCTGTATTTTTACCAAAAAAGCATTACATTTTACATTTGAAACAAATGGATACATAAATTATGCTTCAATCAGCTATTGGTAAAAATAAGATGGGTTGAAGGGTGGATAGATTGATGGACAGGTAATAAAGCAAATGTAGTAAAATGTTAATTGTATAAACCAGCTGTTGGTAATGGATGTTTACTGTATTATTTTTCTACTTTGGGAGTATTTTATTTCATTTTAAATTAATTAATTAATTAATTTGATACAGGGTCTCACTATGCAGCTTGGACTCCTAGGGATCCTCCTGTCTCAGCCTTACCAGAGCTGGGATTATAGGCATGTGCCACAATGCCTAGTTTCAGTAACCTGCACAGTGTGAGCTGGCATGGCATGTGGAATTAAACCCAGATCCTTGCACTTTCCAGGAAAGTGCTTACACCAATAAACTATTTCCTCAGCCTGTTTTTTGGGGTATTTTAAATGTACATAATGAAATATCATAGGAAAAAATATGTATATGTGTGTAAAATTCGCATCCTTAGTTTGCTGGGAATGATGGGATGTTTCACTTTTTATATCTCTGTATAAATAGGTGAATACACACATACTTAAAGAAATAAAAATAGGAATAACCCCAAATGTTGATTGTTTGACAAAAGTATGATAAATATTCTAAAATTCATGCGGTTAAAGATAGTACTCAGTAAATAGGGAATGGATGATTAGTTACTTAACATACAATCATTGTATCTTTGCATATAGCATATTCAACTGTTGTAAATAGCTGTCTGAGAAGGCAGTATAAATTTCTCCATTGCATCGATGAAGTAATTGGGTCTTAAGGGGGTTAAAATGCACATATAATGAAGGGATTAGAATGTGAAGCAGATCTTTGTAAACCTAATGCCTTCCTCCCTCACACAACAAAAAATAATGAATCAATGGGGGAAAAAACCTCAACTGAAAAAGTTGTAATGAGCTTGACCATGCTCCCTTTCCAACCTATATTTTAACATTAAGAAAAGATTTTGTGTCTTTTGGTAAAGAAAAGGTGTCCTGTGCTACCAATTTGGTTACTGTGGGATGTTGCAGTCTACTTTCACCACCCACCCATGAGAATAGGTAAGAGGTGTCATTAAAGCAGAGAAGAGAAGATTTCCTTTTTTTGTTTTAGGATAGGTTAGTCCACATGGATCTACAGTGTTTTGGTGTGATATAAGAATATCTTATATATGTTTATTTCACAGAAGTAAAGCTATTATAGCTTAACATGAAAAAATCATAAAAAAAAACCATAGGAAATCATAGCTGCCTCTGCCAATATGAAACGTTAGTGAGGAAATTTTCACCAGAACTTCCAAATTTACTCCAGTACAAAATGTTGCCAAGACCATTGAGCCTACTTGATTAAAAAGTCTCAAGCCAGTTGCCATGATTTCTTGAATTTCATGAAAACCAAGCCACTGGATTGTCAAAAGCTGAGTAAGACGGTATATTTTCAGGGTCAGGTAGTGGATGACCGTGGGGTAAGAGGAATACAAATAAATGGGAAACCATCTTGGTTAAATGTATTTTTCAGGGAGCATACTTTCTGTTTAACACCCCCTACTCTCCCACCCCCTACATATTCTCCACAGTTTCCCATTCTGCCTTCTTCCAATTTTCTTTCAACCTTACATCTTTGATTAAGGGTTTAACATAGGTTCGTGAGGGGTACTGTCATGGTCTGTCTCCACTTCACATTCAGCAACAGATTAAGTGGTCTTATTCTAGTTTTGGAACATTTCCCAAGAGAAATATTTTCAGAACAGCAAAAATGTGCTGCTTTCCAGTTGATGAGACTTTGTTATACAGAGAATTAGTAAGTTCTAAACTCTATGATAGGCACAAATACTACAGAGACTAAGTAATTGAGACACTTATAGAATTGTAGTAGAAATGGGCAGGTAAGAGAATTAATTACTAAGCAGTTGAGGAAAAGCAAATGTAACAAATTAAAGTACACAGCCATATGACACTGCTATATAAAATAACAAATACACAGTAATGATGCATTTCCATAGAAATAATTACGAGTCTGATTACCAGGCCTGAAAGACCAGCTAACATTTATCAAGGGTTTATATTACATCAGGTGATGCAGTATAATGCTTTGCATGCATGACCCCATTTTTATCTTTACAATAACCCACTGAGTAACTGCTTTTGTTTTCCTTATTTTGCAAATGAGCAAACCCTAAGTGCATCTGTTAAAATAGTCTGTGCTCTATCTTCCTATCTTGGAGGCGCAGCTGCACATTAGATGCTTATGTGCTTGTCCACCTGTCTCCAAGTTCAAATCTTGGCTGCTTTCTGCACAACGCAGCCTCCAAAATAAAGTATGTGCTCAACTCCAAGTTATAGCCAGTGATAAAAGATTTCCTTCTTGGGAATCATTTTTCACTTACAATGTGCAGATTTTGCTCTATCGAGCATCTGTGGTGGGAATAAAGAATCATTTTAATAAAATGAAAAACCCCAGATGCTCCCAATATTGAGTGATGAATTCACACTCTGTTTGGGAATTCACCAAGGATTTTAAGCCAGACCTTCAAAGGGAAACAATATCTATGACCAAATTTGGAAGAAAAAAAAATAAATAAGAAAAGAAATATCTCAAAACTTAATGATACAGGATTGATCCACATTATATTTTCCATCTTCAATTAAGCCATTTACTTCACTTCTCCCCTTGCATTTAGTGGCCTTTTGTTATTAAGTATTCCCCTCCTCCAGTTCTTGGGTCCTCTCCTCATTCCCTGTGTGAGCCTGGCCACACAGCAAGTGATGTTTGGAGTTGGCTCCACTCTTCTTTCAGGTTTACCTGATGTGAGCTGTCTTCAACTTAGCAAAGGTTAAAAAGGACTAGCCGAATTCCAGCCCCTATAATTATGTTCTAATCTGTCTTTATTTCTTCTTCTCATTTTTCATGTAATGCTTTTAATATGGCTGAAACTATAATTTCACTGCTTTTTAGGAGGACAGGAAATTAATGGATTACTCTGAGATTACCTAGTGATACACATTTATTTTTAGTTCTACTCCTGTTAGATGAAACCTAAATAGACATTGCTAGGATATATGTTAACCTTTAAATGTGTATATATTTTCTATACCAACATTTGTATATGTTAGACTTACTGTTAATGTTTGTCTTTTGTGAAGAAGGAGAAGGAGGAGGAGAGGAAAAAGGAAGAAGAGGGAAGAGCAGGAGGGGGATGAGAGGATAAAAGAGAAAGGAAGGAGAAACAAAAGTAGAAGATGAACTTTTTAAAGGTTTAAAGACCAATCAGTATAGGAAAGTTTGACTCTGAGCTTTCAGAGACCTTTGTCTTCTATATATCTTTGGGCATTCCCAATTGGAAATATTTTTCAACAGAGGCCAAATTTGCTTCTTTTGTGTGCCTGGCAACTCCTAAGATAAGCGTGGGCCCTTGCTATTTCTCTTCACTTCTTTGTGGCATTTATAGGTAGTTGCTACCTTTGTTAGGGTTTGTATTCCCTGTGTGTGTACTTGGTAGGCATGACAGAATATAGGGAACATGGCCTTGATGACAAGAGGAGAGCCCCTCCCACCTCTGAGAATTGTGGATTCTTTGATTTGGCCCAAACCACTTCTGAGTTTTAGTTGTTTAGACTTTAAACCAAAAGATGGTAACTCATGTTATAGTCATGCATCTGAGATTGGTTAAGAATTTTAAGTACTATAATAATCATAGAAATACCTTAGTAAATTTATGAAATAGGTGTTAATAAAACTGAGAAAAAGGCCAGGAGGAGGAGAAGGAATGATTAGGTTTCCTCTCCCATCATACTATAAGCTTCTTGAGATCAAGAATAATACACTTAAAGTTTTACTTTTGCAAATTTCTTGTTCATTCTATTGTAACTTCAGAGGAAAGCAAAACAGGAATGGGATGAGAGCAGCTGGGGTGACGGGGGGGGGCAGTTTAAACATTCTGAAGGGATAATTCACACCTGCGTTCAAAGCTGGGTCTTAAGAAACCTGAGACTCCATTTGAACTAGAAAAAGATGGAAACCCTGTGCTTATGAAAATATCCTATTCCTCTCCCTTCAGGAAGGGAAATGAATACATGTAAGACACTTGAAATGGCAGCCTTCCTCCCAGCTAACAGCACTTAGGCATCACACACAATCATTTCAACATTAATTGTCTGAAGATGGAGGTCTAAAGGACAGCATGGAAAGGGGCACATTTAGAATAAGCACAATCACATTTTCCTGTTAATTGGTCAGTCTTTACTTGAACATAAGCAAGTTGAACTTTGAAAGTGGAAACTGAATCTTAATTCCACTAATAACTGCACACAGGATGAACATTTTCATGTAAATACTCCTTTTGTGAAACAATATGTCTTCAGTCATGTTTCAGAAAATGCTATAAAATTCTGTATGACAATGTCTTATCTCTCGTAGTTTTCAAAACATTTTATTGTGGTTTATGTGCATTTTATGCTCATAGCTATCCAGGGATATAGACCATCTTTCTTTTCACTGAGGAGTTATCTGAGGCTGAGAAACACTGGAAAACTTGCTTAAGATTCTTCAAGTTGGCCAAGTAAGAATAAAGATAATGAGGAATTCAAGAGGTAGAAATTCAGGATTTGAGATTACACATATTGCATAAGATCTCAGCACTAGTAAGTGATAAGGATGGGATTAGAATCCAAGAATCTGGCTCCATCCCCTGCTTTCCTACTTTTCTGACTCTTACCTGTTGGGTTTCTAGAGAGGACTTTGTTGGCACAGAATACAGGATCAGGAAAGAGATCATTCCTGTGTTTTTCAACATCCATGAGCTGATGTAGAGAGAGAAGGGATGATGAGAGGAACTAAGACCTTTCTGGGTCTCCAGCTGGTCCTCCAGTAGGAAAAAACAGGTAATTATTTTGATCACTAGTCTCAGTGGATTATTTTGGTAAAATTTTATTAAATTGATTACTCTGTATATTGTATTATGAATATTAGGTACAGGATTGCAGTAAGATATAGGTTACTGGAAGTGTCTGGTTTCAAGAAACAAACATATACTCTAATTTAATACTGATTAATTGATCTCTAGGCTGTCAGAGGTTGCTAACAAAATTAAATGAATTTGATATGTCTTTCACTTAGTTGAAAAAAATTAAAGGAAAGGATTAGATATCATTTTATGTGATTTTTCTCTAGTGTTTCCTGAGTTGTTACCTTTGAAGTACAGCTAAATCTGCAGAGTAGGGGGTGAGAGATCAGAGGATGGGATGAAGAAATCTACCTGAAGGGTAGGTCACCATTAGTGTTATTTTCAATTCTTTATTATGAGCAGCAACGTTTCAATTTGCCTACATCTACATTTACTGAAGGTAATTTGTTCATGCATTTAAACCTTTCCAAACTATTTTAGATTTTATGTTGACTGTGAGCAGCAAACCGGAAAACACTGGTCAAGGAAAGAGATATAAAACACACCAAAATGCTAACAGATTTCCAATACTTGCAGAGTTGATGGCAATAAAGTCTGTGCTCAATAAATTTTATTCTCATTAACTGCATTCTGGCCAAAGAAAACAATGGATTAAGGTTTAGTCAAATTAATATATTTGGTGTTGAGAGGTGAACATAAACATGGCCATTGGACATTGCAGACAATTTTAAATGCAGAAATTAAAATAAAATATAGTGACACTTAGGCAGTTTATGCTATTTTTTTATGCATTGGTGGGTATTAAACCTAGGGTCTTGCATATATTAAGCAAGTACTCTACCAGTGAGCTAAATCTTTAGTTTGTGTAAGTTACAGATTTCAGCCACATGTTTTATGTACATGTGCCTAGTGCAAAAGATGAATATAAGTGTCATGTGTGCAAACATGTACTAATAAAATAAGCTTTAACAAAAGGAAAAATAAAGGATTGCTAACAACATGAATTGTGCCAAGAGTTAGACTGGCCCTGACCAGCATTTGTCACAGCCATGGATAAATAATCATTATTGGTAAGAACTGGCCACTTTTTTCAACTATTTCATCTTATCAATGGGGATAAAGCAAAAAATTCTTGAGGTAGTAAAGTTTTGGGGGAGATAGCTCAGTAGTCTAAGCACCTGCCTGGCAAGCACAAGGACCCAGGTTAGATCCCTGGTACTGCATGGCATGCCGGCCATCAAAACCAGATATGGTGGTGCATGCCTGTAATCCTAGTGCTGGGGAGGCTGAGACAAGAAGATGACTATGAGTCCAAGCTGTGCAGTGAGACTCTGTATCAAATAAATAAATAAAATATTTTTTAAAATGCAGAATGTGGGGCAAGGGAGATAGCTCAGTTGAATAAGCACTTGCCTGAGTTCAATCCCTGGTACCACAAAAAAAAAAAAAAAAAAAAAAAAAGAAGAAGAAGGTGTCTCAAATATTGTATAAAATCCATCTTTTTGTAGGTAAAATTCTGGAAAGTGTTTATTAGAACAGTAGAAGGACATGACAGTAACATGACATATATATA
>NW_004524606.1:6044291-6046951 GCF_000260255.1 Octodon degus | reverse complement strand
TTTGACGTGAAAAAACTTCTCAGTTAGAGCAGGTCCCAGTTGTTAATTCTTTCAACTGTTTCCCGTGCGATTTGATTTCTGTCCACGAACTCTTTGCCTACCCCTATGTCTTCAAGAGTTCCTCCTACTTTCTCTTCCAGGAGATTTACTGTCTCTGCTTTAATGTTTAGATCTTGAAAAAGACTTTTAAAAGTGTTGGCCAAATAGCTCGGCAGATTAAAGCTTGTGTAAGCAGGTTCTCGGTCTGGGAGTATGGTACCCTAATCTGCCTAGCAGGCCCCGCCTCTGGGGTGCCTGAGATGGCAAATGAGACTGGGTGTGTTATTGCACTCCTGTAATCCCAGCTCTTAGGAGGCTGTAAATGGGCAGATCACTATGAGTCTGATCTAGAAGTAAGACCTTGAACACCCTGTAGACCGTTCCCTAAAAAATTAAAATAATAATAATAATAATAGTAAAAGATTTTTAAGAGGATGAAAATATGAAGACTGTAGAAAAATATTTGCAAATCACATATGTGACCCTGGATTTGACTATAGAAAAGATAAAGATTTCTTAAAACTCAACATTTAAAAAATAAATAATTTAGGGCCAGGGAGATGGCTCTGTGGAATAAGCACTTCCCTGGCAAGTGCAAGGGCCTGAGTTCAATCCCTGGTTCCACCAAAAAAAAAAAAAAGAAAAAAAAGAAAAGAAATAAATAATCTGATTGAAAATGGATCCAAATACTCATGAACAGATATTTCATTGAGGAAGATACAATACAGAAAAGAAACACATTAAAAGAGGTCCACTGGTCGCAGTCATTAGGGAAATTCAAAGTTAAACCTCAACAATACATTATCATTGCTAAATGTTAACTATAATAATAAGCACAGCAAAAGTCAGTGAAAAAGCTGAAAACCCAGATCACTTGTAATCTACTATTGGGAATGTAAAAGGATACAGGCACCCATAGAAGTAGTTTGTCAGCTCCCTTAAAACCTACAAATGAATTTACCATACAAGCCAGGAACTGTACAATTATGCATTTTTCTCAGAAAGATGAAAACCTTTTTTTTAGAGTGTCAATCGTCTTTTCATTTATAATAACTATTAACTGGAAGGCACTTCAATGTCCTTCAGTTGGTGATTACTAAATAAATTCTTGCATATCCATAATTATTACTTGTTGGAGGCCATTAACCGGTATTCATTCTATTCCCCTGCTGAGTCAAGTTTATGGCCCTTCTCACCTTGCCCATTCCCTGGGAATCATGTGCTATGCCCTAGGGGTTGCACTCTCCCCGTTGCCTAGATACCTGCTGACCCCAAGAGCCGAGACTTCCTCATTCCATCACCCTCCTATATATACCCAGAACCTCCCCTAAATAAACGAGGCTTGATCAGAACCTTTGTCTTGCCTCCGTTTCTCGTGTCTCCTGTCCTTTGTCCCCTCTTCAATTCCCCGCTCCTCCCCCAGGTGACCTTCGTTGACTGACCCGCTGGTTTGGGACAATTACTTAGCAATAAAAAGGAATTTTTACATATTGGTTGGATGAACCTCAAAAATTTATGCTGCATGAAAAATGCCATCCTCAAAAGGTTACACATGGTGTGATCCCTCCTATACAATATTTATAGAGTAACACAATTATAGAGATGGAGAAAAGATTAATGCTTGTTAGAGGCTTTTTGGGAAGGGGTGGGTGCAGCTTTTGGGGCCATGATACATTAAGTGTCTGTATTGTGGGAAGTTAATGAAGTTGCATGTGGTGAAGCATAGATATGCAGGCACAGACAAACTCATGTAAATAAGTGCAAGTATAAACAATGAAATCTGAATACATATCTGGATTGTAACATTGTCAAATTCCTGGAAATGATACTGTATGTCACTTAGGCCTGACATTAACAGTTAGAAAGGTTTTATAGAGGAGAAAAGGAACATCTCAGTATACTTCTTCGCAACTTTCTGTAAATCTGTAATTATATAAAAATAAAAAGTAAAAGTAATCATACTTATGTTAGTATTTCAGTTATGCCCTCTCAAAGCCCTTGACATTATCGCAGTTCCACTGTAAAATCTGAAGCTTGCTGGAGTGGGTGTGGTGTGACTGTGACATATGATCCAGTGCCAATCCTTTCCAGAGCTAGGTGCCAGCCAAAATCCAGGGAAGATTAACAATCACAGAATCACATAATCCATCAAGATAAGTTTATCTTTTCTCTCCAGGATCCTCAGGAGATTAATTATCAACTTAAAACACTTCCCAGGAAATAGAAGATGTAGTTTACTTCTCACACTTCTTCCAAAGCGTACACACACATAGCTCACATCATTTAAGAGTCACCATATGCTAAGTGTTATGCACAACACATCCAGTTGTAGATACGCTATGTAGTTTGTATTAAAATTACAGTTTATGTAACAGGCTAGGCCTGCACTTAATTTTCACCAATGCTTAAATAGGCAAAAAAAAGAAGACATTTTCACTTCTAAAATTTGTGATGTGAGATAAAACACTTCAACTCTTAAAATAGTTTTATTTTTTTTTCTCTACAGTTTTATTGATAAACATATAGCAATGAGACAGTTTCAAATCAAATCGGAAGTACAGTTTCAACAAATAATACACTGCATATATTCTTCTTAGTGGTTAATTGCTGTACAAGATGCG
>NW_004524606.1:6012285-6044191 GCF_000260255.1 Octodon degus | reverse complement strand
AAGCATAATTTCCATGACATATATATATATATATATATTCTAAATACAACATATATTCATATATATGATTTAGAATTGTGTTAAATTAATTTTGTTTCTATTAAATATTGGATGATACTATTGAATAGCATGGTATGTAATGAACACTCATTTATCTTTTTAAAAATTTGAATGGGAACTCCAGCTTACATATTATAGGAAATTTCTCATCAAATGTATACATAAATATTTAGAAACCTGTTGAGCTAATTTCATCTTAAGTACCCTTAAAGAGTTTCCATAATCATTTAATAAGCCCTCAGGCAAATAATGATTATTTTGGTAGGAAATAGGGTCATCCTTTTTGAGCATCTATGTTAGTCACCAAAATTGTTTCTGAAAGACTTTCTTTTTTCCAAAAGTTAAATCAAGCATCCAAAAATAAACAAAAAAAAATCCCCACCATAATTAAAAACATAGAATAGAATATAATTCATGTTTTGAAAAATAATATTTTCCTCCCCTGAAAGAGAGAAAGATTAAAGAATGTTTTAGGCCAGCAATTTTCCATTAGGAAAAAGTGTTTAATATGTCTTGTTGCTAAGAGGGAATGAAAACCTCATTGAAATAAACACCGGAAAATTAATTCAATCAAATTAATTTATTAAATGTGGATTGAATACTCACCAGGTCATAAAAATGTAGGATGGAAACTGGACAGGAAAGAGGAGATAAAACTAAAGAGAAAAGTATCACCATTCATCGTAAGACTCCAAAGATATAGGGCAAGGAGATGATAGGATCTCTGATTACATTGCTTTTAATTCAAAGGTATCCAATGAAGAAATGGTAAAGACAATATACTGCTTTTCTTCCTGGCATGAGATTCATCTTGGGAAAACACTGTTACCTAGAGGCAGGCATCTTTCTCAATGACATCAGATAAGGCTTGCTCCAAAGGGCAAAATAAGTACACCAGCCTCTGTTCCTCATGCTTCTTATCCTTTCCAATCTTGTGACATGGCATCTCCTAACTCTTACCCATAAATCAGAACAGCAAGCTTTCTCTTTTCTCCCTCTCACCCTCAGTAGAATCAAGAAAGTAAAATGAAAAAGAAGATTTGGAACCTGCTAACCACCAAAAGTTATGCATCTTGAGGGAATGAGTACTCTGCGGTTGGCTCCAAAGCGCCTTCCTGATGTCAGTCCTTATATTTCTGTATTCATCAAACACAGCACTGGCTTTTACTCTGCTGTACAAATAGTACCAACATTGTGTGCTCACATTATGCTACAAATTACTGTGATTCTTAGTGGTGTACCTGAAGGGATTAGAAGAATGCAAACAGCATAAATCACATCCTATTCATTGTGAGCTACATTCACTGAGAATCTGCCCATGATTACCAAGTCATTCTGTTCTCCCCACTTAGATCTTGGCTAATTGAAATACCACTCTCTCTTTTTTGAGGCAATTTTCAAAGTCATCAGAGTATTTTCAGTTTCTGAATCTTTTGGTCTTTTACTCCAGCTGCTGAAGTGCTTCCATCTGTTTGGGGTAGAAGAGGAGTACTGGGACAAAGAATACTTTTGAAAGAGAAAAGCAACTTATGACATTTAAAAAATTATATTGCAAAATAATGGCCTTACAAGCCAGGGTATTTCCTTAAGAAAAATATAACTCAAATTATTTCTTATTTAATGTATCAATAGGCAATTTAATCTCTTTGTCATGGAGTTTTCCACAAGGAAGATCCAGTCAAAAGGGATTGAGGGGTAATTCAACACCCTCTCACACAACCTTTCAAGGTTCTAGGAGATTATGGAAGAAAAAGGAGAAAGAAATAATAATACTCCTCACTTTAGGCCTAAGCCCAATGAGTGAAGTTAACTGAGTTTAAGACAGAAAAGGGAGGGTATTGATTTCTGAAAGGAGATAGTCTCTGAACCATTTCGTACACCATAGTACAGCAGGCAGCTCAGAGAGGCCTTAAGGCTTCCACCTCTGGAAGCAGCATAGGACCACAGGACCATTCCACAGAACCAGCAGCTCCTAAGGAGCTGAGGTGAGGTGAAGTGGTGGTGGAGGGGATTCAGGTAGAACTGTTGCACCAGAAAATGGCTCTTGCCTTAGGAATATACAGTATCTTAGGTGAGCCAGCTCTGTGGGCCTCACAGGCAATTCTCAAAGTGAGCTATGGTGCTCAGGAAGATGGTGACAGGCTGCATCAGCCAGAGCGTATCAGGAGCTGCAGTGAGGATGAAAGAGACCTGAGGGAGAACCAAATCCCTCATTCCCACAACAGGTTTTACTGGAAAGAGCTGAAGAAAGGGAAGAAGCCAAAAATCATAACCCGTTTTTTTTCCACAGACCCTTGCACCGCATACCTAATCACCATTTTTAAGAATATCCTTTGGGATCATTTGGTTGGAAATCTAAGAATATAATGATTTTTTTCCTTAGAGATACTGATCATTTTTAATTCAAGAGCTTGAACTCTCCCTGAAGAGATCAGAAAGAACTATAAACTGTATTGGACATTGACCAGCACTCACTTTTCCCTTCATTAATGAGTAAAGGACTCCAGAAAAACACCATGTTAATTCCAGATAGATTAAAGAAAGGCATGTTCAATTTATAATGAGCAGTAAATCCATTACCCTGCTTTGCTTGAGCTTCAGTGCAAATAGCCCCCCTCATCTCTGAGATTTAACTCAGTTTGAATTAATCACGTGTTCATCTGAGATCCATAAGACCTTATCTTAGTTTAGAACTGATTTCATTCAGTCATGTGTTGTAGAAAATATTTACATATCTTTGTTACAAAATTATGAACTCTTTCAGGTGACCTAACACTTTAATCATACAAAATTTCTTTCTTATTGAATTAATGAACTAACTGAATTTAGAAGCTATGCAACATTCTTTTCTAATTAAAAATGTTTGTTTCAAAGTACCAATCCATGCTCTACTACAACTGCAGTTCATGTCATGACCTTTGTAATTAAGCAGGGGCATATTAAGCTCATAAACCAATTTATCATATCAAATTCTCACAGTATAGCAGGGGATAAAGCCTTATTATGCACTGATGATTGCTATAGCTGTTGGGTTTTTTGTTTACATTCTACCGAGACCTCTTAGTTTTTCTAAAAACAAGTTATAATTTCCAAACACATAACTAGAGTGAGGACTGAGTCAAACTTGGTACCTATCTGTGGCAGGCAGAATTTCAGATGGATGCCAGTGTTTCTCAACTCTGGCATAAATGCCTTACAGAATCTCCTCCCGTTGAGTGTAGGTAGGAACAGTAAAGATGAAAGGATATCATTCCTTTGATTAGCTACTAATCAGGTGACCTTGAGTTAACAAAAAGATTTCATCCTGGATAATTATCTAATCTGTTGAGCTGTTCAAAAGGCCTTAGCATCAGAGGCATGCTCTCTAGAAGGTCTGGAAGAAAGCACGTCTGATAAAAGAGGGGTAGCCTGAGCAGCTGAAAAAGACCCCTTGCCAGAAGTCAGCAATAAAACTAGCTGCTGAATCTGCATGTAGAGACAGGGCTAGAATAGCAGTCTATAAGATTCCCCTGAATTTGTATACATTGCTCTTGACATACCTGAAAGGGTGGGGTAATAAAGCGCTGTACCATCAGTTTCCTAGATTCTGTAATTTCTAAACCATATATTATGTTCAATAATGTCTATATTATAAACTACATACAGAGATGCATTTAACTCCTGCGTGCTTTGTTTTATTATTGTATTAGTTTTGTCAAATGAGAATACTTATAAAAATGTCTGGGTTATAAGGGAAGCTGTTCTGGAGGGGAATGTAAATGTATTTCTCACTGTCAGGCTATGCCTAAGATTTATTTTTTTAAGATATAATAGCTGCAGCCATATTTCCCTAGTGATAAAAAGAAATCCCTTTAGTAATCCCTACAAAATCCTAAAGGGCTAAAAAGCAATGAAGAGGATTTCTAATGGTAAGTTATAAATCCTTTTAGAGAACATCTTGGTTTAAAATATTTTTTAAAAAAATGCTTAGGAATTGAGTAGTACTATTTAGAAATCCTTCAGTAATATCAAGGACACTTGAAAGGATTTCACTTTCAGAATTGAGAAGATGAAATGCAGTTGTGCTCATGGTGGTCATGGGCAGTAACAAGCTAAAGTCATCAGAGAAATGACTGTGGACTCTGGGACTTCATGGGAATTCAGCAATCATTTGTTGATTCTAACTAAATCCAGATTCCTCGATATCAGCTATCGCAAGTAAAGATTTCATTGCCTCAAAAGTCAATGTATTTATCACTCAGACTAATGAAACAAAAACTTAACTCAGTGTAAATATTAACTTTATCATATGAGTTTTGTCCTCTGACATTCCAAAGGAAAAGTTGTATCTTTTTTATCTGGATGTACTTCTAATATTTAGAGATAGGTATTACTATGTTTTCTTTTTGAGCCAGAGTCTTACTATGAAATTCAGGTTGGCCTTAAGGCCTTAAGCTCACTTTGTACACCAGGCTGGTCACAAACTCATGAGGCTCTTCCTGTCTTTGCCTGCTGGGTGCTCAGTTATAAAGAATGATAAACTCAAAGCCTTTATATTAAAGTGGATACCACTTGAAGATATATTCATAAGTGAAATAAACCAGACACACATGTGTAAATGTCATATAGTTTTGCTAGTATAAGAACTCAAAAGAAGAAATACAAATAGAAAGGTATAATGCAACTAAAAGGAAAGCAATAACTTGAGGACTAGACAATGAAAAGAGAGCAAGGAGAAGAGCTAGGAAACATGACAGGGGCAACCATACAGTATGTAGAAGATGGGTAAGGCAATGATCCTGAGAATCTTCAAAAGATTTTTGAATCTTTCAATTAATTGGAATGATTCTCGCCCTGACTAACTATATATACAGACACCTGCGAACTAAGCAACTGCACTGAAGATGGCAATTTGTAATAGTAGGTTCATGCTAGGAGTGTCTGTCATTCTGGTCTTCTGAATATGGGCTGCTTGTCATGACATGCCAGTTGTTGCCGTGCTGTCTCTTGGGTAGATGATTGGGTGCTGGAATTACAGGCATGTGCCACTATGTCCAGACAGCTGTTAGTATTATTAACTTTATTTTTCTATTATATTAACTTTCATAGATTAGAGCCAGGATTCAAATATCAAAAAAGACATATATAATATAAAGACAATAATCAGATTAGTACTTCTTTCAGGTCAGTATTCTATTTAAAAGGGGCAGCTGCTACTTATTCCTCTCTATACATGGTGATTTGGTCATGATCTGCAACCAACTAGAAATACGAATTATGAAGAATAAATTTTTCTCTTTTAAATTTTATAATTCATTAACATTTACTAAGAAATTATGTTTGATCCTTCTAAGAATATGATTACATCAAACCATGCTATAATCTATGAAAGTTAATGTGATATAAAAGAAAAGTAGGGGCTGGGGAGATGGCTCAGTGGAATAAGCACTTCCCTGGCAAGCGCAAGGGCCTGAGTTCAATTCCTGGTTCTGCCAAAAATAAAAATAAAAATAAAGTTAATAATACTAACAGCTGTATGGACATGGTGGCACATGCCTGTAATCCCTGAGGCTTTAAATTATCACTTGTATCTTCTTAAAATTATGTTGGATGTTTAAGCTTGATACATCAACTTGACTGGCTTGGGAGCCATTCAGGATATTGGGGGAGCACACCTCTTGGTGTATGTTTGAATGAGTCATGGAGTCTGACAACTGTTTCCTTGCTCTGATTCCTGGGTGCCACCTACATATCAGCTTTGCTCTGCTCTGCCCTTTTACCAACATGCTGCTGGCATGGAACCAGATGATCATGGACTAAACTCCTTGCAACCATGAGCTACATTACAGCTCCTCCTGTATATTGTGGATGTAGTGTGTTGTGTTCCTGCCACGAGAAAACTTACTAATGTACTACTTGTTGATGAATGTTGAGAAGATAATGTAAAAACTGCATCTATTTAAACAAAAGCACATAGACCACGAATTGAATCTCTGCAATTTCTTCCGAAAACCTTAGATTTAATCAAATCTGAAAAATTAAAGATATCAGATCATGTATATCTCTAGCACATATACTACATAAAGCTCTATCTGTGACAAAAAATATGAAGAGAACAGGCTGAGGGTGTGCTTCAATTGTAGGACAGTTAAATAGCATGCATGAAGTCATGGGCTTGATTTTCAGCACTATAATAATAAGGCTTCAGTGAATGCTTACTCTTCCCAGAAAGGCACAAAAATACATATGGTTTAGTACAAAATTTTATATGTTCTCATATTCTTTTATTCAACTTAAATACTTTTGAAAATAATGTTGAAAAGCTAATATATTAAGCAATGATAGAGGTGAGAGTGAAGACAGAATGAGATAATACGTGCAATTATTTAAAATTATATAAAATAAAAAGTCAATACTTGTGTAGTGTTGGGAAAAGCATTTTCTTAATTATCATACCAAATTTCCAACTGAAAAACAAATTAATATTTATTTTTATTAGATTTATAGAAAAGTCATGAAGGTAGTACAGAGATTCTATGTGCTTTACAGTTTCCTCTAGAATTAATATTTTATATTAGCTTGTATAATTTTACAATCAATGACTTGAGATCAATGTATAACTATTAACTAATAATGCCTGTACTCTCCCTAGATTGGCTTATTTGGTTGTTGTTCTAGGATCCCATCCCAGACATCCCATTACATTTAGTCATCTATCTCATTAGTCTTTTGGCTATGATCATTTCTCACACATTTCTTGTTTTCAATGATGTTGGCAAATAATTTGTAGAACATTGCTCAATTTATATTTTTATGATGTTTTTTTATGATTACATTACAGTGTGATTACATTACAGAGTGACAGGCATTTGGGAGGAGATAAAGTACATTTAATCTCATTATATCAAGGTACATACTATCAACATGGCCTGTCATATTTGTGATTATATTGAGATTAATTAATTGGACGAGATATTTGTTTGGTTTCGCAGCTAAAATGTTATTTTCCCCCTAGTCCTTCCCATACTCTATGACTTGGAAGAAAGTTACTATTAGAGAGTGAGAACCTGTGTTCTTTCTATTTTTATGGATATTTACCTTCCAAGAATTTTTTTGTATGACAGATTTATGTATTTTCCAGTTATCTGTTTTTCACCCATTTCTCAGTATGAACTCCTGACTACTTACTTTATATTTTTGGTTATAATCAAATACTATTTTGTCTTCTAGTTCATTATTCTAGTTTTTAGATATTGAGAAATCCTTGAATTTGCTTCTAGGACCCTTTGAATCCATTGTGAGATGTCATTTCTTTTAACTTTTGCCTTACCTTATGGTACTAAAAAGTAATACTGGCTCATTTTGTATATTTCATACACCACTTTAGGAATATCTTTTCTCCAACGGGCCTTGGTGCTTTTTATTGGGGAATGGTATTAGAAACCAAGATCTTTACACAGGCTTTCTCACTACTATTTTGAAGAAATACATGTTTGTGCTGTAATTCCATGTTTATACACATTTATCCCGTCTTCCTAGGGGGTACAGCTCTATCAACTAGTCTACTGTTCCTATGTACTGTTTCTTTTCATTCAGTCTTTCAGTTAATCGTACAGTCTACACTTATTTTCAAACTTATTTAATCCAGTACTGTTTACCCCACTCTTTTTATTGATTTGGTTTCATGTATTTTAATGTAATTAGTTTGCTTTATTCTTTCTTTTTTATTTCCTTCCTTCTTTCTTTTGTTTATTCTGTAGTTATTTTTAAATGTGCACATATTAAGACTCAATCTATGTGCAACCAAAAAAACACTGACTTTTTAAAATACACAGTATGATATATTGCTAATTATAATATAATGGTGTCCTTGCTTAAAAGTCCTCTGTGCATCATCTACTTAATCTTCACTTCTGCTGATTCAGCTGGCAAGCATTTATCTTTTTACCTTTTTTATATTTTCCACAATATTTTATGGTTGTAGTTATTTAACACATAGCTTTTTTAGACTGGCTTCTTTTTATGAGTAATATGCATTCAAGTTTCCTGCATGTCTTTTTCCTCTTTCTTTCTTTCATTTTTTTCTTTTCTTTCTTTCTTTCTTTCTTCTTTTTTTCTCATTAGCTCATTTACTTTTATGGCAGAATAATATCCATTTATGTTTATTCATTTACTGAAAGATATCTTGGTTGTTTCTACTTTGGCTTGATTATGCATTAGGCTGTTATAAACATAGATGTATAGTATGTGGGGTGAATATAGGGTTTCAGGTTAGTTTACTAAATATCTAGGAGTGTTATAGTTAGATCTCAGTGTAAAACTATATTTAGCTTTGCATAAAACTGAAAAACTGCCTTCCTAAGCAGCTGAATCTTTTTTCATTCCTACCAGCAATAACCAAGTGTTCCTGTACCTGTTGTTTCCTGTCAGCATTTGGAATTGTCAGCATCAAAGATTAACCATTTTAATGGTTTATTGGTTGTATCAGATCTGTGTTTTGCACATATTTTTTTTTCTTGGTAAGTAGCATGTATTTTTATTCATTTAATGCAGTCTTTCAGGGCTGGCCAAATAGCTCAGCAGATTAAAGCTCCTGCCAGCAGGTGCAGGGGCCCAAGTTTTGATCCCTGGGCCTGTTGTGCTGGCCCCACCCCCAGGGCATGCTGAGACAGTGATTGAGACTGGGCATGGTGGTGTGCACCTGTAATCCCAGCTCTTGGGAAGCTGTAAGCAGGAGAATCACTACGAGTCTGATCTAGTAGTGAGACCCTGAACACCCTGTAGACCCTTCCCTAAAATAAAAAAAGGTCAAAATACAAATCCCCAGATTTTGAACACTATAGTTTTAGATGACATAACTGGCATGTGAAGAGAACAGGGACAAGATCACACAGCCTGGTATTCTATGTAGACGATTTCACCTCCAGACATTACAATCTTACCATATTTTTAATGGTTCTAGAGAACAATGTTGTATGAAGATTAAATAAAATAATGCATGGATAGTCCTTGGAGCATGTTGAATATGATCTATTATTATTGTTGCTCTTATTATTCCTCTCAGATACACAAATATACATTCTCACTAATTCACAGTAAAATCTTTGTGCATTGGGCTAATGAAGCTCCACTGCAATTACAGTGGTTTTGTGGAATTTTATATTGATATAATTAAATTACAAATCCAAAAGATGTTTAGTATAGTACATACAATAAGTAATGATGTAATACATTTTAATAATAATATAATACATGTTGTAGTAATGTGATTAAATGATGAATAAATCTAAAACACCTTGAGCATGGCAGATTCAACTTTTTTGTGGTACTTGGGATTGAGCTCAGGACCCTGTGCTTGCCAGGCAGGTGCTTATTCTACTGAGCTACTTCCCCACCCACTGAGCAATCTTCCTGACCCTACACTTTTTTTTAAATAAAGATTATAACTTTTTTCTTAATAAGACACTTAGACTAAGATTGTAAAAAAGTCCCCACTCTCTCTCTCCTGGATCTTGTTCCTTTTCACTTTCAATGGAAAACATTTGGCATTATTTATGACAGGAACAATGCATTATGTCATGAAGGAGGTGAATAAGCAAAGACAGCTTATGTGAGAGGTGGGGAGCACGTGGAGCATGCTGTGAAGGCAAGCTTCCGGCACATATGGTAACTTCTAATGTTATTTAATTTCTATAGTATGTTAGCTGTAGTACCTAGCACTTAGCACATGATATCTTTCCTTAGCTTCTATTATTATTATTATTATTATTGGTTTTAAAACCAAGAAACAAATGAGCAGAGAAATTAAGCCATATGCGGAGCTCAACACTGGGTTAGGCATGTTGAATATGATCTAGTATTATTATTATTGTTATTCCTCTCAGATATACAAATATATAAACACACTAATTCACAGTAAAACCTCCTGGGTGCACTGGGCTAATGAAGCTCCACTGAATTTATAGTAGTTTTATGGAACTTTATATCACTACGAGTAAATAATGGACAAAGTAATATTATTCCAAGTGTGCCTGTCAGGTTAAGGAGATGACTGTCTTCTTTGCTAACTAGAATGCATGAGAAGGACAGAAGCATTTGGATAATGACTGCCAAAGCACTGCTGACATGTGTTAAAGGAAAGACCAATAGCTCAGGTGATCTATTTCTTCTAACAAAATAATCCAAAGAACCACTGCTAATCTGCTTAACTTGGATTCCAGAATCAAATGAGCACATATTTAATACAAAGCCGTAATGTATCACAGCTGATAAGGGGAGCTTTAGTGCTTACTTCGAAGTGAACTCTTCAGTACATAATCTTTTTGTGCATTTGTGTTGAATAGTACACAGGTGCAGTTAAGCTTGGCAAAATCAAAACTTTTTTGATGAAAGTCAAGATGGAATTGATTCAACGTAAGAAGAATGTGCTAATGGCTCTACCAACTTTAAATGAACTTTCCTGCTGGCTCCAGAGAAAAAAGATTCCAGGTGGACATGCCCCCAGGCTCAAACATCACCTGAGTATAATTTGTAAATTGTAAGTTATTGTGCATTGAGTTGTGACAGGTGACTTGTTGTATTTTCTTGATCAAATAACCCTGAACCTGTGATTTGGGCCTTCCTGGGTTGATGTGAGTTTGATGGATCCACAGGACTGATTGTACTTTTACCAATACTTAGTATTTTTTTAATACCCAAGTCCAACCCCTTTAGCCCTATTGAGAAGTTGCAAGTATAAAAACAAAAGGAAAGGGAAGAAAGGTATGAATTGGTAACATCACCCTGATTTCTTTCTGAGATACTCATGCTCCTGGATCAATTTGCTCTCTCTTGAGATTTGTATTAACCAGAATGATGCAAAATAAAAGGGGAGGGGTGGGGAGAATGACAGAGTTTCATTCATTACAGAAGTGGCTCCTGAAAAGTGTGTGAAATAGATGCCGAATCTCAAGTCCTGGACAGATGTCAACTTTTTCCTCCCCCAAAGATATTTCTCAACATTGTCTTCAATTTCCCAAATCTCCTTGTTGTACAGTAAATTCATTTTTTCCTTACATTAATTAGACTTGGTTTCTTTACTGATATCAAAGTGTTACACCTGATTACATCACCCACCAGAATCAGGTGGTGTTTTCTGATCAAGTACAGATAAATTAACAACCTCACTAGGTAAATTACATCTTTTTCTCTCTCTTTTAGAAGCAAATGAGGGCTGATGAACCAAGAAAAGGGTTAATGTGAGAGGTTCCGGAAAATTCTGAGAGTTTCTTAAGAGGACATGTCTTCCTTTACCTGGGGTTGGGCATCACGCTCCAAATGGTAGCTTAGTGTGTGCCACTCCAGAGTCATGGAAAGGTGCTCACATGGCCCTGAAATGAAGAAGTCCTTAGCAACCACTCCCATATTAACCCACTCACTATTGCCTCAACTTCTCCCTATGGATGGCCATATACAGTTTTTTTAAAGTGATTGATATACTGTATGGTAATACAAAGGAAAGGAATTCCAGGTAAGGCACAATTCTGAGTAGGTGTCAATGCTGAGAAAATATGAGAAATGTGGGACTTGTTTGATGATGCATAGGTGATTCATTTTAATAATCTGTTAGTGAAAGAAAAATATTTGCCTATTTCAAGGAGGAAGATGCCTTATTTGAAAACAAAGACATCTGGGACCATAAAAGACTAAAAGAGGAAAGAAGATAAGAGCAGTGGAAGTTGAGCATCCATTTCTTACCTAACTGCAAACATGATGGATATCATGTTGCTTCACTGTTAAGATCTTCTCAATGGCTCCAATTGCACTTACAAGTGACCTACAGGAAACTCTGTGGTCTGGCCTTTTTCTGTCTCCAATCTCATCTGTCTCTGTGCCCCAATTTACCCTACTTTAGTTACATGAGTCTTTTAGCAGGTTTGGAACAGATCAAGCTGTTTTCCTAATAGTTCCTGCCTTGGCACTTTCCTGTCTGATTTATTCCTCCCATCTCCCTAAACCTCTCCATATTAACTCATAGAGTAATACTCATTTCATCAGTTTCAGGATGAGTGCCATTTTTTCACTGGCGCCAACTCGGGCCCCCTCTTCCATGTGACCTTCACTTTCCAGTGCTCATCTGCTTTCATAATGTTAATCACCATCTATTTACATCATTAGAGTCTGTCCCATATAGACTATAAACTCCCTGAGGGTTGGTGTTCTGTGCAGCTCAACCACCTATTATCTCTGGCACTCATAATGGTGACCACCAGATAGTAGAATCTCAGTTAAGTATTCGCAAATTCAATCATGCAGTGGTACTTGACAGCTTTGAAAATCACTGAATAGGATTCCTGACATATTTTGAAATAAAAATTTTGTCCCAGGACATATTCTTTATCCCAACACTCACTTGCTGTGCAAGCTAGAACTTGCAGAACTGATTATCCCTGATTCACTACCTTTTCCAAAGAAAACAATTTGGTGCTCATTGCATTTAGTACTTGTGGTGCTTTCTGTAATCAATTAAGGATGAATTCCAAGGTACCACCATGCCTAGACTCAGATGGATTTTGGTGTAAATTTCATTAAAAAGAAAGGCCATAATCAGTATGTACAGAAACTTTTCTCTTAAATATATCTTTCACATCAGGAAAATTACCTACTTGTTGAAAATAATACATGGAAAGTACTTGCACTTTATAAATAAAAATTCTATGATATACCTCCATTTGGTAGCCATGGCCCAGGTGTTTGATTTCCAAGATGAGGTTAAAATGCATACATAGGGGCTGGACAAATAGCTCAGCAGACTAAAGCACCTGCAAGCAGGTGCAGGGGCCAGGGATTCAAACCCCTGGCCTGCCATGCCGGCCCACCTCTGGGGTGTGCTGAGGTGGTGAATGAGATGGGGTATGGTGGCACATGCTTATAATTCCAGGACTTGGGAGGTTGTAAACAAGAGGATCAGTATGAGTTTGATCTGGTAGTGAGACCCTGAACACCCTGTAGACCCTTCCCCAAAGTACAAAAATAAAAAGCATACAGCTATGTTTGTTGATTTCCTTGAGGAACACTAGCTGCCCAGTTGTGAAGGTCATACTGTAAAAGCCCCAGGTGGAAGTCCAAATGGTAAGAACAAGATGTTCTTGGTATATTCAATATTAAGGACAGTCAAGCCAGTCCTTAAATGCTGGCCCCCAGAAACTGGGTGAGCTAATAAACCTTATTGTTTAAGCTGCTATGTATTGAGAGTAATTTGTTGTAGAGCAATATAGAGTGAATATACAATCTCCTGGTACCTGCAGCATGGCATTACTCCCAGAAGAGGTAATTAGGTGCCTCAGTAACAGCAACAACTTAAGGTGCCGGCTACTTGAATGAGTCTGGGAAGAATGAATTCATGTGCAAGGGGAAGTACTTTTGGTAATTTATAAGTCCTCACACTAGAAAGTTACAACAGCAGGCAGTGAGCATCAAAACCAATTTCTCTCATTTAGCTAGGGCTCAAGTTAAAAGGAGGTGACAGGGCAGAACTTTGTGTTCAGTCTCTGCTAGTTTGGTGATCCTGGAAGATATGATCACCCACGAAAGCAAGTCCCAAATCTACATTCATCAGCCTTTTCCTGAATGAGGAGCAGCACAGAAATCCCCAGCACACAAGAGGGCCTAATGCATGTGTATTAATGCTGATAATTATGCCAGTGATATCTAATCTCTCACTCTGGTCCCAACAGGCATTTTTATAGCCACCTTTCATTCTAAAGGAAAGGCCCTAAGAACAAGGCTTGAGAGAGAGGTGTTTCCTGACTTCACATATTTTTGATAAATCCTTCTAAGATAGATTTCATTTTTCTCAGATTCTGATAACTGAATTGCACTTCTAAGGTAAAACAAATGAAAGGTGTTAAATAATAGAAAAATTTTCAAAAATAGGACTTGTGGTAATAGAAGAGACAGCTTCAATTATTTTCTCTCAAACACTAGCTCATTACAAATCGAAGGCAGTAAAAAAAGAAAAAAATAGATTTGTCATGGAGTTTGGAGCTTTCAAATTGCATTTAACCATGCTTAGGAAAAAAATAAAATTGATATTGATGAGATTAAAAGATAGGCACACAATTCATTCAGCTACTAGAGGTTGCATATCTATTCATTTAGACTATAAATTTCTGAATTTCAATCTCTCAGAAAATAAATTACATATAGATTGTTTTGTTCTTGTACCTGTTTTTATAGTTATATTTGTGTTTCAAGATAAGAAAAATCAAGTTTTCTAACAAAACCAACATTAGCAATATAAAGAAAAATTTCTTGGCAATGTTGCAATGTTTGCTGACAAAATAACAGTTTCAACAATTCAAAATATCAAAACACACAACTGTAATTTTGAATTAACATCTAAACACATTGAAAGCCAGAAAAGCAAGAGCCTGGAACTTTAGAGAACAGATATTTAATATAATAATACATGCGGGAGAAAGCGAATAAACTGGTTAAGGAGCAAGAAGAGAGAATGGTAATACAATATGCCACACTATAAACTTAATTGCCTATTAGAATCATAACATTTCTTTTGCTTATTTGTTAGGAAGCCACATTATCCATTTTTGCAAAACAGTTTTAGACATTACTATTCTATACCATCTCATTCCTCATGGAGGATTAGGCATGTTGCAGGCTGTATTAGTTTTATACCACTGCATAACAAATTACCATAAATTTAATTGCTTAAAATAATGAACACTTATTTGTCATGTATGTCTGGAGTCTGGCACATTCCAGCTGGGTTCTCTGCTCAGGGTTTCTCAGGGCTTATACCAAGGTATCATTTGGGTATGTCTGGGACATGATTAGGCAAAGATATGCTTCTAAATTCCCCCGGGATGTTGGCTGAATTGATTTTTTAGCATTTATATGGCTAAAGACCCCCGCCCCCCCACATTACTAGTTGGAGAACTTTCTTAACATCTCAAGGCCATGGTCAGGACCTTGGCATGGCTCCCTGTCCATGAAATGGTGGTTGTTCTATCAAAACAAGTGGGGAGCATCGCAGCAATTTTTAATTTCCCTTACCTTTGGTCTTTGGCCTTTGGACTTAGTTTTGAAGGCCTCACAGTTTACCCCAGGTCCACACACACTCTGCAGGGGTTGATTATTCAGAGCACATCACAGAATGAGAATGTTATGGTTTGTGTCTTGTTGTCCCCCCCAAAGCCTCATGCAGTCATGGGGCAGGGACTTCTAGAGTTTGAGATTAATTCATGATCCACTGGGATCATGGGTGTGAGTGCTTCTGAGATTATGAATGTGACTACTACACCAAGCCTGGGGCAGATAGCCTGAATGCAACATAAGGGAGACAGACTTGCTCTGTAGACATTGTTGCTGTTACTTCTCCCCTTTGCTCTTGCTGTATTGTTGCCTTCTACCGCCATGAACTGCTGCCCTCTGCCATATGCCAGTCTGCCTTGGAGCCAGCTGAGTATGGACTGAAAGTTCCAGTAACTGTGAGCTAAATAAACTTTTTGTTCCTTCATTTTGGGTGTTGGGTATTTGTCCCAGCAATGAGAGAAGAGTAACTGAGACAGGGAACTTTAGACGTATAGAGTTTAGGGTGAGTTTTGTACAGAGCATAGCTTGGGCTAAGGCATTTGCATATGACCAGAAGGTGCATAGGGACTGCTTCTTTTTTCCCATAAGAAAATGAGCTTCTTGGGACTCAGAGAAGATGGAGGTTAAAATATTGTTTGGCCCAACTAACACTATTTTATTCTGTCAAAGAGAAAGAAGCTCTACTGGTCCTAAGTTTGGGCCAAAACCCAGTAAAGACCCTTGTTAGGGCCAATATTATGAAGGAAGAATCCAGCCTAAGTAGCTTTGTCTACACTGGTGACTTAAGCAAGATACAAATGCTGTGCTGCAAAAGGAGTCTAATATTACTCTAAATTAGGTAGGACCCATTAGATACAGAAAATGGACTCCAAATGTTTCTTACCAAAGGAAATGCTGTTCCAAAACATGTTTCCCCAAATTAGCTGCTGTAATCAGTTGGTGGGAAAAAAAGACAGCTAAACTCTTGATTCACTCAGTGCTGCTAGCTACCAGGCTACAGGGTATGCGGAGCTTTGCTCATGCTGCATATAAAATGGTGAAGTGTGTTTGGTGCACAGAGTGCAGACAGAAGAAAGACACAGTTTGCAACCTCTCTACCCATCACACAGCAGTGACTGGTGTACTGCATCTTACCAGAGAAAATGTAAAGTGTTTCCTAAATTATAACTCAATCTATTCCTATTTTGTTTTCTTTTTATTTTTTGTATTTAGGACAGGGTATATAGGGTGTACAGGGTCTCACTACATAGATCAGACTCAGTGATCCTCCTGATTACAGCCTCCCAAGTGCTGGAATTACAGGAGCATGCCCTCACGCCCTGTCTCAATCACCATCTCAGTGTTCCCCAGGGACAGGGCCAGCACAGCAGGTCCAGGGATCGAACTCCTGGCCCCTGCATCTGCCTAAGCAGGGGTTAAAAAGTCTTATTTTATACTTCTATGATAAAAAATGAACAAAGTTTATGTGAAAGTGATGGCTTGTATTATTTCTAAAAGTCTCTGAGTCTATCATTACTCTGTTGCTATCAGGAAATAATACTTTCATGCCAAAATGGCAGAATAAGATGCAGTAAAAGGAAGTGAGTTTTTCTGTTATGTTGTTTTACACATTTGCATCTAGTTTATTTCACTTATGAAAATGGTCTCAAGTTGCATCCACTTACCTATAAAAGTCTCCAGTTTATCTTTCTTTATAGCTGAGTAATACTCCATTATATAAAAAGACCACACTATTTTTTATCTGTCTCTTGGTTGATGGGCATTTGGGTTGTTTCCAAGACTGAGCTATTACAAATTGTGCTGCTATATCCAAGAGTGCACATATAACACTGCTATAATGGTTTTAATTCTTCAGGGAAGATGCCCAGAAGCGAAATAGCTTGGTCAAATAGAACCTCCAATCCTAATTTTTTGAAGAATCTCCACACTGATTTCCACAGTGGTTGACCAGGCTACATTCCCACTAACCATGGCAAAGGGCTCCTTTCTCCCCAAAGCCCTCCTGCACTGTTGATTTCTTGATAATGGTCGTTGTTTATGGGGTGAGATGGAAGCCCAGAGTTGTTTTACTTTGCATCTCTCAAGTGAACAGTGACATTGAACATACTTTCATGTATTTATTTGCTATTTGTATTTCTTCATTTTCAAAGTGTGTGTTAGTCTCTAGTCCAGTCCCATTTTTGGATCAGGTCTTTAAATTTGGAAGTCTGATTTTTTGAATTCTTTATATATTCTCAGTAGCAAATCTTTGTCTGAGGAACATCCGGCAAGCACTTCCTCCCACACTGGGGACTGTCTTTTCACTGGCTTATCTTGCTGCGCAGAAGCTTCTTAATAAGATGGGATGCCAATTGTTGATTATTTGTGATATTCCTGTGCAATCAGGGTTTTATTCTTAGTCTTTACCTACACCAATATTTTCAAGAGTTTAACCTATTTTGTTATGGCCTTTTTCACTATGTTTGTTGGGAACTGTTAGTATCCACTATCTTTGTTGTCTTGACTAAGCATTTCATTTCTGTCTTTCTCTCCCATAAGATGGGAATAATGAAAGTACCTATCTTCTAGAGTTGTGTGTGTCAAATGTGAAATGCAGAAAGCCTGAGATGTAGCAAAAGATTAGTACATGTTAGTATATACTATAACTGCGATTACTACTGCTGCTGCTGTCACAATTAGAATAAAACTTTTACTAGGCTAGAGTTGTTGATAACAAACTGTGTCTCCATCCTCAGTTGGTACTTCTTATATCTTTGTGTATATAAAAAAATCACCTTGTAAGAATGATTAAATTGACTCCAGAGACTCATTTCCAGAACTGAACAGTCTCTGATTATGGTGAATTCAGTTAATGCATCAAAAGAATAAAAACAGTCAATCCAAGTTGTCATGTGACATCCTATTGCACAGGTTTATGCTTCTTACTGTCTATAAAATAGCTAATTTTAATTAACTATGACATATTGATATCATTTAATTTGGCAAACATTGGAAAGCATAGAAGGTTTGATCTTAAATTCTTGCTCAAATTAGAAAAATTTCAGACAATTAATTTAATGATTATAATTATCAAGAGATTACTCTATATTCTTCAAGAGGAGCAGAATTCTCAAATTTTTTTTTTTTTTTGCTTTGGTGATTCAGGTCTACAGATACTTTTTTTTTTTGCAGAGCTGGGGATTGAACTCAGACCTTTGTGCTTGCCAGGGATGCACTTATTCCACTGAGCCATCTCCCTGGCCCCATGATACTTTTTTTTAAAATAAAACTACTCATTGTACAATTTGGTACCTGATTATAGGACATATATGTAGTCCAAAGTGGTCCAATGGAATACAACCCTAGACTATTGTGTGGAAGTGTGTGACAAGAAGTTTTCATGAATTGTGGGGAATTGAGGTGACAGAACATAGATCAAGTGTTTGGAGTTCTTTGGTTGTCAGATATCAACCCACACAAGAGGAAAGCTCAGAGTTAGAGGCTGATTTGTGAAAGCATAGAATAAGTGGATTCAATAAGCCTCAAGCTGCTATGTCCCTCGTCTTTAATTCTTATATAGGTGGCAATAAATCCTCTTTTTTGTTCAAGCCAGTTTCAACTGATTTTTCTTTTTGGAATTATGAGGACTATGAATAATATCACCTGGAAATCACTGTTTTATAAAAAACACAAAAAACTTTCCATCTGCATATATTTGACATTTATGACAAATCAGAGACATTACTCAGGGGAAATGTGATTTAAATATCCATCTCATTTTGAGGTTGTCACCAGGTTATTATCTGTCTGCCACTGATTGTCATTTTACATACTCTTTATTGACAAAGAATCATATTGTCTACATTGACATAGATGTAAATTCAAATCAGCCATAATCATAGTTGTTAATAAACACATAGTGTATCTCATTTCTACTATTATATAACATAATATTAGGCATAGTTAAAAACCCTACCCCAAATACTTTATTATGCTTCAAAGACTGTTGACTATTCATGTATAAATCTGTGTTTTCTAAAGTGAAGTATAGAACCTTTTTACCAAGATGGCGCTGAAAGAGTAGAAGGAAGCCCCTGTGCCTCCCAAAGCTGAAGCCAAAGCAAAAGCTTTGAAGGTCAAGAAGGCCGGCCATGCTGAAAGGTATCCACAGCCACAAAAAGAAGAAGATATGAACATCACCCACCTTCTGCCCTTCCAAGACACTGCAACTCCGGAGGCAGCCCAAATATCTTTGGAAGAGCATCCCCAGGAGAAACAAGCTTGACCACTATGCTATCATCAATATCCCCCTGACCACACAGTCAGCCATGAAAAAGATTGTGGACAACAACACACTCGTGTTCATTGTGGTTGTCAAAGCCAATAAATGCCAAATCAAGCAAGCTATTAATTATTGGGTGCTATGCCAGGATGACTGTATTTTTACTTCTACCAAAATTAATTCAAATATAGTATATCCAAGCATACTTTCATGTCTCCTAAAATCTCTGTGAACTGAAGAGAAAAATCTGTACAATAGTTAATATTTGATTACATTACAAATTGTCTTCTTGGTGTGAGGAGGACTAATTCTTTGATTAATTGTTCTTTTCCTTCATCTCTTCTTAGGTTAATGGCAGCTTTGATTTTCTGTAGCACAGTTTGTAATTATTTATACTTATAGCCTCTTTCTATGGAAAGTCACATCAACTGCAAACAGGTGAATATTTTAATTTGAAGAAAAAAATCCAGGACTATCTCTCATTCTAAAATCATGGTAACTCTGCCTTTGTGCCACTGTAGTAACAGCTACAAAATACTAATGGAAGTGTCCTGCTCTTGAGCTCCAAGTATACACATTTTACAGGTGCAGAAGGGAGATGCAAAGATGGGATAGTGTGCCCGGGGCCACAGACATCTGATGGACACCTAGCTCTATGTTCTCTTGGATTCCCCATATTCCTTCACAGCAATTTTACTACCCCAAGATCTCAGGACAGCTCTAGGATAACTCAATGTACAGCAGCTGGATAAGAGAGAATGTTACGACAGACTGTGAAATGAACACAGCCAGAGTCTGTCTCCTTCCAATAGTTTCCACTGAGTTTATTGACTAAGAGTTTCAGCTCATAAAGCACAAACTCCCGTTATTGAACGGGTTTAAATCATTTCCAGAAAGAGTGTGATGTCTAAAAATCATCTGTATCTTACAGAATAAGTTAAAAGAAATCTTCCTTCCTATAATCCTTGTGCTGCACTGTTACGTCACGGTTCATTTACCTGGGCTTACTCAGGTTATGGGATTCCAATGCATTACACACAAGGTCAGTTTTACACTGTATGTGGAACTGCAACTAGCCACTCTAAATTCTGTAATAGGATATGATTTACTAAATGGGAATAGTTATGCTTGAAATGAAAGGAAAAAAGCGGGGAGTGGGTTTATAGGGCACCTGGAAGATACAATGAGAACAGATTCTAAAGTAGAAAACCACAGTTCTTGGTTATCTCATAGATTAGTTATTAACTTGCTGAGTGACCTTATATAAATCACTTCAGCCTTAAGAATTTCAGTTTACTCATAAGGGCTTTAGCAAAGTCCTCCAACAACCAATTAGGGAGTTTTACAGAAAGCATGGTAGAGAAGCTGCAATGGATATATGAACATTTGTGTTTTTACTTTTTTCACTTTATTTATTTATTTTTCTTTTTTTCCATAATTTTATTGAGGAAACAATGTGTTTTTAATATGTTTTTCCTTTTCAGTCCCAATGAGTCTGATGGTAGAGACAGTCCTGGTTATCCCTTCCTGTAGTAAAGGCATGCTAGCCACAGCAATCTGGCAGTCTGTGCCTTCTTTCTCTACAGCATAATTATTGGTTCAGAGCTGAAGTTTTCATCAAAAAGGGTAATGAGAGTCAATTTTGGAAACTTAAATAGAAAGAGGAGATGGAAGATGGACCCGGTCTTTTGGGGATCCCTGAAATTTCAACGTAAGTCTGGACCTTCCTGTCATTACTTTTGTTACCAGGTAAAAAGTTCTTACATAAGACTTAAGCTTGCCCAAAGGAAAACAGAGGTAAAAAATGAAAAGAAATTTCAGAGCTTTGTTTCTACTTATTAAAGTGTTGGAAGTTGTCATTGCATCCAAACAATAAGCAATTTTTTTTTTCAGAACTGGGGATTGAACTCAGGCTCTTGTGCTTGCCAAGGAAGCGATTATTCTACTGAGCCATCTCCCCCACCCCAATAAGCAAAATTTTGAACTCATGGAAAAACAACTCTTGGATGTAAATGATGAATTGCTGTAGGCTCAATGTGGACAAATGTAAGAGTTAAAATCTCAAGTGGGCAGCAGTCAAGGGGGACCCTCCTCACTTTTGTGAGTTTTACCCATGTTATCACTCTGAATGCTGGAGAAAAACCCTCAGTTGCTTCCAGCACATAGAAGGGAAAAGAAATCATCCCGAATATTCCAGAACACTGTTCATAACAAGTCCACCTTCAGGAGGCTCTCATTAATTAGGCCTAACCTTCTAGGCTTAGAGCCTAACCTACCCAGTCGCAGCAAAATGGTCAGCACAAGCCAGTATTAGGTTTCTACTTCAGAGAAGAAAAGTCTTTAACTCCAGCTCACTCCAATCAACTAAGTTGGAACATTAAAACTGAAGTTCATAGTCAAAGTACACACTCACAGAAATGCAATCACAGAACTACCGAATGCCTCCTTTCTCTCTCTATACCTTACCATTGCATTAGCAAAGACACATTTATAGCAATTCCCTCTGACTAATACCTCATGCCTGGCTATCAAGAAAATATTACAAATGTACCAAAAGGCAAATTACATAGTTTGGACAAGGCAAGACCCAGAATCACACATGGAAGGGATGCCGGAATTATCAATCAAGGAACTTAGGACAACTATGACTAATATTGCCAATGATTCTAATAGACAGAAACAGATGCAAAAACAGATGGGCAATGTCATCCTCATCTGGAAGAATGAAGCAGGAAGTTCACAAGGTCAAGTCTAACCTGGACAACTTAGTGACTTTACAATTACCTGTCTCAAAATAATAAGTAAACATGCAGTGGCAGTACACCTTAGCATGAAGGCTCTGTGTGTTCAATCTCAGATACCATTAAAAAAGAAAAACAAACGGTCAATAAAAGTGAACAAATGCAAATTCTAAGAAAGAGCAAAACATTTGCTGCAGTTGAAAAACACAGTAACAGGACCAGCTAAATAGCTCAGTGGATTAAAACACCTGCAAGCAGGCTCAGGGGCTGGGGGCTCAATCCAGAGGATTTCCATGCCAGCCCCAACTCCAGGGTGCACTGAGACAGCACTTGAGATTGGGCGTGGTGGCATGTGCCTGTAATCTCAGCCCTTGGAAGGCTGTAAACAGGAGGATCACTAAGAGTCTGATCTAGTAGTAAGACCCTGAACACCCTGTAGAACCTTCTCTAAAAAATACAGAAAAAAAATCAACAAAAAATCAAGCAGTAGCAATACATGACTTACTTCCCAATTATATCCCTATTTAACCAATATTACCTAGGTGACTATGCTTGTAATCTCAATAGTTGACTAGTTTTGTCTCATCTCATTACTTTGTGACACAAAACATCCTTGAGAAGTGGTGTCGAGGGCAACAGACTTTCTGGGTCACCTTTTGTCCCTCTTAGAGCTTTCTTTCTCACCATAAATTCTTCCACCAGGAGTGACGGAGCATGCCTGTAACCCTATCACTCTGGAGGCTGAGGCAGAGGGATCACTGTGAGTTCAAGGCCAAGGTGGGCTAAAAGTAAGTTCATGGTCAGCCTAAACTGTGTAGGAAATCCTGTCTCAAAAAGATAGATAGATAGATAGATAGATAGATAGATAGATAGATAGATAGATCGATCGAGCCTACTCTTAAAGAAAACCAAAACAAACAAACAAAAAACAGTAGAGAAGGAAGACTATCTCTAACTGGCCCATTTGCCAGCTGGCTATGGCTGAGGACAGAGACTGTGAGCTTGGAGATAGCTCAATAGAATCCTTCAAACTGAAAAGTGAGGCAAAAAAGGATGGAGAAAAAAGAATAGAATATCTGAGAACTGTGGCCCACCTACAGTGGGAATAATAGACGTATAATGGAAATACATAGAAAAAACAGAAGGCAGGGGGCAGAAGAAATAATTGAAACAACCATGACTGTGAAGTTATTTCAGATTAATATCAGGCATGAAACTACAGGTCCAGGAAGCTCAGAGAAATGTATAGAATGTGTGTGTGTGTGTGTGTGTGTGTGTGTGTGTGTGTTTGTGTGTGCATGTGTGTGTGTGTGCATGTGTGTGTGTTTGCATGAGTGTGTGCACCTGTGTGCACAGAGGAAGCACCCAAACATATAAACATACCATTTCAAACTGTAGAAAAATCAAAGATAAAATCCTGAAATAAGCTCAGAAAAACAAACTAACCTTACCCAGGGAGGAGCAAAATAAGAACTACATCAACTTCTCAAAACTCACACAAGGAAGAAGAAAGAGGAGTGAGTTATTTAAAGTACTGGGCAAAAATGCTTATCTAGATCTCCACATTGGGTGTAGTTATCCTTTAAAAGCAAAAAAAGAGACAAAGGCTTTTCTCAAATGTACAAGACTTTGGATCTGCCTTACAGAAAACATTAAAAGATGTTTGCTGAAGAGAAAAAGCATAGCAAAGATTAGAAGCTTCATAAAAGAAGTAATATAGAGAAAGAACTGAAGAAAAAGAAGTTTAAATTAAAATTCATGTATTACTCTTTGTTGAGCTAACAGATAAGTTTGTTTCCAATGTTGTGTAACAATGTTTTCAATTATGTGTGGCTTATGTATATATCATGTATAAACCACATAATACTTCTGTACACAAATTTAATTACAGAAATGATATAAGGTATGGGGAGGAGAGAATTAGGAATCTTGTTTCATAAGGTCTTCATATTACTCATAACGCACTACAGTGTTACTTGAAATTGAGCCTTTTTCGTTGTAAACATATATTGCAAACCCCAGGACAAGCACTGAGAAGAAATTCAAAAGATGTATAACTTATATACACAGTCATGCTAAGAAAAGTGAGAAATTACATTCCTTTATTTATAAAAGCTTTGAGCTTATCTTTCTTTTTCTTTTTTTTTCAGAAGTGGGAATTGAACTCAGGCCCTTGTGCTTGCCAGGGAAGTGCTTATTCCACTGGGCCATCTCCCTGTCCCCAAGTTTATCTTTCTTTATAGCTGAATAGTACTCCATTGTATAACAATACCATATCTTTTTTATCCATTCTTTAGTTGATGAGCATTTGTGTTGTTTCCAAGATTTAGCTGTGACAAATTGTGCTTCTATAATCACAGGAACACATGTATGGCTGTGCTACAGTATCTTCAGTTTTTCCTAGAAAAACACTCAGAAGGGGAATAGCTGGATCAAATGAGACTTCTAATGTTAGTTTTTTGAGGAATCTTCACACTAATTTTCACAGTGATGATACCCAGTCTACACTTGTACCAACAGCAGAGAAGAGTTTCTTATTTCCCCACAGCTCCTCCAGCGTTTGTTACTAGATGATTTCTTGATGCTAGCCATTCTTTCTGGAGTGAGAAGGAATCTCAGTGTTGCTTTAATTTGCATTTCTTGAAATACCAGTGATGTTGAACATTTCTACATCTATGTATTTGCCATTTGTATTTCTTCCTCTGAGAAGTGTGTATTCATCTCAGATGCCCATTTTTGGATTGGGTCTTTGAATTTTTGGAAACTGACATTTAAAAAAATTCTTTATATGTTCCAGATAGAAGTCCTTTGTCAGAGGGACCGTTGGCTAACTTTTTTCCCTTTTGAGGTAATCTGTATCAAACTGAGAGTTCCAAAGGACTTGGGCGGCTCTGCCCCTATGGTGCTTCTGGTGGTTACAGCTCCCACAGCTTTCCCCTTGGGCCTGCCTCACTGTCTCCTTGCAGCTTTCCTCAGTAGCGCCATGTCCCCGGCTACTCTAAATTTCTCCATTAAATCTCTGGATTCACTCTCACACTGCCACTTCACTTTCCACACCACCCTCTCAGGACCATACTGCCTAGCTTTCCAGGACTTCTAGAATCTGGGAAAAAACCTTCTTAACCCATAACTTTTGCATTCTGGATGTGCCTAAAACTAGTGCCAAGTGGATACTGCTAAGGTCTGCTACCAGCTGAAGCAGTGGATAGGTATTCTTTCTCTTGGCTGTAAGGATTAAGTGTTTAGATCATTGAGCATTCTGAATCCAACTCTGAGGAACAAATTTTCTATGCTGTCTCCATTGTGGAATATGGTGTTGCCACCACCATTCTGGAACATGATGTAGTCTCTGCTACTCTAAAACATGGTGTTCTGGGGCTTTCTTTTCAAAGCAAAGTCTTTTACTCCGGCAGTTTTTAGGCAGGAAAGTTTCTGCTTCAGGTGATGCCCTCAGGCCATCTTTTATATTTTCCTGTTCCTTCTCAGCAGTCAAGACCTCCCCTGCTCTATCTTTGCAGGTCACACCTTTGCTGGAGCTTCCTTCCTGGCCAAACTCGCAACATTTCAAATCATACTTCTGGGCTCTTTCCTCTGGCTAAAAGCCCCCAACAATAGCCATGCCACCACCTCAACATGAGACTGTCTTGGCTTTTTTTTTTTTTCCAGATTAATTGGTCTGCTGTCTGTAATTCCAATCTCAGACAAAATCTCTGGACATGAGCAAAATACAGATCAGCTTCCTGCCAAGCTATAACATACATCATCCCCAAACCTTATTTTAATTTACTTTTATTTTGAGAAAGTACTCACTAAGTTGTTCAAGCTGGGCTTGAATTTACAATCCTCGTGTTTCAGCCTGCCAGAGTGCTGGGACTATAGCTAGATGGCTTTATACCGGATAACAGCCTAGTTTTAAATAATGCATGGATGACAGAAGAAGTCTAAAATTATTTAAATTTAAAGACAAAAATTGAAACTATTTTAAACTAAGTGGAACAAATGGAGTAAAAACACACATTATGAACATGTGCACAATAGAGCAAAGGCTGATGAGAAGAAAATGTATGCCACTTGTAGTGATTGATACATTGTATCAACTTGAGAAGTTAAAAGTTTAAGTCAGCAATTCCACACCCTAGAGTGATTCATTACTTAAAGGATATAAAAGGGAACTGAAGAAGGATAGAGTATTCCATTTCCTTAAAGGAACTGTCTTCACAGTCAGCTTGAACCTTACCTCCTGGCTTCTAGCACAGACTCTGGCCTCTGCCTTGGATCCTTCAGCCTTCTGGGGTAGACTCATCAGCCTTCCATCTCAGGCACATTGACCTCTTAATATGGACTTACATGGAACACTGCAGTGAGCGCCACACCTTGGACTGAGTCCTTCAGTCTTGCTTGTGCAGACACCCTCTGCATGTTTTCTCATGCCACTCTGTGGCTGATCATCATAAGACAATCTTATAATATCATATATTTGTACATCTTGTATTATATCTGTTCCTCTAGTAAAACCCTGACTGATATACTGCTGAATGCATATATTTTAAACAGAGACAGTTTTAAAATAAATCATCAAAACTTCTGCCTTAGGAAATAAGTAAAAAAAAAGTAAGTTAAATTCAAAGAAAGAAGAAGTAAAACTAAAAATTAAAGCAAATAAATTAATGAAGTTGAAAATAAGAAACCAGTAGAGAAAAAGTGACATAACCAAAATCTGATTCAGGAAAAAAAAAAGTTACTAGCTCACTAACTGAAGCAAGATCATGTGTAGAAAGTGAGAGCAAGAGTGAGAGAGACTGAGAATGGATGACAGACGGCCTCTAAAAATGCAAGTGTGGTTCAATATTTGAAAAAAAAATAATGCATCACATCAGCAAGCTAAAAGAGAAACATCACATGATCATACCAGAGGAACCGTAAAAGCATTTAACAAATCCACCCACTTATGATAATACTTTTCAGTGAACCAGGAATATTCTCCACTTGATAAAAAAATATCTATTGAAAAATCTATGGTTAACATTATACTTACTGGCATCAGAGAAGCTTTCCTACAAGAACAACATGAGGCTATCTCTTTTCACCACCATTTTCCTACAATATTACTAATACTAGGCAATGAAGTAGGCCAAGCCAAAAAAGGATTACTGATTAGACAGGAAGAAACATGACAAGATCATCTACAAAAGAATCTAAAATAATTGAACAAAACAAAATTTAAAAAGCCCAATCTAAGTGATTGTAGCAAGCTTGCATAGCACAAGTAAATATTTAGATGTCGATCACTTTCATATATGTTAACAATGAAAAGATACACAATTCTAAATTAAAACCACACTATCATTTGTATTAGCACCCTCCAAAACAAAATGCTTTGGTATAAATCTAATAAAACATATACTATGTAAAGATAACTAGAAAATTCTGCTAAAAGAAATCAGAATACTAAATAAATGGAGAGAAATGCCATATCCATGAATAGGGAGGTTCAATTTTGTGATGATACCAGTTCATCTCAAGTTAATTTATAAATTCAGTATGATCACCATGGAAATCCCAGTCACTTATTTTGTAGATAATGATAAGTTGATTCCCAAGGATATATAGAGAAGCAAAGACCCACAGCAGCCAGCACAATACTGAGATAGAAAAAGCTGAAAATCAGACACTATCTGCTGGATCCAGCTACCCTATAGCAACCAAGACAGTAAGGTATAGATAAAAGAACAAACAATGAGATAGAGTAGAGAATTTATAAAATAGACCCATAGAAATAAGCAAGTGGATTTCAACCACAAAGACAATACAATAGAGAAAAGACAGTCTTTTCAATAAATGATGCTGAATCAACTGTTTAATCCCTTGTTTAAAGATATACTTTAAACGTATACATCATACTCATTATATAAAAGAACTAAAAATGGATCAGAAAATGTAAAATACTGAACTGTAAAATTCCTAAAAGGTAACAGAGGAGAAAATCCAGATAACATTGGATTTGGTGATGACTTTTCTGATAATAACTCTAAAGGCATATTATATGAAAAAACACTACTAAACTGAACTTGGTTAAAATTTAAAATTTCTTCAGTGCAAAAGATCCTGTCAAAAGAATGAAAGTGTAAGGCACAGTGTAAGGGAACATATTTGTAAGAGGCATATTTAATAGATAAAGACTTTTGTCCAATATATGAAAAATTAAAATTCAGCAAGAGGGCTGGGGAGATAGCTTGGCAATCTAACCACCTGCCTGGAAAGCTCAAGAACCTGAGTTCAGTCCCCAGTTCTGTGTGCAAAACTAGGTGTAGTGACGCACACCTGTAATCCCAGCGCTGGTGAGTCTGAGACAGGAGGATCCCTATGAGTTTGAGCTGCATAGAGGGACCCTGTACCAAATAAATAAATAAATAAATAATTAAAAAAATTAAATTTCGATAAGAAAATAACCTGATTTTAAAATAGGGAAAGATCTCAGCAGACATCTCATACAAGAAGATAAGCAGTCAATAAATAATCCTATGATAACAAGCTCTACATAATATCTCATCAAGGAAATGCAAATAAAAGCAACAATGAGATATTATTACACACATATTAGACTGTGTAAAATCAGGGACACGAACTCTGAATGCTGGCAAGAATATAGAGAAATGGGAGGTAAAATGATATAGCCACTTTGAAAAACAGTTTTTGGATTTCTTTAAAAAATCAAATACATTATTACCATAAGATTCACCAATTTGTGTGTGAAAACCTCCACACAAATATTTTCAGTGGCTTAATAATTGCTTAAATTTAGAAGGAATTAAGGCATCATTTAGGTGTTTGGAGACAGTATTATTATTAAAGACTAATATAAAAATTTTATAACATTATATATATATATATAGTACATATATATATATACATTGTATATATATATATATATATTTATATATTTCTTTGAATGAATATTGATTGAACAATTTTTATATGCTAAGCCTACGGGGGAAGGAATGAATATAATAAATAATAATCCTTCTCTTCTACATAGTTTACATTCTAGCAGCACCAGAGTTACATTAACTACATCTAATTTCAGTCTCAGAATCATTCATCTCACCTATATTAAGGAATAATTAGATCCAGAATGAAAAATGACATTATATAATTTATAGACCTTAGGTTTCCAAATGGTTTTTATTGTTTCCAGTGAATCTGGAACCAAGTTTATTATCAGAGCCTGAAGGTACAATATTTGATAAGTTTTGGTGCAAGAGCTCCTTCTCACGGTTTTGACAAAGATATATTTATGCCTTGTCTGCTTGTACATTTCTGTAGAGGATAATTTTGAAGAGTCCCTGTCAACTAAGGACAGATTTAATATAACCACCTGCCAGCAGTGAAAACAGAAAGAAGCACTGACATTCCCTTCTTTATAATTAGAGGTTGCTATTGATATGGACAAAGAAGATGCCATGATCCTGAATTTTGACTGCTGCCTCGTAGACTATTCACTGCAATTCTCTAAACTCCGAGGAGTTTGTCCTGAATGAATGGTTGTAAAACCTGCCAGGCAAAAATTTGATAATTCCCAAAGATATATGTGATCCAATGAAAGAATACACTGCATACCAGACCCCTTTATTTCTCTTAAATTTCACCATTTTATTAAGAAAACAATAAAATACATTTGGAGAATACAGATTTCAACATAACATAAATGCTCCATTTGTGAACTAGGAGATTTTTCATGCACTGTGCTGCCAAATTATTCTAAATAAACCGGGTACAGATGATCTCTAAAGTGGTAAATTATTACACTTTTCCTTCTGTTGGTGACTATATATATTCATCAATTGCTGTTGGGGTATAAAGCACAATTTCTGGCCTTGTAGAAGAAAGTGACATTCTTTGAGGCTGTGACAAATTATCTAATATACAGGACATCCCATATGCTTTCCTGTTGTGGAATTCTTTCTGCATATTCTCCTAGGAACAAGATAACACTTTTCCCTCTGAAATCCATGCTACAGAGTTGGGTGAAGCTACCTCCATCAGCCCCAGCTAGAAGATTGCTCCGTGTTTGGTTCTGATACAGTGATCCAGTCCCCTTGGTGAAAGCAGTTATTAGTAAATGGCTCACACTGATCTAGTTAAAGTTCTTCCTTGGACTTTTCCAATGAATCAGAGTGAATGGTGGTGGCCATCGTGTCTAGCATGTTGTAAGAGTCAGTCTATTAGATGCACAGAGAAAGGAAGCACTGGAAAAAGAGATTGGAGTCTCTGGTTCCAATCACAAATCCCAGAGAAAACAAGCAGTAAAGGTATGAAAGGCAAAAAGGTGACATTTTTCCTTTCTATATGCAACTACACTAACCTCCCTTCATATTTTTCCTTACTATAATTTGAACTGCATTTCTTCAGCCAGAAGAGTGCTGAGCCTGAATTCTAGTATTCAGGAAGTCTGAGACAGGAGGATCACAAGTTCAAGTGCAGTCTGGGGAACTTAGCAAGACCCTGTATAAAACATTTAAAAGGGTCAGGATTATAGTTCCACAGAAAGGACTTGGGTTCATTCTCCAGTATGGCATTCTAAAGCACATGAAACAGCAAAAGAAAAAAAAAAAAAAAAAGAAATCCTCTAATGTATTGTCATTGACTTATTTGTAGATTTGATTGCTAGATTCATTAATCCATCCAAATGCAGAATACCCACATGTGCCAGGCATTGGGAAAAAGTAGATAGAATATCAGAATGAATTCACAGTGCAGAAGAAAAGGCAGATATACCCAAAAAGCTTTTATAACACAAAACCACAGAAATCACATTGCAGTGTACAGAATACCTTGAAGATTCAACATCTGAGGAGAACTCTTGGAGGATGAGATAATTAGTGAATGCTTCCAGGAAGACTAGGGTGCAGAACAATGAACTAAATATAAGTTGCTCATTGGTAGAAGAACATTATTAGTACTTTGGAGAGTTTAGGAAAAGTACAAAGTATATGAACAGAACAATGTCACAGCACAATAGGAGGCATTTATTCAGAGGTGAAAAGGCCAGAATTGAGTCCCTGATCCTTTATCAGCTTCACTTACTGCACATCTGTCCTTGGATGAGGGTCATTTTCCCCAAAACCTTAGCTCTGTGACCTCTGACTCAAATTCTAAGAACTTAGCTGTCTCTGAAATGCTATGCATTTCTGATGCTATTGATATAAGAAAAAGAAAAAAAAGATATTTTTAGATTTGTCAATGATGACTGACATAGGTCTACACTTTCATATCAGTGGATTTCATTCAAAACCATCTATCAAACACCTGTTACTTTCCAGGATGGCTAGTAGGAGCCAAGCGAAATATAGAGATACATATAATGTAGATCTGTCTAAAAAGACAGAGAAAAAAAGAAAAAGTCAATTATGTCATAAAAAATGTAATGAAAAATAAGAATTTATGTGGCCTTAAACAGGCATACACAACTTGGTTACACCAGGCATAGTTAAAATCAAGCTGGTTCTAACTCAGCCCTGTTACCATTTGGGGCTGGATAGCTTTCTTCTGTGAGATAGTTGTCCAGTGCATTATAAGACATGGAACAATATCCTTGGGGCTTAATAGTACCCCAATTTGTTACAAGTAAAAACATCTTCAGATATTACTAGATATCCTCTTGATGGACAGTCACCACTGGTTGAGAAGTGTAAGTCTAGTGGTATTGATATTAAGAAACAGAAGGGCAAGACCCAGTCCTAGCCCAGGTCCGGTGAGTGTGCGGAGAGTTTCC
>NW_004524606.1:5933575-6005590 GCF_000260255.1 Octodon degus | reverse complement strand
TATGCAGTGTATTATTTGTTGAAACTGTACTTTCGATTTGATTTGAAACTGTCTCATTGCTATATGTTTATCAATAAAACTTTGAAAAGAAAAATAAAAAAGAAACAGAATGGCCATAATCTAGGTTTTTAGTTAAGATGTGGTCACAGCATCTGCGAACAGTAAATTTATGAACTGCAACTATTAAACGAGAATGCTGATAGCTCCAGAAGTTCATAGCAGTCTCCTGAGGAGAGGTGGTGTGGAGGCCTTGTCAACCTTACAGTGTGTCTTCCTACGACATGGCCTTGCTCCTTGACCACTTGGGAGGATGTTAAGGGATTTAACTAGTGACTTAGAACACCTATTTTTATATTTAAACACATGTAGATATATTACAGAGGAACCCAAAATTAGTCTTGAAAGAACATTTCCAAATGGCATGGACTGTTTAAAGGTACAGTCAGGCATATATTCCTTCTCCACTGATATTAAGAGAATATTGAAGACATACATGAGGACCCAAACATGGGTTGACAAATGAGGAACACATTTACTTTAAGCAGAGGTACAGGAGATGGAGTGGCTGTAATTAAAAATGGACAATCACAGAGAAATCTGTAAGACAAACACCCCATGTGAGAGGGTGTTACTCAGGCCACATGGGTGGTACAGCATATACTATGACAAGAGTAGAGACAAACATAAGAGTTTATTTAGATCATGAAGACATTGTGTGAGACAAAGGGAGGTCTGTTCCCAGGAACAGGGCAGTGTTGGTTCTCAAATGGGATGGAAAGAAGGAATGGATTAGATCCACCAAGGGCACAGGAAGGCTAGGGAGGACAAGACCATGTGTCTTTGTCTGTTTTGGACTGGTGATGCCCATCCCCCCTACAGCAAGATATAGGCCAGGATTATGGGACAATGGAACAGTCCATGCTTGTTAAAGGAAGGCAGGCCAAGGGCCACTTTGCCACAAGTCTTTAAAATATTTCATCTTGAAGCAGAGTAGTGACTCTGACATAGGGCTGCATGGAGGCCAAAGCTGTATCTCTCTTATTTCTTAGCACTGCACAGTTAATAGTGATAATAATCATGACAAGACAACTGCTCCTGTAGCCTGTAGCCAGAATTTTCTAGATGCCAGTCTGTATGCTATGCACATTGCACAGAACTTCTCACATGGAGCCTTAGAGACAGCTACTCATGTCATTGACATCTTAAAGGTGAGGAAACAGATTTCATGCATTGAAGTGGTTTGCTCCAAGTTGCACAGCTAACGTGTTAGCTTTGTAGGGCTTCCATAGAAATGTACCATCACCTGAGTGGCTCACAACAGCAGAGGGAGTTTCTCATGATTCTGGAGGCTATAGTCTAAAGCCACATTTATTCTTACATGATTATCATGTGCCCTCTTCCATCCTCCCCTGCCCAAAATACCCATTTTGTTTGAAGATTTAATTTAGTTTAATTTTTAGTACAATATATTTTTTGTAATGATAGCACAGCATTTGCTGTGTTAACCAATTGTCATCAGACTTGCCAGTAAAATATCTGTAAAGAAAATTGATTATTCTAATCCTTTTACTATATTCATGATAGGTATATAATTACAATCTTACATGTTGGAAAAATGTAAGTGGAGACATCAATAGAAACTTCCACTTAATGACATATTAGCCATCAAGGCAGATTGGATTGTTCCAATGGCTCCTTTCTCCCTGCACATTTCTCCTTTGTTATGTGACTTGGGAATGAGTCTCTTTGCGGGTGGCAATCCCTGTGCCACTGATGTAAGCTCGATCATTTTATTTGCTTTTACCAGTGGACAGAAATGACAGCTTTTAGTTCTAAGCCATGGTTTCAAGAATCGCTATGAGATTCCATCAGTTATCTTAGATTTCTATCCCTTGTCATGGAAGGAGCATGCCCCAAGTATACTTTAATATTTCGACTTGAGTCACAGAAAAATACATGAAGCCAACTTGTTTTAAAACAAGTTGGTAAAGAGATAATTTCTCTAGGTAAAATAATATTTTCCTGTTGATTCACATAGTATATTCCAGAGATGTTTTTACCTAGGAAAAAATGTTGTCTTCCATAGGATAATTGAGCACATCATATCCAAAAGGGCAGCAAATTCAGTGAAGAAAACTCTTAAAATTTTCATCCTTTGGAATAGAGTAAACTGTGGAATTTTCATTCATGAAAAAAAGAGAAAGCTTATTGCTTGTAGACAATACAAGACTTGCTTATTTTCCTGTTGTTTACCCATTATATGTTTTAAGATAACTGATTTGGAAATCTACCTAACTTGATCTCTTTCTTGACCATTTTAGAAACCTTTTCAACACAAAAATCATACTTATTTGATGGTTGAGAAATAGTAAAATAAAAATAAAATATCTCTTACCACATCTTTCCATCTCTTAAGTGCAACAGTTAGTAACATGGTATGTAGAATTAAATTTTTTAAAAAAATCTATCATTTCCTGATTTAAACAAGAGTTTATTTTTTATTTATGTGGAAGAGACAGGTGCTGGGATCAATCATTATACTCAGTGTACTTTATAAGTTTCCAATCCATAGAGGATAATGATCATCATCTTACTAAGTTTTAAGTGGACCACTATGAGCCGGGTTTAGTGGGTCACTTCTGTCATCACAGCACTCTGGGAAGCTCAGACAGGAGGATCAGAACCTCTAATCTAGCCATGGTAGCTTAGGGAGACACTGCCTCAAAACAAAACATAAAAAGGCTTGGGGATGCTGCTCAGTACAAAGGTGTGTGTTCAATCCCCAGTACTAAAAGAAAAAAAATCTATGTCATCATGATCTGTCTCTGTACCAAGTGAGCTCATATTGAGATGCTCTTTACTTTGTAGTCTTCACTTTGTAGCTATGTTGGAGTTCTGTGTGCACCTTTTTATACTCTTTTCCAATTCCATCTCAGAGTAAATTCATAGTCAAGCTTCCTATCTCAGATGTTCCATCATGCCCTCTGGAACTCATCTTATTTCCTTAGACAAAATAGAACTCATTCTAGTAGCTTCCAGAGCGCCTCTTGTTATTGTATTTTTAATTTTTATTTTTTCAAGGTAAGAAAATTTACTGGAGAAAAGAAATAGGGAATAGGAATAGTTCTTGAGAGACAGAAGGGGACTCAAGGAGGTTGCCCATTTTACTATGCTAGCAAACCATTAGTGTATTTTAATGACATTGGTTTACTTCGTGTTGCAAGAAGGGACACAAGAAGTGTATCAATTGCTCCTCCATTACATCTCCAAAGTCTTTCTTACAGTGCTCCCCCAAAACATATTTGTTTGCCTAGAAACAAAGAGAACTCTTATAGCTAAAAAGATAAGAACTATTTCAGAATGAAAGCTTAGTGGCTAGCGATACATGAACATAGTACTTTAGAAAAAAAGAGGACTGAAGTAAAGGTAAAATTCAAAACAGAGAAGCAGGTCTTTCTTATATTGAGAAATTACTTGCTAGTGTGGAATCCAAGGAAAGTATTGCCTTCAACATCTTTTGTGACTTTGAGGAATTAACTAAATTACCATTGACAATGTTCCAAGAAAATGACTATATCAATCAGGTCCCCCAAGTTACCCACTTTGACAATTAGATGCCCATTATCATGTGGCTCATGGATTTGTATTTTTATTAAGTATATATGAAGTAGTTCACTTGTCATGTTGTGGCTTACACTACGTAGAGGCCCTATTTTTCAAAATCCTCTCTCCTTTTTCTTGATTCTTTACTGTAATTAAAAATGTTGTGTACTATGGAATTAAGGTAAGCTAATGACTAAAGTCTAGCCTACCTGTATGATATTAGACTGCTCACAAACATATCCTTTAATATTTCACTCTATCTGTTTGATATGTAATTATGTTGAAGTCAAACCAATAAAGAAAACACATAAAGAAAAGATAATTTGATAAATTTATTATTATCTCAAATTTTAGGTTCAATTTACCTGAAGGTGATTTGCTTTATTCTGCCTATAGTCTTAGTTTTCCACTCCTTGAGCAAGCTCAACAGATACTTCAATAATAGTCCTTATCTGTCCTAGGGAAAACTGTAATGATGTCCAGAGCATAAACTCAGTTTAATGTCTTATAATTGAGGAGTTCATAGAAAGAATACTAGAAAAGACAGTAAACTTCACAGAAGAATGTATTACAATATGTTTACCATGGGATTTAAAAAATGGAAAAACAGAATAAAGTTAAGCATACTATAGATGCATCAGAAGAGAGCACTGACATCACCCTTCTCTTCAGAGAGGATTTCTTGGAGGTCTCTTGTGAAATGCTGGCTTAATCAGAGTCTGGATTAAACCAGTCATACAGATGAGGTCCTTTTTTTTTTTTTTTTTTTACAGAACTGGGAATTGAACTTAGACCCTAGCGCTTGCCAGGGAAGTTCTTATTCCACTGAGCCATCTCCCCAGCCCAGATGAGGTCTTAAGGTCCCTAAAATATGACTCAAGCAATATAGTTAGCATTGGAGGCTACTAGAATGTCGATAGGCTGTGAGAGCTATTTGTGAAAGTTGAGTCATTGTGTATTTACTCTGTTTACGTAATTCATGCTTTGGGGTAATTAGAAGCTCACATTATTTTGTTAGAGGAAGCTCCAGATACACATTTAATAAGAAATAAATGAAAATATTTTTCTCTGGTCTTTAAGGTACAGTAGGAAAGCAAAATTAGCCCATGTGGTGAATTTCCTGTGTTAGGTTCACAAACTCCTCCCAAAACATTTATGTTTATTTGGCATAGGCAGAGATTAAAGACTGTGGTCCTCAACTTTAATGTGTGGCAAAAACACACAAGTCTCTGATAAAATGCGTGCATCCCACAGATGAAGAGCAGACAGGAATGTTAGGTCTCAGCCTGGAATTCACATGCTTCACACATTTTTTAAATGATCCTGAGATAAGTGGGCTGAAGAACATATTTTTAGAAACTTAGAGCAATGTGGAGATAATATTGGGGCTCAGAAACTGATCTCCCAAATATAGTGCTTTGGAATGCCAAGTCCCTTGAATTGAAAGAAAACATGCCTCAGAAACTAAATGTTGGTACTTGAATTCAGCAAAATAACCCAATATAGTTCAATAGTCCATAATAGTAGTGAGTTATCAGCACAGCTGGAAATTGTCAGAAGTTGTTCACTTGAGCCTTTTACAGCTCAGTGTATTAATATAGCTTTAACTTTTTTTTTTCTTTTTGTATTTTAGGACAGGGTGTATAGGATATACAAGGCCTTACTGCATAGATAGGACTTGTGCTGATTCTCCTGTTTATAGCCTCCCAAGTGCTGGGATTTCAGGTATGTGGAACCATGCCCAGTCTCAATTGCCAAATCAGAGTGCCCTGGGGGCAGGGCCTCCACAGCATGCTCAGGGATCGAAGTCCCACCTCCTGTGTCTGCCTAAGCAGGCACTCTAATCTGCTGAGCTATTTGGCCGGTCCTATAGCTTTACTTTTCATACCTCATGATTGCACTTTTCTCCTGGATGGTTAAGACCAAGTTAAAGCAAGACCTATATAACTAAAAATGCAACTTTTACTATCTGACAAGGTCAGTCAAATATTTTGCTGAATTCAAGTAGCTACACTCTTTGGACTAACATCAAGTATGAAAAGACCCTTTAAAGACTTCTCCAAATACAGCTTCTCTAACTGCAATGGAACACCCATCTCTGACAAAACAAAACAAAAAAAAGGGGATACAAATAAAGTACCATTTTGTTGTGAAAAAAGTATATGTATATACCAGATAGTTAGGATAGATATACAGCTATTTTTGCTTAGTTTATTGAGAAGAAAGATTTGTACTAACATTGTTTAGACAAGATATCATGTCTTCATCTTGTCCTTTGAATAACTACTACGAAGACAACAATATGAAATGTATTAATTATTGTAACTGTCCTACTAATCTGTTCTGAGACTGTTTCATTCCTATTTTATCTCTCTTAGTCATTAAAATGAATTTTATTTATTTATTTATTTATTTATTTATTTATTTATTTATTTATTGTATTTTAGGGAAGGATTTACAGAGTGTTCAGGGTCTCACTACTAGATCGGACTTGTAGTGATCTGCCTGTTTACAGCCTCCTAAGAGCTGGGATTACAGGAGCGTGCCATCATACCCAGTCTCAATTGCCTTCTCAGCTCACTCCAGGGGACGGGGCCAGCATGGCAAGCCCAGGGACTGAAATTCAGCCCCTGCACTTGCTAAGCTATTTGACTGGCCCTCATTAAAATGAATTTTAAAAAACCTTACATATTTTTTATGCCCCTTTCCTGCCCCCTTCTCTTCCTGTTCCCATCTTTCCCAAGACAGGACATAAAAACAAGACAGATCATAGAAATTAGAACCTCTTTTTCCTCTAACAGCCATGAAAACTAAAAATCTCACTCTATTCTTCCTCTGCCTTTCTGTGCAAGATTTGGCCATACCTTCTCTGATCTAATGAAACTGGTAGTAGGTTGTAAGGCCCTTACTCCAGAAAGGGTCTTGCACCTACCTGGTAGGAAGAAAAAAATCTTTATAGCCAGGGCCTTCTGTGTTTCCCCACCTCAGACACTTCCTGTCTAATCATATTTCTATGTGGCTGTCCTTGCTTTGTGGAACCTGAGTATAATAATGGATCCTACTTCCTGGGTCTTTAGGTCTTAATTTCTGAAGGTTCCTGGGTCATGGAAAACCTTGAATAAATAAATCTACTGGGCTTTTCTCCTATGATCCAGATTTTTAACAAATAAAGTATCAGTCCAACTCTCATAGTAGGTGGGAAAGCTGTCTCACCTTTGGACCCTTACAGCAGACCCTTAGGGCAATGTTCTCTCCTCAGCACAGAAACCTGCTTACAGAAAACAAGTCTCATGGAAATTAAATTCAAGTGGATGAGATCAATAAAGCCATCTTTAGGAAAGACTGCACACATTTTCCTGGCAACATATTCTTATCACCTAAAAACATACTAAGAAATGTTTCAGCCTCCCAGTATCAGAAAGCCACTAGGCTATTCTGCAGTGAATGGAAGATAAGCTCTGATCTAATTAATCATTTCTTTCACTACAGGATAATGTAGACATAAAAGAAGCTCTTGGTGACTGACAATGAATCTTGAAGGGAAAAAGAATGACAAAATGTTAGAGTTCGTTAGTATCTCTTTTTGACACCATTGGAGGTAAGGAGCAGGCTGCTTCCACATGACTAATGGCAGTTCTTCTGACAGAATCTCCCACAAGTAGAGAAAGACAATTCATTCATCCATGGTAGCTTGATATAAATATCCATGAAGTTCCTCACCTTGCTTTCCTCTAAATCACCCTTACCAAACACACTTCTTCTCTCTAGCTGGGTCTACAAAGTTCAGTTGGATGACCAGGGGAAATTCCTCTGCACCAGTGATTAATAATGCCAGTGGTGACAATAAGAATTATAGCAGTGACAGCAACAATATTAATGACAGCTCCTTCTGTGCCAGGCATAATGCCAGACCTTTATCCTGAATTATCTCACTTTATATTTAAGGCATCCTGTGAGCAAAGTATAATTACTATGGTCATTTTAAAGATGAAGAAACTGAGGTTCAGGGAAATTGAATAATTTGAACAAAGGTAATCTGGTAATTAAACAGACCAATTTTGATTCAAGTAATTTTTATATAAATCAAGACCTTATCCACTATATTTCTTATTTCTCTCCCCCTTCCTTGAGAGCTACAATTTGTTAGCTCTCATGATGGGCTTCCAAAGAGCCAGCCCTGGAAGTGGGAGGTTATCACTGAGGCCGGGGAGCCAGGAGAGGCAGACAATTGGACATTGACTGAATCGTATTTAATATATGCAAACTGGTGATCCATACAGAGGTTACACTTGAATAATGACTATATGACTTAGAGAGCTTGAGAATAGGGAGAAGGCCGAAAACTTGAAGAATACAGCAAATCAATAGTGAAAGCAGAAGTTGCTCTCTTGGACTAGATTTCATGTGCAAGGAAATGGTGGCATGTGTGTGAGTCTGATGAATTCTAAGAGTCAAGGATGGGAAAGATAGTACTAGTGCCTGTGTCCAGTGCTTTCCTCTTTTCCTTTCCCCGTGACTACACCACATGCTGAGCCATTCTGAGTGCAACAGTGAAGAAGTCCTGGTCCCTAACTTCACAGAACTTCCACTCTAATTTTATGCTCCAGAATCTTGGCTCAGTCTCGCAGGACCATATTGAAGGTAAATAAAGACAGCATCATCACTTGCACACATCCAGTCTGAAAGTCTGACTGTCTAGAGCTGATGGCCAGAGCCTGGACCTAGAAAGGCCTGAAGTCACAAGCCCTCCATCCCCTGATGCCATACAGATTCCATCGAATATGCAGAAATAGCAGAACGTGTTCAACCAACATTCAAAAATAAGAATCAATCAAAAGAAATGTCATATAAAATGCTGGTTGGCACCAAAAAAAAAAAGAAAAAAAAACCCAACCATTTACCTATCTACTATGGTTTGTCCTTGGGGCAAAAGAACATGAAATTTATTTTTTTTTCAAAAAATGTTCTTTTCTATTTAAGACACAATTCGTTTTTAATTTTTTTTTTTCCTTTTTTTTAGTATTGAGCTCAGGGCCTTTCTACTGAGCTATGTTTCTAGTCCTTCTTGATTTCTTTTTATCCTCAGACAAATTCTTGCTAATATTTTAGGTTGTCTAGCTGGGCTCAAGTTTGCAAACCTCCCACCTCAGCCTCGCAGCATGATGAGATTTCAGTGTGCACAACCATACCAGGGTTAAATCACTTCATTCTCAATGGAAAGATGAATATCTTTTGCAAGAGTTAAGGTTGCTTCCAGAGATACACCATAGGCACAAGAGATGCAGTGTTAGCTTTATTTGGCTAGACATGCTTACGAAATAAAATTAGATAGTAGCTTTAAAATATATGAGGGTGCTAGGTTCAAGTAGCGTATAATGAAAAAAATCAAAGACAGAATAAGTAAAAAAGGAAAATAATTCATTTAAAAGAAATTTTGTTACACCATTGACAACTTAAAATTATTAACCTAACAAAATGATACAGGGAATCAACCAGGAAAACACTCTTACTGATACCCAAGAAAGTTAGGCAGTTTGGAATTTAAAGTTTCCTAATTTAGGCAAAATGCTCTGAGAAATTTTGCTACATTACAGGAAGAAACTTCTTTCATTTTAAAAGCAGGCAAACAAATACCCATAATAGAATGAAAAGGCAGCCTATAGGACAGAATACTAAACTCAAACAATGGTCTTTTATTCAGGGTATAAAAGAAATTGAGAAATCAACAAGATAAAGCAAGACAATCCAGTAGAAAAAATGGGCAAGCTATTGAAGCAAAAACCACAAAACAAAATATGCCAATAGCCAGTAATTGCAAGAACAAGTGTTCAACTTCACTAGTAATTGATAAAATGCAAATTAAGCCACACTGCCACCACAGCAATCACTCCAATGATCAAAATTAAACAGACTGGCAGAACCAAGTACTGGTAAGAACGAGAAGCTAAGAATTTGTATGCACTGCTTCTGGCCTACATGTATACTCACAGAGCATGCTACAAAGCTGTGTGACATTTTCTACTCAAGCTAAGCAATGCTTTGCATATAAGGACTCCAAATCCCACTGAGCAGGAATAGATGGCAAGTGCTTCCCAAGCAAAACAGCAAAAGTTCATGACATTGTTATTTGTAACAACTCAAATTGACCCCTTTGAAAGAATGTTTACAAGTAGAAAATTCAGAGGATGCACACAAAGAGGCCACCTTTGTGTTTTCTTCTGTATTCATACCAAATAATAGTAGGCAAATGAATTCATTTGGGATCTCTGGACTGCCCAAGTAACGGTAATTCCCAAGAAAGTTTGGCAGTAACAGAAAGTGAAGGCTTGGGCCAGTGACATGGCTCAGCGGACTAAAGCATCTGCTTTGGCAGAGCACAGTGGTGGGGGTTCGATTCCTGTTCTGCCATGCCGGCCCCACTCCCTGGGATGGGGGGGCTGAGATGGCAATTGAGACTAGGGGTGGTGGCATGCACCTGTAATCCTACTGCCTGGGAGGCTGAAAACAGGAGAATCACTACGAGTCTGATCTATGTAGTGAGACCCTATAGACCCTGTAGACCCTGTCCTAAATTCATAAAAAAATAATGTGAAGACTTAAACAGATGTGTAACTAGAAACAACAAACTGGCTTGGCTTATTGTTTTCACAAAGTTCATACTTGTTTAAGAATTTGCAGGCTGGGGATATATCTCAGAGGCACAAGTACCTGCCTGGCAAAAATAAGGTTCCGAGTCCATCCTCATTAACAAAAACAAATAAAAATAAGAATCTGCTAATTATCCAAAAAGGAAAGAAAGACAAATGATTTTTCAGGAGTGTATGTGGACTATTTTCATGGTGTGTTTTGATGAAACTAACTCAAAAGAGAGGGAAGAAATCACCAAGCCTTTGCCAAAATCTTAAGTTTCTTCAGAAGCTGGGAGCAATTAAACGTTTTGAGCATTTAAGCAAGAGCCTGGGACACATTAATGTTGAATAAATAAATGAGAGGGGAAGGGAAGGAAGGAAATAGCTCAGGCAAGTTAGGTTCCTGAATAAAGGAAGAAGTTAGGAAGAATCAATAATAATTCCTGGCTTCAGGCAAGGATGGAACAAAGATTCTTTCTAATCATGGAAATAAATCTGACTCAGATTCCAAGTTGTGAAACATACAAAAACCTGAGTTGCTTTCGTTAAACCACAGAGTAGAAAACTGAAGTCTTGCTATCACAGTATTGATGCCTCCAAAGACTTTTAAAAATACCTTTTAGATATAGAAAGATCAATCTATTGACAAGTCTAAAGCATATTTTCCTTCAGTATGAGGGAAGTTTAAATGTATTAATTCGATGATTTTCAAAAATAAAAATCCATAATAGATAGCACTGAAATTATGACCTTGTGAATTGGTAAATTCATTAATATATGTTTATTGTATACCTACTATGTGCCCGCCAGTAGTTAAGAGGTGAAATACACAAAGATGGTACCACAAAGGAGTGACGAAGGCACTGGACATGTGAATTGAGCAATGAGGAAGATTGGCTTTTCAGCTTTACTTCCAAGGAGAAAGGTCCATGTTGAGTTGACTGCTTCACTGATAGGTGCTATCCTTCAGTGTGTGCATGTGTGCATGCACGTGCGTGTGCACGTGTGTATGTGTGTGTGTGTGTGTGTGTGTGTGTTGTGTTATTGAGGACAGAAATCAGTGCCTTCACACTAAGCTACATCCCCTGGCCATTTAAGATTTTGTGAAACAGAGCCTCACTAATTCACTAAGTTGCCCAGGTTGAGCTCAAGCTGTATTCCTCCTGTCTTCTCTTCCCTGAGTTCTGGGATTGCAGGTGTGACACACCACACCCAGCTGTTCTCCATTTCTGACAAAAAGCAGGCTTCTTGTTCAGTATCTACTAATAGCAACAAATCTAAACTATTATTGGACAGTATTTTGTTTCAATGTAGCTTGTTTTAAAAGTGACCTATTTATATAAGATGATCCTGGTTTTATTTACTTTATGTTTTGTTTTGTTCTTTGTTTTTTATTTTTTAATGTTTTTGTATTTAGCACAGGGTCTCACTACACAACTCGGACTTGTAGTGATCTTCCTGTTTTCAGCTTCCCAAGCACTGGGATTATGGGTGCATGCCACTGCGCCCAGTCTCAGTCACCATCTCAGTGTGCCCTGGGGGTAGGGCCAGCACTGCACACCGGGGATGGAACCCCAGTCCCTGCATCTGCTTAAAAAGGCACTTTAATCTGTTGAACTATCTGTCCAGCCCTGCTGGTTTTGAATGTATGTAAGAAGTTTTATTTTAAGATAAATTCATCTAAGAAAAAAGTAGATTTAAGGCAAGATACAAATAATAATACAAGTAGTACACAGAGTTACAAACCACGAAAAGTGTTATGAAACTACCCAATGCCAGAAAACATAGACTTACACCATTCTCTAGTTTCCTGCTATTTCTAGCCCCTTCCATGCCACCAAATTCTACACTTTCCAAGCCATTACAGGATTCTGTGTTTCAGATATACTCTGTGTTATGAGCTGTGACCCAACAAATGAGACTTGTTCTACCTGGAAATATCCTTTTTCTCTCTCTTCCTCTCTGTACCCTCCCTTACCTGGCTCATAGCCATTGTTCAAGGGAACTTTCAGGTGTCACTTAAAGACACCTCTCTTGGTGCCTCCAGTGAGAACACACCTGCTAGCTACATGCTCTAATGAGGCGCTGGCTCAAGCATCAACTCCTGAGAAAAGGTCTTTTGCACAGGTGTCAGGGTACTGTTGCTGTCACATAGTGGAATTAAATATTAATCAGTGTAAACTGAATAAAGTAGAAAGTACCTTTTCACACACAGAGATTATCAATAAGGTATTGCCAAAATATGGGCTCTCATACTTTTCTAAAGCCACAGCCCTGAAAGTTTCATGGAACCTGATGTTTGCTTTCATGTGGAGCTCAGGGTGTATTGAGATTTCTGTCATGTGACTTCTGTATGGGATTCAGTTCATCACTATGCCTGTCCTTTGTCAATCATCTAAATTATGATAGGGGCTGGAGAGATGGCTCAGTGGTCTAAAGCACCTACTTAGAACAAGCTTGGCAAAGCATCAGGGACCGCGGTTCAATCCCCCAGCACCACATGCCAGCCAGCCCCGCCCCCTGGTGGGCTGAGCTGGACACACACACACACACACCACACTCTCTCTCTCTCTCTCTCTCTCTCTCTCTCTCAAAAAAAAAAAAATAAAAAAAAAAAATAAATTATGATAAATGTTCTGTGTACTCAATCATTTAATTCCTTACTCATGGAAATATTTAGGGGAAACAGCTCAGAATGCCTTTCCAGATATCCGGTTTCTCTCTGAGAGCTACAAATGTAAAGTATCCTATCAACATCCTAGAGAAGAGCAGCTTAACGTTAGTGTTTGGATAGGAGGTTGCAGTTTATGGTTCAGGTTACAGATTAGAAGCAATTATATTAAATTGTGATGAAGGGCAATATCTTTTTGAGAATAGCTTTGCATTACAGAAAACCAAGTTTAGCTCTCTGTCCTGCACTGTTGTTATCTCTGAAGCACATGGTATTATACAACACACTTGTACATTCATTTTCCCTGATAGGGAAACTACAGTTACAGTTTTGTATGCATGGATTCTCATTCTAAGAGCAAAATGAAAACTATAGAATGGATGCTGGTCTAAATAAAATGTGCTTAGTAGAAAAGTGCTGTCTTCATCCCTGTATTACCAAAGTAGAATGCAAATTGTCACAAAAGAAATGATGAAATGGACCATCCCTAATTCAAAATTCTGCATGAACATAAAGCTGTTTTAAATGGACTGTGCAAGTTGAGGAACCATCACATATAAATAATAGTACTAATAACCTTGTCTTTGATGGTTGAAGGGAGCTAATAAATAGTAACAAAAAATAAATGGCATCCAATACAGTCTCCTAAATCATGATAGTTCCAATCAGAACATCTTTATCATATAAAAAGTATAGTTCTTCTCTAAATGGGAACAGGACCAAGCTATTAACATGCACCTCACTGCATACTTCACTAGAGACAATATATCTGAAACATAATAAGTTGCTGGAGTGTTCTGATGCATGATAATGCATGGCTTCTACTTCATTATTTCTTAATGTTATGGCATTGCTGTCTAATACTGGGGTATAATGAGAAGCTTGAGATCTTATATTATCACTTAATGAAGTCCAATTAAGTATCATTAACCTTTGATCTACTTCTCATACTTGATGCACAATGAGTGGTCCTGGGAAAACTTTAAAAGGTGAACTTGGGCAAGATTAGCCAATGGATTTCTTGAGGAGTTGAAAACCCTCCCAAACCATTAAGTATTCACACCTGAAACAATAAGGTAGGTGATCCTATTGATTGACAATAAAACTTCATACATATACCTCAGGCCAAATGCATTGAATATTGCAGCATGATAATTATTTGAGAGAGCTGGTTGACCAGCTAATAGTAAACATAGCTTTGATGATTTATTGCTTTAACCTCTTATGTATGAATCTCATGATCTTAAACACTCTCAACTTGATCTCACTGTCTTTGTTACTTTTCTCTCCTTCCCAGGACAAAATAACTGGCATCTACAAGTTAAGGGAAAAAAGGTGTATTGAGCTCATAGTTTGTAGAGGGTTTGATCATAAGCAGCTAGCTCCAAGGAAGCACAGCAGACAAGGGCCAAAGAGTTAGTTCATGGCAGGCAGAGGGACAAAGCAAGCAAGGGATCCAAAGCAAGAAAGCAAGGGACAAGACAATCCTTTTTTTGTCCCCTATATCTATCCAGGCTACTAGGATTAGAGCAGTGCCGAGGCAATCAGTGGGCTGACTTAATAGTCACCATTCCTTAATCCTAGCATTGCACCATGAATAAGTCACAAACTCTAGATTTAGCCATCTCTAAAAAGCCGCAGCTCTAACTGTGAGGCTTTGGAGGAACATCTAGACACAAGCCACCATACTTACCCATACATATTGTTGTCGTATGCATGAAATATACACACAAAAAGGAATATAAAATATACACAAAGCATGTTATTACTAAGCATATAATTACTAAGTAAAACATATAACTGGTAAAAACTGCATGCTATTACTAATTAAAAAAGTAAATTTGCTTAAATTGCTAATGTGTATCATGAATAAATCAATATATTTTATATAAGATTTATAAGACCTTCAGGTCTACATAAGGAGAGGGTTTAAAGGCTATAAGATATGACATTAAACATCATTAAAATAGGCATGTGAATATTGCTAAGAAATTTATAAGGAGGTAAGAGATGTAGCTCAATGTTAGAGGGCTTCTCTAGCATGTGTGAGCCATTTGGTTAAATCTTCAGTTATCAGTCACACGGAAATATATCTCTAAAATGATATTTAATGTTATTTGGGTAAATATGAAAAATTCTGTATTTTATAGGGTGAAAGAAATTAAGTAATGACAAAAGCACCAGTTGAATAAAGAACCTAGCACTAGTAACTCCCTACTCCATTTCTAATACTTCAATATCTTGAATTGTTATTCTTGAACAAAACACTATAATTTACTATGCATCTCTTAAAACATAAATGTCCCAGCTCAGAAACTGAAGATGTCATGCAGAACATTCCCCATCTTGTTCATTTTGTCTCCACGTTATGCACAATGACTGGTTAAACACAGAGACTGTTACAGAGCTCAATGCACTCAGAATTGGAGGGATTGTTTACCAACCAAGAAAGAGGTGTAGGGCGACCTACTAAGGGTTGCACAGCTTATCACTACAAACTCTTATCAAGATTTTTGAAGGCTGTGCTTCCCCCCTGCTCAGCTTTTCTCCTAATTCAGATGTTACCCTTGGTTACAGATGAAAGAGATGCCATTCCACTCTTTCTGTTGTACCAAGAAAAACCCATTCCAACTCATCTCCTTTTGGAGTGTGGCATCCTTGCAATTTGCCAACAGTTTTCACATTTTTTTGTGTGTGTGTCTGAGACACACTTTTGATAACCAAAGCACTTGGCAAGGCAACTGAAGGGATTGTAAGAAGCATAAACAACATATCATCTGCTGCTTAACCATGAGGACATGTGCTGAGCACTGTGATATTATATAATTTGTGCTTGTGAGAATATCATGGTTTGTATTCATGCAAATCTGGAGAGTACAGGATGGTAAAGCAACAGGGCTTCTAGGTATAACCACGAGATGCAATAAACATAAGATCTACAAGGCTGTTGTTGGCATAACATGGTGTACTTCTGTGCAATCAACTTTTGTATAAGTTATTTTGGTATCAGAAATATGGACGAAAAGTCTCATAATATATAAAGCAGTAATAGAACAGTTTTTCATCATTTTCAATAAATTTGTACTGTATCTAATTATTTGCACTATAGTTTCGCAGGGCTGGAAGTGCAATAGACTTGTTTATGCAAGCACCAGTATGAATACACGAGTAATGTGTGATACAGGACTATGATTTTTTTTTTTAAAGGTAAAGGTTAATGGTGACACTGAGTTAACCATAGCCACTTAAGACACACTGCATGCCTGTAAGATATTTCTTCTGTTCCTTTTTTTTGTATTTTTTTGTATTTTTTTAGGGAAGTGTCTACAGGGTGTTCACGGTCTCACTACTAGATCGAACTTGTAGTGATCCGCCTGTTTACAGCCTCCCAGGAGCTGGTATTAAAAGTCGGGTGCCACCACGCTGTTTCAATTGCTGTCTCAGCGTACCACAGGTTCCGGCCCCGCACAGCAGGCCCAGAAAGCAAACCCCTGACCCCTGAGCCTGCTTGCAGGTGCTGTAATCCGTTGAGCTATTTGGCTGGCCTTTTTGTGTGTGTGCAGGGTTTTACTACGCAGCTTGGATGAAACTCGGACTTGTAGTGATTTCTACCTCCCTAGTGCTGGGATTACAGGCAAGCGCCACCATACCCGAACTCCATCGTTGGCTCAGCATGCCCAGGGGCGGGGCTGGCACGGCATGTGGTGCCAGGGATGGAACCCTGGCCCCCCTGAACTTACCTAAGTGCTTAGTCTGCTGAGCTATACCGCCGGCCCTCAGAACTACAATTTGTATGGTGTTACTAAGTTGTGAGAACTCTTTAGCTCTGCTATACTATTATGGGGCACCCATTTACATGTGATTCATCATTGACCAAAATGTCATTATATGTGTCAGTTTTAATTTAAAAATAATAATCATATAAACAACATACTATAATATAATAGTGTTTCATAACAGTTGACTCACCAGCAGGTCCTCTTAATTTATCTCATATATACTGATTGGCTCTAGTATTATTTGTTACTCTAGAATTGCATAGTGGGAACAGAAATTTCACTGCCTTTATGTGGAATCCTGAGGAAAATTTCTAGTATATTCTAGTCAGTGCAACACCTGTCTCTGGATTATGACATAGTATTTATCTCCTGTAGTGTAACAAGTTATTCTAGCATCCAATAGCTTATTACACAATTTCTTTGAGTCAGTAATACGGGTACAATTTAGCTGGGTTCTCTTCCTTGGGGTCTCTAACAAAGATATAATGGAAATGTTGGCCCAGGGTTGTGGTCTCCACTCTAAGATCAATTCTGCTCATTTACGTGATTGGCAGGAATCTGTTCTGATAGCATTTGGACCTAGGGATGTCATTCTACAGGGGCTGTTGCCCCTTACTGTGTATGCCCACCACCCACCAGGCTGGCTGCTTGCTTCCTGAAAGCACGTAGAGCAGGCGCAGAGAGGGCATCAGCGATATGGGAGCCATAATCTTCTATGGTCACATCTAGAAAGTGTCATGCCTTGCTTCTGCTGCATTCTGTTTATTTTCCTTTAAAGAAGAGAGTCATTAAGTCTAACCCCCACAAGGGGAGGAGATAGACAAAGGGAAGAAAACAAAAAAAGGATCACTAAGGACTGTTTTAGAAGCTACCTCCCATGTTATTGTTCTGATGATCACAGAAATCAATAAGGCATACAAGATGCAAATAAAAATGAGTGGCAAGACCTATGGCAAACAAGGGAACCTATGTCACCTCTAGAAGGGATGGACTTTCTTGGCTATTGTTGAGTTTTACCAATCAGGATATTTCAAAGAAAAATGGAAAATTACAGTTGTTCCCTAAACCACTTGAACTTCTCATGTGGGAACAACATGGCCTGATGAAACAGAACTTGCTTACAGGCACGTCTTTATCCTTCATTGCATCCTTTAGCTCTTAGTTTCTATAAGCCATCTAGCTCTATCATCCCAATTTGCAACCAAAAACCCAGCCCACCATGAGTTTGACAGTTATAACTGACATATGATATCGTTTAGGCAAGAGTCTTGTGTATGGATCAGGCTTTGATGTATTCAGGTTGACTTCCTTGTAGTGTCTAACCATACATGATGATTTCTTTGCATCCATTTACACATTCATACAGAATCTAGTCATGAAGATGGCATGATTGTCTTTCAACATGTGAAACATCCGTTGAAGCTAAGTGGCCTTATTTGACTTCAAACCCAACCCAAGGTCAACTGTTTCCTAATCTCTACATGTATATTCTCCAGCTCATTTGTTGGAGTAATTAATAAATGGAAAATTATAACACTGTTGGGCCAATCAAGAAGAAGCAAACTAGGTAACATTTCCTTGAAAACTTTACAGAGAATACATTTTCTGTATTCTCTAGGGCTGGAGTTGCAAATAAGAAATACTTGAGTAAGGCACTAGATAAGTGCTTATTGTTATATTATCATTTAATAATTTAGCAATGCATAAAATGCAAAATAGGAAAACCTTCCATTTAACTTTTACATCTTCTCTAAAAATGCAGGTCAGTATGAAATGAGAAAAATAGAAAATAAAATAAACAAGAACACCATACTAACCAAAAAATTCCAGTGAGTTTCTGAATTCTGGTTTCATTCTGTGATAGCTATGCATTTAAATTAAGTTCTAAAGGTCATTTAATAATACAGGGTTGAAACAAGACTAAAAATATTTTCTACCTAGAGAGTAGAAAATCAGTGAAATATGCTGATCTGCTAACTATCCTTGAATTTTAAATTTAAAAATACCAAAAGAATTTTTTGTGCAGGAGAAGTGGGAAGATGTAAAGTATAGTTTTCCTGGAAGTGAGCAAGTTATAACCTAATGAAATTATGAATATTGGTATGCATTTTGAAATAGCAGTAATGCAGTCTTGAGTGGTTCTGCTATAAAAAGTGGCTCTCACTTGCCAGCTAAGTGACTATGGGCGTCATCCTCTCTTTTCTTTCATAGGTTGATAACGAAACCTTCTTATACCTAAGAATTCATCACAGATCGTACAGATAACAAAATATCCCCCAGCACAGGTGAGTTTGTAGTTTCTTTGAGTTAATAGGAAGTCTCCCTGAGACTCTAGGGACTCTTTTCAAGCCTTTCTCCAGAGACCCCCTTGAAGAAACTCCTTAAATTGCACACATGTCATTTCTTCTAGGGCTTCTCACAATGTTCTAAATGGAACTAATACTCTTTGCATGAAGAAAGCCTGTGCTACTTTGCCTCTTTCACACTTTCCAAGGTAATCACATCTTATATGTGACCCACCTTATGATTCAGCCAACTGGCCATTTTCCCTATCATTGAGAATCCCAAACTCTTTTCCTCTGGGTGTGGGGGGATCTGTTCTTTTATCCTGCAGTGCTATTCTGTGATTTAGTCTTTTAATTATTCTTTATCTGTTAGGCCTCAGATTTATAGAACCCTCCTCTTGGAAGTCTTCCTTGAACACTCTGCATTACCACTCCTGTCCATCTCCTGATTGCTAATTTCCATCTTGATCTCTTGTTTGCTTCCTCCTTATAAAAATGAATGGTTACTTTATTTCTGTGTTAACTTTTTGGATCTGCTTCTTGCACTATGATGAAGCCAATCCTGATCAGCACCACATCTAGCACCTAATCAGAGTGGCTAGTACAGTAGAAACAACTGTTTGCACTGTGTATGACCTGCCTTATGATTCAGCTGACTGGCCAACAATACAGTGAACATTTAAATTTTAAAATTCTCCATTATAGCAAAAGACATATCATCATTAAGCCTCCTCAGAACCCTTCCCCTTACTTCAACCACACTTACCCCTCTGTCCTGGCCACTTTCTAAAGCAGTTCTGGGATTCCTCTTTCATAAATATCTTCATTTGCCCTGACATGGCTGCTGGTATTCCCTGAATGGACTCAAAACATTTACCTTTCATGACTTTACAGATAGGCCAGCAGTGGTATGGTGCCAGGTCTACTGAACAGATGGATGAAGACATACTGCAATATTTTCTCAGTCTGCCTTTCCATTAAATGGTATTTGGCAGCAGCATTCACTGTATTTTTGATTACACCTCATAATGGCATTATTGAAAGAGAACTTCCAAACTGCTTCAGAAAGTGGGCCAAGACTGCTAGGTCAAGAATGATGTGCTCCAGGTGAGGAGGAGAGCTTTTAGTGGGATTAATGGCAATGTCTTTTACTTTTTTTAAGAAAATAAATAAACCTACATCATATAGGTTTGATCACACAGGGATTTCATGAGTGAGTGAATGCATAAGTAAATGACAAATTAAAACATCATTAAAAAAAGTCATTTCAGTCAGGCCACTGAACACTTTTTATAATTGTAGCTGTCATGTGCCAGGTCCTGTGCTTTTCAGGGCTAGCTTCTTCAACTTTATAACTGTATGCACATTCATATGATAGAAAAAGAAACTGAAGCTCAAGCATATTGAGTCAAAGCCCAGACAGATAGTAAAAGCAGCAGGAAGAGTGTTTGAACCCAGCTCCTTTCTGCTCCAGAGTCTCAGTTTGTAACTATTACACACCCCATTAGTAGTAAATACCTTGCTGAAAATCAGGAGCTTCTAATTGTTTAGATTGGGACTACATTTTAGTTAACTGCCTAAAACCACATTTAAACTTGCACCCCAGATGGCAATGTATCTGATCACAAATTAACTGTAATAGGAATTCACTCTTGATTACTACAGCTAGAAGTCTCAGGACAGCAAGTCTGTCTGTGCAAAAGAGCAAGGTGAAATGAAAGGATCTGAGGAAGCGTCGAATCCCAGGACATTTTCAATTAGGTCCTCTCCTTAGTCGCTAGCCCTGTGGCCACATCTAAGAGAAGTCAAATGGGAATAGTGGTTTTCTAAATGAGCAAGATCTATGGTTTTTTGAGAATGGATGTTGATTTACAAATTAAATATCCCAGAGCATTTTGAGGCAATGTGCCTAAGTGTCTATTTGACAGAAATATAAAGGCAACTAAGGAATTAGCTGCATCCTACATTGATGAGATGTTACCATTTCTGCCTAATTAGAATGACTTTTTGTTTTAATTGCATCCCTCTGCACAATTGTCCCCATTCATGTAGCATAAACAGGGACACCATCCAAGTTACTGCAATATTTACAGTCTGAATGAGGTCTATGAAGACACTGGTGAAAATTCCAGATTCTGATGATCATCAGTGTATAAAAAATCTTAATTTAAATGCCACCAAGAATCAGATGAACAGTATAATGAATCATAAACAACCAAATTAATTTCTCTCCACTTTCCTCCCAGATCTGGCAAACAATCTACTCCCAGGTTGAGCTTTTGTGCTGAGTTTCATCCCAGAGTACAACTTTACAGCAGAGATATAAACCCTGAAATTGCTGATGCAGCCTTAATTATAGCTATGCTGGTGACATCGTCCTAATGAACTCTTTGCAATTTTATGTGGCCTGGACATCCCAGAAGGAGCATTGTGAAAATGTAGTGGGATATTTTTGGTATGGAGAAATGGTAAATATATATGCATGCAAATATAAGTTATGTAAATTCTAATGAGTAAGGTATCAGAATGAAATAACAATTGTCATTATACAAACTGTTCCAAATAGGGCAAATGTACCAAATTTAAAAAAAATGCATCAAGTTTCAATGGGAGACTAAATGAACTATAAACTCTTCTTATATTTATATTATTTTCTCTACTGCCATAGATAACAGCAATTCAACTTCAACCCAAAATACCAACCACCACTTTTAAGTCCCATGCAAACCAATACTTCTCTAATGTAATTTGATTGACGAGCACAATCCAGGTAAAATTCAGTTTCATTCTACTGAACTAGAGTGGGGTCTTTCTGTATTTTTCACAAGGTCTTTGTTATGGTTTGTCTGTTAACCCTCAAAGCTCCCTGCAGTCATGGGGCAGACTTCTACAGTTTGAGATTAATTCATGATCTCATGCTTGGATTATAGGTGTGAATGCTGCTGGGATGTGTATGAGTGTTACACTCCAGCCTGGGGCAGGGAGCCTGAATGCAACATAAGGGAGACAGACTCACTCTCCGTTGCCACTGCTGCTGCTGCTCCTCCCTTTTACCTTTGCTATTTGCTATTTTCTGGAGCCATGAATGGCTGCCCTCTGCCCTGTGCCACTCTGCCTTGAGCCAGTAGTATGGACTGAAACCTCCACTAAATGTGAGCTCAATTAACCTTTCCTTCCTTTTTTTTTTTTTTCGGAACCGGGGATTGAACTCAGGCCCTTGTACTTGCCAGGGAAGCACTTATTCCACTGAGTTATCTCCCCGGCCCCAACCTTTCCTTCCTTAATTTTGGGTGTCGGATATTTTGTCGCAAGAAGGAGAGAAAAGTAATAGGCAGTCTTTGTCCCTATTATCATTTGTAAAGGAATTTCTATAAGCTGGGACTAAGGGGAGGGTAGTAATATCAATTCTCCAAGATGACTGTGCAGTAATTGTTATGCATGTATTATGGAATATACTTTTGATACATCTATATTGGTGATGTTTTAGTTATTATCACACTCTTTATATAGCATTCAGAGAAAAACTACTTTGAAAATAAAATGAGTGACAACATATTCACACAAAGAGTGTGTCCTTTTTTTTTTTTTGGTGGCACCAGGGAGTGATATCAGGACCTTGTGCTTCCAGGAAGGACTTATTTCACTGAGCTATCTCCCTGGCCCAAAATGTGCCTTTTTGAAAGTTAGAGATATGATGTTTTAAAAATCAAATGTCCTACAACTTTGTTACCAAAGTATTCTGTCAGTCGTGGTCTTAGTATTGTTTTAAAACTCCAAGTCTTCCAGAAATCAATGATGTTAAAAATGTGGGAATCATTCTTTAACATGAAAAGAATTTAAAGAAAGCAATATAACACACCACCAGCTGAGCAGAAGGGACCCTGAGAAAGCTAACATGACAAAGAAAGGAAAGGAAAACAAGCAATATAACACAACACCAGTTGAGCAGAAGGGACCCTGAGAAAGCTAGGTCAGTTCCAGATAACACAGAGGAAGCAAAAGTCAAATGCTCGTAGTATACAGCCACATTCTATAAATGAACTCTGTGAGGAGGACAAGCCTTGGCTTTTTCCAAGTTGTGTAAGTGCTTGAGGTTTTCAGAACACAGAGAAATCCTGTGCAAATGTGTGGATCATATACATCTAAAATCTACTAAAAGATAGATGAGAGAGAGAGAGAGAGAGAGAGAGAGAGAGAGAGAGAGAGAGAGAGAGACTGACCAACCCTTCTGGGCCATGCTCCAGGAGAACCCACCTCAGTACTAGGCCCCATCTTCTAACATCACATTTAGGCATAAAATCACCTCCCAAAAGCCCCATCCATGAACACATGAAGCACCTCCCAAACACCTCATCCATGAACACATGAGGCTAGATTTAACCCATAAGAATACCTTCCACCCTTTCTCCAACTGTAAAATATAGTAAGAAGGCTTTCTCCTGCCAAAGCCTAGACACTGATCTTCAGTTTCTCAACCTTGGGAACTGTGAGAAAACCAGTCTGTGCTCTTTATAACTTGCCTAGTTGATGGTATTCTGCTATAGTAGCACAAAAGGGTTACAATGATGGGGAACTTTTTTGAACTTTCAATGATAAAAAACAGACTGCTATGGTTCCTGTGCCATAGGCTTGCCGCCTGTGGATGGAGACAATGTTTTTTTGCAATGTAAGGATATTTGTTACCTTTAAGAAAAGTCTGAGGAGTTTATAAAGATGGGAGGAGTCTGAGCTTAGAGTGAGAAAATATCATAGAAGGAATATTAGGTCACATTCTATGAAAGGAGCTCCTAATTTACACTCTGGAAACATAGGAAACATGAATGAATAAACATAAGCACAGAACACTTCTTTTAGTAAGCCTGATAAATTTGCTCAAAAGGTGTAGTTGTATTCAAATGTCCTGAGGTTTAAAAATCAACCAGTAAAAATATGAAGAGACCACATAAGTGCTGCAGAGAAATGAATATATCCTGTCATATTTAAGGGATGAATTACATCTTGAACTTGTCAGAAAATACATATATTTCTGGGTGTAAACTGCCACTTGAGTATTTGCAAAGTGGTTTTTGAATGACTTGTGTGATCCACAACTCTGACATTATATCAGATGGAATGCAATGATGCAATGGTGGCACTCTAACTGGAATTCTGTGCACTTAAGGTCCATGATGCTACATTTTATCTCTCAATTGCCATGCAATTGTTTTGGGAAGGGGACTTATGGAGAAGCTTCAAGGTAAACATTTAAAAGTCATAAAGGATTGGATTTAAACAGAAGGGCCCATCCTATACAGGGTCTTTAGAGTGATATAGTTGAAAGAAACTTTAGAAATCATTTAGTGAAACATTGCATGATATGTAAAATAGATAAAATCAGATTTATGCTGGTTAAGGTGGCTCATTTTCTTGGCCTCTTATATTTTCCCCGTCATTTTCTAACCTTTACAGACACCTAAAATGATACCCTGGAGCAAAGTGCTGCACTACTTGTGTGCGTACATTTTGCCCTAGAATGTGAAATCGTGCTTGTCTATAGTTAAAACTCAAGCAGTGTTCTTTTTCCTATGCAGTTGCATTGCATCACGATATTTTACTGTCCTAACTGATGTCTCCATACTGTCGATAATGATTTTTAGCTGAAGCAACTTTTCTTAATGTACATTCTTGAGCTATGATTTTGTAGCTTTGTTCTGGCTCCTGAATTCAGATTACTACATTCATACAAATGTCTATGATTCCAATGACATATGATGGAAGAATTGGAAAGGTCTTTATTTTACAATTTTATTTATGTATTTGGTACAGGGCCTTGCTATGAACCTTGGACTCATAGTGATCCTCCCATCTCAGCCTCTCCAGCCCTGAGATTACATGCATGCACCAATACACCTGGCTTCAGGGCCAGCACACTGCCCCTGGCGAATGGTACTGGAAATCAAATCCAGGCCCTTGTTCTTGCCAGGTAGGCTCTTAGACCACTGAACTATCTCCCTAGCCTCTGAAAGTTCTTCTTAAAGACAGCTTTATTGAGAATTATTCAAACATCATAAAATTCATAGTACATAGTTCAATAAATTTTAGTATAGTCATGCATTTTTGAAACGATTAGCAATTTTTAAATTTTATTTCATTCTAAAAAGAAATTCCATATCATTGAGTATAGCAATCACTTCCAATTTTTTGCCACATTTGGCCCCTGGAAACTACCAGTCTATTTTCTCTCTATAGAGTCTCCCACTGTCAGTCATTTTGTACATATAACTGTGTGTCATGTATTGTGATTGGCTTCATTCATTCACTATGTTTCCCAGTGTTATCCATGTTGTAGTGGGTATCAGTAGATCATTATTTTATGGCCAACTTTACATTCCAGTGATAAATTCCAATTTATCATGCTCTTTTTTAAAATCATCTTTTATATATGTTTCTGGCTTCTGTTAACCAGATTTTGTGGAAACATTTTCTACATATTTTGATAAGGGAGAGTGTTCTTTGATTTTAGTTTTTTATTTTTATTTTTAAAACAAATTTTGAAAAATTAAAATAATGGAATAAAATTTGTCTTTATTTGGATTTAGCTCCAGCATCACACTGGTCTCAGAGAATGGGTTGGGAAATACAAATTTCTTTTATGTTTTCTTGGAAAATTTTTGAAATATTTTTATTTTTAAAAAGGTTGGACAAAATTTACTAGTGAAATCATATAAACTTGAATTTTTCTTTCTGTATAAAAGTTTGAATATCAATTTAAAACATTGAGATACCATCTTACTCCAGAAACAGTAGCTAACATCAAAAAACTAATATTACAAACACTTCTGAGGATGTGGGGAGAAAGGAACTGTTCTATACTGCTAGTGGAAATGTAAATTAATATAGCCACCATGGAAATCATTGTGAAGATTCCTCAAAGACTAAAAATAGGAATTCCATTTGACCCAGCTGTCCTTCTCCTAGATATCTTTCCAAGAGTGAAAAATCATCATTTTACAAGGATACACACCTACCCATGTTTTCTTCAGCACAATTTATAATAGCTAAGACTTGAAAACAGCATACATATCCATCAACAAATGGGTATAAAATGCGGTATTTATATATAATGTAAAACTACACTGGCACAAAGATAAACTTAAGGCATTCATAGATAAATGGATGCAACTTGACATTATGTTGGGTGAAATAAGTTAGGTACATACACTTAAGTATTTTATAGTTTTGCTTTATTTATATATGTGGTTTTACTCATATAGTTTACTTATGTACATACTATATATTATATATGGATATATTATATATATGGATATATTATATATGGATATTATATATATAGAAAGAGAGAGAGAGAGAGAATTAGAAGAGGGATAAATAAGAAGCACAGAGAAGTTTAAATACTTCCCCAATTACCTATTCTATCATTTCAAATATATTTTGTTATGTTATGCTAGTTTGTTTCATTTTTTATTAATTTTAGTGAGAAACAAATAGCAATGAGACAGTTTCAAAATCAATTAGTAGGGAAGTTTCAATAATTAATACATTACATATTATTGTCTTCATAGTGGTTATTCATAGTACAAGATGCAGACATGATATCCTGTCCAAATGCTACTACTGTAAATCTTTCTTCTTTAAATTAAGAGAAAGTAGCTATATATCTATCCTAACTATTTTGTACATATAGCTACAAAGTGGTCCTTCAATTGTTTGTTTGTTTGTTTGTTTTTTCCAATTTGGCTTTCCTTTATTGGAAATAAAATCATCCCACCCAACAGAGTGTTATTTCTGGAAAGTACTTGCAAATAGCAGCCAGAAAGTGCTCATATGTCCTCTTTTAGAAACAAAACATGAAAAGTATAATAATAAAGTAATTGATTTTTTTTAAGCACAAAATTCAAGAATTCCAAATATCGGTCACAGAAGCTATTTGGAGGGCTTCAACGCATAGTTAAGTTTCTTTTTTTTTCCATAATTTTATTGATAAACAAATAACAATGAGACAGTTTCAAATCAAATTGGTAGGAAAGTTTCAATAATTAACACATTGCATACATTCCTCCCATTGGTTAATTGCCGTACAAGATGCGGACATGAAATCCTATTTAAAAACACCATTAGAACAAATCACTCTACTCATTAAGAGAATGCAACTATATATCTATCCTAACCACTTTGAATACACAGATACAAAATGGACATTCATCTGTATACTCTTTTTTTGTTAAGTTCCATTATTTGAATATTATAGGTGTGCTAATTCAGCAAAATAATCTAAAGCCATGCTGTTATGTTGAGCTGTAGGGGACTCAGGTCAACAATTTCTGACATTGCCAGTGAAGCAGAAGACCCAATACTATTATGGACTATTGAACTCTTTTAGATTATTTTGCTGAGTGGTCCTTCAATTGTATGCCCTTTTTTGTTTATTTTTGTCAGAGATGGGTATTCCATTGCCATTTAAGTATTGTAGGTGCATGAATTCAGCAAACTAATCCAATATAGTTAGCTTATCAGTACTTGATGGAAAATACCTGTTCCATGTAATGTCTAAGATGTTTGATATTCAGACAGATAGTGAGGTTCAACTCAACTGCCTATGTTATAGGGTGATAATATCATTAAGCTTCTCTTCTGGAGAGTTAACAACTTAAGTTTGCAGACCAAAAATTAGAGAAAAAATGGGCTGCAAGGACAGCCAACAGTTTGGCCCTAGCCTTTTAAGGTCAGTGAGGACTCAGGACATAGGAGAACCTGTACTGTAACATCCTATAACTCAGTTGTGTCCCAAATTTTCTGATCAAGGAGATTATGGCTCCAAAGAGGAAAGTGATTGATGATGTAGAGTGTGCCTAAGAAGAGTCACATGGAGAGAATACATTCTCTTAGGCTTTCACAGAGCCTAAGAGCAAATTGGTCAAGCAATGGCCATAACTCGTCTACATGGCTGACACTGATGAAGGATCTAAAAAATGTGGTACAGCACTTCAGGGTAAATCCTGAGGGGATTTGACTGACCTTGTCAGATACAAAAGTTACATTTCTTGTTATATAGATCTTGCTTTATCTTGGTCTTAACCATCCAGCAGAAAAGTTTAAAAATGAAGTATAAAAAGTAAAGCCATATTAATATGCTGAGCTGTAAAAGGCACAAGTCAATAACTTCTGATATTGCCAGTCCTACAGAAAACCCACTACTATTATGCACTAGTTTATTTCATTTTCACTACTAGTTTATCTTACTTGATTGAAAAGAAAGTTGTATGCTATTATCTGCTTTTGTTTCTTTTTTACAAAAATCACTTTGTTCTATGTCTTATATCCTGAGTCACTACTTTGAAGATAATGATACAGAGTGTATTAGCTATTGCTATTCTCTTACTATTTTTGTTTTATTTTTTTCAGATAATAATTAAAAAAAGATATGGGATTAACATACGGATAGTAAAAGGAATGAGGGCCGGCGAGATAGCTCAGCAGACTAAGAGCCTGTTTAGGCAAGCTCACTCAGTGACTGGGTTAAATCCCCAGTACTGCATGGCATGCTGGCCCCGCCCTTGGACATACTGAGCCAGACTGAGTCTGGGTGTGGTGGCACATGCCTGTAATCCCAGCATTGAGGAGGCTGAAAACAGGAGGATCACTATGAATCCAAGCTGCATAGTGAGACCTTGTACCAAATACACAAAAGAAAGAAAGGAAGAAAGGAAGGAAGGAAGGAAGGAAGGAAGGAAGGAAGGAAGGAAGGAAGAAAGAAAGAAAGGAAGAAAGAAAGAAAGAAAGGAAAGAAAGAAGAAGTATTATTCTATCTACTGAGCACAGAGCAAAAAGTGAAGACTAGGGGGAAGTTAGACTTGTTCTATCAGAACACTGTGGTGTTGTCAGTAGACACATGTGCCTTATCAAAGCCTGAGCAATTGATTGGTTCAAGTCATTTAAGGAAACTGCTGTATAGTCAATAGTTGACCTCCAAACTAATTAAACAAAGCCTCCATGGGAGGCCGGCCACAAAGCTCAGCTGACAAAAGCACTTGCTTTACATTTTGGTGTTGCAGTTGGTGTTTTTTTTTTATATTTGACTGTTTAGTGAGTGGGCTGAGTGAATTCTGGTGTTTTGTGTGTATTTGTGTGTGTGTATGTGTGTGTGTGTGTGTGTGTGTGTGTATGTGTGTGTGTGTGTGGTTTCTATCCATGAATTTTTTTTTGTTTTTTAATGTATTTAGTACAGGGTCTACAGTGTCTCACCACACAGATCAGACTTGTAGTGATCCTCCTGTTTTCAGCTTCCCAAGTGCTGGGATTACAGGCATGTGCCAACATGCCCAGTCTCAATCAATGTCTCACCCTTGGGGGCTGGCCTAGCTTGTGGTACCAGAGATCAAACCCCAGCTCCTTTACTCTGCCTGAGCAGGTGCTTTAGTCAGCTGAACTATCTGGCCAGCCTCCCATGGAGATTTTGTTTAAGTAGTTTGGAGGTCAACTCTTGACTGTACAACAGTTTCCTTAAATGACTTGAACCAATCAGTGGCTCAGGCTTTGATAAGGTACATGTGTCTACTGGCAACACCTCAGTGTTCTGATAAAACAGAACTAAGACTTCCCCCTATTCTTCACTTTTTGCTTTGTGCTCAGCCTCACTGCCCAGAAGTTAAATCTTTGGGCCTTCTCAGTTTATTTATAGGCATGAGTACATAAACTCATTGTCTTCTGGGTTACCAGAAGCACTTCAGAGCACTTCTGCTCAGTGACACAGCTTTTCCTTTGAAGATTTTTGGTCAGCCCCTTTCTTGTTTATCTCATTTGTATCATGGCCTTAGAGAGCTGTAAAGTTAAACAACTGCAGCTGATTGTTTTTGCAAATACCCCAGGGATACAGCTGCTTGCACAGAAAGATCCAAGTCACATTGTATTAAGCAAGCCCTGAAACCAGGGCATTTCTAGGAAGTACTGACCAAGCAATTCAGTGAACCTTCTTGGGAGATGGGGCTTTTGGGAAGCCCTCAAGTAGTTGCTGTACCACAGTTTTAACTTGTAGCATGGTTGAAGGAAAAAGATGGCACAAATAAGGAAAGTTAAAATGACATAAACTCTGCTCTTCTTATTGATATTAAATTGGGTTTTTTAAATAAATACTTCACAAATTTTTATAAGTTTTTAATTTCCAGAGCTGTATAAAAGTTAGTGTTAAGAATTTTGCAAGACTTTATGGAAAATCCACTACTATTATGGACTACTGGACTATACTGGGAGATTCTGCTGAGTTCAAGCACCTACAATATTTAAATGACAATGGAATGCTCTTCTCTGACAAAACTAACCAAAAAATTGGGATAGAAATGAACGACCCTTTTATATCTGTATACTCAAAATAGTTAGGATAGATATATAGCTCCATTCTCTTAATTCAATAAATAGAGAGGTTTGTTCTAATAGTGTTCGAGGCAGGTTATCATGTCTGCATCGTGTACAATGAATAACCACTAAGACAACAATATGTAATGTACTCATTAGTGAAAATGTGCCAGTAATTGCTTGTGAAACTGTCTCATTGATATTTGTTCCTCAATGAAATTATTATTTTAAAAAAGAATTTTGCAAGACTCTTTGCTTTTATGGCCAAACAGGTTTTGGCAGTCCTTCTTCCACTGTTCTGGAAAGACTTCCTGAAAGCTCTTTTTCAACCTTGACAGCACTCTACCTTTTCTGTAAGTGGCATTTTTTGTCTTTATCAGCCCATCAAGTCTTTCATCCACCCACCCACTGAAGACACCCAGCATTTGATCTTTTAAGTAGTTGTCAGAGGTGGAAGTTGCCTTTCTTTATCCCACTTCATAATTGTTCTTCGAAAGTCTGTTTAACAATTAACTCATTTAAAAAGACCAACAAAGTGTACTACAGACTCTTGACTGTCACGGAGTTTGACATGCATTAAACAACTTGAATCTTTTATTTTTCAGAATTTTGTCTTTGACAGTAATATTCAGTACAGGATGTATGTCATATCTGAAATGTTTGAGACCAGAAGTATTTTGGATTTTGGATTTCTTAAAGTATGGGAATACTTATCCTTCTTTGAATAAATATTTAAGAGTTGGACCCCCAACTCTAAACATGAACTTCAGTTATATTTCATAAACATCTGTGTATGTATAGCCTTAAAATAATTTTATATAATAGTGTAATTTAATACAATAATTTTAGTGTACTTGAAGTTTGACTGCAACTGATCACGAAAGATTGAATGTGGAATTGTCCACTTATAGCATCTTACTAATGCTCTAAATGTTTCAAATTTCATACCGTTTCGAATTTTGAATTGGAGACACACAATATGTACTTGTTATTTACTGCTGTGTAGTAAGATGCTACAAAGCTCATTAGCTTAAAACAATGATTATAATTTCTTAGGCACAAAAACTTTTCTACCAAAAAGGTATTTAATAACCAGGCAGGGTGGTACATGCTGAGAATTCCAGCATTCTGAGAGGCTGAGGCAAGAGGATAACACATTCTAGACCAGCCTGGCCAACTTCGTGACTTAAAAAGACAATATCTCAAAAAACCATAAAGTAAATGAAAAAGAGGGCTAGCATTGTAGCCCAACACAAAAGTCCTGGTTCAACAGGCAGCATGAAGGGGTGTGGGAAAATTGAGAATGATTTAGGATTATATGGCTAAGCAGCTATTGCACGGTTTCTATGAGAAAATAATGGAAGCAGTTTCAATAGGAGAATCCAGCTCAGGTTCCCTCCTTTTGAAGTCACACATTGACAGGGTCTGGAAGATCTCCTTCCAAGGTGGCAAGGCTGGAAGCTTGGTGTTGACCTTGGATCAGGAGCCCAACTGCTATGAAAATAGGTGTCATTACAGGGTTGGTAAATGCACCATGGTGAGGTAGCTGAGATCTTTCAGAGTGAGTGATTAAAAAAAAAATAAGGAAAAAGCTTCAGTGTCTATTATGATTAAGGTTTAAAAGTTTCACATTTTCGCATTTGGTATACTTTATTGGTCCTACAGTGCCAGCCCTGTTTCAGGGTAGAAAAGGAAAAAAAGTCATGGAGATGTGAATCATTTGAAACCATCTTGGAGGCTAACTACTAGAGTATTTTGACTGAAACTGTTCAGGCTATACAGTTTTATAAACATGAGCATTGAAAAGGAAAAGCTTGAGTTCTAGTAACTACATTGCTACAGATAACCAATGTATCAAAAATGAAAGTGAGATGATATGCTTTGCAAATACAGTGAAGGTAGGAATGGCTTCTACTTCCAGAGCAGGAGTTTTGGCAGAGAAGGACTCACAATAGATTGAGAAACCAGAAAACAATGTCTGAGTCAGTTCCTTTTCAGATGAAAAGGAAAATATGTTGATCAGAATTGTAAGATCAAAGCAGATTCAGATCCCTTGAAGAGAGGATATGTAAAAGGACTTAAAAACTCTGATGGCAAGATAATCTCAAAATCATGAAGTTAATTTTTAGATAAATCATTGGTATGAGAACTTATGGATCACAGTATTTATCTGCTACCAGGACCTGAGGAAAAGTTAATGGTTGCTAAATTTCAACCTTCCTAGACAGACATCAAGGTTAGCAATGGTGTTTTATGACCAACCAACATCTAAATTATAACTTTCTAGGAAATAAAGTTCTCTAGAATTACTTTCTTTGAAGGCTGGTGTTTATCCGTATCTGTATTTATATCTATACTTATATATATACCTATATTTACCACACAGAATTAATGTGTGGCTACCAAACTATTTCATTAAGGATTCTGAAGTTTCATTGAATGATATTTTTCCATCAATGTTAAGTCTATTAAACTTAATTTATGGACATATTGATTCAGCAAATGTTTCTATGAGTATAGTATACACTGCCTATAACTCTAAGAAATAGAATCTAGTGGAGAAACATCAGTGGTCCCTATAATTTGCTGTTGAATAAAACTAGTTAGGTTTATATTTGTTTATACTTGTGAAAAATTATCTTAGAAAAATGAATAAACAAAAATAATTCTAAATTCATTGTAATAATCAGTTACCCCCTAGAATTAGAAATGTTACAGTCAAAAACTGATTAATGACAAAAAGTATAAAATTAGAGCAAAATGAAAGAGATGATGAAAAGTAAGGCAATAAATCTTTTTCTTTCTTTCTTTCTTTCTTTCTTTCTTTCTTTCTTTCTTTCTTTCTTTCTTTCTTTCTTTCTTTCTTTCTGGCCAAACTGGAGATTGAACTCAGACCCTTGCACTTACCAGGGAAGCGCTTATTGTACTAAGCCATCTCCCAGGCCCCCCGAGATAAATCTTTTTCAAAGGGAAAGAGACTCTAGAGATGAGGGGCTTGGAGAGATAATAAAAAGTGTGGAGAAAAATCTTTTTCATATGGGCAAACAAGACATGGAGAGATTGGAGTGAGAAAGTAGACAAGGGCAATGAGAAAAAAAATTAAGATGTGCCATGTACATGTGCCAATTCCCCACAATGAATGTAAGCATGAAATACAACATGTACTAATTAATAAAGAAAACACTTCCTAAAAAAAATCAAAAGAATACAAACAGAGGGCACAACATAGGCCAGTGACATTGAATGTGACCTTGAGATATTTTCTATTTGCAGCTTAAGAAATATTTAGATGACTTTTCCATTTTTGTTTGTATTTTTCAGCAGTATGTGTTTGTAGTCCATAGTGATCCCATTCCTTGTGGGGAGTCAGTACATGTACATAAGGCATCTCAAGTCCTTTTTCATCCATGGCCCTTCCCTTTTTCTTCTCCCCCTCAATCCATCTCTTGCCCTTTGAGAACAGTTTGTCTCCTTATCTTTTATTATATATATTTTATTTTGATCTTTATTTATATTTTACATTTCTTATGTAAGAGAAATTATGCAATATTTAAGCTAGTAGACATTTGAAATTTTTATTACATATTTCACCCTGAGGTAGGTGTTCTTTGGTATAGTAGTTCTCACATTTTTGTTTAGGAAAGAGTTCTTTAGTGCTTCAGTTAAAAATGTAGATTAATGTGTGATGTACTTGCAGAGTTGATTGAATGAACCTCCAAGTCTAGATTTGAACTCCTGTGGGGGTGATTCTGAAGCTGTCCACTAAGACAAAGCTTTGAGGAGTGGACGACAAGTGCACCACTACATGGGACTTGTGCTTCCAGAGTGTAAAGGGGACATCCGGGCAAGTGGGATAGCTCAGCAGTCTAAAGTGTCTGCATAGGCAAGCTCAGGCAGGGGATCATGGCTGGATCCCCAGCACCATATGCTGCACCATCCCCGCCCTCAGGGCAGGATGAGCAGGCAAAAAAAAAAAAAGGTGGGGGGATATCTGATATTTGACTTGGGATCCTGAGTTCCCATCGCAGGCACAGCACTCATCAGCCATGTGACCTTGGGCAATTCACTGGATCTCCTGGGGGTGCCTGTCAAAAATGGTGAAAATTCTTGTCTTTTCCTAAGAAAAGACAAGTTAAAAAAGAGGCAGCATTTGCAAAAGTTGTATAAACCTTAAATCCTCCAAGGACAATACTGAGGGTATTTCTACTGAGGAGGCATCTACCAGTAGTGGCCTGTACACATCCTTGTTCCTTGCATGTTGCTCTGCCAGACTGAAGGGTGATGAGATTCCCCTGGCCCTTACACTTGCTTATGAAGGAATTTTAGGCCTCACAAATGAGCAATTAAACCTCCAGCCTCTTTCTGATACCTTTGCCCTGCATTTGCTTCCCAGAGTTTCCTCTGATGATTAAATTGGCACTTCTATAGGAAAATGTTCCCTTTCCATCTCAGGAAAAAAGAGCTTCTCCCATTATGGGCTTCACAAGGCAGCAAACAGGCAGGCTCTGCTGCTGGGTCTTGCACACTGTTACTTTTTAACGTGGGGATATCAGGCTTTGCTGTCTTCTTTCAGGACACTGACTGCTGCAAGCCTCTCATTAGATATGTGATGCACCCTTTTGGCTGCACTAGAAATGTGGCTTTACCTTGTTAGTGGTCTCAAAATGGCCAATTATTACCAGTTAAATAAGAGAACATTATTTAATTTTGCTCATTGTAAGGGACCACTATAGCCTGAAAGAACTCCAAGTGGATGACAGTCTGATAGTGGCAGTTTGGCTGGCTGACAGTGAGGGGAAACTCACAATAACGTGGGCACAAATCACTATGGTGCAGGAGGGGCTCGAGAAAACCTGAAATTAAAGTGGATTGAAGATCTACCATATTTAAAAATCACAGGTATCCTGTATGTTCACAGGATAGCAAAACCTTTGTCCTGTCAAAACCTTCAGAATCAGATTTCAACTGGCTTGTCTAATTTTAGAGCTCTGGCCACAGTGAATCTCAGTGGACGCAATGTGCTATTGTGTTCCATGCCTTTGCTCACAGATCCGCTGGTCCATCTGGCATCACTACCTCCCCTCACACCACTTTCACTTTCCTATAAACAGGGTGAAGTGAGACTGGAAGAGTTCTTCAGATCCTACATTGACAAGGTAGAGTCCTTCTTCAGCCCTCCATGATCTCTTATGCCACATAAATAATTTCCCTCTGCACTACATGTTTTAGTTAATTATTTTACTTCAAATTCCCAAACATTTATTGAGTATAGGTACCATATTATTCTTGGAACTATAGTAGATGCTGGGATAAAGCAGCAAGCAAAACAAAGTTGATGGTATTCTAAGCTTAACTATCATAGACTGTCTAACTTTCCTAGAGATAAGAGGGCACTGTCTTATGTGCAGTTCATAGAAATATCACAGCCTGGACAGCATTTAATAAATCAATGTTTGTTGAGTAAATGAGCCTTTATATTAATATTAAATTTTATTATGGAATACTGTCCAGTTATGTTTTGCATAACAGACTTCACATAATTTTTAGGTAGAGGTCATCTCTTTTTCACCTTTTGCATTTACAGAGCAGTGCAAAATACCTGGTCCGGAGCAGTTGCTCAGGAGCAAAGCTATCTAAGCTTATTACACTAGCTATTTCTATGTGATTTATATTCAGAATCTGGGTAGCCAACCTCAACACTTACTCATCCTGAGACAGCTTATAATCAAAGCATTACCCTAAGTTTTACTTTCAATATAGTGCTTCATGTAGAATTGGGAAGAGACAGAATCTATGTGTGTGTGTGGCTGTTTTGTTGTTGACTGAGCAGTTTTTTTGGTGATAGAAAGGGCTTTGGCGGGTCCCACCTTATGCCATAGGGAGTGTTGCAAATTTAACAGTATTTTTATTGTTAGAGGTATTGTGTCTACTGCCACTCAGCTGGTAGAAGATGAGATTCTACAGTGGCATCAGTTGATGGTTCTCCATTCACAGAACAAAACAGACATCTGGGCTATCATCTATTTTCACATTTTCTTTAGTCAGCTACACTTCAGGTTGTCCTTTTGAGCAATTGTATCAAGAGTTCACATATAATAGGCGCTCTTTGCTCATTTATAATATGAAAGTGAGTGAGTTCAAATATGTAATGACAAGCAGTATCATTTAAATAATTAGCTTTAAATATATTTATATATTTTTGAGAGAAAAATACATCCCTAAAATGACATACCTCAGAGGATATTCAAGGCATTTCCTGAGAGGAAAAGAGTATGTGCTATAGTAAGGAAAAGCGTTGATGTGGTCATCACCCAGGTAGGGAGGAGAGTAAGAACTGTGTGAGAAACACTTTGAAAATATCCAGAAAGTGAGTAATCATATGACAAAATATTACTAATTCTGAACTTTAGGTATTATTTTAATTTTCTCATATAGTCACTTGTTAACACACATGTATGTTGCAAAAATAACTGAATGTGGTAGATGAGACAAAAAACTGGGTAAGATTGAAGGCAAATGAAATAGAATGTAAGGAAAAATAAGTGATTCTATAAAAATATGAATGTGTTAAGTTTACAGAAACTAAGAATAGTGTATGTAATGTACCAAGGACAATTACCTAAACCTTGCCCCTAATACTTCCAAGATGAAGTGTCATTATTCCAGGTGACAGCATAATTTACAATGGCTTAAAGCCTTTTTTTGGAATTTTGCTTCAGTATTTGTAAATTACACAATAATTCATGTCCATTAATTAGTGTACTTAAAGATTCTGTTTTAAAAAGTACTATTCGGAAACAAGACCTTCTGTATCAATTGTCTACCCCAAGTGAATATTTATGGCCAAATTAGAAACCCTGGAAAGTAGAGATTGTAATGGAGGTGCTGACTCAGCAGTGAATTGCAGCACAGCAATGGGATGCTATTTTAATGATGTCAGAGCTGTAATACATCTTTCCTGAGATTAGCATACCTGTTTAGAAAAAAGAACATTTAGCTAAAGCATTTTGCCAGTGGTCAGCACAAAGTATGTTTCTGAATAAAGAGAAAAACAGGAAGGTATAATCAAATGATTTAAAGGAGATTATTCAGTTTATAGTACAAAGAATTTAAACTATAAAAGTCAAGATGACAGTCTTTCTTTTGCCTCGCTTATTTAAAAAAATAGATTGGAGCAAGTTTCTGGTAGATTTTGACTACTTTTTTGATCAGCTTCCATGATCCTTTCCAGTCTTCTAGTGGATTGCCTAGTCTATTAGCCAAAAATTGTCTCTTCAGTTAGCTTATCATTAAGAAGTGTACTCAGCATCCATGGGCTGCCAAGTACTTGTGATATCCTGATGAAAAAGATCTGGTTCTTACTTTCAAAAATTGTCACAGTTTTGAAAGGAACATAAATGAACATAGCTAGCACTTTCAGTCCACAGTGAATTATTGAATGATTAAAGAAAAAGGTGAAAGAACTACGGGAACACAGAGAAGAGATGCATGACTCTGGATTAGCATGTCAGTGGGAAGAGAGGCTTAAGTCTTCACTGAAGAGTTGACTCAGTCTTTAGCAGGCTTATCTAGAACAGTTAACATGATCAAACTGTAGCATCAATTATATCACATTGAAACCACCTTACTGCTTGCATATGGGTAAAATCAGTGGATTAAATACAGCAAGTGTCATCCAAGATAATGCATCAAGGCTTTCAAAAATCTTCATGGAAATAATGTTGACCAACCCCAGAATGTGTTGCCCACTCTGTGCAGGTAGAGTTCTCATGTGGCTTTTTAAAATTCAGCAGTAGTCAGTTAACGTCCATCTAATACTAGAAAAAGCTGATCCATTCACAGACAAGAACAGCCCTTCAGAAGATTATACAGAAAGAAAAATAAATTACTATGCCCTTGAGAGAAAAGCTACTTTTATTTAAGTTAATAAAGCTTTATTTGTTCTCTAACTCTTAAGTTTATAGAAATTAAAAGTCTTGACTATTTGTCTTTTGCCAATGTGAATTTAAAAGTGGTTTTAAAAAATCTCATTAACAGTGTGCTTTTTTCTATCCCAAGCTGATTCAATACAAAACATATTACCTCCTGTCCGTGCCACTAAGGTACACATAAATATTTCACAAACCAATTTATCTGAAATTTTTGTCATTCCTCATTCTGAGTCTGGACACAGAATGCTATATAAAGCACTTTAGGTTTTTCAAATAACACAATCAGAGAGGAAACATTATATTGTCTTTCCTATTTTACTTTTTGTCTGTGATTAAAATAATCCTCTTGGAGTATTTTCAGAATTTCAGTTGTCAAATTGGTACACAGCTAATGAGCCTACAAGAAAATATGTAATTGAGATAATTTAATAAAATCCTGTTGGAGTCCACACAATTGTGCTGTAGAGAAAGAGAATAAACTTAGTTTTACTGGCTCAGGTAGTACATAATATCGTCTTAATGCACAAAGTGGTCTAGAACAAAGAAACACAACCAGAGAAGAGTTTCAGAATCTTTGAGACTAAAGTACAGGTTAGGAAAGTGAAGTTGATGGCTGCTGCTATTTTGTTGACCAAAATTTCCCTAAAAATGTTCTGTTGCGTCCAGACTAGTTTTTTGCAAATGTTTTCTATAAAGGGCCCAAAAGTGAAACATTTCTGCATTATGGCTATATAGTCTTTGTTATTCCTATTCAACTCTGTTGTTGCAGAGAAAATTCAACTGCTCAGGCCCAATACTTAAAACATGAGCTGGGCTATGTTCCAATGAAACAATATTGATTAAAAACAGGTGATGGGCCAGATTTGTTTACAGGGCTGTAATTTTGTTGATTCTTGCAGAGGATTAGATCTTAATACTCTAGAGAATGGATATCAAGTCAGAACCAAAATTGGATAAGGACACATTGATCACTCTAAGAAGAAAAGATCAAATTTTCATGCCAACAGGAACAGTTATAAGTAAAGAGAGAAGCTCAAGAAGAGAAATTATAAGCTCAGAATGATGTCACAGTGGGCTTGAAGTCTAAAATCTGGGCATTGAAGTCAACATTATTTTTTAGGTTATTCACTATTGAAATGATACAAGTAAATAAATACTTCCACCTTAACTATCAAACAAAAATCCTGTCCACACATTTTAGGACTATATGATGGTAGAAAATTGTTTAGAGTTTCTGAGTCTTATGGAAATTAGCTAATAAAATTAAAATTTACTAGATACTGGATGCTGCTATAATTATTTTGCAGATGTTTTTACATTTATCATCACAAAATATGTAAGGTTTATACTATGATTATATACTTAGACAAGAAAACTGGGGGGTGAAGAGATTAACCATCTTCTGTAGACTCAACTAGAAAGAGACAAGGATATTAACCCAGATTTTTTGGCTTCAAAGCCTATAATCAAATTATAATACATATTATAGAATCAACAAATTATAGTCCTGTAGCCAATCAACACAATATTTTATACATAAAGTTTTATTGAGACATAACCACCCAGATTCATTTACATTTTGTCAACGGCTGTTTTCACCCTGTGCACTAGAGTTGAATAATTACCACAAAGAGGATATGGCCCTTTCATAGCACCTTAACTATTTACTATCAGTCCCTTAATAGAAAATGTTCACTGTCCCTTCTCTACTTGGCCCTATAATTAGCTTTCAAAGTATCTGGCCAACTACTCTGTTTCCTTTAGCCTCCATATTCTTTAGTCTAAAATAAGATTGCACTTCTCAATTTGGAGAATCTTAAGAGCTTTCCATGTCTAGTGTATCTACATGCTCAGAAAAGGGAGCCATTGATATTTCTTTACATTATCTGACTGCAGAGTTTCTGGTTAATTTTGACTTTGAGGTCCAACTGTTGACACCATGAAAAACTAGTTCTCCAGGTTATACAACTTGAGAAATTCTGACAGGTTCACCAGCCAGTTGCCTCCTACAAAATGGAGAAAATGAGGTATGTTGCTTAAGATGCCATTGCTAGTCAGGTCACAAGGGGACCTAAGTCAGCTCTGACCTCAGAATGAGCTCCTTCCAGGTAGCCCGCTACCACCTTTAGGTCACTTCCACTCAAAGGGATTACCTGCTATCTGCCAAATCTTCTTTCTTTCAACAAGTCTGTGAACTCTTGGAGATAAAATTTTATATCCTACTAATCTCTCAGAAAACTTCACAATGCTCTTACTATGGTAGGCATACAGTGAATGTTGAATGAATAAATGATTCAGCAAAAGCTTTGCCCTTTTGAAGTCTTTTGAAGATGATGATAAAGTTTATCACGTCAACAAGATTTCTATCTGCAGTCATCATCTTCATTGGGTAACTTCGATTTAAGATGCAGATTTTCTGTAGTCAAACTACAAGATTATCTCCTACTTCTGTATATGCAAAATGCCTCTCCTCATAAAATATGTATATGATGATATAACATTTTTATTGTAACTACATAAAATAAAGATCACTGACTTCATAATAGATAAAAAAGAATGTGAAAATAGAGCCAGGTGTGGTGGCACATGCCTGTAATTCCAGCACTTGGGAGGTTGAGGCAGAATTCAAGGTCAGCCTGGGTTACAAAGTAAGCTCAAGGACAACTTGAACTGTGTAGAGAGACCCTGTCTCAAAAAAAGACGAAAAGAACATAGAAAGAACAGTCTAGAGAAAAATTATTTTGTGTGGTTTTCAATTCTTGAGATCCTAAAGAACAGAGACCACTCCATCTCAAAGTGTGACTCTAGCTCTGAATGTGTGTTTTGAAATTCGATGTTTCCTTTGAAGCCAGGGACTTCTCCTTGGTTAAAATGACCAAATTTTCTAATCCTAAAAACTTGGACAAGTTGGGACTTTCCAATGGGACCTCATACCCATCACCAAAGAGCCATAGTCCCAATATATTTATTATGTATGAGATCAAGATTCAATAAAGAGAATTTGCATCAACTTTGTGGGCAGTTCATAGAGTTTATACTTTCTAAGTTGAATTTGCAACTAACCCCTGCAGATGGCACCTTTCCTTTATATTGTGTTCTCCATATGTTAACTGTGGTTATAAATATAAAGAAGGGACTTCTGTAGTTTTCTGAGAAGTTGGGTTCTTGGACCACCCAGCAAAATGGATAGATTGCTAAATAGGCAGTGTTACTAAGACATTTTTGCAATACAGTGAAGCAGTTATAACCTTAGCACCTACCAAAATTCTTAAGAGAGATTATATAAATGAAGATTATATGAATAAAAAAATATATATCTATATAACATGCAGGATAACATACAGCTACTTTCTCTTAGTTGAATGAGAAGAAAGATTTATACTAATAGTGTTTAGACAGGATATCAGTTTGCATCTTGTACTCTGAATAACTACTATGAAGACAACAATATGCAACATATTAATTATTGTAACTGTCCTACTAACCTGTTTTGAAACTGTCTCATTGCTATTTCTTTCTCAATAAAATTGATAAAAAATTACAGTGAGGCATATCAGTGCAAGAGCTCTGTTGAAATTTGAAGCCTATTTCCTATTCATCTGTGATGGTGAGGAGGCCCAGTGAAGCCATTTTACAGAGTCCCTGATTTTTGTGCTGCTTTACATGAGCAGATTTTGTAACAGGGTGCATTGAAACCTCATCACAGATTTTAGTTTCCACTTATTCTATTGCCAAGGTATTAATCTGTGGAACCCAAGGATGAGAGGGTGGATGAAGAAACAAGGGGCCTGAAAAGTGAAGTCACCCAGGTTTCACACCTGTTGCTTGCAGGCAGAGAAATGAATTTTTCATCACGATACCTCAAGTCCTTTAAATGGAGAAGTTTTTTGTTTGTTTATAAGGGAACAAAAGGTGATACCTGTCTATCCTCCAACCATTGATCATGCTAAAGCCAGCTCTGAAATGAAATTTACAGCCAGAGCTGCTTGGAGATAAACTGAAGGATGCCAGCCAGCCCTATTTGCAAATGACTAAAGAGACTACAGATGAGTTTTTATTATCTTGGTTAAATAAATGGAAAACATAAAATCTGGGAGATGAGACCATAGGATTTCTTAGTCATTTCTATTGATTGGAAGACAGCTCCAAAAAGACCAAAAACTGTTTAAAAATAAACAAGCTGTATTTTTCCTATCTTCTTGTGTGTCTTTCAAGCAATTTTTTACTTCTCTTCTCTATAATAATCAAAGAATTAGTTTCCAGTAAAGAAATAGCTTACTTATTGAAAGAACTATGATTGCTTTTATTGCAATGATTTTTGATATCGCCTGGCAGTAGTCTACCTTCTGATTTAAAATCATAAGCCTTATAAATGTCACTATCTATGGACCTGAGCCTAGATTTTTGTAGGAAGTACAAGAACATGTTTTAAAGCTCAAAAATAGTAAACAAAAATAGAGAAAATCCCTCAGAATAGATGTAACAAAAAATGATTTTCCCAGGCCCTTTCTGAATACAATAACCCTCAGAGTGCATGGCTTGCCCTGAGGTCAATCTGAACTAAAATGCAAGGGGTAGACCAAGAAAACCTGGGACATGCAAGAAAAAGTTTTTGTAAAAATTGCCAAAAGAATCTAAGAACTATTTTCACAGGGTTTATAAAGGCACCAAAGCTTATGGTTAATGGTAAAGGAATTAGGATACCCAAGTTCTAACCCATCTCTTTCATACACTAACAAAAAATAGATACAAACCTCATGAAAGTAACATAACCCTTCTATGCCTAAGCTTTTCACATGTAAAGTTAGGATATTACTAGCTGGTTAAAGTTAATGGTAATATAAATCAAAGGTAGGACAGGAGTACAAAGTTGATGCTGATGATATTTAACATTTTGTAGTTCTATTCACTGTCACTCTTTGTAGTTTGACTGTATGTCGCTACATTGTTTTTTCTTTTGAATATAATTCAGTTAAAACAGGTTTTTATTAATGGATTATTTAATGGTACAACAGACATTACACGAAGCAATGGTAATACAGTATATCACACACAGCAACCACTTTATTCATTTCTGTTTAGCATATGAGGATACTAAGGTTTAGCAAAGTTATTCAATTTGAGGAAGATGTCTCCCTGAGAGATAAATCTAAAGAAAAACAAACAGCCAAGCAAAGAACAATGTCTAGCTTACTTCAAAGCTGATGCTTATGACCAGTGTTCAACACTGACTATAATTTCCAATCACATATTTTTGGATCTTCTTCCCATATTGCTTCCTAGGAACATTGGTGGCAGCTTTACAGTCAAGAGCAAAGATATGCAGTGACCTCTGGCCTGAGAGATTCTGTTTTTCTGTGAATCTGACCTCAGAGTCACAAACTGTCTTCCTGAATGCTGCCTTAGTGTACAAACATTGGTACTGGGTTTGCTCTCTCTCATCTATCGGCCCATTCTGCCACTCCTGTTACTCTCTTCAAAGGAACTGCGTTGTCAGAAGGAGAAACCTTGGGCCAAATGCAGCTTGCTTGACCCTGAGTTTTGGATCACCTAGTTTTTGAAGGGGAAGAAAAAGTAAATTATTACAACCTTATTCTTGCAACAATCCGCCTGAAGTTGCTTTTGTGTTTCTGGCTGCTACCAGGTGCTAAGCTGGGAGCATTGGATCAATTAGTAAATGGAACCACAGCTTAATGCTATTAATTATATGACTTTAAGGTGTTCAAATTTAATACCCTGAAATTATGTTATGAAACTGGTTTATAAAGAAGACAGTAAAATGTTTGTAAAGTTATTAATAAATTTTGTGTAACTATTTTGTTCAGGCTTAGATCATATTCAATCTTCATTTCTTATTCATGTCCAACTCTTTCCATTCTCCTGTTATCAAAGAATAACTTTTCACTTGGGACCTAACCCTGATAGCTGGGTAGCTGTTCCTTCCATAGATCATGAGGAAGGATGACTTCCCTGTGGGCCAAATGTGACAGGTATTTTATAAGGCACTGGAGAGTGAAATGAAGTGTAAAGTATCAGTCACACATTTCAGTTTGAGTTCTGTTTTTGATGGCAAAAATGTGAGTTTTAACTTCTCTTGTCTTCTATTGCTTTGTCTATAAAATTGGGATCATATTAATGTTGGAAAAAGCAAGACAGAGTATGCTTACTGATCAATGCTGTGCCTGGCATGGAGCAACTGTTTGGTAATTGCTACAGGACCATCACTATCTGATAACTTTTACACAAGTTAAAGGGTTGCTGAATTTTCTATTGAGATCCTACCATAGTGACAGCCACCTCACTGTTGACCAAGTACTTTGTGATGTGGCTTCTAATGAACTAAGATTTCAAGTGTGTTTTACATAAATTTTCATTACGGATTCCAACAAAGGTGGATATATCTAAAAACTAGTAAGGTATCTTCTTTAAATCCCAGCTTCTACACTGTAAGTTGGGGGAAAGTCCTCCAACCTCAAAGGGATTGGTTTGATATTTAATTACATTAAGGCAGGAGTCTAATAAATGGAACCCATGTAATTCATACATGTCAACTTTTTACTTTTTAAAATTATATTTTATTTAGTACAGGGTCTCACTACATAGGCTGGACTCACAGTTATCCTCCTGTTTTCAGCCTCCCAAGCACTGAGATTACAGGCATGCACCACCATACCCACTCTCAATTGTGGTCTCAGTGCAAGCTGGAGGCTGAACCCTGGACCCTGTGCCTGCCTAAGCAAGCACTTTAGTCTTCTGAGCTATCTGCCCTGCCTGTTATATGCCAACTTTTAATTGTGGAATAATTTATTGGAATTCTGGCTTGTGTTTTCTATTGGTATTTCCTATTTGTCTCTATTACACAGTAGTAATCAGGCACTGACAATGATTTCAGTAAAGACTCCCCATTAATGATGGCAGCAGGAATTAGTTGTTCACAGAACCCATTTTATCCTCCCATGTACTCAGAGATTGCCATTGTAAATTTTTTTTTTTTTCAGTAAGCATGGGACACTGCCGGTAGAATTAGGCAGGAATCTAATCTTCTGCCCAGTGAAACATGGGCAGAAGAGGTATACACAGTTCTTCGGTCTCTGAAAGCCTTTGGATCAGCTGCTGTGCTCTGCCTCTGCTCCTATGCTTACTGAAGGCAGAGGATGTAAAAAGTGAACTTGAGGGTGTCTTGGAGGATGCTGGCACAGAAGGATAAAAACACTGAGCGCATCTAAATGCCACATAGGAAGTCACTTTCTAAATATGCTACCAGACTAGGATAAGAGGAAGAAATAAATTAATATAATATTAAGCCACTAATAGTAATTATACAATAATTATTAATAATGCACAATAATAATTATACAGGCAAGTATTTCTCACCATGGTTTGTCTTGATGACTAATTCAGGGAAGTCATATGATAACCTTCTCTCATTTGAGGAAAATGTCAAGGTTGGAATGGCTGTCTCTTATTTATGAGAATACCACAGATTCATCAGAGTAACATGTGAATATTAACCACCCCATAAAGTTCACTCTGCAAATACAAGTGATGCCAATACATGGAGGTGTGAAGTAAATAAAACATGAACAAATAAACTAAAGCAGTGTTTTAGAGCTCAGTTCCAAGGCCCTTCAATGTATAGGAAAGTTTGTCAAATTATATCTCAATAGCAACTTCATCTGCATCCATATCTTCTAGTTTCTCCAACAAAATTCCATTTCCTCCACTCTCACCTTACCAACTTTTACAATTCGGATCATGACCTTACTGCAACCACAACATGCCTTGATGTCTGTGTGCTATCACAAACCATTGATTTTAGTGAAGCATTTGAGAAATGCTTCATTTCAATCATTTGAGAAATAAACCCATTAGAACACTAATTGGGTCTGATTATAAGCAGTTCTCTATTGATCTACATAGCAACACACCTGGTTGGGCACTGATTCAAACTAGATTGGACATCCTTTAAAAATATTAGCTAAGAAAATTGGGCTATATCTCATCACCTAGAGGAAAAAGATAGTTGCATTATGATCAAAGGGTGTAACTCACTTTATCTATTAAAGATGAAAAAGAAATGCATTTATTTGTCTTCCTGACATTCAGTCCCTCTACTGATAGTATTAAGATCCAGCTTCTTTTGCAAACTAAACCTCCCTTACTGAGCTCCTGTATTTCAAGAGTATGTCGTTGATACCATCTTCCATTCTGCCAACCCCCAGCATCAGCACCATGGACAGAATCAAATTTGTCCAGAGCCCCGAATTCCTCTGGCTTCTTTTATGTTCAGAGAGATTATGGTAATTCAAGTCACTAGGATTTTAAGGGAATTATATTTAACTTTTATTCTTCTCATTTTAGAATCTTAATCTAACAGAATATAATCCTGAAGCTTGTTATGAGGGCCACCTCAGAACCATAGTGGAAGTGACTGCATTAACAGAAGAAAACAAAAGAGAGATGAGGCAAAAATAGAAAGAGAAAAAGGAAGTATGCATATTCATTGTGTTTGACTACCTGGACCTAGTTGTATTTTTCTAAACCAGTAAATAAACTACCTTTAATGTTTCAGCTAGTTTTATTTATTTTCTGGCTCAGCCTGCCCTGAGGGTGTGGCTGGGTGGCTTGTGGTGCTGGGGATTGAACTGTGGTCACTGCGCTTGCCTAACTTTGCCTAAGCAGACAATTTGGACCACTGAGCTATCTTGCCCACCCCTGCTTCAGCTAGCTTAAATTGGATGTCTCTAAAAACACCAAATCTTCTATCATAGGGCTTCATTTAATTGATAGTTTCAGGGAAGATCTTTATGGAGGTGATATTTGCAGTCATAATTTACTTTTATCCCTCTAGAATTGCTCTGATCTCTGACTTTTACCACTATTTAAAACATTACTGGACCTGCAAGCTGGGTGTGGTGGCACATGCCTGTAATCCCAGGACTTTGGAGGCCATAAACAGATGGATCACTATGAGTCCAATCTAGGAGTGAGACCCTGAACACCCTGTAAACCCTTCCCTAAAATACAAAAAATTAAAAAAATTACTATTGCAGCTATCATTGTATGTAAAGAACTCAAAAATTTTACCTGACTGGAAATTATACAGATAATTGACACAGTTAGGAAAACTAGCTGCCTGTATATACTGATTTAGGCAAGTTTTAGTGTATTCCTTAAGCTATTGTTCTGCACAAAGGGCCTGTGTGCTTCCGATCACACACTGAGAAACAGTTCTAGAGAAAGAGCAGCATTCTATCATGGAGATGAACAAAAGAGAATTTATAATCCTGCTTCGACTGTTTGCAAAACTTTCTTTTGGACAAACTACTTAATCTATGTGTGCCATAAGATCCTACTTCATAAATAAAGATATTAATGCCATCATAGTGCACTTTTCAAGATGTTTGTAAGTAAGAGTACAGTGACTATCACTGAATAAGTAAAGCCCTACTTAAAGGTATCTATTACTCATTTATCTACTACATTAGCTTCTCAGATAAACTAGTTTTTACTTACGAGAATCTAGGAACACATAACACCTTATAACAATGAAAAACATGATACATAAGATTTGTTGTGGAAATGGATGAATAAGCTCTGTTCATCAGTCCAGTAGATGTTCTGATGCACAGAAAAGGGAAATACCTCAAGAAAAACAGTTCATAAAACTAAAAAATGAAAGGTTATCCTCCTTACCTTTTTATCTTGCCTAAAGTCTCTTAGAACATTGTTTATAAATATAGCTTTAGCCTTTGTAGAGAACACTTTCGTACATTATATAATAATGATCCCAATACATGGATGAAGCAGGCATGGATTGGGGCTTATATCACCAAGTATTCTGCAGTTTGCATATCAGGTAAATCTGTAGAGTGTCTACCTGTTGATGGTGGAAACTGTATGAAGAATGAATAGGATATCTGCACATAGCTTTGACACTGTAATAGGAAAGACAACTTTGCAGGATGGCCATCCTGTGTTTAAATCACAGGACCCTCATTTACTAAGTTACCATCTTGTCTATGAGTCACCTTCTTTGATTTTTGATTTCCAGTCTGTAAATTGAGAAAAAATTAAATTAATCTCACCAGATTGCATTGAAGGCCCAATGAAATGACTGACAGAGCATGCTGACTATAATACTGAGCAAACAGTTAATGCTCAAAAAAGAAGCCATGCTATGATTTAATTACATTTGTGGCTTTACTGGAGGTGCTGTTTTTTTTTAATCTAAGAGCTTTAAAGGTGAAAACACATTCTTGCAGAAAGGTGTAAAAATCATTTCATATTTTTGTAGATCAGACAATGAAAAGAGGAAGCAATCAGATACTGCCCAATCTGTCAGTTGCAATATGCAGAAAGTACAGAAGGAAACAGAAGCCTGTCCCACCAAGGTGTTCTTAGAGCACCTCACCTCCTAGTAGGGGCCTTTGGTAGCCTTTAACTTTGGACCTGGTGGAGTAGCTAGAATTCACCATCCCCTTTCACGGTTATAACACTAAGGAATCTCCAACATTTATGTCAAATATCCATCATGTACTGATTTGCCTATGCTGCCATAATGGTTGCAAAAAAATCAATTTCACCATTTTTTTCTTTTTCCAAACTGCCATGGCCTTTGGCTGATAAGGCAGTGATTTAAGTGAATGACTGAGATGGGAATTTGAATATGTTCTTAAGAGATAATCACTAGGATTCTTATTGAATACACATATTTTTAACAGAATTTCTCAATTTCTGAGTGTGGTAATTAAACAGAAAGGTGTAAAAACATAAAAAGTGGAAATGAAAAGTCAACTTCATTTGCTTCTGTATCCTCAATAACTGCAGGTGTGTGTTAATGAATTACAGGACTGGCAAAATAAAATTAAAGGCAGCTGTGTGTGTTTACAAAACTGCAGCTGCAAATTATAGGTATTGGTAGCATCCATAATTCATCCACAATTGACAATTTTCATATTACTGGATAAAGAATCAAGTCATGCATATGATTACAGTATTTGCCTCTCAGCACCAGAGACCTTCCTTCATTACCCATGCAGCTTTGCAAATGAAATAAATGCAGTTTTGCAAGTACAGCCTCCAGGAAAGCAACCAAGGTGCTGCAGACAATTCCACTTCTGGCTCCTTCTCCCAAGCCTTTTACTTCCAGTTCACCATTAAGAAAGAAGTGAACTTAAAATATACAAACTGGGTGGAGTTTTGATATTTTGATTTACATCTAGAAACCTGAGCTGCATTTCTTAAGGTTCTTTGCCTCAATTTCTACATCTACTATATAGGAAAAAAAAGTAGTACCTCTCTTACAGGGCTAAGTCTAATTAAGTTAATCAAGATGAATTGACTTAATGCATGTAAAGTGTTTGAGTAATGATGCCAAGTAAACACTTAGTGAATGTTTACTAACATCTCCCAGCCTTAGTTTCCTTAACCATAAAATGAGGCAAAGTGTCACTCACCACAGAAGGCTGTCAGGAAGATGAAAAGTGATAATGCATGAAAGGCCTTAGCTTACTACCAAACACACAGGAATGCTTGGTAATCTAGTGAGTAAGAGGCATGGTGACAGCAGCTATTGTACCTCAAATTGACAGAACCAACTAGTATTGCTTATTTTTCCAAAGGCTTCTAGAATATTTGGAAGATTTTTTTCATTTGAGTATTCTCTATTCCAGTTCAAAATGATGCAGATAGAACTGTTAGATTGGATTTTTATCAAGGATTTTGCTTGGATAAATTTAATCTTGACAAAAACCTTTTGTTTGAAGGGATGCTGTACTCAGAAGGAGCCCCCTTGCCCTACCACCCTGAGGAGGGCTGGGCAGAACTGCATCTGGACTCTTTGCCAGCTTGATGAAAATGGGTCAGAAGGCTGCTTTAGAAAGCTGGTGGGCTAACAAGGAAAGCTGGACACAGCAGAGAGTGTCATCCAGGTGAAGCTGAGATGCTACAAGAATACAAGTCAAATAGTTTTACCAAAATTTTTGACTTGCCCAAAACAAACATACTCAAGTGCCCACCATTTCTCAGATGACAAGTCAATACAAAGTATTTTCATTGCAATTCCTGAGGTGTAGGAATCCAGGACAATCCAAATACATTGCAATAATAAAGGCAAACTGTCCTGTGCACATATCAATGTTTATTGCTCATTAATTAATTAGGGAGCTTGCCAACTTAATAAGCTCATTCAAAATGGTATAAAGGAGGGAAGTTAAATACACAATGCTTCTGCAAGGCATATATTGTTTACTAGATCACTCAAGGTCATTATTTTTATCAGTGGAATGGCAAATTTGCAGCACAATACACAGCTATGTTTAAGCACAGACTCATTTGTCAAAAAACAGGTAAATTACAAGAGACACAGGTGATAAATTGATCTGCATTATTAATTACACAAATGAGGAAAAACAGTTTCTCCTGCTTCTTCCACACAGAACTAAAGAGCACTCAGAAACTGGTTAGAGGTCAATCATAGGAACCCTGGCAGAATCTGAGTTCTGCTGTATTTCACATAAATTTTTACAGAATATAGTCAAAGATGGCCAAACATCTTACTTAACTCTCTGAAAGGGAGACAACATACCCCTTTCACAATAATAAAAACACAATACTTTACATGTATTTGGCACATCATTTTACCAGGTGAGTTTTTATTATTTATTTATTTACTTTTTTTTTTTCTGATCACAGGGACACATTTAATTCCCACAGCATCTTTGAGAAGTAGTCAGGCCAGGTGCAGTGCCATCATGTGCACAGAGATTGTGACACCTTGACAAGTGAAGTCACCCAGCTCCACCCCTACCATGAAGAGGATGAAAGACACAGGAGTAGAACTCATGTCTGGTAGAGACAAGAAATCATTTTCTTTCAAGTATTTCAAATATTTCAAGGAAATTTTCTGTGATCAGAACCAGAGTAGACACAGGTGGTCATGTATTCCTTAATAGGAGTTTCTGAGAGGTGTTTTCTGCTATCTTTGGGGTGGTCAGATAGCTGTGTGGTCACAAGAGGACACATAAAGTCTCAGGAAACCAAAGTTTACCTTACAGAAAGTCCCTGATCTATGATGGTCTGTGATTTTTCAATTTTCCCATGAAAGTGGTACATGTTCAGTAGAAACTACATGTTGCATTTTGAGGTTTGATTGTTCCCAAGTATGATGTCATCCATGGTGGTAGGCAGGGGTTGAAAGCGACAGTTCCTAACCAACCAGGTGATCACAAGGAAATCCCTTAAAGTAGGTTTTGTGTTCAATAATTTTTCCCAAATGTAGCTATCTTACATGCTCTGAGCAAGTTTAAGTTAGCCTAGGCTGAAATATGTTATTGAGTGGGTTATATGTATTAAATAAAGTCTCCACATAGCAATATTTCAACTGACAGTGGTGTTGTCAAGAGCTCACAATCATCCTCATAGGGCCTACAGATGGAAGGCACAGCACATACTACAGGGTGAACTAGGGAAACTCTAGGATGGCCATGAGCCAGAGGACAGAGTAGGAGGTTGTGCATCAGTGATTCCCATGAACTTTATTGGGATTTCCTTAGGAATGCCAGGGCAGGTGAGCAGTTTAAGACAGTTAGATTAAAACAATTGGGGGAGCTTTAATATATAGGAATGGCTCCTCGTTGCCTGGCACCTCCACTGGGAGGGACCAGGAGAAAGATACTACCCCCAAGTATGCAAACAGGTAGAGGACATCTGGCTGAAGGCTGTGGGTTTACAGATGGAAGGTTGTATTAGCTGAGCACTTGCTGGCTCTAGGAATTGCCTGGCCCAAGTGGGGCAGCCTCACCCTACTAGTAGTGTTTTTTTTTTTTTTTTTTTTTTAGGTGTCAAGAGACCATCATATACAGAAAATGAAAATTTATACAAGGGGTATTTAATGTCCTTTTGCTCTTTCTCTACACAGTTTGTCAACTTTTGTCCTCAAATTGCTAGGTTGACTTAATTATTTAAATCTGAAAAAAAACAAGAAATCTGTTGTATAAGTATCTTGCTAAACCTTCAAGAAATAAATGTGTGCATATAATCAACACTGTGTGTCAGATGAGCTATCTCACCTACATAGTCTATCCCTAATTCTGTAAAAATTTCATATCACCTTTCTTAGTAGTCCTAACTTCAACTACACACCCTAGACAGGTATTTATTTATTTATTTATTTATTTTTCTGTATTTTAGGATAGGGTCTACGGGGTGTTCAGGGTCTTACTACATAGGTCGACCTCCCAGTGATTCTCCTGTTTACAGCCTTCCAAGTGCTGGGATTACAGGTATGCTCCACCACACCCAGTCTCAACCACCATCTCAGTGCACTTTGGGGGCAGGGCCGGCACAGCATGCTGGGGATTGAACTCTGGCCACGGCACTCTGCCTAAGCAGGCACTTTAGTCCACTGAGCTATCCAGCCAGCCACCTGAACAAAATTTTTTAAAAAACTAGAATCTTGTCATGTTGTTCAGGCTGGCTTTGAATTCATTATATTTCCCAAGCTCTCCTCAAATTTACCTTTCCTGCCTTAGCTTTCTAAGATTACTAGAGTGTCCCACCACACACAACTGCAGGTATTTTAATAACTCTCCCCCAGTTCTCCCTCCTGAGTCTGATGTACTCTAAAGACACTTGTAGAAAATCCACAGGAAATTCTAGATTAAACCATGTACACTATAATTTTTTGTTTTAGTAGTAGGATTTAGAGTTCTTACATGTTTGCACATGATGTGGGATTCCTTAAAATGGAGAGTTATGGTGTGTAGGACTTGGCAACTTTACCATGTCTGATGAAAAACTGTGGTTTAAATTATTTAAAAATTAATATAGTAAGAAACACCTTACCATTAATCCCCCTCCAAATATGTACCCTCTGTTCAAGGGCAGTTACCATTCTTGTCACTTTTTGAAGCCATTCTGACAGTTCTCTTGTGAGTATCTTTTGTTACACTGTCATGGCTCTTCAGTGTCCTAAATTCTTCACAATGTTTAGTTTTCATGATCATTTTGACTTTGATGAACAGCCAGGACAGTTGCACATCTGCCATGTGCCACTGTGCCTTGGAGCCAGCAGATTATGGCCTGAAACCTCTATAAACTATGAGCTGAATGAACCTTTATCCCATTGTGACTGCACAGTGGCAGATTCTGTGTGCTATTAGGGTGGATGAAGACACACCATAATGTTCTATGCACTGGCCTTTTCATTGCATGGAACTTTGGCTGAAGTATGCAGTTTTTGACCCCACCCCATAAAGACATTCATAAAAAAGGATTTCTAGAACTTCAGAAAGCGGCAAAAGTAATGGGATAAATACACATCATGGTTTGTGCCTAGATTTCCTTTAAAAGTCTCATGCAGTTATGGGGGCAGGTTTGGTAGCTGAATTTTGAGTTTCTGCTTGATTCTCAGTCTAATGCTAGGATTAAGGGTGTGAGTGTTAAACCCAGGGCAGAAAGCCTGTGTACAATATAATTAACAGAAAGAGTCTTGTCCTTCCTTTTGCTTTTGCTGTCTTCTGTCATCATGAGTAGTTGCCCCTCTGCCATATGTCACCCTGCCTTGGAACCAGCCAATTGTAGACTGAAACCTCTACAAACTGAGTCTAATACAGCTGTCTCTCTTTAAGTTTGGGTGTTGGTTATTTTGTATCAGCAATGAGATAGGTAACTAAGACAGCATGTTCAAAAAGAAGGACAGGATGTTGAGGGCAATTAATAGCAATTTGTCTTTCAATATAATAATTATTTAATTTAAACCTTCGCTGTATATTATGATCACATCTTGCAATTTATCTAAGATGAGTGTTGAATATTGCCTAGAATTCTTCTTCCACTCTGACCTTTGACCTGGGAAAAGATTAGGGATATTTTTTTGTGGGATATGATTTTCAGTAAAAGCCAAACAAAGTCTCTTCCTAAGGAGGAAAGCAGCTAAATAAAAATGTATTAAAAAACAAACTTCTTACTCTAGAGCCTTGTAATCCATGGTCACCAATCTCTTCAGCATCTCAGGAGCTTGTCAGAATCTCAGAATCTCAGGTAACCTCCCGGGCCCCCTCCCAGGCCTCCTGAATCTGAGCTTCTACAAGATCCCTACAGGAGTCACGTGCATATGAAATTTTAAGAGACAGTGCTTTATTCCACTAGTTTTTTCAAGCTCTTCACACAGTTTAATTCTGTGTGAATTAAATGGCAGAACTTCAATAGTGGGTCAATATCAGCTTCTTCTGTGTGTGTCTTCACCATTACACAGAGGTTATACAGCCAGGATTTTCAGGGGCTGCCCCCTCCAACAGGAACCTGTCATATGGACCATAAAGTAACAGTGTCCCTTAGGCTTTGTAAACAAAAGAAATATTTTGAAATTGACATAATACTGTGTGAAAGGTAGAAACCCTTTTTATCAGTTCTGTCAAAGTGCCTTAAGGAATTCAAATTCATTGGGAACATTTAACACTTTTTGAACACTTACTAAATCTAGGCATCTTAGTAGTACTTATATTTTATTATCAGAGGGACAGCTCTCTAACATATGGTTTAGTTTTATTTCCATTTTTCTGTGAGGAAGCTGAGGTGCCTACAGGTATATGAATAACTCCATTGAAGCTCAAATTCAGAGCATGAAGATGGAAGTAACAGACATTGGAATTCAATCTTAAATCTGTCTCGGATAAAACTTTTTAATAAAGAAAAAAAGTAGATTAATAAATGTCTTTGTAACTTTTCTCTCATTGGTAGGACAAAATACCTGATGACCAAATTAAAAAGGGCAAGATTCATTTAATTCACAGTTTGTAGATGCTTCAGTCTATGATCAGATGGCTCCAAGGCAGGGTGTATGGCACAGGCACAGCAGTGCAAGGGGGCAGAAGACAGCAAGAGCAACAAGAGACAATGGGGAGAGCAACCCTCTTTTCCTCCCTGATAGTGTATGCAGGCTATCTGCCCTTAAGAGGATGTAGCACTTAGTGCCCTTCTCCTGCACAGGCTCAGAATGTGTATAAAGTGATGCTTTTGACCACTTGCTAAGTCACTTAGTTAAACTTTTAAACTGCTCAAGGTAACATAATGAACAACATCCTAGAGCCTAAGGGCATGTCCTCTACATTCTGGGATGTAGAACTGATGAATTACTTAATCAAGCTTCTAAACTTCTCAAGTTTACATAATGTGTCAACCTTTTCATGGATGTTTTCAGGCAGACAATCAAGGTGAAAAAAAGACATTAGGAATCATATTTTAAGAGAAAGATTAATGTTAAGAAGTATAATCTGAGTGTATTCTTAGGATTTTGACCGTATTGAACTAGATGAAACACATATTTGCAACACAATTACGATGCTTAATGAAGGGGCCAGGGAGATGGCTAGTGGAATAAGTGCTTCTCTGGCAAGTGCAAGGGCCTGAGTTCAGTCCCTGGTTTCACACCTTCCTCAAAAAAACCCCAACAAAACAATGCCTAATGATACTGATGAATAAGTAGCATGATCATTTTGAAATCTGCAGACAGCTGCAATCTTCTCAACCATCAGGTACAAATTATGACTTGAAGAATAGAAGGTAGTCCACACCTCAACTGGTTAGCCTTGTGGGACATACAGCATAAAGCAAGTAAGAAGGCTCATGGAAATGGACTGATAAAACAACAATAATGAAATTTAGAAAATGTCTTCCAAGAATTTTTCACACTTTAGCAGACGCTCAGTTCTAACAAATGGTTGATTCTTGTACCTAAGAGCACAGGAAGTTATTTTTCCACAGCCCTTAAATTTGATTTTTCCTCTTTCAAAAAAAAAATACTGTTTCTGCCAAGTTTTCTCAAAAACAAAAAGAACTTAAAAAAAAAAAAGAGTTCAGGCTTCCTGCTGTCATAAAGGGTAGGCTTCCTGCTGTCATAAAGGGTAGGCTGGATAATAAGGCTGCTTGTCTAGCACAATCATTAGTGTGGGCACAGAGGGACATGAACAGGGAAGAATTAAGCCAGGTTATGGGTAAAGAGTGACCTCTAATACTAGGGTCAGCCAACGATCTCACAAGGTCATTGAAACCTAGTTCTTTGTCTTCTTTATTATGATTCATCTTTATCCATTAGTTTGGACCTTCATAGAACAAAACTCATTGTTTTAGGGAAACTGAGAAGGCTGTTTCTCTGTGGATCAATAGCAGAAAGCACTTCTCCAAATCCATTGTTAGATATGTACTCTTAACTTTGGTTTTGCTCAATGGTTCTCAATTCTGGGTGATTCTTACAACTTCCCTCTCCTAAGTAGGGAACAGTTAATAATGCCTGGAGACCTTTTTTGGTTGCTGCAAGAGAAAAGGGTAAATTATTATTGTCATCTAATATATTGGTCTAGATTAGCAATGATGCTGAAACTCCTGTAATTCTCAAGGTGGGGCTTACAACAAAGAATTATTTGACCTGTAAGCTAATATTCTGAAATTGCCAAATTTTACAAAACAAAGGGAGATCTTCATTCTTTGCATCATGCCGCCATATCTATAAATGGTACATAGTAAGATACAGGTGAATACCAAGTTCTCCCTACACTTGGGAAAAAGTTTCTTATGGTTCAGAAATACATTTCTTTATAACCCAATGTAGAATGCTCATTTAGAGTTAGAATGGCTTAACTCTCTACTGACTAGCTAGTCTTAATTACTAAACAGTCAGTTTCATGAAGGTATAAACCATGTATAATTAATCTCTCTTCTCCCAGGACCAATCACATGAATAGCATACTGTAGCTTCTTAATAGATATTTTATCTGTCTCTCTATAAAAATTAAAGTCACCTAATTATGTAAAACAACAAGATGATTACACACACACACACACACACACAAACATGTGAACAAGATGGTCTACTTTAAAGCTACAGTTGTGTACACTTGATATTTCTGGAGTCCCCCAACACAGCATCTTAAACAGATAATTTTTCTGTGTAGTTGAAGCCAAGGAAGGAGTCTTTGTGATTATTAATCAGGCATAACATGTTATGTGATGAACATTTTGAAAATTTGAAAAGAATAGTGGTTTCCCAAGTACATCCTAAAATTGAAATCATGAGGGTGGATTCCCCAAATTGTGGATACTGCTTTGCTTTCTCCAGGGATAAACCTGTTTAGTTACACAATGGTACACTCTGGAAAGGAGTCTCCTCAAAGAATATCTGGAAAGAATCTGAGCTGAGTAATTCATGGCATAGGGTATAGTTAAAGTGCTCTTGGAAAGCTACCAACTACCACTGTCATAGACACAACCCATTTCTGTTTTAACAGGAACTTCTTTAGCCCATCCTGCTAGAGTAGGAGGTTTTGCCAACTTCCTTTATACTTTAATTGATAACACACAAATCTGTTGCCACAGATGGTTAGGTGGGCAGCATCTGAAGCTGAGGTCTGGAGAAAGGCTTCCCACCCCCGGCAAATGCAAGAGCATTCAAGGAGGATAGTTGCACAATGCACCATGGAAACAGAATTAAGGGAGGAACTCTGGGCTCTTCACTAACACATAAGAAGTCTGGATTAAAGGTTTCTGTGCACAAAGAAGGCTACAGATCTTAGCTTGCTTTTCTATCACATAAAATAAGACTATATGGTCTTGAATCCTAGATATATCTACTTTTAGCTTGGATAATGTATTTAAATTCTCTGGGTTCATTTTCCCCACACATAATAGAGGTTGATATTAATATCATCCTTCTGAGATCTTCAAAAGTATAAATGAGTTACAAAACAATTTTTATTAATTACACTAAGCCCCTTATTTACAAACAAGTTCTGTTTCAGGAAAATTCTTAAGTCAGATTGGTTTGAAAGTCCAACACACTGAGTCTTGCATACTTTTGACACAAATATGCAATATCTATTATTTTGCATGTCCCAGCAGTCCCATCCACATCACCGCTGCTTTGCTTCTTGCTTCCTGACACTCTGGGCTTGGACTGAGCACTGTGTTACTGTCCACTATTGTGCTGTCCAGTAAGCAAACAACAGCACATCTGACGATGTCCAGGGGACATGTGGCTACTTCCTTCATAATTTGTTTGAATCTAGGAATGTTTTTATGTGAAGTCTATTTGTATCTATGAAAATTCGTAACTCAAATGTTTGTAAGTCAAAAACTTACCATATTGATACTCCCTCATTTATTGAACATAATTCTCATGAAGATGATTTATATTCTCTTGTCCTGTAAGATTTCATCTTTTCCTAAGACGAGATCAGAATTTAAGTAGTTCAGATCACATAGAGGTGGAAGGACAGAACTTATATCTGAGAAGCTTAGTGACCTCAGGATCTTCAGATCCTACATGCGACCTTACAATGTGTCAAGCATTCACAAAAAGGTAAAAGTGACCCAGAAGGGAAAATACTGCAGAATAGAGATACAATTTTCTCAACTGATCACTTTCAGCAGCATGTAAGAGAGTATAATCTAAAACTGTCTTAAGGAATAAACAGGAAGACATCTGTGGACCTTTATCACAGGGAAAGATTCAGCTGATTAAAAGACAAGTGTGGAATGTGAAATTAGAAATGCGTCTTCCTATCTTTTGACTTTACTTTCTTTTATATTGGCTTTCTGTTACTAAGTCTGCAATGGTGGCCCAACAGATCTCCATATGTATATCTTTTGACTGTCAAGAAGTCTGGACTAAAACCTAGATTCCCAGTAACTACATAAATATCAGACTTTAGTCTGTTTTGATCAGGTCTGGGCCATGTGTCTGTTCTTGCAGTCAGGACAACATGTGAGCCCAAGAGACTAAGAAGGCCCAGAACTAACCAGAAAAAGGCAGAATGGATGCCATTATCACAAAAATAGAGGCATCCACTGTTCTTGCTGACCAGCCAAGAAGTTTTCTGTTTCTTGATGAAGGGCTTACCTACTTTCTTCCTGTCATATCTAATAGATGGCCATAAAATTGAGTTGAACAATGCTGAAAATGAGAATAGATTATATAGAGTTGGGCTGAAATAAATTTGGTGAGCTATTTAATTCTCATGAAAAACATGTCTACCTTAGAAATAGGTACCATGAGACATGCTGTCTTTCTCTTAAGCAACAATTTGGCTGCCCAAGAAAAGTGGCCTCTTTGAAGTTAGTGTGAGGTGCTGATCTCTGGCTTTCCTCTCATTAGCTTCAGACTCCAAAGCTAACGTTTTCAAAGGAAGAGTGAGGGACTAGGTTGGGTGCAATGCTCTAAGCATAGATTTATGTTATGATAACACCACAGGCAGATACAAACTTGAGTTTCATGTGGGATGCCTCTGCCCTTTCTCCCCTCAAGACAGGTTAGGTGTGTATTTTTTAAAGATCCTTGGAGTTACTCCAACGAGAATGAGTGGATTTCAAGAATGTGAAGATACAAAATTTAAGGTTCTGTAATGTGGATCCTTAGATATGGGCGGAAAATGGCTAAGTGCTGAGATTTTTGAAGGTGGGCCATGTAAGCTCCAAAACCCTGGAGAAATCATTTAACTATCCTGAGATATTTGCTCTGCTATAAATTAGAGCTGCTGGCTGTACTAACTACTGCCCACTGAACAGTTTTAATGTACCCTACTCCAAATGCTTTACAGAAGTTGAACTCTGTGAGTTAGGCACCTGTCAAACCTCCATTTTACAGCTGGTGGTACAAGAGGTCTAGGAACTTAAGTGAAGTGGAAGGAAGTGATCAGTACAGAGACTTGTACATTTTACAACTTAAAAAATGTCTACAAAAAGGAAAGAAGGGAAAGAGTTGGTGACACACGTACTTCCTTGATTAAGAAATATAGGATCCCAAAGCAGGGGACACATTTTCAGGATGATGGAGGAGGAAAAGAATGCACTGGGAATGTACAATAGTTCAATTTGGAAGAAATTTCTGAGGCAGGGATTTTGTTTTCATATTCTAGTAAAAAAAATCACCTCAGCTTCCTCTGACAAAGGCCCAGTCTTTTTCCTTCAGTTTGAAGAGCAGGTCACATTTATATGCAATGAGTGAGCAAGGTCACAGTTCCCAAGCCAGCTACATTTTCTGATTCAGCTTTGATAATCAATGTCAACATTATTGTCATCAAATTGTTCTGACAATTTGATGACAGCCTGAAAAAAAAGATCAGTTTAACTCCAATGTAATACGTATTATTCTCTGAAGTTTGAGACTCAAGAATGAATTTAGGGCAAATGAACCCCAGGAAAGCCAACCTGAAGGATGCCTGGTATTGATGGATTACTTATTTAAAATTTCATAGGAATCATCTCATTTAATTTGATGACTTCTCCATGGGGTAGATTCCATTTTATTCTCCATTTTGCAAGCAAAAACTAAGACTTATCGAGGGGCTTGGCCCATGGCTCTGTACCAGTAAGGAGGTTAGGTGGTTAATAAGGAAGACTTTATACTCTGAGTCACTATATTTCCAACTTCGCAGGTTGTCGTGGGTTGAGATTCAGCAGGGGATGAATGCAGCTAAGTAAGATGATGCTTTTATTGATTAGAAGGGATTTCTACCCAGACTCCAAGCTTCATCAAAATGCAAAACCCAGAGGCAGCATAATGGCATGAGCTCAACTTCTTCATAACCTTAGGGTTTCTAGGTCATGAAAAAGTTCTTGAAGCCCAATAAATCTAGTTTATTCTATAAAAAGATGCAGTCTAAACATCCCAATTACAGTAAGCAATTTTGTGTACTTATTTTTAAAGAAATGGCCACAGACTCTGTCTTTATCATAACAAGACTCACTGTGCCCACAGTGAATCAATATTTCCTCATAATGTTACTTGTTTTCCACTGAATTCCTGGCAAATTCTACAGAGGAAAGCAATACTTACAGTACATTATTACTTTGGTGTTTGGTGGGGAATTATTCATTCCTACATATTATTGAAACTGTGTTCACTTTACAGAACCTATTCCCTACTCTAAATTCCAACAGTGTATATTTCTCCTCTTACTGCTACTTAAACACACAAGTAATTTCCAAGGTTAACTGGTCTGGTATTTGGTATGTCAGTTTTTTCATGTGTTCTTACAAATAAGCATTATATATAATGATAGATGTAACAACACAGCAGAAATCCATTTCCTGAGAGATTTCCTTAACAATTAAAATATGCTGGTAGGTACTTGGCTTCTAAAGGTGCATCAGTACAAATCTGATACCGAAGGCTAAAACTCTCTACCTCTTATTACACTCAAGCTTAGTAATTCACAAACCAGGGCAATTATCACATTTTGGTCCATTCAGAGTTTCTCCCTTTGATGGTGGACAAACACACTAGTTTGTCCACTAGTGCCAGCAACTTCCAGAAATGTTAAAATATCCTAACTCTACTCTCAAAAGACATGCAGTGATTCAATTCTCAACTACTGCAACATCACTGTCACAGAAACCAACTCTTGATAATAATAATGAGGACCACTACCAGTACTATCAAATACATGCTACTAGCATGTGCTTAGTACTGTTTTAAATGCTTTAGGCTACCCATTTCATACAGTTTTGATGTGTAAAAATGCCATATCTGATACATGAGAGAACGGAGATACTTAGATGTTAAATAACTTTCCTTGTGTTCAGTTAGCTTGTAAGTAGCAGAGCTAGGATTCTGATACATCTCTTTAGTTTCAAAGCCTACATTTTAAATAGTTGGTTTGACATTTACTTTACCCCAAACAGAATGGAAGAAGAAAATCAACCTTGACAACAAACACTTCATGCTTACTATTAATATAGATCAGTGGTAGCAAATATGGCACATGAACTGAAACTGGGTGTTTGTTACAATTGAAAGCTCTGAGAGGTTTGCCACCACTGATGTATTTAGCATTCCTGGTAACTTTTACTTGTGGCACCACCACAGCTCCATGATTCTCATGATGAGGCTCATTAGACCTGAGGGTATCTTAAACTGGACCTTACATGCTTCAGAACACAAGTCAACCTCAACTCTACTCTTAAACTATTGGATACTACTTGTTACATGACTCTGCTCAACTGAACAGAAACAAGAGAAATTAGGGGCCACACATGCACATTCAGTTAATAGCAAATGTCTCCACCATGTAACTCAGTTCACCATTCTTAAGGACGAAGAGACCTACTTAGCTATGTTATATACTGGATACTCGCATGTATATTCCAATAGGTATTTTCAAGGTTTTTGTCCTAATTTTTGGAAGGTAAATGTCTGCTCATTGAATACAAATTTTTTCATACCAAATAGATGCTTGATTATATGTGTTAACAATTAGGATATTTGACAACAAGAAAATTCCTTTGATAAAGCTAACTATAGAATGGCAAGAAATAGGTTTGGATATTTTTAGTCCTTTACACTAGTACAACATTGCTATTTCTTGCTAAATAATATAGATCCTATTTTCTCTTGGTGATTTCAGTGGGGACATACCAAGTGTAAGTTCCAGCCAGATGTAAAAGTGACCTCTTAGCACATTGGCCAAGCAATGGCCGTGACTCATCCACATGGCTGCACTGACAAAGGTTCTACAATCTGAGGTACAGGATCTCAGAACAAATCCTGAGGGCATTTCACTGACCTTCTCAGACCAAAAAGCTACAACTCTTGTTGCACAGGTCCTGCTTTACCTTGGTCTTAACCATCCAGTAGAAAAGTATGAAGACGAAATATAGGAAATAAAGCCATGCTGTTAGGTTGAGCTGTGGGAGACTCAGGTCAATAATTTCTGACATTGCCAGTTAAACAGAAGACCCAATGCTATTATGGGCTACTGGACTCTTTTGGAATATTTTGCTGAGTTTACACACCTATAATATTCAATAATGGAACTTAGAAAAAATGGGGTATACCGATGAATGTCCATTTTGTATCTGTGTATTCAAAGTGGTTAGGACAGATATATAGTTGCATTCTCTTAATGAATAGAATGATTTGTTCTAATGGTGTTTGTAAATAGGATCACAAGTCTGCATCTTGTACAGCAATTAACCACTAAGAAGAATATATGCAGTGTATTATTTGTTGAAACTGTACTTCCAATTTGATTTGAAACTGTCTCATTGCTATCTGTTTATCAATAAAACTTTGAAAAAAAAAAGGTGACCTCTTTGGGCATTCCTTCCCATGACTCCTGTGATCTGCTGCTTTATGCCTTCAGTTTCTGACTACAACTAACTAATAGCACTATAGGTGTAAAGGGCACCCTTATCAGGGGCAGGTTGTCTATTGCCATAGACATCATTTTGTTTTCTTGTTTCTTTTTCACTTAACTATAAGGGCAAGCTTTCAGGGTTAAAAAAAAAAGAAAGAAAACCAACTACATCTATCCATGTGCTACTGTTCATTTCACTTGTTGTTTTGTCCAGCCCAGGTACCCATCAAGTTTCTGGAACTTTGTATAGTGCCTTATTACATGGCTCCATCCCTTATTGCTTTCATTATTGCCAGTTACACTGTAGTCTGTAATATACTTTCTTGCATTGAAAACAAATTCTCTTTTTTCTTAAGAGAATGTGATGTTATAAACTATTTTTAAAAGTCAAAGTGTCCCCTTTCCAGCTAGAGCCCAGGTCTGGCATATAGGCCTGGTTTGGACCCTGTGGCAGAACTCCCTGCAGAGAGGCTAAGGGTCAGACCCACCCAGCTAATCCAGGAGCTGAACATCTTGCCAGGCCAGGACAGAGGGTTCACTTCCATAGGCTGCAGCAGGAAGAAGCACAGCACAGCAGCCAGAACCAACCCAGGCCCACCTGGATCAGTTTGAAATTGGTAGATCCAGACCAGTAAGCTGAGACACTTTGCTAGACCCTGATCTATGAGAGTATCCTCTCACTTTCTCCCTTGATTGAGAGAGGGTGCAAAAGGAAGCCGGGGTGAACTAGTCTGCCTGAAAGATCCCATGTACATCGAGAGGAGGCGATCAGACAGAACTTAGAGGAACTAATACAAATACAAATTCCCAATTTAATATCTGCTTAGCTACACAGACATAATATTTACTCCCATGGTCTAAAATACAAACCCATTAGGTACTAAAGTTTGTCAATTTCTAAATCTCACTACCCATTATTAGTGTTCCTAATTGTGATTCTGTAAATACAAAACTGTAACTGCCTTGACCAGATAATCCCTCTTGGGTGAAAATATTGATAGATGATATGATAACAACTGCACCAAAGCTCTACACCAAAGGTCACAGGACAGTGCTATGACAAAGAGAAGGAGCAAAATGCATTCTCAGGCCCCAAGAACACCCAGAACAAATTCAGGACACATCAGTATAGAAGAATTTGGAAATCACACACCTTAAGTCTCTGAAATAATAGCATCTGAAGTAAAGAAACAGTTGCAGAAATGTACAGAAGAAATCAGATCAGAAATAATCTAGGAGGGGCTGGAGAGATGGCTCGGTGGTCTAAGGCACCTACTTAGAACAAGCTTAGCAAAAGCATCAGGGACCGCGGTTCAATCCCCCAGCACCACATGCCAGCCAGCCCCGCCCCCTGGTGGGCTGAGCTGGCCACACACACACCACTCTCTCTCTCTCTCTCTCTCTCTCTCTCTCTCTCAAATAAATAAAAAAAAAAAAAAGAAATAATCTAGGAAATAAAAAAGAAATGTTAACTATAATGAAAGAATTACTAAGTGCTTCTAAAGAAGACACTGGCTAAAAAAAGAGGAGAATAGAAAAATGGTCAAATTCTTGAATGAACAATATAGGAAACAAACAGAATGCATGAAGCAGTTTCAAAGAGATGTACAGGAAATTAAAACCCCAATCACAAGGTGGCAAAACCTTTAGAAAGAAAGTGAGGATAGACTTTCAGACCTTGAAGACACCATTGCAGTTAGTGAAAAGGTAAGAAAAAAAAATCTCTTAAAAACAATGAGATTGCAAGAAAAAATAATTCAACAAGTAAAAGACGATTCAAAGATGAACAACGTGTGGGCATCAATGAGAAAGAAAGAGTCAATACAAATGATATAAAAAGAATATGGGCAGAAGTAATGGCAGAAAACTTCCCACATATGGGGAAACAATCTGACATTCAGGTAACCAAAGCATACGGAACTCCAAAAAACATCAACCCAATTAGAAACACACCCAGACATATAATAATCAAGATCCCAGCTCAAGAACAATACACTATAAGCCACTAGAGAAAAGAAAAACACATTCAAAGGAAAACTCATCAGAATAATGGCAGATTTCTCTTCACAAACTATCAATTCAAGAAGAGCATGGAGCAAAGTACTTCAAATGCTCCAAGAAAAATATTCCAGCCCAGACTGTTATACTCTCCAAAACTCTTTCAAGTTTGATGGAGAGGCAGCCAGGGAGATGGCTCAGTGGAATAAGTGCTTCCCTGTCAATTGCAAGGGCTTGAGTTCAATCCCTGGTTCTACCTAAATAAAAAAAAAGTTTGATGGAGAAGAGAAATACTTCCATGACAAAGAACAACTAAAGAATTGCATGATGAAAAAGCCAACATTACATAGACTACTAAAAAGTATTCTAGAGAGGGATCAAAATGAACACAACTCCATGAATTAAAATAGAAAGAACCCACCGATAGGGCAAACAATTAAACACAGGAGAAAAGGGGATATAAAGCAGCAGGTAAATAAGATGTCAAACATAAGGCAATACATCTCCATTATAATAATCAAAGTAAATGGACTCAATTCACCAATTAAAAGAAATAGAATGGCACAGTGGATTAGAAGCAATATCCAACAATATGCTGTATGCAAGAAACACACTTAACTCATAGAGAAATTCATAGGTTGAAAATCAAAGTATGCAAAATAATACTACATGCCCCAGCACCTCTGAAAAAAGCAGAAGTAGCAATCCTGTTTGCAGACAGTCTGAACTTCAGGCCAACAATGATCAAATGAAATAAAGAAGGCTACTACATACTGGTTAGGGGAAAATACAAGAGAAAGAGGTAACAGTCACAAATATGCATGCATCAAACACAGGAGCACCCAACTATATAAGTCAAATCTTAATGGACATGAAAAATCTAACATCCAATACCACAGTCTTAACAGGATACTTAACACCCCCTTATCCCAAAAAGATAGGTCAAGCAGACAAAAAATTAGGAAAGAAGTAAAAGAACAGAACCAGAACATGGAAAAAATGGACTTAGTGGATATATACAGAGTGTTCCACTTAACCACATCTCAATATACATTTTCTTCAGCTGTACATGGGCATTTTCTAAAATTGACCACATACTAATCCATAGGTCATGCTTAAGTCTACGCAAGGAAACAGAAATTATCCCATGCATATTATCTGACCAAAGTGAATAAAACTGTAAATAAATGACAAAATAAACCACAAAACCCCATAAATGCATGGAAATTAAACATCACCCTTCTCAGCAATCAATAGGTTACAGACGTAATTAAACAAGAAATAAAACAATATCTACAATTCAATGAAAATTAAAGCGCATCTCATCAGAATATATGGAATGCAATGAAAGCAGTTCTTAGAGGGAAACTTATAGCTCTGAACTCACACATTAGGAAAACAGAATGGGACCATATAATACCCTAACACTACACCTCAAACTTCTAATAAAAGAAGAGAAAACCAAAGCCAAAGCCCAAAGGCAGGAGGAAATTGTGAAGATTAGAGAAGAAATTAATACAATGGAGACAAAGAAAACAAAACAAAGAATTAAGGAATCAAAACCTTGATTCTTTGAAAGATTACATAAAATTCATAAGCTCCTAGCTAACCTCATCAAAAACAGGAAGGAAAAAAACTCAAATTCAAGCAGTAAGGAATGAAAAGGGTGAAATTACCACAGAACAAGTGGAAATTCAGAAGATCAACAATAGCTAAGACACAGCAGATATGGACAAAGTCCTAAAAAGGTACAAATTACCAATATGGAATAAAGAAGATATGAGAACTCTCAATAACCCAATAACAACCAATCAAAATCAAAATGTAACAGAACACCTACTGACAAAGAAAAGTCCAGGTCTTGATGGATTCACAGCTGATTTCTGTAAGAAATTTACAGAAGATGTAATCCAAATGCCCCTCAAACTCTTCATTGAAATTGAAAAGAAAACAAATCTCCCAAGATCATTTCTGGAGGCAAGTATTATACTGATACAGCCAGAGAAGGATGCAACTGAAAAAGAGAACTACAGGTCAATCTCCCTCATGAACATAGATGCAAAAATACTCAATAAAATCCTAGCAAATAGAATATAGCAAATCATCAAGAACATTATACACTATGACTAGGTAGGATTCATCCAAGGGATGCAAGAATGATTCAATATACACAAATCTATAAATGCAATTCACTGTATCAATAGAGCCAAATCCAAAAACCACATGTTCATCTCCATTGATGCAGAAAAGGCTTTTGACAAAGTCCAACACTCATTCATGTTCAAATTCCTACACCTCATTGGAATAGATGGTCTCTACTTCAATCTGATAAAAGCTATCTATGACAACCCAATGGCTAACATAATTCTAAATGGGAAAAACTGAAATCTTTTACTCTCATATCTGGTACAAGACAAGGATGTCCTCTCTTACCACTTCTATTCAATATAGTTCTGGAATCATTAGCTACAGCCATGAGACAAGACAGAGAAATCAAAGGAATGAGAATAGGTGAACAAGAGTTAAACTATCATTATTTGCAGATGACATGATACTCTACTTGGAAGACCCAAAAAACTCCACCAAGAAGTTACTAAAATTAATACACAAATTCAGTAGCATAGAAGGATATAAAGTCAGTATGCAAAAGTCAATAGCATTCCTCTAAACAAATAACAAACACACTGAGAGAGAAATTAGAGAAACAATACATTTTACAGTAGCACCACAGAAAATGAAGTACTTAGGAATTAATCTAACTAAAGAAGTAAAAGATCTATTCAATGAAAATTACAGTAATCTGAAAAAAGAGATCGTAGAGGATTTCAGAAAATAGAAAAATATTTCCTGCTCCTGGATAGGAAGAAATAACATTGTGGAGACGGCCATATGCCCAAAATTTTTATACAAATTTAATGCAATCCTTATCAAAAGAATTCTCTCAGGCTTTCACAGGGCCCCAAAATTTAAAGACCCAATCCAAAAGTAGGCATCCGAGATGAACACACACTTCTCAGAGAAAGAAATTCAAGAAGCTAATAAATACATGAAAAAAATGTTCTACGTCACTAGCTATTCGTGAAATGCAAATTAAAACAACACTGAGATACCATCTCACCCAGAAAGAATGCTATCATAAAGAAACCAACCAACAACAAATGTTGGAGGGCTGCAAGGAAAATGGAACCCTTCACTGCTGGTGGAATGTAGACTGATACAATCTTTATTGAAATCAGTGTGGAGATTCCTCTAAAAACTAGGACTGGAAATTCCATCCAATCCAGCTATCTCCTTTCTGGGAATTTTCCAAAAAGAACTGAAAACATCATACCATAGTGGTATATTTGCACCTGTGTTTATAGAAGCACAATTTGTATAGCCAAATCTTGGAAACAACCAAAACACCCATCACCTGATGAATGAGTGAAAATGATGTGGTGGTTTTATACACTGGAGTATCACTCAGCTATAAAGAAAAATAAACTCAAAGCCTTCATATATAAGTGGATGTAACTTCTAGATATACTCATAGGTGAGATAAACCAGACCCACATGTATAAATATTGTATTTTCTCCCTAGTGTAAAAATTCAAAAGAAGAAATAAAAATTGAAAGTTATAACACAGTTAAATTGAAAGAGAGAACTTAAGGATTAAACAATGTAAAGAGAGAAAAGAAAGAAGTTAGGAAACATGGTAGGGGCAAAACCATACATCTATATAAACAAAATGCTTAAGGCAATGGTCCTCAGAACTACTATCAGATTTTTGAAAATAGCAATTAATGGGTAAAATTCTCACTGTGACTAACTATATGCTTATATCTGTGAACTAAGAAAATACATTGTGGACAGCTATCTGTAATACTAAAACTATGCTTAAAATACCTGTCATTTTGGTCTTCTAAATGCATACTTCTTCTAATGTCATATTAATTATTGCTATACTATCTTTAATGTAAATGCATGTAAAAATTTAATAAAAGTAATCAAGGGACAAGAAAATCAAAATGTAGCAGGATTGTACTGTTACAATGTTGAATATGGTTTGGTATCTAATTATCTGTGTAAAAATGTGTATTTTTTAACATTCTATAAGGATTTAAATTTTAGAACATCCATGGTTGTTGGAAAATAGCAGTTTCATTTTATGTCTAAAGAATGTTGTATATGCACCTGCCTGGCAAGTGCAAGGACTTGAGTTCAATCCCTGGTACCAGAAAAAAATAAAAATAAAAATAAAAAATGTGATATTCAGACAGATAGCGATGTTAAGCTTAACTGCCTCTGTTATAGGATAATAATATCAGTAAGTTTCTCTTCTGGATATTTAACAACTAAAGTTTTTAGACCAAAAATTAGACAGATTTATGGGCTAAATAGATAGCCAATATTTTGGCCCTAGCCCTTCAGGTCAGTGAGGACTCAGGACCTAAGAGAACCTCTGCTGTGACATCCTGTAGCTCAGTAGTGTCCTAGATTTTCTGATCAAGGAGATTATGGGGCCACAGAGGAAAGTGATTGACAATGCAATGTGCCTAAGGAGAGCCACCTAGAGAGAAAGAATTCTCTCAGGCTTTCACAGAGAACAAATTGGTCAAGCAATGGCCGTGACTCATCTGGATGGCTGACACTGACAGAAGATCCACAAGGTACTGTGCTTCCTGAGGGGACTGGACTCGCCTTATCAGATAGTAAAAGTTACATTTTTAGTTATATAGGTCTTGCTGTAACTTGTTCTTAACCATCCAGCAGAAAAGTGTAACCACTAGGTATAAAAAGTAAAGCTATATTAATATGCTGAGCCGTAAAAGACTCAAATCAACAACTTGGAACAATTGCCAGTTGTGCTGTTAACTCACTACTATTATGAGCTGTTGAACTACATTGGATTATTTTGCTGAATTCAAGTGCCTACAATCTTTGAATTGGCATCAAGTATGAAAAGACCTTTCAAGGACTTCTCAAAATACTGTTTCTCTAACAGCAATGGAACACCCATCTCTGACAAAACAAAACAAAAAAGGGTGATATAAATAAAGGACCATTTTTGAGTGAAATTTTGAGCTACTTCCTCGTAGTTCAATGAGAAGAAAGTTTTGTACTAATAGTATTTAGATAAGATATCATGTCTACATCTTGCCCTCTGAATACCTACTATGAGGACAACAATACAGTAATGTATTAATTATTGTAACTGTCTTACTTGGTTTTAAAACTGCTTCATTGCTATTTTATCTTTTTTATCAAAATGAATAAAAATTTAAATAAAAAAGTCAAAGTGCTGTCAGAAGGTCAACACCTTGTCAAGGCTTGTTCATTTATTTAATTATAAAGTTGATTGAATGATTAAAAATATGATTTGAGAAGGGAAAAACACAGGGAATTTATGTGAGATAATTCAAAGTGGCTGTATGTTTAATGTTTCTTTGTTTGGTTTGCTTTGTTCTTCTATTTAGAGGAGTCTCTTTACTTACTTATGTGAGCAGAACAGAGATTACAAAGTACTCTTATTTCAAGGCTTTGAGAAAAGAATTTAGAATGTAATATTCCCCTAGCATAATGCAAAAATCTAAGTGCTGTGCTTAGTCTTTTTTTCTGAAGTTTCTATCTTTGAAAACACTGTGATGAGGGGTTTTCCCCCCAGCCATATCTTCCAGGTCTGAGGCTCTATTAACAGTGCTTAATGAACAGGTGAAGAGGAGATGCCAGTATCCTTTGCAATCTCAGCAAGCCACTGGGCTAAAACACAGCAGACATGAACTGTGATGCAGATTAATTGATTCAAAGCATGTCTCATCAGGATGTTCAGCAGCGGAAGAAAGGATACATGGGGTAAAGTGAATTTAATCATCCCTGTTTGACCTGTATCCATCCAAATGAAACAAAATTCAGAAAATGAAAAAGAAAAGAAAGCCAGCTTCCTGTGCTCTTTCCCTAGTTTGTGATCCCTTCCACTTTTCTACCTAGAAGCTCAGACCCGCATATTCCACTACCTTTCCAATGTGTTTGATTTAAAAAGAGAAAAACAGCAAATGTGCCCTGTGAAGAGGTTGCCAAGGAGAAGCCATTGCATGTAAAAAATAGTCACTACAGCAAGTGGTATGCAACTTGTCAGCAGAAATGCCGCCAAGGCTGCAAAGTAGATACCAGGGCTGTTCCTATGCTTTTAATGCAACATGGTTGTTCTAGGCTACAGAGAAGACTGTCCCTTCATGGGCATGCCTTGTTTTACAGAAAAGCTGCAGTCCAACTTGATGGATATAAGTTATGACTCATTTCAACTGTGTGACCTTTTTAAAAACGTAGTGGCAATTCTTTGTTCAAAGCCTATCTCTTCCTATATAGAGTTTCTACATATGAGATTTACTTAGAGTGGTGAAGCCTTACAAAATTCTGACTCTGGACTTCTCCCAATGTGACCAAAATAAAGGCCCATGATAGGGTCTTAGTCATGTGTTCTCTTATTCTTGAAAGGAAATGTTAGTCAAAATGAGAGGAACAGGTTCAAGTTCATCTTTCTGAATAAAATATTACCTGTTTTCTTTTCAAGCTAAAATTTATTTAAGAATATATGACTTAAGTTGACTTATAGAATTCAGCAAAATGACTTAACTTTTAATGAAAGGAAATTATATA
>NW_004524606.1:5919238-5933475 GCF_000260255.1 Octodon degus | reverse complement strand
TTAGACACACACACACACTCCTTGATGTATGCAACAGCAACATCTATCTTTATCATACTTAGAATTGCTTAGATGTAAAAGAAAAAGGAGATAGATTCAATATAATGACGAAACAGTAATTGGCATTCAATATCAACTATTTAAATAAACTGTATATTAGTAAGTCCAAATGGTCAGATCTTTAAAGAATTAGCTTCCAGCTTTGAGCATATAACAAATATAAGTGATGTTTACCCAGCATCTATTATGTTCCAAGTACAAGATCCTTCAGATCTTCATATCCTCATTTGTTCCTCAAAGAAACTCTAGTAAATTGTGTTTCACAAGCAAGAAAATGGAGACTTTGAGTTCTTTAGTAACTTGCCTGTTTATTCTACTGTACTACAGACAGCGCAGAGGTTGCAGACTCAAAAGCCTGCTGCTTCTCTCATATTGCCTGGAAATGAAGAAATGTTCAAAATTCAAAATACTGGACCTCAGGTATCTACAGCCAATGCTCTACCACCAAGCACTGGAGCAACGTCAAAGAAAAAACAGAGACTTAGTTTGACCAGAAATAGATACACTGGACATACGTTGTGACAGGTACTGTGTGGATGACTTCCCCAAACCATAATCCCCTGCTCTTCATAAATTTGTAACAATTACCTTGCCAAAACCTACCTTGGTCTGGCTCTCTTACAGAGCCTACACATGTGGCCAGTGATGCCTAATAGGAAACTGTTAGGCAAGGTTTTCAGCAAGGCTTTTACAAAGGTCTCATCGGGCTGTGATGGATCCTTTCTGCTTTACCCCCTACCTGATTCTTCCTGTCTAGAATGTCAAGCAAAGAGCTGAAGCTTAATTATTTGATCAATTTTGCATGCCTCTATCTGGTAATCTGAGCAACTACTTTGAAGATAACAATATACAATGTAACAACCATTGTTAATTTCCTATCATTTTGTTTTGAAATTCTGTATTGTCTTTATGGAATTTTTAAATTCTCTTTAAAATAAAAAGGTAGAAATGATGCACAAAGTAATTACACATGTCTCTTCAAGTTCAAATATCATTTATGTGAAAGTAAAATTATGCCTGGTTTCCTGAAGCTTCTCTTTGATGGGTGTTCTGTTGCATGAAGGCAAAACTAGCCGTCAGTGAAACTTACATGTTGTTAGACTAGGAAAGCGAAGATGTCAGGACCATAGCCTTGTTTTCTCAATGATGGTAATTCCTGGGGATGAGAAATCTTTCTCTTACACCTTCTTTTCCTATATCCCAAAACTTTGTTGCATGCCAGATAAACAGCATGAAGTCTGCATGACTTGCTTACTTAAATCAGCAGATATTTCAGAAGAAGCACTTAGAATCTAAGTTTCCCTTTTTGGATGTCAGTTTTTCAAAGCTAAACCCAATTTAAATACTTTGAGAAAATGTATTCTGGCCAGACTCCAGCAGGCCCCTGACACTGACTGACAGTAAGAACCAACTGTTCCTGCACCTGATCAAAATAACAAGCCAGAATTACATTTGTCTTTCTAAATGACAGTGGCTAACAAAGGGCCTACATGGATTTCTAAATAATTGCACTGGCAAAGAAAGAGCTCCAGTTTCCCCTAGGTATCTTGGGGGATTTCGCCTAGGATCTCTGCAGATCCTAAAATCCACCAAATCTCAAGTTCCTTGTATAAAGTAACCTATGGCCCCTTCCAGTAAACTATGTACCATCTCTGGGTTGCTCACCATACATAATGCAATGCAAGTGACATATAAATATTGTTATATTGTATTATTGATGGAACATGACATAAAAACCTGTATATGCCTTACAAATACAGATTTTTAATATGTTGAATTTGTTAATGGATTCCATGGGTATGAACTCACAGACAAAGAGGGTGACACTCTCTCTCTCTCTCTCTCTCTCTCTCTCTCTCTCTCTCTCTCTCATCTATCTATATCATAGGACCTTTCAAACGCTCATTAAGAATTTGGATTTGGTTTGAGCATTACATCTCCTGATTTAACTTCCTCTTTCCAGAGCTTCCTGTACCTTTCAGGTCACTGAAATGGCAGGGAATGGCTGCCAGTCTCCCCTCTGCCTTACTGCCAAGTTGGTACATTCATCCTTCTGTTTTCACACACCATTCTGAAGAGCTTTGCTCTCCAGCATGCAACCCATTTTAAAGCCAATGGATTGTCTTCCTACTTGTAAATGGGAACACATGGAGAACCAACCATTTCTGGTTCCTGGGAGGCCCTAGGTCTCCACAGGTGACTTGGTGTGCTTGGTGCAGCACTGGCTACCCGAGCTGAGCTGCACTCAGCCAGCAATTGCTGGTGACTCAATCAGGACAATCCCATAGGCTCAGCTAGCTGTGTAACGCTTCCTTTCCCCCAACCTGTGAATAAACTCCCTGGTGGTCTCCTTTCCCATTTTTCCTGCTAATTCCTATCCCTGTTCTGAGGTCCAGCCCTATTCCTACACTTCCATGAAGACCTTAGAATGTCTTTGTCTGGGAGTCCCCTTTCCCTAAGGCTCTGTCAAGTCCCTTGTGTCTTTAGCTCTTTCTCCTATGAATCTTGTCCCCTCTGCAGAGTTTTAAGGTTATTTGTTTATTTATTTATTTGGTATAGGGTCTGTCTATGCAGCTCAGACTCAGTGATCTTCCTGTCTTAGATGCCACAGATCTGGGAATTACAGGTGTGCACCACCATGCTTAGTCTCAGTGGCCAGCTCAGTGCAGGGCAGGCATGGCATGTAGTACCAGGGATCGAATGCAGGTCCTTGCACTTTGCTTGCCAGATAGGCACTCAGTGGAGCTATCTTCCCAGCCCCCAAAGTTTTTAAGGGCAAAAATCATTTGAACTTCACTGATCCTCTTGTGTTGATATAGACCCTTGCATCCAGCAAATTCTTGTTAAATGAAAGAAATTTGACTGTTTGTTTTGGAAAAAAAAATTTTAACTGGGAGCAAAGGGACTTTATAAAGAGGAAGCTGAAAAAATGTGATGTCAAGAAATGCCAGTGTTTGTTGTTTCCCATGTCACATTGCTAGTGCTTAGTAAATGTCAGAGCCTGAGTTAAATGTTCACATCTGCTGCTTCTCTACAAATGAGGAGGATTATAATTATTCCTATTTCAGAGGCAGAACATCTAGTAGTAAACTGAGTCCTCAGCTGGTAACTGCCAAAGCCAGGATTCCTGCTCAGGATTTGGGGCTCTAAAACCTGTATTATAAGTACCAGCTTGAGATTCTAAGTCTTAAATGGTGAAGGGTATATTTAGTTCATCCCTGAAGAGCAAGGTAAATGTCCCACCCAGCTCTGATGGCTTGCAGGTGAGAGACAGACTCATTTCTGTTGCATTCAGAAGCTCACAGCAACCGCTGAAAAGTTTGCCTAATGTACAGGAGAGCAGTGATAATAAGGACAGGGGCATAGACAGAACAATAAGGATGCAGGAAGGATGAGACTTGGAGGTAATTAAGCTGTGCTCCTTCTCCCTCTGGGGAGAACAGAAGTCAGATAATTGGCCAGCTTGAACCCGTCTGACAGTTACCTTAGAACCAGGCTCTGTGGTGTGTGTGTGTGTGTGTGTGTGTGTGTGTGTGTGTGTGTATCTAGAGAGGACTATGGGGAGATATTGTACATTACCCAGAATGCAGGAGAACTTTGGATCTTTGGTGAGGAACTATGACACAGTCACCTAGAGATGACAAAAATACCTACTGCCTCATCATGGGGTTTCTGAGTTTGCAAAGGTGACCAGTCACATACCTTGCAAGGGTTCTCACTAGAAGAATGGAGCTCACCAATTCATCAGGAGTTCATTACCTAAAATACCTAACACAAGACTCTATGCACCAGGCCCCATACCATCACAAGGATGCAAGGTGAAATAGATAGGGCAGTCTCTGCCTTTACATGAGGGAGATGGATGACAAGCCAACTAATGAAGGGACAGGGGAACAACTGCAGCACAGACAGATACAGCACTGAGCTAGAAATGGTTAATGGAGACACCATAGCAAGAGAATACACAGAGACATTTTACAGAGAGGCAATATATTAGGCGCGATTTCCAGATGAGGAAGGAGACATCTTTGCCAACTGCCACTGCAAAAAGAGCATTTCAAGCAAATGGACCCAGATATGCAAAGGACCTGAGGTAGAAAATAATTTGACATGCTCGGGGGAGAGCAATATGGCTGGTATCGAGCATCTCAGAGAAAACGAGATGGGAAGAGGTTGGAGAGTGGGCAGGAGATGGAAGGGCTGCGTAGGCCAGGCATAAATGGGGTTGGACTGGAAGGAAAGGGAAGTTTTACATCATGTGGAAAAAGAGCCCTGTGCTGTGCCCTGGAGAGTTCTTGGAAGGGGTCGAGAAGAATGATCTGTGCAACAGAGGCGAAGAGGTAGCGCCTGGCGGGCTGCAGTGGCGCCGAGGTGGTTTGGTTGTGCGGGAGCAAGAGACATGGAAATAACTCAAAAGGTTTGCATTATTTTCTAGAAAAAAAATGATATGTACCTTCTGCCCCAAGGCTTCACTGCCCCAAATGTCAGCAGCAAACTGTTCCCGAGCCTGAAATTCATGGAAGTAAATAATTTAAAAGGTAGTGGGTTATGTTTCGACACTAGTTCAAGAAAAAGATTTTCGAGAGTTTTGCTTCCAGCTTCAGGTTCATAAGAGGGTACCTACACTGCTGTGGCTAGCTCTAACTTCGCCAAGGCAGTATGGTGCTGCATCCCAGAGGCACTAAGAGAAATTAATCAAAAACTTACCAAATAAGTCTATCAGGGCCCGTATGCCTATTTCTCAAACTGAAGCATGCTGTATAAATTGTTGCTCAAAGAAATATGAAAATAAGCATTTCACAGTCAAAGACATGTACAGGCTTCTATTGCATGACTTACCAGAGCTTTTAAGTAGTATGCTGAATATCTTAAATTTATTTCAAAAAGAGAAGTTGCTGTTTTAGGCTATTGATTACATTTGTCAGGGGCCCAGTTTGACAAGAGCTGTGTTACAGAGAGATAACTATTAAAAAGAATGACTATTACCAAGACAACAGGCCATCTTTCAGAAGGAATTTTGAATTGTAAAATTAAAAATCTTTCAACATGGAAATCTGTCTCAGACTTACTATGATCAGTAGAGGAGATGATGGTGTTAGAGAGTCCCCATCTCACCCAGGTACCAAGGGAAGCATAAGTCACAGAATGAAATGAAAAGGAACACTCAGCAAGACACCCTGGGAGCACTGCCTCCCTGAATCCACACAAGGACCTTGTGAGGCAGCCATGAGAATTCCGCTGCCCAGGTCAGGAGCCACGCCCAGAGAAGGTGGTGGACTGTGTGTAAGTTCAAACCAAGCAACCAATGAGTCCTGTGTCTCTGGCCACTGTTTTAGACGGCTCTCAAGTGGCACGATCCAGGCAGCAGTCCTTCCACAAGTGTAACCTTTATTCTAATTCTAACCACAAGAGGCAGCAAAGAGTAAGGCAGGGCAGGCAAGCTTCAGTCCTGGTTTGACCTCTTACGAACTCTGTGATAATAAGCAATTGTGTGACCTATCTGAGCCCTAACTCCCTCATCTGGACCAGATGCATTTCACAGTCAAAGACATGTACAGGCTTTTATTGCATGACTTACCAGAGATTTTAAGTAGTATGCTGTCTATCTTAAATTTATTTAAGATAGATGACATTTTCCCTTACTTGTGCTAAAGTCTGTCGTGTGGATTAAGTGGGACAATATAAATGCTGAGACTTGTCCACGAATTATATGCAACATTACCCACCTAAGTTAGAGTTATTCTAGGGAAGTGATCTTCTAGAGGATGTCTAGGATCCAAACATAACAGAGGTTTGCCCTTTTCAGAGTGTTGATTTGCATTATTTATTCTTATGTATTAATTCAAGTTTAAATGACAGAGGATAGAAATTGTACGTTTAATCTGTAAAGCCTACATGGTTCCAGAAATCCTCTTTTAATGACAGAATTTCTTTGTTTTAGTTTCCTGGAAACACTTGGTTTTGAATCAACTCTCTGAGTCTGGGTGATACGAGGAAAATTGGATTCCTAGTGAGAGACCAGGCCTGCTGACGGGGAAATGATTCCAGGTACCACTGGGGGCAGCAAAGAGCTCCTCACCACAGTGCACATCCATGCTGCGTCAGGAAGGTGGAGGGCAACGGCCGGGTGAGCCTTGGTGCCCTAAACACGGGAGGCAAGCAGAGTGGTATCTGTGTATGTGTTTGTAGGGACTCTGCTCCAAGTGTAATAAAGCTTCCAAGTGCAAGTCACACCTCATTCTTGCCTTACATAAACCGACAGGATATTTGGTTTTGACCTTTAAAACCCAACATTATTTTGCTCACATTCCCTTTGTGAGCTGTTTGTCTACTTAGTGAGATTGTTGCCTGGATAACAAAGCTGTGGTTAAAGTCCTGCCTCCCAGCCATTCGCCCTGGGGTTGTGCACTGTTTCCTGCTCATTATATTCTGAAGTCCTTCAACAGCAGCACGGAGGGCTTGGTCTAGAACTGCATCTGAAAAGACTCTTGATGAGTTTAAATTGGAAAATAAGATGCTAGATTATTATAAAGACTACGTGGAACTAAGCATATCACTATTGAAATCAGGCTACCACCTAAGTTTAGGTCTAAAACGTCCACAAAAATCTCATGTATTCAGGGATGCAGATTTGGAAGGTGAGTGTGCGATTGGGAGGTGGTGCCTGGTTGAAGAAGGTGCATCACTGGGGCATGACTTTGGAAAGGATATATTGCTTGTTCTGTTTCTTTAATTTTTAATATTTATTTATTTATTTATTTGGTACAAGCTTTTGCTACACAGCTAGGACTTGCAGTGATCCTCCTGTCTCAGCCTCTGAGCACTAGGATTACACAGGTGTACCACCAGGCCTGGTTTTGGCTGCTGGCATAGCACACCTGGGATTGGGGGGCTGGCATGGCCTATGGTGATGGGGATCAAACCTGGGTCTTTGCACTTGCCAGGCAGGCATTTAGACTGCTGAACTATCTCTCTAGACCCTCTTGCTCTGTTTTTTTAATGCTGTCTGCTTTCTGGCTGCCCTGGGTTGAGAAGTTTTCCTCCACAGGCTCTTCTACCATGCCATTTCTGCTTTGGAGGCAGTCAGCCATGCACTGAACTCTCTGAAATCGTGAACCAAACAAACTTCTCCTTCTTAAATGAAATGTTTATCTAATATTTAGGTGTAATGATGAAAAACTGACCAATGCCTTGCCTGAGTTTCAGCCTTGACTACTTAGATTATTAATTGTGTGATACTTACAAGCCTGCTTCTCCAGGTTTCAAGCCTGTTTCTGTACCAGTGTTAATAGTGATAATGCCAATGATAGTGATGATGATAAGAGCAATGGTAGTGACCATGATGATGGCAATGGTAGTGACATGAAGGTGGTAGTGGTGGTGGTAGTGATCAGGGTGATAGTGCTGCTGATGGTGGGATTGGTGGTAATAACAATGGTGGTCAGCACTTATCATGATCAGGAGCTCTACTTCTATTTTAATCCTCAAAACTATTCACTGACATAGGGTAGGTATCTGTTGTGGCTCAGCTCTAGATGTCTTCCCAAAGTCTCACGCAGCCATAGGTAGGGTTTTTCCAGAAGTGGCTGGATACACAGTGTGTAACAGTAGAATTGATTCATGATACAGTGCTAGGCTTCGGGGCAGGAGGATTAAGTGTGTGAGCGCTCCCTACCCTAAGTAGTCTGGAGAAGACATAAGAGATAGAAGTGTAATCATTCCTTGCTTGCTGGCTTTACTATCATTCACTTACCATGGACTATCTCTTCTCAGCAATGCCTGTCTGCCATGCAACCCTGACTTGGAGCCAGCAGATTATGGACTGAAACCTCTAGGAACTGTAAGCTAAATGAATCTTTCTCCTTTTAAATTTGGGTGCTGAGTATTTTGTCTTAGCAACAAGAGAAAAGTAAGAATATATTCCTATTACTATTACTATAATCCTATTACTATAATCTTTATAATAATTAAAAGTCTTATATTTATAGTTTGTATTAATTATTCTTGCAGTGATATCCTGTGATACACATTTTATATTTTTGGGCTATGTAGTAATAATCTGGTGCTCTAAATCAATATTGAAAATATTAGGTTTATCAGATTCTGCAAATCAAATGAACTAATGCTCAAATCACAGCCTTTTAAAAGATGGACATTCTGCACCCATTTCACTGAAGTGTTCATGCAAACTGCTACTTGTTAATGAAGCAGGATCATACCTACACTGTGAAAGAACACCCCACATTCTGAAATCAAGGAGGGCAGGAGCGGTACCCCTGCATGGCATGGTGCACCTATGATGATGACTTCTCTCTGGTGTCCAACTACTACTGCCCTCTAATGTAGCTTAGGCTATTCTGTTCTCTAAATTTCCTCTCAAGATGTATATCCATCAGGTTATACTTTTCAAATAAACTTCTTTTTAATTTAAATGCATATCTAGTATTTAGGCGCAGTGATGAAAAAACTGACCAATACACCCGTGGCAGAGCCCAGAACAGAGAATCAACGAGTGCCTGCTCAGGTGTAAAACTTTCCAATCCTCAGAGATGAATATTTTTTTAAAACACTGAGAACCATTATATCCACCAATGTTATCCACTCCCCCTACCCCCGCTTTCAGGAGTATACAGGAAATTGAAAGCTTGTCAGGACTAAAGTGGAAAGTAATAGACAAGACAGAAGAGGGAGATATTGACAAGGAAGACATTGACACCATCCTGCCATGCTCCCAGTACAGTATTTTATGAATAAAACTGAACAATATTATTATGGTTTGTGTCTAGTTGTCTCTCTCCCCAAAAGTGTCATGCAGTCATGGTTTAGACTTCTAAAGTTTATATTTAACTCATGATCCACTGGGACTGTGGAGGTGAGTGCTGCTAGGATTATGGGTGTGAGAGCTACACCCAGCCTGGAGCTGAGAGCCTGAATGCAACCTAAGGAAGGCAGACTTGCTCTCTGCAGCCACTGTTGCTACTCCTCCTCCTGTTTGCTTTCTGCTCTTTGCCACAGCCATGAAAAGTTGCCCTCTGTCATGTGCCACTCTGCCTTGGAGCCAGCTGAGTGTGGGCCGAAACCTCCAGGAACTGTGAGCTAAATAAACCTTCCCTTCCTTCATTTTGAGTGTTGGATATTTGTTCCAGCAATGAGAGAAGAGTAACTGAGACAAATGCCTAAACAACCTGCACATTATCAAGTTCACGGAAACATGCTGATTTGTTCCTCACCAAACCAGTCATTCCTCCATCAGTCACTGGTGCTCATAAGATGCGAATGCTAAAGTGGATGCTGGGAAAGGGGTTAGCACTAGTGAACTGGAGTTTGTTAAAAGAAATGCTGGGTCTAATTTAGGGTATTAGAATAGCTTATACTTTATTTGAGGCCCCTAGAATTCAAAGTCTCAGACAGGATTAAGTGAAGCTCATTTATTTGTAAAATGATTCCAGGATGCAAGAGCAAGATGAGCAAGAGGGAGGTGCAAGGGTGAGTGGAAAATACACGAAATGCTCAAATTTGAAAGTAAGTTACTACAGTGAAAGATATATCACCAATAATCCCTCTCAAAATACTTTGCCCATTACAAATACACTTACCCCATCCTTCTTTCCACTTTCTGAAGCAGTTCTGAAATTCCTCTTTTGTAAGTGTCTTTCTTTGCACTGTTGTGGCTGCCTTAGGATTGAAAAGAAAACATTTCCCTGTCATGATCTGGCTTAGGGGAAAAGCAAGCCGTGCTGCTGTGCCAGAGTCAAAGAATGAGGTCTATCAGGACACCCTTCAGTGTTTCTGTGAGCCTGCCTTTCCCTAGGCTGGCACTTGGAAACAGTGTTCACCATAACCACAACTTGCAAAGACACTCAAAAGTGGAGACTTCCAGAATTGCTTCAGAAAATGCCAAGAATGGTAAATATATATGGAAAGGGTTTTGAGGGGACAGCGTGTCCTTTACCTTTTAAATGTAGACATCATATACTATGATCACCTCTTAATAATCAGGGCACAGAAGCAATAAAATGGTGCATGCCTGAGGCAGCAGAATTCACTGGGTGTGCCCTGGGGGCCTCCTAGAAGCAGTGTGAGAATTGTACCCTGACAGACGGGAGGCTGGAGCAGGACCTGCCAGCTTGCTCCTTGCTGATCTGGACTGACTTTGCCTCCAGGCAGCCTGCTCCCTTGGGGCTGGAAAAGCCTCACAGAAGAAAGCCACATGCACCGTTCCCGATGCAGATGCCATGGAGGTGAGGTGGAGGTGAGTCCCTTGGGGTACTGTCCATCTCAGGTGTGCCTTCATGGAGAGGTCACAGAGGTGGCCTGATGGGGTTACAGAGACCACAGTGACAAGCCTCCACTTAACAATCATTTGTAGGATGGAGGAATAGCTCGGTGGTCTAAGCACCTGCCTAGCAAGCAAAAGGACCTGGGCTTAATTCCTTGTACCAAATGCCATGCCAACTCCAGAACCCTGGGTACACCCCCCATACTGGGTGTACTGAAACTGGTGTGGTGGCCTATGCCTGTAGTTCCAGTATGGGGGAGGCTGAGACAGGAGGATCACTCCAAGTCTGAGCTGCATAGTGAGACCCTGTACCAAATATGTAAATAAATAAATAAAACAAAATAAACAATCATTTCATTGGGGCCTGCCCCAGCACCACCATGGACAAGTCCTGGACTAGGATTTCAGAGTCTGAGCTCACAAGACCAAGGGCTTACAAATCTAGATTTTACACATCTTCACCAGGACGTGTGTTCCCTAGCACTTCTACATCACGGCCACAAACCAAAGAACCAAGGGTGTGATGAGATTCCTTTGATGTCTTTGGGAGAGTTATAAATGCTAGTTTTGAAACAACAAGAACACTAGTAATAATAATGTTGATAAAAATAAATGACAATAGCACAAGTACCCGTGTCTGTGTTCCAAGCTACATTCTAGTGTTTTATAAACATCGGTATTTAATTCTTGCACAAACTCAATAGTGCATGTATTATTTTCAGCCCAATTTTGTAGATAAGATCATTAAGTCGCTGCTCAAGTAAAGAGCTAGAGAGATGCAGGATAAGAATCCACACTCAAGAAATCTGACTCCAGGTTAGTGCTTACCATATCTTAACCAGTCTGGGCCTAAAGAAACACCCAGATTCTTCCCCGGTCCTGGTCATCTGCACTTTTTTCTTGTCTATTTCTAGCAGTTAAGTATATTCAGATATCATAACAGCCTCTGTTAATGCCCTGTGGCTTGTTTGTGAAATGAAAAGAAAACATAGCGCCTATTTCATAAGCCCAACCCTTGCCCTCAACTTGCTGTCCACTTACCAGACTGCAGACACCTGGAGACAGCAGAGGCTCTGCTTTTGTGGACAGTGATGGATCACAGGTAAACAGTCAGAAAGTGAGTCCCAGACCCTGGTTCAGTAAAGGGACTAGGAGTCCAGGCTCTGTACTTAGCCCTACTAGGATACAGATTCTGGCTCACAGAAGGTCTCTCAGACATAACAGAAGCTAATGCATTACATGCTGCTTAAAAATTCCAGAACACAGTACTTTAAATGTGGAAAACACTGGCCTCTCTCAGTTACTATCCCCATATGCTCAGTAGAAGGAACTCAGAACACTCCTTTTTTTCTGTTACTTGAGATTGATCCCAAAGTTTTTGCCCTGAGTTATATCCATAGCCTACTTTTTATAATTTTTATTTTCAGATAGGTTCTTGATAAGTCACTAAGAAGGCCAGGCTGGGTCAAACTTAGAATTGCCCTGTCTCAGAATTCCAGGGTACTTGGGATTTCAGGCCTGGCCTATAAGGCTGGGCTGAACTCAGACTTTTAACTTAGAGGTTCTTGGCTCCATCTAAGGTTAAAATAACTTGGCTTGGGGTATGGTTCAGGGGTAAAGCACTTGCCTAACCTGATCGAAGCACTGAGTTCTACTCCCAGCACCACATACAGGTAACATTGCAAATGATACGTAGGTGGGCTTCAGTTGCAAGTCCACACACATATGTACACAGTTTTGTACACTGACTTGGCACAACCCAGGTACATCCCTCTGGACAACATGGGGAAGCATATTTCTGGGCAGACCCTGTGGACATCTCCCTCATATCAGCCAGTTTATAGGAAATCTTACCAAAGGAAATTTAAAAAAAAAATTACAGCATAACCACAGGCTTCATCATTTGCTAGAACTTGAAAATGGGAGACAAAAGCTTATTTTAGCTTCTGCTAATTAAAAAACTCTGTGAACACTAAGTGGTGAGACTTACAGTCAGCACAATTAAAATTTTAATTAATGAAGCTCAAGGAAACATTAACTTAAAAAAAAAACAGCTCTTAAACCTTCTGACCATAAAGAATAACAGAGGTCAGCAAATCAATAAATACTACAAGGATTTCAACAATAAATGGACTCCAGATCTTCACCCCTAACATTATCTAAAGATTTAATTTAAGGAAATTTGACAAAATCCAAGGGATCTCAAGAAAGTAAGACATTTAAGTGAGTCAAATTCACTTTTCTGAAAAAAATATTTTTCTTTATAAGAGTATAAAGCAGTCAGTGCAGACATTGTCCTTTTGTAGTGGTTAAGGAAGCAAATGTGCCCCTAGCAGCAGAACAAGCTATCATTTTTGTTGTTAAATCTACAACCAATTTCAAGTGCATAACTGCAAAATTTACCAATACTTTCACCAGACACAACCTTAGGCCAAGCACTGTGTTAGCTACCAAGACATGAAATCTTGCAAAATAAAAAAGATACAACAATTCAATGAAAACCATCCAGGACAGAACTTTGGTCATTTCAGATAAAGGAAGACCTCCTATTGAACGTGGAAATCACTAGACATGTGTCCATTTCCCATGAAGTCTTGGACAAATCCATACACACAAACTTCTATAGTATCTGTAGAGGGCCCCTTGGGCCCACACAAAGTTCAACAAGAGGAACTGGGAAATGACGGTTTTCCATTTTCCCCGATTTTCTCTTCAGTGTGCTTCAACCATCTCTTCCTGTTAGACAACATTCCCCTTCCCCAGCATTGTGGGAAATATTTGAACTATGTAGGCTTTTGGAAAACCTTCAAAGGACATCCAACTCGGCATGCATCATGTGGACTCTGTTCCTTAGTAAGATCCTCTTCCCTCTCCTCTTATCTGTACTCACAGTGCATCATAAGTGCATCTTAGCACTCAAAGAGATGAATCTGAGAATGGGAAAATTCATGTGTTCTCCTCTGATAAATGGACACATGCACAAGAGCTGTTCAGTGGAAGGGAAGGAGTTGGAGAGAAGGGAAGGAAGGAGAGAAGCAAGCTCCAGAAATGGTTCAAAGAAAATGTTTTAAACTCTTCATTTTCTTTACCACAATTTCATTAGCCTTCTCCTCAGACAGTGATGAAAACTTAGTGTGTATAATATTTTATATTTCTGTATACACAAAATATGAACATTTGGTGTATACATGCAATTTGTGGTAAAATCACCTGGAATCAAAATATTGAAATAAATAAATTCTTCCCTTATGTAACTGGAAGTAGAAGAAACTTGCTCTTTTCTAGGCTGTGTCTTTTGCAACAAACATGTAAATTATGTCAGTGGCAAGCTATGGGACTTGGTTTTGTATTGTTTTTCATTAGCACCTGGTCTTCTATTCGCATAATTGAATTTCTCTCCCTAAAGAAGAATAAGCATTTTCATCATGTGGATCACTTAAGCTGCCCATTACTTTTAGCTCCATATCATCTTTTCATTTCATCATCCTCATCATTATCATCCTCATCGTCATCCTCATCGTCATCCTCATCATCGTCCTCCTCCTCCTCACCATCATCATCATCATCATCATCATCATCATCATCATCATCATCATCATCATCTCACCTGTATTCTTATCTAGTCTCTGTGACTCCTCAAACATGTGATTATCTGACTTTTCGTTACTGGTATTACATGAGAGATAGAACCTCTCTGGTCGAGTGTGTTTATAAACATGAAATTTATACAAGGATTGCTCCCTCCCAGTATTAGCCTCATTGCTTGGGGAAACAGAAAAAAAGGTCTGTGTACTGGGAAAATCCTCAAAATCATAAGGAAATTCAAAGTATACAGTCTGCCGAGTTCCGGGAGCCCCCAGACCCAGTCCTAGCCCAGGTCCGGTGAGTGTGCGGAGAG
>NW_004524606.1:5902626-5905906 GCF_000260255.1 Octodon degus | reverse complement strand
ATAGATATATAGTTGCATTCTCTTAATGCATAGAATGATTTGTTCTAATGGTGTTTGTAAATAGAATCACAAGTCCACTTCTTGTACAGCAATTAAGCACCAAGAAGAATATATTCAGTGTATTATTTGTTGAAACTGTACTTCCGATTTGATTTGAAACTGTCTCATTGCTATCTGTTTATCAATAAAACTTTGAAAAAAAACAAAGTATACAGGAAGCCGCATGACTGAATAACATATCAAAATGTTATTCACACATCGAAGACTTGGACAAAGTACAAGCATCATGAAATTTATTTCTTGAGTTGGTGGAATGAGGTTTGAATCCTAGATCCATGGCTCATTACAGACCTCAGTTTCCCTCCCTGTGAAATGGAGATTAAAAGAGAACTACCTCATGTGATACTTGAAAAATATAAAAGGACAGTATAGTGAAAGGCTTAGAAAAGTGTTTTGTTCATGGAGTATATTGAGAATATCTATATAAATGCTAGATAATATTATTAATAGACACAAAGGGACTGAATGCAGCTACAGACATCCTACAACCTGTCTTGCCTCTATTTCCAGAAGATTCCCTGCAGACCAAATGGCTCATATCTAAGAATCATACTTCAACTTCCTTTTGAATCTATTGTAAATTACTAAGAGATTACAGTGTAGGCTCTATTTTGATTGATAAATATGACAAAGATAATGCAGTACAAACTGGTACATTGTATGCACTTATCTTAGTATTTTTACATTTAACTCTGAACACTGCCTCATTTTGAAAGAACTGAAGATCCATGATTATTGAACTGGGGACAGTGGGGAAAACTTATTCTAGCTGCTTGATTCATACTCCACACACACACTGTTCTTATTTGACTGTAGCCCGTACATTCAGTTCAAGTATTCTTCAGAATTCTTGCTAGTAAACTTCAGATTTCTTGGAACACAAAAAAAAGAAAAGAAAAGAAAAAGAAAAAGCTGGCCTATGTGTAAGAAAAATCCACTGACTGATAGAACAATGGGTTCTACCAGAGTTGTTAAAAACACAAGGAATTCATCTTATTTTTTCTACATAACACTTAATAATTTTTCTAATCAGAAGGTCCTGACCTCACTCATAGGAGGCCCCAGCTCTGACGAGGAGCATATATAGTTTAGTGTATTTCTGTAATCTATAGATAGGGATGCACAAACAAATTGATGATCAGTGCATAATATTTTAAAAGTCTAAATCAAAATGCGTTATCTGAGTAATTAGGATGAAATACATTATGAAGACTATTTTCCAGCCTACACTGAAACATTATTGGCAAAAGAACTGAAAGTATACATTTTCTTTATATATCCTGGATTTTTATCCTGGATTTTATCCCAATTGACTCAGTAGTGGACATTTGTTGAGATAAAATATAAAACTTCCATTAAGAAAGAAGACACTGGGCCAGGGAAATAGCTCAGTGGTCTAAGTTCTTGCCTGGAAAACACAAGGACTCAGGTTTAATCCCTGATACTTCATGCTGTGCTGGCCCATCCTGTGGACTTCACTTGTCTGTTGACCAAGAATGGGTTGAATCTCCTACAAACAGACAACTCCTATCCCCTTTCTTTTAACTTACTTCAATAGTTCTCAAATTATAATATACCTAAAATTCATTTTATTCATTTGCAAGAAACTATGCATATATAAAATTGTATAGGTGACCTCAAAGAGCCAACACAATTTTGAAAAACAAAGATAAAGGTGGTGGTTTCACACTTCTTAATTTTAACTTATTCCAAAGCTACAATTATGATACTGACATAATGTCAGGCACTTGGCTCAGTGGAGTAAAATGGAAGCCAGATGTAAACCTCACGCATATGGTCTTTAACACAGGTGGCCAAGATCATTTGATGTGAACAAAACAATGTTTTCAAGAAACGGTGTTGAGAAAGCTCAATACCTACATACACAGGAGTGAAGAAGAACCCCTTCCTAATTCAAAATGAATAAGAACCCTTCACACAAGCACTTCAAATTAAACAGAGGAAAGACTTCCCAACAATGCACTTAGCAATGATTTCTTGGATATGACACCAAGTTCACTGACAACATGAAAATTGAAACCATGCATCACACAACACAATTGATGGAGAATTAAAAAGCAATTTATGCAGTGGGAGAAAATATTTTTAGAATCTTCACTAATTTACAAGAAAATCAAACATCTCAATAAAAAAAGAGCAGACTTGACAATACATTCCTGCAAAGAAGATATACAAGTGAACAAGCAAATGAAAATGCATCAAGTCTGCATCTTGTACAGCAATTAACCACTAAGAAGAATATATGCAGTGTATTATTTGTTGAAACTGTACTTTCGATTTGATTTGAAACTGTCTCATTGCTATATGTTTATCAATAAAACTTTGAAAAGAAAAAAAAAGAAAGAAAATGCATCATGAAATCGACCCTATGATCTTATGATAGCTACTATCAAAAAACCAAACATCACAGAAAATAAAAAGTATTGGTAAAGAAACTGGAACCCTTGTACATTGTTGATGAAAACATAAAGTAATGTGGGTTTTATGGAAAATAGTTATGCTAACTTCTTAAAATTAATAACAGAAACGCTGTATGATTCAAAAATCTTGTTTCTAAGTATGTATCCAGAAGAATGAAAGCAGGGCCTTCAAAAGATATTCAGACACCCATGTTATTTACACCATTATTAACAATAGTAAAAAGGTGGACAAATGAGCCTGATGAATTGGTGAATAAAGGCAGTACACCCACAAAATGAAATATTATCCAGATGTAAGTTGGAAAGAAATTCTTTTATATACTAATGAATCTAGAAATCATGCAAAATGAAATCACACACACACACACACACACACATACATACACACACACTCACAAAGACAAATACTATATGAGGCCACTAACATCAGGTACATAGAAACAGAAAGTAGAGCAGTCGTTTCTAGGGCTTGGGAGAGAAGGAAAACAGAAAGTGATTGTTAAATTGTCATTTCAGTTTTATAAGCTGAAAAGATTCTGGATATTAGATGTACCTCAGCGTGAATATACTGAACTTTTAAAAACTGAAATACTTAAAAAGGGTAAAATAATAAATTTAATGTTATGTATATTTTGGCACAATTTTTTAGAAGTATGCATAGATCACTTAAATAAAAATCAAAGGTGATTTTGACAATGTGAAAAGTTTCATTATAAGTTTCATTATGAGAGAGAGAGAAACAGAGACAGAGACACAGAGACAGAGACACAGAGAGAGAT
>NW_004524606.1:5865648-5902525 GCF_000260255.1 Octodon degus | reverse complement strand
GAGAGAGAGAGAGAGAGAGAGAGAGAGAGAGAGAGAGAGAGAGAACTTCAGTATGACTGAAAGTTCCTATGGAGGTGGAAACAAAGCACTCTGTGGTCCCTTCACATTAAACCCTCAACCTGTTCATCAAGTGTCATTTCTCACCATTTCTTCATCATATTTTCTGTTTTTCTTATTATCAAGTGTTGCATTAATAAACCAATATAATTACAAGGAATTGAAAACATCAACTAACATAGATTTTATAGTTATTGAAGAAGAAATTGACAAACTCTTACTTAAAGAAGTAGTCCATTGCCTAAGGCTAGATAGATAGATATCTTATAGAACTCAAGTTGGAGAAAGCAATTCACAATACTACTAACTACTGAAAGATAGTGTACTTTGCCACCAGATGATAATCTATGAATAAACTCAATTGAGTATTACAGCAAATCCTATCTGCCAATCTCATACACTGTGTTCCATTCTTATTAACTTGGCTTTCCTTTTAATGTGTAATCTGATACATGATTGCCACTCTTCTGAGAATGAAAGAGAGCTTTAAAAAAATCTCATACTATGCAATTAATGTGCTCCTAAAAAGTTGTGTGTAATTGATTCCTATACTCCCATATCTCCTTGTACTTTAGTGTAAGCAAAACCCCAGATTGGCTCCTAGGGAAAATGAAAGGCAGTTAATAAGCAATGAGGGGAGTAAGCGTCCAAGCAGAGACTGCAGTGTAACAAAACAATTAATTAAGGGTAACTTGCAAAAGGAAACTTATTTAAGCAAAAGAGAGTTTCTCAGAGACACTAATAAACTATTTTATTCATTCAACAGTCAAAAGTAATAGAAAAGCTTTACATGCCAGCCATTCTTCAAATTACAGATAAGCACACAGTCTCTGTAGAGAAGGAGGTAGCAACTACTTTAGGCTTTGTAGTCCAAAGAGCCTTGTTGCCAGCTACTTAGCTCTGCCAGTTACTGTAGTGTGAAAACAGCAAGAGACACTATGGAAATCAGTGGATGAGATTGTGTTGAAAAACAACTTTCTTTATGAAACTAGGCAGGTGGGTGGATCTGGTCCCCAGGCCATGAATGTCTTTTGTACTGCAAACTGGAAGATGGTTGGGAATTAGGCCCAGAGGTCTTTATTATATGAAGTTTTATCCTGATAAAGAAATTTAAAAAATATGTGACACTTGCTTATGTGATAGTCTATTAGCTAGTGCAGTTATGCCTTGTGCTTTCAGAGATATGCATGTGACATAACAAGAGACTGAGATAATAATTCTTCACTTAGGTAAGAAAGTGATATACAATTTCATTATGTGTATGATGTAAATGCCATAGTAGTCTTTAAGGATTTCTCATGTAGCTGTGTCTACCAGAGGGTACTCATCCATACTGTCACTAGAAGGTAGTTCATTCCGTTTGTTTTTACCAAAAATGTTTCACGGTGATAATAGTAAATGTATTGTGCCAATATTTCAAACAATTTTCAGTCATCCCTAGATACACTAGCAGGCTTTGAATTAGATAAGCAATCTTGTCACAGAAAATTAGATGAGGAAACAGCACATTGAAATAGAGTGATAAGATATAGGCACCTTTTGATTAGCATACTTTGTGCTTTTTGCTGTCAGCCTGAGGAAGACAGACAGACAGACAGACAGACAGACAGACAGACAGATACACACACACACACACACACACACACACACAAAGATAGACAGAGACAGACAGACAGAGAGAGAGACAGAGACAGAGACAGAGGCATAGAGACAGAGACAGAGAGACACAGAGACTGAGAGATAGAGACATAGAGACTGAGAGACAGAGACAGATAGTGACAGAGATAGAGACAGAAAGAGACAGACAGACATAGAGACAGACAGGGAAAGAGAGAGAGAGACAGAGAGAGAGAGAGAGAGAGAGAGAGAGAGAGAGAGAGAGAGAGAGAAACTTCAGTATGACTAAAAGTTCCTATGGAGCCAGAAGCAAAGCACTCTGTGGTCACTTCACATTAAACCCTCAACCTGTTCATCAAGTGTTATTTCTTACCACCTCTAGGACTCATGACTCAGGCTACATGTCACATTTCTACTTTAACACAACATCCTATGAGTGCTAAAAAGTGGGTTTAGATATATCTGGAAAACCCATTGTTTTGCTTCATAGTCAAAACAGTAGTTAGTGGCAAGAACAGGGAACAGTACCATACTGGCTGTGTCTTTGACAAGAGATTAATATCTCTACTCAAACTCCCATGATGCCTCTTTTTTTCTTCAGTATCTTCACAGGCTAAAGGAAGCATATAAAATATAACTATACTAGTTAATAAGCTACCACATATCCAAGTATCATGTAGTACCACTCAGGTCAAGAAATAAAATCTTGCCAATATTCCATAAGAATTCTGGCTGTCTCTTTCCAGCTATAACTTTACCCCTTCTCATTTTATGTAACCACTGTACTTACTTTTATTGTTATTACCTACTTGGCTTTTAATATTTCCATCTTCTATGAGCCACAATACAGTTGACTTTCATCTCCTTGTTAACTAACCTCATGTACCTGGAATAATAAAATACACATTCCTTATTCTGACTTTCTCCCATACACATGAGAAAAGTTATCATATTACTGTATTTAATCACTTTTTCTATGTTGAATAGTATTCCACTGCATGAACGCATTATTATTTATCCATTTCACAACTGATACATTTTGGATTTTTTTCACATTAATGGCTACTATAAGCAAAGATAATATGAATATTCCTTTGTTTCCTAGAATACTATTCCCCCTTGCTTTGAACATATGTATCCCATTGTTCCTATTTTTTATGTGTGTCTTTCTAAGACACAGTTTTATTATGCCGTTCAGAATGGCCTTGAACTCATTTTGTAGCCCAAACTCACAGCAATCTTCTTGCTTCAACCTCCCGAGTGCTGGAATCACACGCATGGGCCACCACACCTGGCTTTTGTCACTGTATGAAACAGTTACAAAGGTACTCATTTGTGAGTTTTTGTGGCTGAGTCGATGTCCTCACTTTATTCAAAATACTTAAGATAATTTCTGTTGAATGAAACTATTACAGTGAGTCTTCATTTTGGCTTATTCATGGAATATGGCCCCATGATACTTCTGTTTCTGCCCCAAAGTCAAAGTAGTACGAAAGGAGCATCTTCTTAGGCAGAGCGCTGGGTCCGGGTTCGATCCCCTGCCTGCGGTGCCGGCCTCTTGCTCGGGGTGCGCTGAGACAGCGATTGAGACTGGGCACGGAGGCGCGTGCCTGTACTCCCAGCGCTTGGGAGGCTACAAACAGGAGGATCACTAGGAGTCTGATCTATGTAGTGAGACCCTGTAGACCCTGTACTAAATAAAGTATATTTAAAAAAAAAAAAGAATAGGAAAGGTAAATGCTTTGAATCCATTCAGGACCTGGAGGCAGTCGGGACAGAGTAACTGAAGGTACACATGCTTCCAGCTGGTTGTTGCCATCCAAGATTTTCATTGTTAGTAGTTCTTTGTGTTTCCATAATACATATTAAAATCAGTTTACCAGCTTCCAAAAATACAGCTTCTCAAGATATTAACACCCAAAATGAAGTATAAAAATAATTTGAGACAATTGGTAAACTTATGATTAAATCTTTCACATTTATGAATGATAGCTATATATATATAAGCCTTTTTAATTTCTCTGAATACTATTTAACATTTTATTGATAAAACATTAATATATTTTATAAAGGAAGTTTTCATATTTGTTTATTTTTATGACATTATAGGTAGAATTATTAAATGTTTTTCTCTTTTTTCATAAAAGAATTTACTTAATTTTAATATTTACCTCCCCAGAAAATTTCCTAATGTTAGTAATTATTTTAACATTGGTCAACTATGAATATATTATTGTTTCATTTTTAATCTTTATATTATTGTATTATAAAACTGTAGGGTTGGGGCAAGGGAGATGGCTCAATGGAATAAGCGCTTCCTTGGCAAGTGCAAGGGCCTGAGTTCAATCCCTGGTTCTGCAAAAACAAACAAACAAACCTGTAGGGTCAATGTTATAATATTTATAAAAGGCATTCTGAGATTAGCCCAGAACTCAAAGTGGCAGTGAAGTTCAATGTTTCACCATTAGCTATAATGTACATTTATGTCTTTAGGTTGCTATAATGTTTTAGATTAAGAAAATCTTTTTTATTATTTCCTCAGAATTTCTAAACTATGAAATAGCAATTAATGCTGTTCAACACTTTTTCTTCACTAGTTGAAACTATTTTCTTCCTTTATTTTGTTAGTGTGGTATAGTGCATGTAAAAACCAACCAACTCTTAGCAATTTTGAAACCCTGTGTAAGTCCTTAGAGCAAGGCTTAGCTAGATTGAACTTGCTAATATGAGTTTGGATTGCTACAGCTATACCTGAGGCTGAGACTGCCTTACAATTTTCCTTTCCAGTAACTTCCTTTTTGGGTTTTGCTGGAATGGGCTGCTATTTGTGGGCAACAGTCACCCACTGTGGAGGGCAACACTGTCTGCCTCTTCTGTGTATGTGTAAAGTGTGAGTCCATCTAGTGCTTGGCTGTGTTGTTTTTGTCCTGGTGACTTTGATATGGAGATACAGCAGGTAGAAAGTTCAGACTTTTCCTGACAATAGGCAACAGATGGAACCCGATCAATAGATGCTTCTATGAAGCATTTTTCCATTTCTTTAGTAAAATAATCATCTGATAAATAAATTGCTTTGAAATGGACTATTCAATGCAATTATTGATGGTTTTGTGTTTAAATAAACTACTAACTTAGTACGTGTATGAAATTGGTCCTGATTTTACCAGGCTCTCTCTCTGTCTCTTCCTCTCTCTGTCATATTAATCTTTACTATTCTTTTTAAAGATTAAACTGTGTTTTTGCAAATTTTAGTGCTTACACTAAAGACTAAAATGTGTGTGTGTGTGTGTGTGTGTGTGTGTGTGTGTGTGTTGCTTGGGATCACATGCACGGTGTCTCACACGCTAAGCTTGAGCTTTCCCCCTGAGCTCTGCTCACCAGCCTAAAACATGCATCCTTAACCTATTATATATGATGTTCATTTTCACCCTCTTTGGTAGTTTAAGAACCTTAGAGCATTTTATACAATTGACACTAACCTGACCTATATGCTGGAATTGTGCAATTCTGTTCCACACATGTCATACTTATAATCTACCATTTTATCCACTTTTGGTTCCATTACAATTTTTTAACTTTCTGAAATCATTTTTTATTAGTTCTGTATAGCTTATTTTAGTTTTTCACTGGAATATTAATGACAAAACTCATTGGTTGTAGGTGTGTAAGTATCTTTATTCTGCTTTCCTTTTGAAGTCTGCTTTTCCTAGACATTCAATACATGCTTGGCCACTTTTACTTTGAGTAAATTGGGAATGTTATCTCATTGTTCTCTAAGCTTATATTATTTCTGTTAAGAAGTCTGCTAATTATATATCATTCCTACCCAAAACATGCTTCCAGAAACAGCAGCATACTATGCCTTCTATGTGCTTGGACACATTTGGTTGTATTCTACGTGCTTTATTTTAATTGTATGTAGAAGTATTTGAGCTTTGGAAATACCGTATATCTCTACAGGAAAGACAATCTTTTTTCAATCCAGTGTTTTGGCCTCAGAAATCCAGTTTTGTATTAGTTATAGTGTTAGAGAAAGGGTCTTTCAAACAGCTAATACTGTGATCAGTCTGCATGATGTCTGCCTTCTTTTCTTCTTACCCTTTCTCCCAGAGCACCATCCTTCTCAAGTCGAGGTAGGAACAGGAAGAGGTTGTATGGGATTTATCACTGGGAAGTTTTGAACTTCAACTCCTTCCTTTTTTCACTATAAGCTGTAGAAGTTTTCTTCTCTGCCTAAGTACCTCCTATTGTAGACTGGAAGTGGATCATAATTTATCTGTCCCTATCCCATTCCACACACAGATCATCAAGTCCTGTGGGTTCTACTTGGAGAATCTATCTTTATCCATGACTGCTTGCAATCTGCAACACACAACCCCATTATCATCTCACTGTGTCTCTCCCCTTCCTTCCCTCCTCAGAATTAAACAGCACAGCAGCTATAAATCAGGTATTTATCCACAGGACCATGGGAGCTATAGTTCCTGCCACTGCCCAGATACAAGAAAAGGATTTTTTTCTATATTGCCAATCACTATCATATCAAAATTTGAACTATTATACACTGAATATCTACCCCTTTCATATTTTTAGAGTTGAAAAATCCAAAGTTCAGCATATGCAAGTCAGGGACATGGTATACTTTTTTGTTTTGGTTTTCTGTGGCTTGATTTGTTGTTTGTGTATTTGTTTTCATTAGATGGAAATTGAACCCAAGGCCTTCACCCTGAGATACACCCCCAGTCTTTTCTTATTTTTTTATTTCTGATTTTTTAAAACAGGTTTTCACTAAGTCACTAAGTTTTCCAGGTGAGGCTCAAACTGGTGATCCTTCTGCATAATCTTCCTAGAACTTGTTTCTCTACATACAAACTTTTAACCTGACCCCTAAGGCACTGCATGGTTTGGTCCCTGCTTTCTTTTTAGACACAATGGAAACATTTTTATTCTACGACTGATCATAACTGTTTCCTGCCTTAGTTTCTCTGTGCTTGCTCATGGTTCCCTTCAACCACAGGACATGTTCTATGGACACCTACTGACTAGCTCCTCCTGATCGCACAGCTTCTCCTCCCATGTCCTTCTCACAAAAGCACCTCACTCCTTTTCCTGGATCAAGCCATCTTTCCACAGAAGCTCTCTCGCACATACTGTACTGAATTTTGTCCATGACAGCTACCACTCGGACACTATTCTTTATATTCCATGCTAGAAGTCTCAGCCAAAGATGAGATGAGCAATTTCATTTATCCTGGTATGGAAAAGAAAGCCTGAAAATGGCACAATTGATTGCAAAATGCATTCAACACAAAAGGAAATACATCATAAAAGTAAGGCACAACACTGGAGCGTAGATCTTCTAAGTTGACTTATGGTGAAACTGAGAATGCAAGGCTCTGGAGATCACATGCAAATCACTAATCCAGTCATCACATTCCAAATCTTTTAGTTTCTTTAATTTTTTACATATTTATTTATTTGGCACAGGGTCTCGCTATGCAGCTCAGACTCATAGATAGTGATCCTCCTCTCAGCCTCCCTAGCACTGGGAACACAGGCATGGCCAATTGGGTGTGGGGCCCACGTGGCATATCATACTGGGGATATAACCCAGGTCCTTGTGCTTGCCAGGCAGGCTTTTACACTGCTGAGCTATCTCCCCAGGGTTCCAAATCTTCAGTTTGCTATCACTCAATTTCCTTTCCAATAAATTGTTCCTTTTTCCAACAAAAACCCTCCAATTGTAATAATAAGGGATATCCACTGAAGCATGTTAATAATTGAATATAAAAATGCAAACTGTAATACAAAATAGCTGAAAAGCCTAAATATTCAGTAACAGAGGGTTGACTAAGAACATTGTCATGGAAGAAGCTAATGATAAGTTATAAATTAGAATTGTAGAAAAAGTATATAAAATGATAAAGCTTTTAAATATCTCTCTATATAGGTGTAAATTACCTTGATAGAGTAATATTGGAAGCAGATAAAGACTATTATTTTTATTTCCACACCTCATTTCATCTTATTTATTTTACATGTTTTTAATAACAAAAGGCTAGCTAAGCTCCTCAGAAATTCTAAACATTATATCCTGTTTAATTCTGGTCATTTCACTTAGTCACATATTTATATCTTTAATCCATAATAACTGCTTGCAAAATGTCAACAAATCATAAATATGCTTGAAAAAGCTTTGTGCTACTGAGATGAATTTGCTCTTATTGCCTCACTAGCTTGGCCAGCGCCTCCAGGACCCGAGTCCCCAGGCCTGCACAAGCCCACACTCTGCATCCCTAGCCTCCTTGCCTCATGTGGAAGCCAGCGCTGGAGCACTGCCTGATGCTGAACTTCCCCGGCCACTCCCCACCCCCAGCCAGCACTCTGGCACAAGATCTAGACACCCTCCTCACCACCTTACCTTTTATTGCTTTGAACAGTGGAAGAGAGAGAAGTTATGAGCACTTGGGGCCTTATTTTTTGTCTTGAGATCCACTGATGCATTAAAAAAATAATTTTAATACAATTCAGTTGCCTTGTTTATTTTGGGTCTTTTATAATTTTACTATATTTTTTGTTTTTGGTGTCGAGGACCGAACCCAGGGCATCCAGCTTGCTAGGTAAGCATTCTACTGCTCAGCCAGATTCCCAGCTCAGTTGAAGCAGTTCACCACATGCAAAATCAGCTCTCACAGTCTCTACATTTTGTGAGATGAGATGAGATAAACACTTTAGGAGACATAATAAGCTATCATATATTATCTGACACATCGGTCTCATAGAGTTGAACAATTATCTGCAGTAGGTGTAAAATCCTTAATAACACATGATCAAATATATTGGAACATAATATGACTAGGAAAACAATTACACCAGCCTATCAAAACCTGAATTTCCTCATCTATATATTGGATCTCAAGGGCTTGCCATGAGTAAGTAATTTAGTTCTTAGTAAATATTTAACAGAATTAGGACTTTAGTGGCTAGGACAGAAGCATGCAAAAGCCCCTGTAAAATCGATAAAAACACAAGTAGTAAATTGGAATAGACATTAAATTATGTGCTAACAGACTTTTGCCTTTTGAATTTTAAACTACACTCTGTTAATTGGTGCTATGTCAGAGTATCCTGTCCCTTACCCAAAGGAAATTCACTGAAAGGAAAAATCCTAAGCTTTTTAAGCCTCAGTGAAAAATATGGCCTATCTGTGAAATACAGTATGCGATGGACTAATAGCAACAATAGCTTATCTATTAATTCAGAAGGACCTGGGGCAGGGGAGATGGCTCAGTAGAATAAGCGCTTGCCTGGCAAGCGCAAGGGTCTGAGTTCAATCTCTGGTTCTGCCAAAGAAAAAAAGAAATAAAAAAAAGAAGGACCTTATGATGCTCAAATGATTATGGTAATTTTGAACACATTAGAGAAAAATACAGTAGACTCATGTCCTCCAAAAATATTTAGTTTACTTCACATTTGCAGTTTATTTTAAAATTAAAGAGGAAGAAGACAGAGAAAAAAAGCAAGGAGGATGCTAGAGAGAGAATCATTTTTGGATGTGTCAGTAGTTTACTATTTTTTTCTTGCTGAATAGTATTCTATGCATATGTACAAAATTTGTTTAGCCAGCACAAGGAGCTCAACATTTTTGGTTGGTTCTAGTTTGACAAAAATATGAATAAATCCACTATAAATATTAAGGTAGTTTTCTGGCTGGGCATATGTTTTCATTTCTTGAGGACTAGAGTTGCTGGGCCATATGCTAGGTTTTACTGGTAAGCATTTCCTAATTGACATTTTTCTAGCCCGCCCCCAAAGTCTCTGTTATTTAGCTTTTGCCAATTCCTGCAGGGTAAATGCTCCCATCCTTAGACTATTTCAAGCTTGCAACATTGCCTGGATGAATGGGGAACTAGAAAGAGACGTACATAATTGGCTGTGGTGGGCCAAGGCTGACTACAACATTGCTCTTCTCATAGGCAAGTGTATATATATTTTACCTTTTGAGAAATTAAACTGTTTTTCAAAGGGTCGGTGACAGTTTACATCTCAATCAGTATTTGAAAATTTCACTATCCCTACATTCTAGCCAAGATTTGCTATAGTTCAGAGCTTTTTGTTTTTTACATCAGCCATTATACTAGGCATATAATGTTACATTATTATGGTTTTAATTTGAATTTCCTTGACCACAAATAAAGTTGAACTATATTTCTTGTAGGTATTTGCCATTTGAATCTCTTCTTCTTGAAGTATCTGTTCAAATTTTTTGCCTGGTGTAAGCCTTTTTACATCTTCTATCTATAAGCCCTTTACCAAGTATTTGGTCATAAGTATGTTCTCACAGTTAGTGACTTGTCTTTTCAATTTCATGGTATCATTTACAAAGCTTAAGGTTTTACTATTGGTATAGTTCAGCTTATCTTTGTGATTTTTATCCTAAGAAATTTTACCTGACTTAAGATACAAATATTTGTTTCTGTCATTTCTTCTTCTTGTTCTTCTTCTTGTTCTTCTTGTTTCTTTCTTTCTTTCTTTCTTTCTTTCTTTCTTTCTTTCTTTCTTTCTTTCTTCTTCTTGTTCTTCTTGTTCTTGTTCTTCTTCTTCTTCTTCTTCTTCTTCTTCTTCTTCTTCTTCTTCTTCTTCTTCTTCCTCTTCCTCTTCCTCTTCCTCTTCCTCTTCCTCTTCCTCTTCCTCTTCCTCTTCCTCTTTCTTTCTTTCTTTCTTTCTTTCTTTCTTTCTTTCTTTCTTTCTTTCTTTCTTTCTTTCTTTCTTCTTTTTTACTGGGAATCAAACTCATAGCCTTACACTTGCCATGCATGTGCTGTGCCATTGAGCTATATCCCCAGCTGCTGGAGTTTTTTTCTAAAACTGAGACAGATATCCATTTCAACTGACACCAGTTACATGTGGTAAGACATTTAAATTTGAACTGGATAAATTTAATGAAATTAAAACCTCAGTTCATCATATATTTAAAGTGCTTGATAGACCACAAGAGGCCACTGTATTGGTCAGGAAAAGTAGTGAACATTTCCATCATTGTTCAGTGTTAAATTTGTACAGTACTTCTGTGGAACTTTACAGTTTTAGATTTCACATTTGGCCTTTGATATACTTAAAGTAAATCTTTGTATACTATGCAAGATATGAATAGGCTGTTTTTTGTATTTAGATTTGAAATTGTTCCTATAGCAATTCTTAAGTCTACTTTTGCTTTTATTAGCAGGTAATTCTTTTTTTTTTAAGTTAGACACAAAGCCTTTCCTTTGGTATTTTTTAAATGCCTTTCAAAAAGGTATAGATGGGGTCAGTCAAGTAGCTTAGTGGATTAAAGTGCCTGCAAGCAGGCACAGGGGCTGGGGGTTCAATTCCTGGGCCTGCTGTGCTGGCCCCACCCCTGAGGCATGCTGAGATGGCAAATGAGACTGGGTGTGGTAGCATGCATCTGTAATCCCAGCTCTTGGGAGGCTGTAAACGGTGGATCACTAGGAGTCTGATCTAGTAGTGAGAACTTGAACACCCTGTAGACCCTTCTCTAAAAACTAAAAAAAAAAGAAGAATCAAAAAAATAAAAAAAAAAAAAAAAAAAAAATTAAAAAGGTATAGATGAAAATAAAATATTAGGTACCAAAAATTGTAATTGAATTAAACCCCTAGCTTTTCCCAAGTGACAACTGCATAACGTACTACATGGCGTTCCTTGAGCCATACCTGATCTTCATATCCTGTCTGCTAGATTCTCAGAAGTCCATCCATGCTAACCAGGTGAATTAGAGCTGGTTTGCATAATTCAAACTGAAATTCAAGAGAAAGTCAGCTTCCTGCAAAGAAACTTTGAATCAGTTAATGCAGGTAGGAATGTACTAAGCTCCCTCCCTGTATAAAGCAAGCCTCTGCAAATAGACGTAGTGAGTGAAGAGAAGGTATGAACATGGGCTTTTTAATATCAAGTGTTTGCTTAGTAGGAAAAATATACTTTTCATGTAAACTTTGCTATTTATATTTTCCCATTTTATTTATTTATTTTTATTTTATGTATTTGGTACAGAGTCTCACTACACAGCTCAGACACTTAGTGATCCTCTTTTCATAGCCTCCCCAGCTCTGGGATTACAGGAATGCACCACCACACCCAATCTCTGTGGCCAGCTCAGTGTGCCTAGGAGTGGGGCCTGTGGGACATGTGATGCCAGGGATCAAACCCTGGTCTATCAGGCAGGAATACAGGCACTTAGTCTGCTGAACTATCTCACTGGCCCTTCCCATTTTAAATTTATCTCGGATTCTGCCTTTTATCAAATAAAGCTTCTATTTTTGTAAGGTTCTTTCTTTTATTTAGTAAATTTTGATAAAGATATTTATCTTAAAGAGTAGCCATAAAATTGATATAACCTAACTTTGTTGACATAACTAATTTTGATTTTTTAAAAAGTTAATGCAAGTGTGAAAGAAAGAAGATATGTTTTTAATCAGTGAAGCCCATTAGAGTCCCCAGAATATTTTGGCACAACTGAATTTTTTTTCCATTTGGGAAGTGTCAAAATTTCAGGGCTGTGGGGTATTATGATAATGTGCACTAACATGTACTTCAGTTGGGATAAGTTATTTAGTGCAGAGGTTATCATATTTTCTAGAATAAAAGACAAGATAGGAATGATTTTGGCTTTTGCACGTGGCATACTCTCTATCACTACTACTCAGAACTGCTGTAGTAGTGTAAAAGGAGTCCCAAGCATTATGTAAATAAATGAGCTTGCTTGTCTTTTAATAAAACTTCATTTGCAAAAACAAGCTGTGGACCCAATGGGTTTAGAACTACAGTATAGCAGTCATTCCTACCAAGAAGAGAAAATTCATTTAAAGGAAAATGGTATCGAAATTAATTAAAATTAAAAGTAATTTTATTTAATGTTCTCTCTATTCTAAGAATGTGATTTTTGACCATAATATAAAAATGATCAGTTTTTCTGTCATCATATTTTATAATTTTATATACATCATCCTCATTTAAAATTATATATTCTACACATATTTGAAAAGATAATAATGATTTAATTATGTGAATGGTGCAAAGATTCTTGAAGAACCCTCTTTTGGAATTATTTGATCTAAATTTAAGACTTCAGGGGTTAGCTAAATAAACACAATAGACACATTTTTATCTGAATGTTGGTAATCTTCCTAGTCTCTTAATGACCAGAATAGGGGACTGATTAAAAAAGAACTACTACATCCAAAACTGTGACAATTATAATAATAGGGTCATAAAGATTAATTATAGATATGATATTCTAAAATTCATCTTTAAGTTCCTATAGTACACGGGAGACACATGAAAGATACATCAGTAAATTAGGTTAACAAAAGACACACGCATATAAAGTGGAAATATTAATCCAGTGAGAGGGCTGGGGATATAGCTTGCTAAAAGAGCACTTGCCTAGCAGAGGGGAGACTTTGGTTCAATACTCTGTTCTGCAGAAACAATGACAAAATGACAGTGTTTAAGCCAATGAAGGGAATTTATCTGAAGACCTGGGCTGAAATCCTGCCTTTGCCTGCCCTTATTAATTTGGAGGTTTGGAAAAGTCGCGTGTATTCCTAGTGTTTCAGTTGTAATCATCTGTGTGAGAGGAGTAGAAAAGTACCTACTGCAAAGATATTCCAAAGATAAACATTATGTTAGTGGGGTAGGTCCTCATGAGAGAACCTAGGTCACAGAAAGTAGGCAGTGACTTTTAGCTGTTGGTGTTGACTATTATTTGATGATAACAAATTCATAGCTTCGCAGATTCAGGGGATTCTTTTTATTTATTTATTTTTTATGTATTTAGTACAAGGCCTACAGGGTGTCACTCTACAGATTGGACTTGTAGTAATCCTCTTGTTCTCAGCCCCCTAAGTGCTGAGATTTCAGGCACACCACCATGCCCAGTCTCATTCGCTGTCTCAGTGTGCCCAAGGGAGGGGCCAAGCAGGCGCATTAGCCCGCTGAGCTATGTGGCCAGCCCTAGATTCAGGAGATTCTAAAATTCTCCCTCTGAGCAATTCCAACCAGTGACTGGGTAGCGAAATGAATGTGTAGAGAAATGTTAATTGCTACTAGTGCATAAATAATGGATTTATATGCCCTCCAAATTATTCACATTTCAGCAAAAATTCAACATCTAAACCAAAAGAATGAATCACTAAGACTGGAATTACTATAACATGCAGTTAATAAGCATGTTTGAATACAAGGAAATCAATCATTAAATGCATTTACTCCTTAACCTTTAAGTATATTTTACTCCAATATATAAGGTCAGCCCTTCCTGCTGTTGTTTCCCCTGTGCTTCCTTCAAAAGTTGGACATAAAAAGATATAACCAAGCCTGCCCTAATACCTGTAAGACTGGAAACAAGAGGACCAAGAAAGAGCCTCATGTCCCCTTTCCCTGCCCTCTTCTCTGACTCCAGCCTGTACTGTGGAGGAGTGTGCACATGACTGTGAAGGCTTGGACCTCTTTGCCTACTCTCTGAGAGCCCACACTCAGGCTACACTGTGGCCATATCAGAAGATCCTTGCTGACCTTTAGAGGGTAAATTCATGAAGGTGAGAGTCTGGTAACAGGTTCCAGGCTGCTTGAACAGAGAATCATATGGTTTTTAGTGCCCAGAGCACAGTGGGGTTCTAGAAGGATATAGCTCTTGGCCCAAGGATTCCCAAGCCATGTGGAAGAGCATAACCAGAAGAGAACCAGAGCTGAGCCCCCAAGTGCAAGACTTGGACAAGAACAAGACGTCTAAATCTAGGACATCATAATTGAAAGGAAACATAAGAATCAAGACAGGCTTAGTGACTTCCCTCCTAATAAATTATGAAGGTCAATAGTCATATGAGATTGTCAATTCAAAATATTCCTATCCTTTCTGTAACTTATCAATTAATTTCTGATAATCACAATAAAAAACAATGAGTCGACTAATTCTTATAGGAATGTAGATCTGAGACTGCCTCTACATTACAATGTAGGGAAAAAATAATGAAAGTCCACTTCCTACGCATATGATTACTTAACTGACATTAAGGCTTTTACCTGGTTCTCCTGTTAATTAGGAAAGAGTAAAAATCTTGCTATACACATAATTGAGTATTAGAAAAAGAGCTCCAGGATGTTGCAGGATTGTAATATAATAGTTACCTGAAAGGTAGATAATTAAATGGTAATAAAACAGCAGTCTTTTAAGAACTAAGCACAGGGTAAAAAATTGAAAAGTGGTTGTAGGAAAGTTTACAGCTTTCTGATCTCTGAGAGAGGTGTTTGCCTTACAGCTAAAATCAACCTTGATGCTTCTGTCTACAGTGAACTAGAGCAGGGATGGGGGAAGTACCACCATTGAATCAAGAGGCAGGATGCAACTTCCAGTATGGAATGTCAAAAAGTTACTAGAAATTCTAATACTTCTAACTTTATTGTTACAAAAAAAGTTTCTTGAAATCCATACTGTATTTTTTCCCTTGATTTCAAAATTGGCCTAATTCTACCCTGACCTCGGAGAAGAAGAATCTAGATCTACTTAGCCCTTTCTGGGCAAGTTTCTCTACCTAAAATTATCCACTAAGACATTTGTGTGAACTTGGTCACTGGAAAGATTCTTACTGGGTAATTGGCTACATAAACTCAGGAGTCATTTATAACTCAAGGAACTTCTTGGGCAAACAGAAAAGTTACCAGAATCTTTGCAGAGGTCATTGTGACATGACTGTATGTTATTGGCCTGAAATCCCCAGGAGAAATCATCCCCATGGAATGTAGAAGCCACGTTACTTCTTGTTTGTATTTCTCAGTCTGTCTTCTTGTAAGATCTGAGAAGCACTGCTTCATATCTCAGAGGAGACTCTCCTCCATCCTCTTCCAAACAAGGAAATTGTGCCTATTGAATAACCTCTGATTTGGCAGCCAGTCTTTGAGGTGTCTCCTCCCTTGAAAATCTGATATCTCCTCTTTCTCATGGCTAAGACAAGGTCTAAACTTTCATTACCTACCAAGGATAGGCAGGTGCTGGCTAGCTGTGAAACAAGCACATCTCACTCCTCAGCCTCTTGTTCCTGCTTATTGTTTTGCATCCTCTGACCTAGAGTGCTCTAATCTGCATTTTTCTTGCACTGTTTCCTTGAATGGAGGCTGATTATGGGAAGAAATGGACTCATACTCCACCTAGATGTAGGAGAATAATGTCTGAATCACAAAACACATTCAAGAAATATCCTTTGTTGGGGAACAGTTTGGTTTCAGTTCATTAGGTCACTGAAACAATGATAAGAAACAATAAAATGTGCTTTCGATTGCACTGAATTGTTTGCAGTGTAAATGGTCATGAAAGCTTGATTGGCAAGAAGTGAGAGAGAATACTTTTCTGATGAGATTCATCCCATGCTCTCCTCCCTTCCCTTCAAGTCCAGTGATAAGCCATGACCCTGTTTCATCATATGTCATAGGACTGACCATCTCCTTCTGTCATAGCACTTACTGCCCTCGTCATAACCCCTATATATGTCTGTTTCTCTCCTGGTTCCCTACCACACAGTCCTACAAGGTAGAGACCCACATACAATGACTGGTCAATGAATATGAATCAAGATTTGAGCCAATGATGAACACCTAAACAAACACAGGTCTTTCAGAAGCTGAGACTGAGATGTTAGTATCCTTCATTTTTATCCTTTCAATTTTATGTCTTTGGAAACCAAAGCTCAGCAAGGTCTACTGGCTTGTCCCAAATCAGAAGCTAGAAAGTAGCTTAGCAGAATAGAAAATTCTGCCCTGCTTAAGAAAGTACCAGCCTTTTAGAAGCCTGAAATATAAACAGATTTTTTCCATGATTTTATTGATAAACAAATAGCAATGAGACAGTTTCAAACCAAATTGGTAGGACAGTTTCAATAATTAACACATTGCATACATTCTTCCTAGTGTTATTTGCTGTACTAGATGTGGACATGATATTCTATTTACAAACTGTATTAGAACAAATCCCTCTATTCATTAAGAGAATGTAACTAACTATATATATATATATATATCTATCCTAACCATTTTGTATACACAGATACAAAATGGACATTCATCTGTATCCCCTTTTTTGTTTAGTTCCGTTATTTGAATATTATAGGTGTGTTAACTCAACAAAATATTCTAAAAGAGTCCAATAGTCCACAATAGTATTGGGGCTTCTGCTTCAACGGCAATGTTAGAAATGATTGACCTGAGTCCCCTATAGCTCAACATAAAACCATGGCTTTACTTCTTATACTTCATTTTATGGTAATAACAATAAGCTTCTCTTCTAGAGGGTTAACAACCTAAGTTTGCAGACCAAAATTAGAGAAAAAGGAGGGCCGCATGGAAAGCCAACATTTTGGCCCTAGCCTTCCAAGGTCAATTAAGACTCAGGACATATGAGAACTTGTACTGTAATGTCATGTAACTCAATAGTGTCCCAAATTTTCTGATCAAGGAGATTACGGGGCCACAGAGGAAAGTGATCGATGATGTAGTATGCCTAAGGATCATCACATGGAGAGAAAACATTCTCTCAGGCTTTCATAGAGAGCACAATGGCCAAGCAATGGCCGTGACTCATCCACATGGCTGACACTGACAAATGTTCTACAATCTGAGGTACAGGATCTCAGGATAAATCCTGAGGGGATTTCACTGACCTTATCAGACCCAAAAGCTACAACTCTCGTTGAATAGGTCTTGCTTTACCTTGTTCTTAACCATCCAGTATAAACAGATTTTTAAGTCACATTTTAAAATATCACTTTTTGGTTCTATGTTCTATTTGATGCATTCTTCTATTGACTCCCATCATGATTTCATTAAGACACTGAAGCCAATTTAAAGTCTCACTTGAAAGCAATAGATAGCACATTTTGTGCAGTGAGAACCCAACTGTCCCTTTGAAGTCAATGGCAACTAGAAGTATTGACAGCCCAATGTGGGCTCATCACTGATAATATCCTGTGCATATTTTTCCATTATACACATGAGAAAACTGAGCCCATGCTATGGTCTACAGCACTGTGAGAATTTTCTTTCTGAGGTTTCTACCTTGCCTTTCTATTCCCTTCCCTTGGGGAAGTCACCTTTCTGTGATTCTCGAATAATCCTTCTATCATAAAACTTACTCCACTTTATGACATATACATCATTCAACAAGTATTTACTAAACAGTTTTTCAGTGTAAGACATTGTAAACAGCAGTGAGCAAGATAGAAAAAAAAAATCTCACTCGCCAGACTATAAACTGCATATACATAAATGATATGCTTGTCTTTCTTTTTCTCCTATCATTAAAGAAGTAGTGAAAAAAAGTCTATATGGATTCAAATCTTTCAATACCTGCATAAAGGCAATGGGATACAAGCCCAGATTATACATAAGGAAACTCATCGAAAGCACATTTTATGATATGCGAAAGGCTTAGAATTCATGTGTTGTGTGGAATGTAGAACCAAACGCAGATGGGGAAGGTAAGCAAATAGAGACAACCCTCTATTTTGTGTACTTTCCCTTAAGTACAAATTAATTGCTTTTCAACCTGAACATAATTGTTGTGGCCTCCAGACTGAAAGGTGTACGTGGAGCTCCGGGGCGCAGTTGGTTAGCGCACTGTACTTATACTGAAAGGTATTCATTTCAAATACACATTCTGATGAGCAAAAAGAGTGGTGTGTAAAAGCTGATGCTAACGAAGCTGAGCTTCTATAATTACAATCACAAGGAACCCAACCCTAGGTGATAGTTTCCCTTGCTTGGGGTTCGGCGATCATTTTTCTTATGATCTGATCTCAGTGAACACAGGGACAGGAAATGCATCTATGGCAACAAAAGGCAGGATTCTTTCACTTTAATAAGAAAGTACCCTGAGCATCTGTTTTGAAGTCCCTCGGCTCACAGGAGAACATTGTAGATGGAAGGGAACATTTAGTGAAAGAAGTACAGTATGTGTTCACTATGATCCCCAGACACTGCTGAGCCTGCTGAGGAAGCTCAGGGTGCAGAGCTGCTGGATCGTAATGAGATGTTTTCAAAAGCACTCCACTCCGTCTGACTGCTCTCTACTATGACCTATGAGAATAACTTTCCTAAACTCTCTCACTTTCATCCATACAAAAGTGCTTTATGATTTCAACTCTCCTACGGTGCAGTGTGTGTGTGTGTGTGTGTGTGTGTGTGTGTGTGTGTGTGTCTGTCTGTCCTCATTCTTCATGTTAATGGGAGTGTTTCTTTTGTTAGATATCAAGGCTCTATAACAGTGTTCAATTGAGCCTAGAATGTAAGAACGCAAGTTTTGCTGTCCCAGATCCCAGCTCTGCTGATGTTACAATTTGTCTGATGTTGGAGAAATTAGAGCCTTTGTTTCCTCAGCTGGAACATTTGGGTAACTTATGGCTTTGTTAAAAAACCAAAATAAGATAACTTATCTGAAGCATTTTTAGTAAAGGAAATTTTCTGAAAGGTCTATTATTCTGGCAAATCATTTAGTCTCTCTGAGCTCAGTTTCCTGATCTGTAAAATGGGATCTAAAAGTAATGTAATTAACCAATGAGTGGAAAACACCTAATAGTTTTCCAGATGTAGTAAATGCTCCATAAGTGCTGTTTATCAGTGCTATTGCTGTGAGTATCTTCAGCAGCAGTAGCAGCAGTATCAGACTTTGTCAAAGACAGGAGCAATTGGGGAACTAAAAATGATTAATACTTCTGAATGTATATTATGGGAGTTTGGAGATAAAGTCTCTACAGAATACATACGTGCTACCATTGCAAACAGATCTTTATCTGAGATAATGAATCATGAAGGCCATACTATGAAAAACTATATTCTAGCTCTAAAATGCAAAGCTTTACAAGTCTAAGTGCCCGCAAGTTTGAATAGCACCAGACAAATGTATTTCATGGCAAGACTATCACTGAATATCACTTTTTAAATTAATTTTTAAAAAATATTTTACCCTTCCTTCTTTCCTTTCTCTTTTACCTTATCTCACGTGTTCCTTCCCTTTGATCAGTTTCTTTCCCTTTCACAGTATCTACTATACCTTTCAGATTTTATTTATTTTTTCAGTTTCTTTCGTGAGGGAGACAATATGGTGTTTACACATACAAATTTGATATATTTCACTTATGAGTATGGTTTATAGTTGAAGAAGGGGAAATATATATGTATACGCACATGATAGCTTGGATAATTGTACTGCTGATCTCTGTCGGTCTATTGAAAGGAATAGTTAATGCTTAAATGTTTTTCTTCTTCTTTGTAATTTTGTTTAGACTTTTAAAACTGATTTTACATGCTTATATCTGGTAACCTGAACAACTAACTTTAAGACAACAGAGAGGTCGGGGAGATAGTTCAGTAGAGTAAGTGCTTCCTTGGCAAGCACAAGGGCCTGAGTTCAATTCCTAGTTCTGAAAAAAAAAAAAAAAAGACAATAGTACACAATATAACAACCATTCTTGAATTCCTCTTATTTCATTTAGTGAAATTCAGTATCGTTTTAAATTTATTTTTACTATTTTTATTCTCTTTAAAAAATAAAAAAGATAAAAAGTAAAATAAAAATGTTAAGGTAAAACCACAGAAATAGAACTGGAGCATCTATTTCCACTTGAACTGATATCAAAATCAAGGAAGCCTTCCTCATAGGATGTGAGAAACTAGACAACTTGTCAGAAGCTGAATTTGGAATCAAGAGCTGCATTAAACTCAGGCAGAACAGGGGCATTCAGCAAGCTGCAACATGCTCTGAAAAATAGAAAACAAAAGCCAAGGATGCTACTCGCCAAGACCAAGTCACCAAAGGGCCCCTGAGGTGGTCATAGCCAACTTTCTGTGATAGGTGGTAGCTGCCATCACAGTAATTCTATGTCCTCGTTAGCGAAAGAAAACTTATCAGCAGAAACTTAAGTAACTTCTCATTATGTTGGAGGGACAAGTCTGTGTTCAATTAATTTATCTCTCTTTGCTGATTTTGTATGTTATCCTACAGGTGACACCTAGGGAAGCAAATAAGGAAGGCCACTAACATGTGATGTGCTAGGAACTCCAGCAAGGAGGTACCACATTCCACTTCACAGATGAGGGTATTGAGATTTATGAGGGTTGAATAATTGTCCAGAATTTAGCAAGTAGTACATGGTTGTAATCCCAGCACTCTGAGAAACTGAGACAGGTGGACTGAAATTTCAAATTATGCTAATGACTTAGCAAAAATATAAATAAAAAAGGCCATAAATGTAGCTCAATGTGAAGGCTCTAAGTTCAATTTCTGGCATTATAAAAATAAAATTCAAACAATAACTTGCTCAACATAGCATAGCTTGCCCAGCCAGAATTATAATTCTCTCTTTCCTTGTCTGCTTCTATGAGAATTGGCACATGCCTCCTCCATGTTGTGACCAGAGCACTTGACATTCTCTAAGCATTTAACAAGAATAGTAAGACAATTCACTTTCTCACTTATACACAAGATTTGACCTTCTTTTTAGTAACTTTCATAGCTTGGGCATAGGTTAGTCTATTATTTTTATTAATTCACTCGACAAATAAGTTTCAACTTTGTTCTTGATATTAAACATACATCAGTGAATAAAACAGACATACTGTTGTGGACATTATATTCTAATGGAAGAAGTGAGTCAGTAAGCAATAAACTCAAAATATAAACAAAATTATGTACCTGGTCAGAGAAAGATTCATTGGCTCAAAGGAGATGGGTAATTAAACATCCATAAACCCACTCAATTTAGAAATCATAACTGGACAGAATTAAAGTTTTGATAGGTATAATATTTCTGAAAATATTAAGCTGATGTAGTTTTCATTCATCTTTAATCAGGATACCCTGGGGCACCTACATTCTAATGCAGTTCAGTGCATCAGAGAAAGAGCAGGCATTATCTAGAATAGCAAAGTTTTTCCTTTATGCTGACAGTCAAATTAGATTTAGTTTGAGTCCATAACAAGAGAAAAGTTCTTATAGTCAGGTATTGTCAAAAATGTACAAACTCAAGAAAACAAAATACTGTCTTCCCATATCAGGACAAAGGCCTGATGACTGCGTTTATGAGATGCTTCCATATACCACTGTAGCAGAAACTGAAGATAGAATGCAATGTGAGTTCCCATCTAAGGTGAGAGACAGAGAGTGCACTCAAAGAGGCCAGAAATGTGGGTTATTTTATCAGCCTCTGTCTACCTTTGGCTACAAATCTTTAAGGGGAAGTAATGAAAACACAAGATGTAGGGTTACACATGGGAGACACATCAAGTTAATGCATTTTAGCAGAACTAAGAGGCTCTCCAGAGACAGCACAACTATAAGACCAACGTATGGAGTGGACAGGGGAAACAGAAGAAAAAGCTATTGTGGGTGAAGGAACAACTCCATTGGTTGTGAATTTAAAGACTTCTCAGTGACCAGGTTGGACAAGAATAAGCTCAGTGGAGGACAACAAGAGTCCAGGGGACATTCCAGCTGTGTTCTCACTCCAGCTTTCCTTCCTCCATCACAAGAGCAAAAAGCTTTTTTTGTTTTCTAAACCTAACACCATATTGAATTTTGAGGAAAAATTCTGAGAGAGGAAATAAACATACTGAAGAATAGACTTCAACCATTAATTTGAATGAATATTTATCTAAAAGAAACCTAGAAAACCTCAAGGAAACTGTTTAAAATGAGTACGGAATAAAATATCTCAAATTAAGCTTTGCCCAGCCAGCTTTAGACAGCTAAAGACAACAGCGTAAGTGGGTTGCAGTGTGTAAATCTTGATCCATTAGTTAATGGACTACTGACCCGGCCATTATAATCTATCCTGGCTTATTTCCTATGCACATGCAGCCAGCAAATTTCAATTTGGCACATTTAGAGAGCACAATGACAACTCTGGTAGGTGTCCAGATAGCAAGAGTCTCTGTTTATGACTTCTGAGAGTTGTTTCTTGGAAGAAAGAAGTGTTATTCTGCTTATTGATGTGTCTGTGGACCCTTTGAGGAGAAGTGCTTAATGAACCCCATAAAAGGTTCACCTGAGACAAGGGAAGGATTTACTGGTGGTGGTACATGGCTCTCTATTCTTCCATTCATTTTGTCTACTTGTCACAGGAGGTCTCTCACTATTTGAAAACTTGTCTCTGAATAAGTGAAATCTCTCCCACCTTCATGTCTATTTTCTCATTCCTAAGACATCCTCCTTGCAAAACTTCTCCCACTGTCATCTTCTCAGAATATTTCTTTCAGAGTATCACTTAAGCTTCTATATATTTCTGACTTTTTCCACAACAAACTAGTGTTAGCTAAGCTTCTTTCCTCATCCTCAGTATTTGTGTTTTAGCAGGTTAATCCAAGTCTCGAATCAGCAGTTCTATCAGTGATGAAATCTCTAGGTCTCAGAAAAAGGGGCTGTGTTTCACTCACTGGTGCCCTCAAGCAAAGGATTAGTAACAACACATCTGTGCTGCACAATGGTCAGTATGCTGGCTTGTTGCAGTGAGAACAAGTTCATACTTTGGGGACTGGTGGGAAGTTGAGGCTGGAGTGGAGTGTTTCTGTTTAGTAGGAGAACATGAAGGCTGGCTGTGTGCTGAGTCTGGCTCCTACCTCTGGACTGTGTTGCTCACCTCAGCATTATCTTTCAGCCATTCATCTGTGGTTAGGAAGCATGATGATTCCCAAATACGACAAGTATCAAACAAATTTATTTTACTGTAGGGGTCATGAGTCACAAGGCAATGACATCAACAAGATTTCGCCTGTGCACTGAACACTGTTATGGCTTCTATTAGGTGTTCCCAAAGGCACATGGGCTCATAGGTAGGATTTTCAAGGGTGACTAGATCTCAAGTGTGTGAATGCAGATTCAGGCTGTGATGCTGGAATTAAGGGGGTGTGGTGCTGGATTAGTCTATTAACTGGTTTATTATAGTTCTGGTCAGGGAAGCTGCATCCTGGGTGTGGGTGGCAGCACCCAAAGGACTTCAAGCCTGGATAGTATAAAAGGAAGTGGGGGCTTGCCACTTGCTGCCCACTGCTGCCAACCTGTTTGATCATGAACTGTCTCTCCTCTGCCATGGCCCTGTGCCATGCCACCATGATGTGGAGCCAGCTGACCTGGACCTAAGCCTCTACAGACTGTGAGCTAAATGAATCTTTCCTTCTTTAACTTTGGTCGTCAAATATTTAGTCTCAACAATGAAGAAAAATAACACAAGTGCCAAACAAGGAATTAGTATGGTGGCAAAATTTTGTGTCAAAATATGTCCAGGGCCATATTTGACAAATTTTGAAGCAGTTGCACACCAAGGAATGGCTGTACTTTATCAGACTGGAGGACTAATTCATGAATCTATTCATGTGATGTTATACCTCTTTGTTATGTTAGAAAATATGCTACATGAAGACAAATACCACATGTGCCTTGCCCATGACTGTGTCCCAAGTGACTACTCAGTACCAAAGGAACAAAGCACTCAGCATAGTGATAAATCTTGGCATGTCTCAGATCAGAATACTAGATAGGTAATAGTAGGTAGAAAGCTGCCAATTAAGACATACAGTTTTTAAGATATTACATCAGTTTTTAGAGTGAGCAATAAGGGAATAGTTCTTCACTAGACTATTTGTTTCAGATAACCTACCATGCTGTTTAAAATGCTAAGTTGTCCATGTTGGACTTGAACATGGGATTGTTTGGAGATGAGGCATGGGAATAGTGGAAGGAGAGGGTAATAAAAAAAATAAAGAGAATGAAAATTTTTGAGATATGCTGTATACTTGTATCACTTCCCCAAACAAACATACGTATTGTGTATTGCAAACATACAGTAATAAATTTTTAATGTCTCAAACAATGAAATAAAAGGCCCAATGATCAATTTTCTATTATTTCTAGAGAGAAGCCCATGGATATCCTGGGAGGCTTAATGAAGCTGAATTTTATATAGTCATGTTATAGGGAAAATCATTCCGCAAAGATCATCCAGCTGATTTTAACAACATTAAAAAAAAAGAGTACCCTGCTTCATGAAAGCTACCTGGAACATACGTTTGAAAGATTTGATTTCCAGCATTTACTGGCTATCTTGTTGATATTTTACTCATATTGAATTTTATTGAAGAATAACATTGTTTCCTGTGAATATGAACAATAGCATTTGTTTGCTTGTTTGTTTTTCTTACAAACCTTTTGAAAGGTAGACTTGGGTTCAGAGGTAAAGGTTTTAATCACATTGATTTTCAGTAGTGTTACCATGAATATCCTGATTTTTCTTTGTCTAATATCTTGGAAATATGCGCATCTCACCTGGGGAAAGACATTGATTCTCGCACCCAAATGAAATCATCCGGGCTCTCTTCCCTGGTGCCAGCTTCCCAGATGCCATAGAAACAGAAGTAAGAGGCAGATGTGATTTTTTTCCCCTTTAAGAGTAGAATCTCAAAGGAAAGATGACAGTGAGTAGAAAATTAATAGTGAGCTGAGTACACAAAAAGAGAGGTGCAAGTGCTACATGGCACAACTGGAGGCCTATGTAGCCCTAGAGAGAAACAATGGGTGGGGAAGAGCAGCATTCAAAACAGAGTACATGGCATCTGCTAAGATTTCTATGATTGCGATTTGAAATCTTGCATCTGTAATTCTAAAGATACCAAATATTAATGTAAAATGACTTATTAGGGGCCGGGAAGATGGCTCAGTAGAACAAGCGCTTCCCTGGTAAGAGCAAGGGCCTAAGTTCAATCCCCAGTTTCGCAAAAAAAAACTAAAATAAAAAAAATAAATAAAATGACTTATTAATATCTTTGTTATAATATTATACAATGATTTTATAAGTTATCATGGGAAGAAGCTGGGTAAAGTGTACATGGGACCTCTACATTATTTCTTACAAATGCATGTAAATACAAAAATATGGCAAAACACGTGTAATTCTCATTTTTTTGCATTAATTTTATTGATAAAGAAGTTGCAATGAGACAGTTTCAAATCAGGTTAGTAGGACAGTTACAATAATTAATACATTGCATTTTGTTGTCTTCATAGTAGTTATTCATAGTACAAGATGCAGACATGATATCTTGTCTAAACACTGTTAGTTTAAAACTTTCTTCTCATTGAACTAAGAGAAAGTAGCTGTGTATATATGCTATTTTGTATATACAGATGTATATATATCACTACAAAATGATCCATTTATATTCCTTTTTTGTTTACTTTTGTCAGAGATATTCCATTGCCATTCATATATCGTAGGTGCATGAATTCATCAAAGTAATCCAATATAGTCCAGTAGTCTATACCAGTAGTGGATTACCAACATGACTGGCAATGTCAGAAGTTGTTGACTTGAGTCTTTTACAGCTCAGCATATTTGTAATTCTTGAAGACTGAAATATATTCCTTCCAGGGATTGGCTTTCTTAATGGACTGATGAGAAGAAAGTTGAGTTATCAGCCTATGAAAACTCAGTAATCAACTCTAAAAACACTGATTTCACAGCTATTAAGAAGTCTATCTTATATTACTCCTTAGAGTTCTGATGATTAAATAAATGAGCATATTCTTGGGACAGAAGAGCAGAAGCTGCTGATTTCAACTGAAAAGTTTGGTTCACATAGTGAAATAGTCACTTAGTGATTAAGAGGCGCTCTGAGGGGGTCAGCCTGACAATTTCATTTTCTATGATCACACATAGAATAACTTCTATGAGTCATGATCATGTTTTTAAACTAAAAACTCTAGTTCAGGACAGGATTAGTTATTTTTCTTCTTCAATATTTGATCCTTTATTCGACATAGAGAGATCATGTAAATACAGCTGGCTGAATTTTAAATGAATTCTCTATGAGCATCTCAAGGACCATACACACTTTTGTAGTCAATATTTCCATCTAGACAAGGAGGTGAAGACCACACTTCAAACAGAGAATTGGCACAGTTGACTTTGGTCAGGAGTTGTGGTTTGGGTTTCCCTGGAAGGGATAATCAATAACCATTTATCCAATGTATAATATAAATACATGTTTTATTTTTTGCTATAGCCTCCACATCCTACCCTCCAACTAGATAAGCACACCTTATCTTCTGAAGGATGGGTGAAGCCTCTGATTTGTGTAAAACCAAGATGCTGAACAACTTTCTCACTTACAATTAAAGACCTTACAGAACCCTATGAAAACCCACGTGCCCTCTATACCAAAGGAATACAGCAGTGCACTAGAGAATAACAACCACTACCTACCCAGTTACGCAGGTTTGGATGTGTAAAGTCATTCTGAACATCTCTTTTTCTGAGCCTACATCCCAGTTTTAAGAATATGTAATTATCTGTACTTCCCAAGAGAGCAAGGGTGAGGATGTGAGTCTTTCTCATTGTCTCATCAACTTCAAGGCCTTTCAACTAGTTGTTCCACTTCCACATCTGGTTTTTAATAGTATATTCAAACACACAAAGTGAAAATATTGAAAAATTGATATATCAAATCATTCCTTGGTTAGAGCTCTAGGATTTCTTGTTTTTTCATCTCTCTTGCCTTTCTTTTTATATATGGAATCCATAGGCAAAATAGGATATCCAGGCATTTTGAGGTAAACTTCCAGTAGAAATTATGAAGAATGCACAGGATTAAAATTGTTATATTTATAAATCTAAATAATTATCTAGCAATATGCTCTCATATTACAGAGGCAGAAACAGAAGTTCAGGAATATTTGATAATCTCCAAAGGTCAAGCAGATAAAAAAGAGTTGAACTCAGTTTCATACTGAGGATTTTTTCACCATGTACCTTGCTGCTATGAGTAGAAATGTCTCTGTCAAAGCCACAAATGATCAATAAAACCAAAATTGACAGAAAGATAAATTCGCTTTTTTCTCTAACACCATCAGTACATTGTAGTTGTAGAGACTTTCAGATAATACAATTGCTTTATCACTTTTCAGTAAAAGTTATGTAGGCTATAGGTGGTCTGTGAGTAGGTATTATTATCTGCAGGTCAACATCCCACTATTACTTACATGGAATCTTATAATAGTTTGGTAAATAATAACAAGTACTATTAACCTTTTTATCTGATTATGAAGACTGTCTCAGGAAAAACAACAGGTATTCCACATTAAATTTAGAAGATTTTGTTTTACTATTTATCATAAAACATAAAAACAGAAACATGAGCTACTTTGTAGCATGATTGAAGCCCCAGAACCTGGCACATAGTTGAAAAGATATGCATTGAAAGAAATCAGTGAATATCATTAAAACATAGAAATATTCATGATAGAGAAATATTAGAAGCACTATAAAGGTGCCATAGTAAATAATTAGATAATATATAGAACATTTATACAATCAAATAAAATTCCCATAAAATAGTGGTATATTTATGCATGGAAAGCATTCAAAGTTTGCTGATGTATTACAAGGTAGTAATAAAAAGTTTATGCTTCATATAACTAACATAACACTATTTTAAATACATCGATGCATGAATGTTTGAACAGAAAAGCAGAAAAGAAGAAGAAAGGATGGGGAAGAAAAATGCAAGTCTGCTGGATATTTTCTAACATTTACTAGGTGATACTTGAACATAATCTATTCTTACGTTTTTCTGTTAATAAAATACTTATATTAATTACCCTTTTACAAAGTAGTTAGCACAGATAATCAAACATTTTATTGGCAATCTCATGTTCTCTAAATGAGAGGCAAAATATTGAGAGAAATTATTTTCTTTTGCCACCATTACCAAGAAAAAACCTTCCAAACAAAATTAACATCTATTTCCCAGCATTTTCTACTATTGTCTCTAAAAGATTTCCACTAAAGTATTTGGACATGAGAGCTTTATGGATTTTGCAAGTCAGATTCTATTCCGTTCTAAATGCAATTCCCGTACAATAGGAGGTATCCAATGGCAACTAAGCAGGGTTATTTGAACAGCGCATAAATATTTCATAGTGTGCAAAAAACCACAAATGCCAAACTCTAAAATGTCTGCAAACATGCAAGATTTTCAGTTCCAAGAATGTAATTATTGTCTTGGGACTTGTGGAGTGTCTTGTTGAAGACCCTTTTCATTTGATAAAACCATGATCTTGCAGGGAGAGTGATGCTCTAACATACAATGTTAACCTCACTAGTCCTGATCAAGAGAGAAGATTCTTTTTGTAAACCTATTAAGGGAACATTACCTGAGGCCTTTTGTTACCTATTACCATCAAAGAATGTCTGATCACCAGGCTATTGAAAAATGAGCAAATAATACAATAGGCTATTTTGATACAAATTTCATAACTTACAAGTCATTATCATTGGCATCAAACTACCCTCCCACTTTAGACTACACTAAAAATAACAAAATAAGTATTGATATCTCATCTTTCATTCTCTTAATTCTCATTGTAGAAAAGAAGACTGGCTTTTTTTTTTTTTTAAAGTAATAGAGATTGAACCTAGGGTCTTTCTGGTGAGCTACATTAACAGTTCTTTTTAAGCTGTTATTTAGAGGAAAGAGTTCACTAAGTTGCTTAATTACCCTGAACTCAAAGTTGTGATCTTTGTCATCCTGCCTCAGCCTCCCAGACAGCTGGGTGTAATCCAGCTTGTGTGCCATGATGTTTGCCTCATAAGGAGCTTTATAAACAACAACAGTTCAGATACAAATTTTAAAATCAGAAGGTGAAATTATATTTAGGATGCTATTTTACAGGTTTGGTTTGTCTTGGTTTAAGGATAAGTGAAAGTAGAAAAGATATGAATGCTGTTTTAGGACTGGGAGATAGCTCAGTGGCATAAGCGCCTGCCTGGCAAGCACAAGGTCCTGAGTCTGATGCCTGGTACTGAAAAAAAAATGCTGTTTTAACATACAATCAGTAACTCTACCAAAAGTCAGGCAGCAGAGATATGTATCATACCAGAGCCTGGTGCCAAAATCAGTGAACAAAGGGAAACATAATGAACCCCACAAGTCATGACAGACGACCCAGAAAATAACATGTATTTCCAATCAGACCTTGAATTCTACAGTTACTGACCCCTGGTGTAGGTCAGACACTATCCTAGCTGAAGCCGATGACCAGTGTTCAAGGTAAGCTGGAGAACATTCTGGAAGCATCTCTTACCCTACAACACTGAGAAGAGAAAATGAGTAGCTAGGTAGTTTTTATTCTGAACCACTAATCAAATCAGAACATCAGGTAATCGTTACTTCTTTATGCTTTTGCCATTGCCTGGCCAGTTAAGTATTTACAGATGAGCTGTGCTTCCTATGAACAGAGAAATATTCTTCAAGGAAAGAAGTAGAATGGCTTATTTCATGAAATGTCAGATGTTGAAGATCAAGGGCATAGCTAAGACTGACAGGTGCTGAACACGAGGGCTCAAGTGTGGCTATACATTGTGCTGCACTCTCATTATTTCAGGTGTGAAAAGAATAAATTCTGAGAAACATATCAGAAGAATATCGAAGTCCTCATTTTAGGGAAGTTTATTGTAAACCCACTTAACTACAAAATATTCTTTGTCTAGTCCCTAGATGGTTAGATATTTACTGGGAATTCTAAATATTTCACCAATCTTGGATGGCTGCAATAGGTAGACACACTGTGAAATGGACAAGTTGTAGAGGAAAAGTCTTTTAGTATCTCCATAGAAAGTTCCATCACAGGGCTGGGGAGACAGCTTGGCAGTCTAAGCACCTGCCTAGCAAATGTAAGGACCAGCATTCAATCCCTGCTACTGCACACCGTGCCGGCCCTGGATCCCCAGGCACACCATGCCGGCCACCAAAGTGGTGCATGCCTGTGATCCCAGTGCTGGGGAGGCTGAGACAGGAGGGCCACTGTGAGTCTGAACTGTGTGGCAAGATCCTGTATCCATAGAAAGATAAAATAAAAAAGAAAGTATCCTCATGATCTTTAGTCTTTTATATGGAGCAAACCTTATACTAGGAATCTCTGTGATGTTTAATAATACTGTCACATTTTAACCTCAAAAAGAATTACTAAAATGGCCACTTTAATTTAGACATTATCATCTACCTTCATATTGCTGAAAATGTGATTTCTTATGTATGAAATCTGTCACAAGCCACTCCTTAAAACACAAAATTATAGAATGATAGAAGAAATCCTTCCCAGAGGCCTGAATGGGTATGTTAAGATTTTGATCTTAAATGCCCACCCCACCCCACAAGTCTTCTGTGTTGAGAGATTCAGCTTCTACAAAGTGATTGGATCATGGATCTCCTCATCAGTGGAGCTGATCGATGAGGTCCTAGATGAATGTATCATTAGGGGGAAGCTTCTTTAGAGGTGAATCCCTGGATTCATAGCGTAGAAGGACTTACTTTTGTGCCTGGCCCTTTCCTTCTTTATCTCACTCTATTTCCTGGTCTCCAGGGCCTGAGGAGCCTCACCCACTGCGATCTTCCACCATGCTGTTTCTTCCATGAAGTCAGTCAACTATGGACGGAACTATTTGAAATTATGAGCTACAATATGCCTCTCTTCCTTTAGTTTGTGAATGTTGGGGAAAGTGTCCTAGCAAAAGTGACTAATAGAGCATGCTTCTTGATGAAAGCTGGGAGAGGCCACTTGGAGGAGGGAAATACTCCCCATTCATCTCCATCTTCCATGAGCATTAGTTGTAACACCATGTCCGTTCACAGATTCCCAGAGGCATGAGCCCTCTGTCAGTGAGCACCCACATATCTGTGCCCATCTTCAAGACTATGCTTTGCGCCACTGAAAGGGACAAACTGAACCAAGTTTAGAATAAGAAAACCAAACAAATCTGTAATCTCACTGCTCACAGATAATGATCATTCTGGAGCATTCTAGTCCTGGCTTTTTGATGTATAGCTTTATTTAAGTGGTTTTCACATAATATTTGTAGAAAACAGGCAATTAAAATCCAGGCAATTCAAGTAAAGGTAAAGTGATCATTACCTAAAATGTTTAACAACCTAGAAAATCATAGGTTAGGGCTGGAGGGTTGGTGTTGTTGAGTGCCTCAGTTAATTTCCATGCTGTTCAGAATGCATTCTGCATCTAGACTGGGGCCTCTGATTTTACTTTATTTTTTTAAATCTTAGTTATTTTTTATTCAGTACAGGGTATTGCTACGCAGCTCAGACTTGTAGTGATGCTCCTGACTCAGCATCCCCGGAATGGGATTATAGGTGTCAGCCACCACACCAGGTTTCAGTGGCTGGCTCAGAGGCCTCTGATTTTAGAGGTACTCTATCTAGTATGTGCACGACCTAACACATGGCTCCATACACTTTTGTTTGGGCTTCTTTTGTGTGTGTTGATAAGTACCTTACAACTACAAAGAAGGAATGAACTAGAAGGCTATGAGTTTCATTAATATTAAATATTAATTCCTTACAGATTAAAGTACAACTTTCTATTAGATGTTAAATGCATTCTTATAGCATTCCTGAAGAGCAGGTAGGATATCTCCATCTTATTTATGGAAAAGTAGATAAACTAAGAAGGGTGGTGGCCTCTTCAACATCAAACAGCAGCATAATGAGAAATGATGAGCTAGGCCTTGGGGACTTTGATGCTCCAACTCTCTCAGTTCACTCACCCTGGATTTTCTAGATGCTTCCAGAGCAACAAAAATCATTCCGGTTCCTGAGGGTGAAACATAGATGCACTTTGTTCCCACCCCCAAGGTCTTCTTGTACAGTGGAACTGGTACTTTCAAGCTAATTATTAAAGTACAACAGAAAAACAAAATCATCATCGCCACCAACAATAGAGTCTCTTTTGGTACAAACTTCATTTCTCTCAGTATTCAAACATCCACAATAGTTTACATTATGGTTATAAAACTTATTTTAAGAACAAACATGAGGAATAAGGTAATTAGGAAATAGAAGTGATGGAAAGACTTTTATAGCCCATAGGCTTTTGTGAGAGCTCCCTTGCAATTCTGATTTTATTAAACTCTCATTCCCAAAGGTAGACCAAGAGCAAAAACTCTTGAGTTCAGGTTATAGCATCTTTATTCCTATCCTACCAAGAATGCTTAAATAACAACAGAACACAACAAGAAAAAAACCCAACATTTCTATGATGTTCATTTAATTCTGTTGATTTAGATTTTTTTTCATAGATGATTGGGATGGATATTTGTTCACTTTGAAAGATAATGCTTCTTGGTCCATCAGCATTAATGTTGACATTGGCGATATTCCTTTATCCTCCAGTGACACTCAGCAAATGTCTACAGGTGAGAAGTCCGACTTGCTCAGGTAATCTCTTAATTACTGACTTCTCACAGTGTGTAATAAAATACTATTTACCTTTAACAATTCCCCTGTTAAAGGCCTTGGGGCTTGAAACAGTGTAATATAGAAACATTTCATTATAATTCTACTGAAGTAGACTTTCCATGGCAGAGTTAAATGTAGTACCCTGGTTAGATTTTTCAAAATTCTTATTGTAGACTATAGGTTGATTTCTGAATCATATTAAAAAGGCAAAGTTACTGAAGGCAACTAATAGACTACTGGGCTTAAAATAAGAATAAAAATCAGAGATGTGGCAGACTTCAATAAAACCTAAAAAGTAGCTATATTTATCCCAGTCCCATTTAGTGCATTTGTTCAGGCAGTGACTGTGCAGCCTGCACAGGGCCCAACTGTGGCTAGTTCTGGGGCAACATTCTGCATATAAAATAGACCCAAACCTTTAAGTATAGTTCTAATAACACTGACCCTAAGTCAGTTTTCTGTGATTCTACTTTGTCTATGTCAAATATGTATCTTTTCAACTTCCAGTTTCCTAGGAAAGGCCGATTACCCTGAGCTCCAGGGACTAATGGCACAGTAGAGTCATCTTGGGCCAACAATTCCAGGGATCCTGAGGACCAAAATGCTGTCTGTGTTGAAAACCCACCAAGGGGGAGCAAATAAAATGATGCCTAAGTAAGATGTTTTCAAGATTCAAGAAGCAGTTTTCAAGATTTAAGACTGAAGCAATTTACTCAAAGAAAATGTGGTAGTCATAAGTTCATGTCTCAGAACATATTTCAGAGCTACCGTAGAGCACATTATTATCTCAGTTTTCCAATATCTAAAATGGGGCATAATCCACCTTTTCTTACAGAATTATTATTATAAACTGTTTTGGTTTAGACCTATAAGGTCCAACAAAATTTCATACGTTTGGAGTAGGGACTTTAGAAGCTGATTAATCTACTGATGGGTTCACAGCTAAAGGTATTGCTAGAAGGTGGTTGTGATGAGAGAGGGTTCACTAAGACTAAGACCTGGTAAAAATGTAAGTATTTGCCCAAGGACGTAGAATAGAAAATGGCTGCACAGGGATTTAAACTTCAGTGTAGCATTTTCAATTAAACTTTTGTACAGTCATGAATGTATACCATTTCAGGCGCATAGAAAACATTTACTAAATATATGCCATCACCATCATGCACTTCAGTCATTCTTCCCCCTAGGTGTGTACTGTAGCCATAGTACAGCTGCTTCTGCTACAGATATGGTTGTGCCTCGGAAATAACATTTGGTTTTTAAATACAAAAATATTTAACTTTCAACAGAATTTTCTAACTAGTTTTATTATATGGTTTTCAATATGCTATGTGTTTCAGAGCGAAGCCCACAGGAGTCAGAAAATGTGGTCACATGAAAATCAGCATGGAGCAATGGAGATGCCCACTTTCCTACCTAGGAGACCCAGCTGTCAGTGTCTAATTCTGTCATGGTTCTGAGGTGAAACTGGAAGTGCATCACTCAGCTTTGGATGATCTCCTTTTTCTAACATACAGTAAAATGTCAGCTTTCTTCTAACTGAGATATTCCTTAAATCTACAGAAGCATCCTCTTACAATAAAGCTATATCTGTTGGTAATCTTCTAAGAAGCCCACAACAAGAAGAAAGGCAGAGCTTAAGGAGGACTTTTCTTCCTGTTTATCTACTTATTTTTCTAATTAACCAAGAAAAAGGATGACCTGTCTAGAAATTTCCTTTGGACACTTACAATTCAAGTGCAGGTCATTGCACAGTTTATTTTCCCTTCTGAAATCATTTTAATGAGCCAGAGAAACAGTGCACTTCTCTTGTTCAGGAGAATTTCACTGGAGTTCTTTGTATTCCAACATAAACTTATTAATGTTGAAAACTGTATGAACAAATTAACATTTCTTTGATTGCCTTCTATGGGCAATATTCTTTGGAGTTTGCCAGAGCTTCCTCTGCATATATTGGCTCATGTATTCTGAACTTCAGACAACATTCATCACTCAGCACTAGAACCACGATGTCCAGCTGTATATAGATGTGTCTCTGGGAAGATTTCATGGGTACCACAAACTCTTGTCTAAAACTTAATAAATCTTTCAGATTTGTTCAGCTTTATCTCATTGTGACTGTCATTTTTGTAATTCTAAGAGCAAGCCCCAGATCCTTGTCTCCCACTTTTCTCCTGTCTTTAGAACCTCTTTGCAATACCCAGGCCTGTCAGTTCTATCTCCTAAATGTTTCTTAACTGTCCTTTTTCTACCTACCATAGTTTGAATGTGCTCCTCATTAATTTCCTGTGTAGGAAACTTAATTCCCAAATTCATATATGAATGGGGTCTGGAGGTGAGCACTTTGGATAGTTAGGATTAGATGAGGTCCTGAACCTTAAGACTCCAGGATTTCATTAGTAATTTCATAAGAACAGGAAAAGACCTGAGCTGGCACTTTTGCTCTGTTTTGCTATGTGAAGCCTTTAGCTATAAGACAATTTGACAAGAAGGTCTTCACCACATGCCAAGCAGATCCTATGCTAAGCTCTGAGTTATCTGCTGAAACAATGAGCCAAATAAACTTTCTTTCTTCATGAATGAGTCAGTCTGAAGTATTTTGTTATAGCAACAAAAAATGCGATGAGGCACTATCCGTGTTCTCTCCTACTACTTGCCACTTGGACCACAGTAGGTCTCTTTGACTTCACTGGCTTCTAGTCTTCTGACTCTCCCATCTACATTCTCTATCTTCCCCACAGTATCAAATAAATCAGCACCCTCTCCTTCTAATGGCTCTCCATCACATTAAATACACAATATAGTGCTCAAGAACTTTTTATCCTGACCTCAACCTATTTCTCTACTTCCACATCACAACTTTATCCTTAAGCAGCATGAGGCTGTTTCTTTTGCCCATGATGTCTGTTGTGCTGCAAAAGCCTCCTGCTATTGCTGCACCTGCTCACTCACCTGGCTGGCTCTTCTTTATGCTTCAAAACTTCATTGCAAGGGTCATACCCTCCAGGAATGAAAATATAATGAAAGCAAATATTAAACAGAAAGCACAATGTTTCAGGCCATGTTCTAAACAAATTAAAGATATCCACTTATTGCTTTTTTTTTTACAATGTGTAGATGATTGAAGTTTTATTTCTATTCTTATTTTATAGATGGAGAACTAAAGCATGAAAAGGCCAAGTGACACAACTATCAAGTGGTGCAGTTATCATGGAAACTGAGACTTCGGTTCTGGAATGTTCTGCTTTAAAGGAAACTATCTTTCATGGGGCCTTCCCTGATTTCTCTCATAGTTTCATTTACTCTATGGTTGACACACAGTTACTGGCATATTCAGATCCCTTGACTTCATCCCACGAATTTGTGTATTGTGGTATATACACATCATCATTTCACAAAATACAATCTCAGCAACACCTTCAATAGAATATACTAGTATGTGTTTTGAAAGTTACTGACTTGGAGTTGCTTCCTCTTAAAATCATCCAAAAACGCACAGGTCTGTACATGATTCTACATTTCCTGCACTATAGTAGGACTACTCTAGAGTGGAATATGTATAAACAATAAGGAAGAGCAGCCTGCCAAGGTACGTATAGTGCTTAATCTCACATGGTACAGTAAATGCGCAAAACTATTTGGCCCTAGTATTTTTATGGTTACCATTTTTACTATTAAACACAGTAAGAGTAAACAAGATCTAACACATTTTCTATTCACTAATAAAAAGATAAAAAAGAAGCATCAAACCATAACACATGAGGTCTTCTTAATCAGATAAATAATAATTTTTAAGGAAAGAAAAACTTCACAGTTTACAGTTCCATGCTTTTTGGGGTCTGCTTTAGATAAACCACAGGGTAAGAA
>NW_004524606.1:5824167-5865548 GCF_000260255.1 Octodon degus | reverse complement strand
TATTTGAGCAGCTCTGTTCCTGTGAAGAATGGCGCCTACTGCAGTAATATGACCCTAAGTACAGGAATTAGAATGATTGAAGATGTAAAGCTGAGCCATCAGCATGGTCATGTCATGCAGTCCCAGGCCTTAGCACTGCAGAAATAGCCAGTAACATGAACAAGACAGATTTGTCGGGGCAGGAAGTAAGTGTCTGACTCTGAAAAGAAGATCTGCAAGAAGGCAACATCATGAGGACTTTATTCAAGGCCTTTAGAGGCAAATAGTGTCTTGAAGATCACATTACCTAACTTGAAAATCCTGCTTCTTATCATATTTATGACTTTATATGCATCACTTATTGAAACCGGTTATTAATTTATATGTAATCTATCAGTTGCTCTGAATTATTTAAGTTGGAAGTTTTTACCTGGTGTGCATTAGTTCCTAATCTCCAGCCACCAATGTCCAGCACAGGGTGATGGAGTGATTAGATTTCTTCAAGCATGGAAGGCAAATTTATTGCAGCAGGAATGTAAAGATGGAAAATGTCAAAGGAAGCAGCAAGAACTGAGATACGGGACACAAAGGAGTAGCCACACCTTACTTCACAGCTTTGTCTAAGCATTTCAAAGCTCCTATACTAGAAATATTACTTTTTATAATTATAAGAATTTGTGTGAGAGTTTTTCTGACACTCTTGTGTAGCATAAATAGGGGTCTCATTCAATCGTTTTTACCAGAATTAGCATATAACAGACAATAATAAATACTTGATCAGTGGAGAGAAAAGAAGAGAGGGAAGGAAAAGAAAGAGTAGGTAAAGGAGGAGAGAGAAGAAAGTTGGCTATGATGATCATAATGCTTACCAATGTATACATAAAATAATGGAAATTCCAAAGTTGCAATGACAACACAGTAAAAACCACATCTTCCCACAAAAAAGTGCTTGCCCCGTGTCAGTCACTGTTATTTCTTAAACCTAAGTGCTTCTGTGAGCTGCAAAATCATATACTTTAGTATCCAAAAACAAGATAAGAAAAACAGCTCAGACTCTTTATTCAAGGGAAGAATGTAAGCAGGCCACAATTTCAAAAATCGAAGCTAGCAAAAAAAGTCAATACTAAATTAGCAATCATTTCAAAAATGTAAAAATCATGCTAACACTTGGCATATACTGAGAGAAATACTTCATTCCAAATAAAGAATAGTAGCTTTTTCTTTGTAAAAGATAGCCTGTAATTGGAGAATTGGGTTCAAATTTATCTCCAGTAGGCAATGACACCTTGTTAATGTGAGTTTTGGAAAATATTTTCTAGATGCCTGGACAATGTAGTATTTTTTTTCTAAATGCAATTAATAAAAATGAACATAATAACTATGTTCCATACTCTCATGGAGCCTCCAGTCTTGTAGGGTCAAAGATATTAAACTTTTAATGGATATTTAATTGCTAATGGCAAATAGAGTAGTACAAAATGAAGAAGTAGTACCAGGAAAGTTATTGAAAGAATTTGAATGTATGTTATGAAGAATGGATAAAAAATGTGTATGTTTATCCTAGAGAAAATTAAGAAGGCCATGAAAATGTTCTGTAGCAAGGAAGTGAACAAATTCTTATGTTAGACAAATTTAACATAGCTAGAAAATGCAGAACAAAGACCAAAAGGTGGCATCACAAGGAACTATAGGTTTAAGGTTAATAGGAATTAAAATAATTTCATTGTTGACCTTCAAACTCAAATCCTTCCCAATTTTATGAAGATAAATGATTTTATTCTCTGATTGTGTACCAGCTTCCCCAAATCAAATTCAACAAGTCTGTTTTTCAGTTATTCTGGGAATTGGCTATCTTCTTACATATTGAATTGACTATCTTGTCACATGTCAAACTCTCTGCAGCACTAATTTTTTTATTACATTGCTCTTCAAAGTTCCTGTGCCTCAAGGAAATATCCATACTGTGCTCTGACAGAGTTCCAGAGACATCATTTTATCAACAACCCAGAACTCTCTCCCTCAAATTGCCACCCTGGAATTCACCCCTAGTTATTCCCTGGTAGCCTATTTATTATCCTCTCTGCTCCAGATTCATCAGAACTCACTCACACATTGTCTTGCCCAAGTTTACACTAACCTCTTGGTGTTTTTATGATATTACCATATTCCAAGAATCAAGTAGAACTTTTAGCTCTTGAAAATCAGAGATATTATCTCTCTGAAAGTCTGTGCAGTCAGCTTTCCCCCTGAAATATTCGTCCAATCCAGCATCTGTGTTTCAGTCTACCTACCTGCCTTGTGTGTGACTGGGCCGCTGCACAGCTCTTTGCAACCTGGGTTTATTTATTACATTTGCCAGAACCGTCTGGCTTCTGCATCATTCCTACTCCATGGAGAGAGTAAAAATGGTGATGATTTTTAGCCAGAAATATATTCAGAAGAAGCAGTAAAATGCCAATTTATATCTATAGAAGGTGACATTTATTTCTTTAAACAAATATTTATTGAGCACCTACTATGTGCCAAACATAATTCTAGAAACTGAGAATATAATAATGGTCCAAGGATAACTTTCTCTGTTCTCATTGGAACTAATATTCTATACTGGCAAATAAAAAGGAAGTATACATACATGCAAGCATACACACATATACAGATTTATGAATATATAATAGCATTCTAATATTTAGTATATAATTTGGTAAGTGTTAATGAATGTGCACATCTGTAAAGTTAATACTACAATATCCTTTTAAATACTATAATTTCCTCCTTTTTAAATAATCTGTCAATCCCCTTCCAAATAACTACTTTCTAACATTTAACTACTTTCTAACATTTTTATTCATAGTTTCTAGGTTACACAAATGAAATTATAAAGCATGTGCATATTTCAGCTAGTATAGTTGTCTTGAAATTCATTCATGTTGTTGCACGTATCCACAGTTCATTTCTTTTTATTGTTGAGTAGTATGTCATAAGTTGCTATTATTCAAGAATTACCAGGAATCATAAGCAGAGTTTTATCCATGTACTGATGAGCATTTGGGTTGCTTGCCAGGATGCTGATACAGTAAGGAAGTGGACAGATGACTGAGTGTGTACACACAGCTATATGGATGGGTGTCTGTCTATATTACATCTCTGCATATGCAAATCCATACAAGTTCCTGAGGGATCAAATCAAACACCCATGTATGTATCTACTCATAATTTGCATTCTCCAGCATTTCCATAGGCTCTCTGGCAAGTTTGAAGTAGAAAGAAGTTGATAGAAACAGTTTTAGAAGGCTGGGAATGAGAGTCAATCCTTATGCAGGAAATTTTGCTCAGTAATTTCAACAGCGTCTTTAAACAAACAAACAAACAAAAAGACACTTGGATCTTCTCAACTGCTCATTAAGTGCCTTTATAAAATGCCTTCAAAGCACCCAATACATTGCTTATCACAGCAACTTGTTCCCATCTTAGTTAAGAGTATCTCCCAGAGCTCTGAGATCACAGATACTTATGTGATTAGATATAAATGGATTTTGCAACCATGATAGGAAAGCTCCAGGTAAGACAAGGTAAAAGAGAACTCTTACACCACGCCAAGAGAGGAAATCAAAATTGGAAGCCAATACACTCAGTAAAAAGTCAGTTACAATGGACATACAGAGGTAGGTGCTCCCTGTCCCTGAGAAAGGCAGAAACATTCTCATCTTCCTGCTGAATGCGAAAACCATTATAATTTGGATGTCAGATTATGCAAACTAACTGAATTCATAATCAAATGAAATCACTCCCAAGTATAAAACATAGCTTTACTCACGATTCAGCTTCCTTCGTGGGTTTTGGTTTTCCCATATCTCTGGGAGATATCTCAATACCCACCATGAAAGGTAACAATAAATTAAAAAGCACAGATCAAGGAAACTTTTTTCTTCAAAATTGAAGATATTTTTCAAAAAGAGAAGCATTAAAGTGAAAGTACAGAGTCCTAGAACATGCATCTTGTCAATCTTATTAAATTTATGGCACAAGACAATTTTATCATTAAAAGTATGTAATGGCAAATGTCACAACAGCAGTTCTGTCAGGCATAAAATGACTAAAAGAGAAAAAATAAATATACAAAGCACAAAATGTTTTCCAAGGAATTAGGAAGCTTACTTGGACAAGTTATGTGACAATAAAATATTAATATGTGCTCATTTGTCATGTGTTAATTAGCAGAATAAGCTGTAGGAAGTCCGGATTACCATGCAAATGTTAATTAGGTCATAATTTATGTTAAGCATTTCTAAGTTTAGGAGCACTGCGTCTCATTTAGCAGCAGTTGAACTTTAGAAATAATTTGCATGTGCAACAGCTCGTTTTCAATTTTAATACGACAGTCACTTCATTTTAATAAATACAAGAAACTGCATTTAAATAACAGCAAATTCAGAAGTAATTTGGTCACAGCCAGAGCTTTTCCTCAGAACATGGGAACTGTCCTTTCACCACTAGTCATGTTAAAAAATAATCCGCAAGAGATACTTTTTCTGAAAGATCTAAGAAGTGTATGTGCTGCGGGGCATATTGGTGATCCTAGTACTCTGGGAAGCTGAAGCAGAAGGACTGTGTGTTGCAGCCCAGGCTGGAAATTTAGCAAATGAGTGACACTGTCTGCAAGAAATACATGAGAAAATGGGCTGGAGAGACAGCTCACTGCAAAAGCCCCAGGTTCAGTCCTGGGTACTGGGGCAGTGTGGGGTTGAGGGTCAAGAGTGTCCTTTCAGAACAGATACCTACCTCCATCTTTCAATTTTTTTGTGTTCCTGGCTGAGTCTCACACACTCCAGCTTGGCCATTTTCTACCCTACTGACTTCTGCAGTTACCTCAGACTCGACCGCACAGTAATGCTCAGCCATTGTTCTCTCCTTCCATTCTTTTATTATACATTTGAGTTTCATTTTTAAAAAGTCTTTAACTTTTCAAGTTTGATTTTTCCTCTCTCTCTGAACAGTAAATAATACCAGCTACTATGCTGAAGTCTTTATCAGCCCTAGAAACCTGGGATTGGAAAGACAGGGAGTCCTTATCCCACAAAAACATCAGAAAGGAAGGCAATTCTTGCATTTTGGGGGGTTGTGCAAGGTTTTATTTACTGCTACATTGATTTAGAGCAAGCTTTTCACCATACCACGGACCACACTTTAGTGGTCATATGAAGCCAGTTTATCCCCTCCCAGAAAAATGTTCATAAGCCTTAAATAAAATATAGATAACCAGGCTTGGTGGTGCATGCCTGTACTCCCACACTCTGTGAATAGAGGCAGGGGCATTACAAGTTTAAACTCAGAATGGGCAATTTAGGAATTCAGCAACTTTGAGATCTCAAAATAAAACAGCAAAATAAAATAAAAAGGGTCTGGGGATGCAGCTCAGTGCAAAGGCCCTGGACTCATTTCCAAGTACAACAAATGGATGAATGAATGAATGAATGAATGAATGAATAAATAAGTGGTTGAATTTAAAACTTTAAGAAGATACTGTGTTTAAAGTTCATGATGCTGTTATCTGTGCCCTCCGTTATGAATGGACTGAAGAACCTGATGGAATCCTTCAGTAGGCCTAATTGATATTTTCAGCCATTTGTAAGATAATAGGACAAAACTACCAGATATTTCTCTGGTGATATGACCATAGAACTTCATAAACATTATTTTCATTAATGATTTTCTGTTTTAAAATTTTATATTTTGGTTATGGAACATAACATTAAGAAAATTCATATCTCTACTCTCAAACACCACCATCACTTTCTACTTACTGTCCATGTGCACACACACTTTTTAAAAAGATATTTGTGATAACAGTGCATGGCAAATGTATCTTCAGTGGTTTCCTATCACTGGGAGTGGGAATATTTAAAATATATTTCAAGAGACTCTTGTCAGCTTCAGAAAGGGAGCACAGCTTCAGAGACTGAGGTCTAAGTAGTCCCTGCCCTGACCATCCAACAGCTACAAGTTTATTTTATGTATAAACTTCCAAATAAGCTTTGTTCACACTTTTCTTTTTAATGTGAGTTTTCTGCCAACATTAAAGATCCTAAATTAGAAATAAAACTCCGGATTTCAAACTTCTCTTAGGCAATGCAGCCACAGTGTATAGACATGCCAAAGACCCACGAGAGCTAAGCTTGATTTTTATTTGGATACCATGGTCCCCACTCCAGAATGGTTGTACCTGATCTCTGTGGGCAGTTGGGCTGGCAGCCATCCACTAGATAATGAAACATTCCCTTGGCTTATCACTGAAAATTCAATGACTCATGCTTTCAATTTGTGATTGCTTTGTGAGCTTCTGGTATTACCATTGCCACAGTGCAGGAATTGGTAAATTTCCTTCCATGAGGCTTTTCTTCCCCTCATTCATTTAATAGGATTACCTCTGCATTATCCGTCTCCCTTTAACCAAGTTGTATGTATACATCATATCATAATTCAAACACTATCTTGGCAATGAATAACTGTATATTCCAAACTGAAATATCTTTCTTCACTCTTAGGTATGACTAGCAGAGGACAGGGATCTCAATTGTTTGTCAGGAGGAAGCTGAGGTTCTTAAATATATAGAGAAAGTCATTAAGGCCTTATTTCATTAATACTTTATATTTGGTTCTTGTTTAGTGATTATTTCCTCAAGACCATGTTATTTTTCAGGAGTCAAAAATAGTCTTCTAGAGTCTTTACATTATTTTACAGGATGGAAAACTGGCTTTTTAAAACCATATTTCTGGCACCTCATGAAAATATTTGCACAGAATCACCACACTGGGCCTGAATCAACATACGGCAACTATTGGCTGAAACTGAGTAGGAGCTACCTCCCCTGCAAAACAAAACAAAACAAAACAAAACAAAACAAAACAAAACAAAACACCTCTCTGAGCTTTAGTTATGCCTGGACCTTTATAATTTTGTTTATGTAAATACTATTCCTACTTGGATTTCATCTGCTTATCCTAAGTCCTGTTGTCTTTTGGCTGTTCTCACCAAGAACCTATTCATGATGCTGAGCTTAATCTTGTTTCTCAGGACTTCCACATTTCCCATTTTTCCTGAGATATTTAAATGATTAAATGTACAATTCTGGATGTAAAAAGTCTATACAGAGAAATCTATCAGGCATCATATTTTTGAAAATGATTATTTATGTCATTTTCATAATCAAGTTGCAAAACCCAACTCTCAACTTGAGACTTAATAAAAGTCCCTTTCAAACTCTGATATATACCATCTGCACCATGTATTGATGAGACAGAGAGACTCCCACATGGAACGCAATGGAGCTTTCTTCTGGGAAGAGTTTCACTGTATTTTTGCTGCACACTTAGCTTAAGCAGGTGTTTGCTTTCTACAGCTATTAGCTTCATACAAATAAAATAAAGAAAAAGATCAAGAGACAGAGGGAGAAAATAGAGAGAATGTAGAATACTCTAAAGAAGAACATATGGATGGTACAAGTATGAATGCATGTCAAATCACTACAGAATCAAGTTGATTCACCCAGGTAACAAGATGGTTTGTGGCGATGGAGACCTGAAGAATCCACATGTTCATTATGTAGAACGTAGCCACTAAGAACAGCAATCAAAAGCCAGCTAATTGAATTATCCATGAGCCCATTTAAAGAAGAAATATTGCTCAATAAAATTATATAGCCTCTCTCACGCCAATACCTCCAACTCTTTTATCATTTCTCTAGGGCACATGTACCTGATATCCATGACAAAAATCTTCAGCAGTGCAGAGAACTCATCAATTTCTTCACATTCGCTGAGGCCCAGAGCAATATCACTCATAAGCAAATAAGGGGTTTACTATAAAAGCACAATGTAGGAATTTCTAGCAAAGAGCTTGCAAGTTTAGTTTCTGGTCTAGAATAGTCCCAACACCTGTCTCCTTTGTGTAATATTCTATCACTGTCTTAACTTCTCCAAAGTAAATCATCATGACCTCAGGCATTATCTCTTAAGATAAAATTATCCACGCTGTAGTAAAACTTGAACTTGCCTTAGTTGCATGTCCATCAGCACCTACCTATGTGTATTCTCTCCACCAGAATCAGTAGGTGTAAGAGCCACAGTAAAAGACCATAGGCAATCAGGGCCATTGTGCCTGTGGCACAGCACAGTGGAAGACAGGAAAGTGCAACTACAGTGCGGAGGAGGGCACTGGAAACTTAGGTGACAACTCCAGAAGGAAAGGAGATTCTGAAAGATATTCTCTCTCTCTCTCTCTCTCTCTCTCTCTCTCTCTCTCTCTCCCTCCCTCCCTCCCTCCCTCCCTCTCTGTCTCTTGCACACACACACACGCACACACACTCACAAACACACACACACACAATGGTGGACTCTTGAGGCTGCAGGGAGCACCAAAACAAACGAACTTCTCTTCTGTGGTGTTTAGGGTGTAGCATCAGCTTTACTGGCTTTGGCATCTACCTTGAGGATTGGTGGATGTTTGGGTACCTGGAGGTCTGTACCATACTTCTCTGTCATTGTTCCCACACTCAGCTTCCTGGTCATCATGAAAGGTTCACCCATGACCATCCCATTCACCATGATGTTTCTGCCTTAGAGCCAGGTGACCATCCTAATACCATGAGCCAAATGCACCTCTACTCCTTTAAATTTTGGATGCCAGGTATTGTGTCTCAGGGAGCAGCAAGCACATTCTATCTTCCCTCCCAGTTTTGCTCTTGTGAGCCTTGCCTACCAAAGGAACAAATCTTCTGAGCATTTAGAAGCAAGTCCTCCCTTGAACTCTATGAATGATGTGTAAATTCATATCCAAGCTATAGCCAATTCCACAGACAAGATAGCCATGAACCAGCCTAGGAAACCCCACAGCCTCACAGGAACAGACTTATTTGCTCCTAGCAACTCAGACTCTGGTGCTTTCCTAAATAAAAACAATTATACTTACTCTGTCACTGCACTTAGGTTAATAATTCCCCACAGAGTCAGTAAATCAAAGAATTGCACTTTACAGAAGACCTTATTTCAGCTGAATATTTAATTTATTTAGTTAGGGCTGGCCCGTGGCTAAACTGTGGCCAGCTACGGATTATCTACAGGATCTTTTGTCTCAGTTTGGCTAACTACCTACCCAGCCCCTTTTGTTATTGGCCCCAAATGCTCTGGTGCTTCATCCCTTGTGTAAAATAGGTTAGTATTTGCACAAAACTTATGTACATCCTCCCATGTACATTAAATTATCTCTAGATTATTTAAAATACCTAACACAATGAAATATTATGCAAATAATTGCAGTACTATATTGTTTATGAAATAATGTCAAGAAAAAGTTCTGTGTTAGTATATAGAAGGAATTATTTTTCTGACATATTTTCAGTTCTTTGTCATTTGTGTTCATGGATGTGGAACACAGAAAAAGAGGGCAGACTACAGTGAATGTCCTTTGCTGACAGGGATGGGCACCCTCCCAAGGCCCTCACCTAAGTTCACAGTCTCCAGACAGCAACCTTCCTTCTTGCTCTGCAAACTCACTTTTCCTGTGGCCTCTCCCTGTGATTGAATCTCTGTGTCCCTGTAACTTATTAGTGGGTAGGAAAGTAAGCTCTGGGGCAAGACTGCATAAGTTCAATTCTGACTTCTGCCAGTTACCATCTCTGTGAACTTGCACACGTTATTTGACCTCTACGCCTCAGTTTCTTTATTGGTAAAATCAATGTCAACCTTACAGAGTGCTTGAGTATGGGACTGGCCAAGCACTCACTAAGCATAAGTACTGTCACCACTGTTACCAGTGGCACCTGATCAGACCTCCCAAGACATGGTTGTGTTCCTTGATCCATTGTCTTTAATATCATCCAGTCCTTTTTCTCAATTCTTGGAGGAAACTTAAGGATACACAAAAGAAGTTACTTCACAGTAATTCACATCATAAAAATGGTAGGAACAATAGCATTACTTACTTAGAAGGTGGAGATTTTAGGTATAATAGCAAACTATTCTATAATTTACTCCCACCTTCAGGAATCACCAAATGGCTTCTGATACCCAAACTTCTCAATTTATGACAATTCTTTTTTTTTTTTTTTTTTTTTTGCCATGAAAGGTCATCCTTATAAGTTCATGATTAAACCCACAGATACAGCAACCATTAAGAGTATTTCTTTTGACCTTTTCATTCTAAAATAGTGAAACTGAAAGATTTTTAGAAGTCTGGAAAAATTATCAGTACACAGCTCTGTTCACAGAGAGCAGGCAGCTGTGCTTAGAGGGGTGACACTACACATGTGCCCCTCTTCCTACTCCATTGTTTAAAAACATTTTTTCTGTGCCATTGAAATTCAACACTTACTTTCTGACATTGTCAATACTGAGAATTAAAAAGAACTGGGTTGGTGTGGAGGCCACTCTTGGCAAGTTTAGAAGCTTTGTGACCACTCAGTGTCCTCCGCAAGACTTGATGTGTCTCTATGAAAAATGGTAAAGGATAGAAGAGAGAGGAAAATAATCACACATAACTGACCTAAGTTTCATATAGTCCAAGGTCCCCTAGAGGATGTCTGAAATGCTGAAGAGTGTCAAACTCTACATGCTATGTTTTCTCTCATAGATACCTGCGATGATGTTTAATTTACACATTATAAATAGCAAGAAATTAAGAATAAGTATAATATATTGTAATAAAAATGACTAAAATCTTATAAGCTGTTTGTTCTTGAAATTTTCCTTTAGTATTTTCAGACCACAACTGGCTGTAGGTAACTGAAATAGTAGAAAGCAGAATCGCAAGTCAGAACTCTAGGGCACATGTGAGAATGATCTGTAAGTGATATGATCATCACAGGCATGAAGACCTGTCCTTCCTTAACTGTATCACACCAGTGTCCTTTGCCTCCCAAGTAAGCCTGGATCTACCTTCTACCATTTAAATAATAAAACACTTGGAACTAGAATGAGGAAATGTTTGGTGTGCTCAGGATTGAAGTGATGTCTAGAATGTATGGTTTTCAATTTTAAAGGTAGCGCCAGGAAAACCATCCCAAGTCTGTTGGACCAATAGCTTTTGGGAGATATGATTTTTCAACCTAGGAAATTTCCAGGGAAACTGGATGAACAAAGCTTCCTAGATGTCAATCAAAGTAGTTCTAGGAAAGAGATATTTGGAGTTGGTTCTAGAGAAGAGATCTTTAAACTGGCAAATAGCAACAAAATCCACCATGCAGATAGGGTGTGCCATGACATCAGAAGTACTATGCTCCTCATCTGAGAGTGATTTTGGATAGGGCACAGCCAGAAGAGGATGTGGCAGACTGCACAATCTCTATGGCACTTGAAAGATACACTGGCAAAGGCTATTGGAAAGGATAGAGGACTAGAGTGTTGTACCAAGTACCATCAAAGAGCACAAAGATGAACGTGATACACTAAAGTGCATTAAAAACTAACCAAGAGCACAGTTAGAAAGTAAGAAATTCCCAGTAGCATCATACAGAAACTCTCTTCAGGCTAACTCAAAGCACTGATAAAGATGAGGGATGCTGAGATATGGGATCGGGACATTCAGGCAAAAGCACTTTAGAATCTCAAACTCTTAGCCCTCTAGGACTTCAGAAGTTACCTACACACTTGGTGGATGACAGCGATGTCTTCTTGTGTAAACACCAAGCAGAAGCTTCCCATAGGATGAGGCCTTGAAAGATGATACTTGCCTTCCCTGAGGTCTGCCTCATATTCCAGTAATCAGGGTAAAATTTCAGAATAGCTTCACTAAAATACTGACTGTGCTGCAGGGAGAAAAAAAATCATTCAATAAAGGCACTTTAGGGTGTGGCTAGTAGGTATGTGCAGAACTGAGCAATATGCCTGGTAATGGATCTTAAAGTCTGCATACCTTGGAGTTGGAGAGGAGAGGAAAACTTGGTACCCATCGAGATAAGGGAGGGTTTGTTGATATGGAGGCACTCACCATGTGGGCAAGCCAGAACCACTCCTCTGTCTGTACTCCCAACCCATGACTTTGAAGAAGAGTTGCTGCATAAGTACCCTCACTGCTCAGCTTCTTTATGTGGTTGTGTTGCTAAGATGTATAGTTTGCACATTTTCAAGACTTTTTCTCTTGAGGATTAATGTCCTATTACCCACAAGGTGACATGCTTTGTCAATGAATTATCCTTCAATTACATTCCCTTCCTTTTTTTACCCTTACCCCTTCTTACAATTGTTTCTCTAACTACTCGAGGAAAATGCTAGTCCCAAATTCATTTTTTTTTTTAATTTAGGACAGGGTCTCACTACATAGATTGGACTTGTAGTGATTCTCCTATTTTCAGCCTCCCAAGTGCTGGGATTACAGGTGCGCAACACCACGCCCAATCTCAATCACTGTCTCAGCACACTCAGGATGGTGGGCTGGCATGGCACACCGGGGATTGAACCCCGGCTTCTGTGCTCTGCCTAAGCAGGTGCTCTAGTCCTCTAAGCTGTCAGCCCGGCCCTTCCAAATTCTTGCTGAAGCATCTGATTATGGGAACTCAAAACAAGGCACTAAGCTTAATATTTCATTATTAAGCCTTTGGAGAATTCTTTAATCTAACATTCCAAAAAATATAGAAAAAAAGTACATGCAGTAACAGGTTAAGAATTTTTAAAATTTTATTCTATTAGTGCCTGTGTGTCCCACACAATGTCTACACTTCTTGTGGGACGTTGGTATGTGAACATAACACATTTTCAGTCCTTTTTCAGTCTTCCTCTTGAAAGTTAAATTATGAAGAAAGCTGGTGAAGTAAATGCAAATGCTCCCTGTCCAGAGCAAGGCAAAGACTCCTGCTACTGGTAATAAAAATGAGCACTGCTGGGGGGAGAGGATGAGCTCTTCAAGCCCAACTCTCACTCACATCAGTTGTGAAATATTACAGCGCTGCCTTTTATTAATGACTCAAGTCAAATCTTTGATGAGTATTCATTTTATATTTGTGAGTCATAAGATTATCCTTTTGAAAATTGTCCTTTAACACTAGATAAAAATTCAACCAGACTGAGTGAGACAGGAAATTTTGTTTGTTCATTGTTATACCAGGCATATCATGGGGTGTCAGTATACATTGGTTGGATGAATCAATAAATTGACAAACAAGATGAGTGGAGATTGAACAAGATATAAAGCCAGGATGTAAGCCAAATTTGAGAATAACACTCAGCAGCGGCTTGTAAGAATATGCAAGTTATACACCAAACAATCAGAATATCTCAGTTATATAGTGTTCTTTTCAGAGAATTCCCTTCTTTAATGATCTCCAAGGTCGCACATTTGACCTGAGAAAGGCGGCAAAGTATTAAAAGACACCAGTGCCGGGGATTCAGCTCAAATAGCACAGCACCTGCCTGGCAAGCATAAGGTGGTGAGTTCAATTACTGGTAGCAAATAAATAAATAAATGACTTTAGAGGCCTCACAGGAATTATGGAAATGCAAGGCTATACAAGTAAAAGTTGAGTACCCAAATATGACGCTCTTAAGAAGGGATTTCTGATGGATTTGGCCTACTTAGAGCACATTTTAAACTGAAAATTCTTTAACAAATTCATATATCAAGTTGAGAGAAGTCCTCAGTATTTACAAATAAGAGGAAGAAGAGGTCATGGTGAATTTTTGACATTAAAGGCATATTAACAATCATTCATATGGCGAGATTCAGTAAGAAAGCATGTTCAATGGAGATATTCCATTTCAAAATCATGCTGTCCTAATCTTGAGAGTTAAATAGATATAAATAATAGCTTTGCACATTTTTCATTACCAGACACCTCAGTAATTTATGGAAAGAAAGACTTCCTAAATCACAACAAAGATGAGGAGTTCGGGGGACTTGTCCTCTATCAGCTCAAATTGTCCTAGATTGATGGAAAGATATGGAATGCAGAGGATATTGTTTGTACTGTTAAAATAATTCTTCAATATTTAAACTTGTCCTGGAAGAAAACAAATTACGTGGCCTTTTCAACGAAGCACCTGGTGTGTGTTTTTAAATGATAGTGTCATTGAGAAAAATAACACTCTATACCTACCTTTACTTATCTTGACAAAATATTTCCAGGCATCTTTTCAGAGCCTGTGAGCCACAAAAATCATGGTGATCATTTATCAATTGTGTGAGATTTTCTGACATATATAGTACCAAACATCAGAGGTGACAAGTTTGGAAGTAACACATCCTATCTATACCAGAGTTCTTCAAATTGATTGCACAACCAGATAGCAGAGCACATTTGGCCACATTAATAGCAACTTGGACCAGACAGATTCTGTGGTGCAAAACTGTCCTGTGCAATACAGGATGCTAACAGCACCGGTGGCCTCTACCCATGACATTCCAGCAGGCTGTTTTTCCCTACTTAGGGCAACTGAAACGACTCTAGATATTACCAAGTGTCCCCTAAAGGGCAAAATGGCAGCCTTGTTAAAAACCTTGACCTAAATCCCTAAGGTTAAAATTTATTCAAGTAAAACTAGCAAATATCTGTGCTAGTTTTCAATTCTTGCAAGAAGTATTGAATTTTCTCTGACAGGGTTCCAATGAGTTTTCCAATAAAAAAGTAAAGTACTGTTCAAAATCTAAATGAACATAAGCAAAATGTTTACAAAGCCCCCATGGGTGAGACACTATGCCAAATCTAGTACATGTCCTAGAATGTCCAGGATCCCACAACAGGCCTGTGAGACAGGTTCATTGTGCTCTACAGGTAAGAAATGGTTGTCTCACATGAAGTCATCAAAAATAAGTGCTGTTTTATCTTATGTTATACAACAATGAAAAAAATGCTTTGGGTCATGAACCAAAAAAAGGCAAGAGGGATGAGTCCGGCCTATGGCTAATTTTAGTGAATAAAGTTTTAGGTAAACATAGCCATACCTACTTATGTACATATTGTCTACAGCTGCTGAAACATTGTAGTAGTGGGCTCAGTAGTCCCACAAAACCAGGGGGCTTAAAAAATGAAAAGAATTACTCTGAGATTTGGGAAAAAAAGTTTATGCTGACCTCTGTCTTGGAAGCTGACACATTGGCTCATGGAGTGAAAAATGTAAAGCTGGGACTTAGGTCCTGTCCATGTCTCAACCCAAGCTCTTGCTCACAGGCTTTGTTGCTGTCCAGATAGGAATGGCAGCCAGCACCAAGCAAGAGCTCTCTAAACACCAACCACTATTCCAAGCAGTCAGGTGTGAAAACTCCTTTACTACTCCAATATCCCAATGCTTGCCACTGAATGGCTTGGAAGACCTGGTGGAGACCAGCTTGAATGCCTTCTGCACTCAGTGTTACATATGGGAAGTGCTCTTCCCAGGCCCTGTGACCACACACAACCCAAGCACAGGGCAAGTGTGATGTGCCAGGCCTGCCATCTCCAGAGTCAGTGATCACTCCTCAGAGCATCACCCTGCATCAAGGACAAACCTAAGCTGCCTTTTCCTCTCTCCAATTCCAAGTCTCCCATGTGGTAACCAATTTGAGAGTATATGCTTCTTTCATTATTGGAGGCTGAACACTTTGCACTAACTTTCATCTTCGGTCTTTCTTTCTGTCTTTCTTTCTTTCTTTCTTTCTTTCTTTCTTTCTTTCTTTCTTTCTTTCTTTCATGTCCTTCCTTCCTTCTTTTTTTTTTCTTTGCTCATTTTGTCTTGCTAAATTGCTAAGTTTCCCAGGCTACATTCAAACTTGTAGTTCCTGTGCTTCCAATGTATTCTTTATTGGCTTCCTACTCTTGTTGGCTTTGCTTCCTTGCTTCTCAACCTAAGTTTCCTGGAATCAACCTCTAAATAAATTGTGTATACTTGAAATCTTGACTCAGAGCCTATAAAGATGTTTCAGGCTTTACAGGCAAGAAAACCAGAGACCACAGAAGAGATATGATTGGCCCTAAATCCCACAGCATGAAATTAGTGGCTCACATTTGAATCAGGACAACGGGCTCCAGAGTTTGCACTCTTAACCAAAACTTTGCATTAACAATCATTATGGGAGAATATGAGTATTGCTTTTTACTCTTTTATACTGAGAAGGAAAAACAGAAAATCACGAACACTATCTCTGGGAGTTTATTGAAGTTTGCATGAAAGTCACAGGGGTAAAAATGTCCACACAGAGAGTGCACCCTCTTGGTTCTTTCCCCTTTCCACCTAGGGAGGCCACAGGTTCAGCTACAAGGACAGGCAATTTCTGTGCCAAGACAGAGAGAGAAAAAGAACTTTTCTCCCTCTAGTTTTAGAAATTGATAGCTCTTCGCTTACCTTGCTTGTGCTGTGCCAGCAACCCCTATTCCCCTGAGCTCGGGGCAAACAGTCAAGGTTACCATTTCCCCAGCCTAGTAATAGATAGGAAAACTCCATCCAGATTCCATTCCCGGAATTTGGGAGCTGAATGCTCCCACCAACACAAATCACATTTCTATTTCTCCATCTGTGTAGGAACACAAGCAGACTATTGTTTTCTTTTCTCTTAGGGATCAACAAAGCCACATGTTTGACTGATACACTGCTACTGCGATTCCTCATTCACAGTCTACAACTCTCATGTACTGCGAGGCGCTGACATCATCCTGCTTGTTACATAGGCCCCCTGCCGGGTGCCTGAGCAACAGTTGGTAACAAGGGAAAAGTCCTCCTCCAACAGACGCGTCTGACTCGCATCAACCCCAGGCATTATAGGCAAAGATATAGGGTTTATTTTCTTTTGATAGTCTATGTTCTATGAAAAGGAAATTTCTAAGAACATCAGTAGTCTTCAAAGAAAAAGTGGAGAATTAAACCAGTTTCAATGTATGTGGTTCTATATTGCAGGCTATGCAATTAGTGCTTCTACAACTAGAACTGTGCAGTGAAAACATCCACCTAGTGGTACATGGTAGCCCTACCTTAAGGCCCTCATCAAGAGCCATGAACCATCCTAATTTTGTCTGTCTTGTTCAATATATTCTCAATAATTACAGATATTGTATTATATAGTGTTAACAGCTTTATTGAGAGTACAAGAAATGTACTTCTATTTGGCAAAAGGAGATTTCTCAACTAACAATAGTTATATTTCATAATGGAAAATTTTTCAAATATACATTTTGCCAGCTGAATGACTCCATGATATCTGGGCCATGGGTTGGTTTCTGTATAATTAATTACCTTGACCTTCTTCTCTTGGTCAGGCAATGGCTACCACAGCTCTAAGCATTATCCCTTGCAAATATCTGACCAACTTCACTTAAGGTGGAGGGTAAGAGGGTCTTGCAGTGGCTGAACTCTCTTCCAGTAAACCAGTCATCTCCTCTGAAGTTTCTAGACTCCCTGAAGCTGTCACTCATCTGTAAGCAGCCAATACCTGGAGTTTTAATCAGGTTTAACAGAAATGTTCCTCAGTCCTTCTGTTTAAGTTTTTCCACACTCCCTATTCCCCATTTAAGTGAATTCATTGGGTTTCTATCTGTTATAACCACACAGCTTGACCAACCCACTTGGTTGTTCCCAGAAAGAGTTGTTATTCACTTAACTGAATCCAGTGAAACAATAGTAACACCCCCCCAAGAAAAAAAAAGGCAAAAAATGGCATGCTTTCATTCTAGAGAAGATTTCCAACCTCATTAAAAGTGGCAGCTACCCAACTGTTAAATGGAGCCTGTCATGAAAATTTAGCTCACATGCCATTCTTTGTGCTGAAACTCTTAAGTTTATTTGATTCATATTTTTAGTATGTTTCATTTCACCTATTTTTGAATTGTCTCATGCCTGGGTGCAGTGTTTAGGTCTAAGGCTACACAGCAAGAGAGCTATTTGGAATATGAACAACTGTTTCTTACACATAAAAAAAATGCCTGTCCCAGTGTAGAATCTTAGATTTGATTGAAGGAAGGAAAACTGTTAACACTACTGGTTTCATAAACATGTGTGTGGGATCCACAGTTGCTGATCTTCATGGAGACAAAGACAACAGAAGAGACAAAACTGAAGGCCTTTGAATATGGCAATAATTTTTCTAGATACTGCTCTAGAGTAACTAATGAATCAAAAACTTAATCCAAACCTTTATTAAGCATAGTGTCCATATGACAGTGTTACTTCTGAAGCAAGTGGTACATATTTGATTGTATTTTCCTTTCTAAAAAATCAACATACAGGAACCGCCATCTACCAGTAATTTGCCAAAATGACTAACACAAAGGGAAAGAGGAGGGGAACCTGGTATAAGTTTTCCAGGTCTTTTAGAAAACATGGGGTTATTCCTTTGGCTACAAACATGTGAATCTACAAAAAGGGTGATATTGTAGACATCAAGGGAATGGGTACTATGCAAAAAGGAATGCTTCACAAGTGTTACCATGGCAAAACGGGAAGAATCTACAACGTTACCCAGAATGCTGTTGGCATTGTTGTGAACAAGCAAGTTTAAGGGCAAGATACTTGCCAAGAGGATTAATGTGTATATTGAACATATTAAACGCTCAAAAAGTCATGATAGCTTCCTGAAACATGTCAAAGAAAATGATCAGAAAAAGAAGGAAGCCAAAGAGAAAGGTACCTGGGCTCAATTGACTCACCAGCCTGCCCCTCCCAGAAAAGAGCATTTTGTGAGGACCAATGGAAATTAACCTGAGTTGTTGGAACCCATTCCCCATGAATTCATGGTATAAACATGGGGATGTGCTCTACCATTCAGTACCTAATTGGCAGCTTAAGTGCTGTAGGTCCTATGTAAAAATAAAATCATCCTGTGTTGTAAGGGTGGTTTTCTTAGTTGAACAGGTTTGTGGTATCTTCTTACCTCAGAAATATTTGCAGCAGAGTTTCACTGTTCACTGTACCTAGTAACTGTGTCTAGTCTTTACTTTTCAGGGTTTTTCTTGCTGAAAGATATTGCTGAGGTATTGTGCAAGTGTATACCCAAATATTCAAATATTTACAAAATATTTATAATGGCTTGAAGATCCTCTAAATCATCATGGGGAAAAGATGCATTAAAATAAATGGAAGTCACTTCAGAAACAAATGTAACTTCATTTCAGTTAAATAAATTGTTTAAAGTGCCTTTAAAAAAATCAACATGCTCTATATGGTAGTAGTTACCAAGGACAGGTGAGTATCATCAGGTTCAATTCTATTACAGATGGAGGAACACAGCTCATACAGCACCACGCAGCATCTGGGCTCAGCCTACCTGCATTCAAGTCAGCTTTGCCACTTATTGGCTGCTCAGCCACCTGGGTGACTTCCCCTCTTTGAATCTGGGTCTTCTTGTAAATTCAGTTTGTGTATCTTTCATCTAGGATGCTGTGAATGAAGTGAAATAATCCATAGACCACTATTATCATGATACTTGAACATAACCATTCAAATAATATTTACTATCATCAAAGAAACTATTCTGAACATTGACCTTCAAAAGCAGACTATAACTTGGATGATTTTACTAATTAATTTCTATGGCTACCATTTATAACCAATCAATTGATTAAAAAGTTCCAAATTTATCACTATAAAATCAGGAGCATAGTTATAAATAGTGGTTTTTTTTAATGTATTTGGTTGCTGCAGGGTCTCACTACACAGTGTGGACTCGTGGTGATCCTCCTGCTTTCAGCCTCCCCAGAGTTGCAATTACATTATAGTCATGTAGCACCATACTCAGACTCTGGACTGCTCAGCCTGCCCTGGGGGCATAGCTGGCATGTTTGGTGTTGGGGATAAAACAGTGGTCCCTGTGCTTGTCTAAGCTTGCCTAAGCAGGCACTTTAGTCCACTGAGCTATCTCGCCGGCTCCTGAATAATGTTTTAATAATGGAAAATGTTTTCAAATAACATTGAGGTTAACATTTTCTGGGCTTAATAGAACAATAGCTCTCAGGATTTGTCTAGCCAGGTCTTCATTTTTAGAATACAATACTATTATATTTCTACAATCAAAGCCACTGAAATATAACCTTATTGTTGCAGGCAACAAAGTCAAAAAATTACCTTGATCTCCAATTTTCCACAAATACAGAAACTAACTGAAGTTATGGACTTGTTTCAAATTTTGAAAATCACTGCCAAAATAGCTGTTTTGTATCTAACACTATGGACAAAAAAAGTGAGCATCCTCTGTGAGAATATGGCTTACATAAATGATTGACATAAGAGAAAATGAAGAAATTACTATAAATCTAAGAGCAGCTGTAAACCTATTAGGGCAAACATGCTGCCAAAGAGGCAAGGAAATCAAAACATGTAGCTAAACTGACTCCTAAGACTTTAGTAATTAATTGAGGATAGTATCTCCAGAATGCTTCTCCAGATTATTTGCAGTTGGTAATCATTTATGAATGAAATCTTTCCTAGGATGCAAGAAAGGTATTCTCCTTGCAAGATGTACCGCTTTGCTAATTTTAGCTTTTAAATTTCAAAATGGAATAAAGCTGTGGAAAATAAGGAAACTAATAAGGTTATCGGCAAGCTGAAAAGGATTTAATAGATTACTAATAGCAGATTACTAATGTTGTGTATTGATAAATACACAACATTTGAGCCACAACTACTCTCCAGGGTCATTGTAGATAGAATGAGCCAAAAATGGACATTTTCTTCAGTCTAGTATCAATTCACTGTCTTTTTCCTTAAAGAATGTAAGGTGATTTCTACTAATCAACAAAGGCAATTCAACTCTGAAGATTTCATAGTCTATCTAATTAAAAATAACATTTAGCTTATACATATAATTTTCTTTGGTCAATGGAATTATGAGTAGAAGGCACATTGCACCAGTTCCAAACCTAGGCAGTCAGAGATTTGTCTTACTATTTTTGCCCTTTTCTTCTGTTGCTGTTCCAAATAAGTTCTTTCTCAAGTAGCCCATTTTCTTCAACATCAACCAGAAAATGGAACACATTGAACAAATCCTGCCACTTAAGATCAGCTGACTTACATTTCCACAACTGAACCAGCAGAGGGTAGCATATACTATATACTTGAAGTCAACCCACAGAGGCCTGCACAGTGAGTGGAAGTATTCTGTGCCCTGAGATTGCACAGATGTTTGTTACATAGCAGTTGCTGACTGTTACAATTTATGATCAATATGATGTTGAAACTTACTATTAAATCACATCTATGCCAGTTATTTTGCTATTTTAAGTCTAATCCTCACAACATGTTTGCCATGAGAGTATTATTGTTAGCATATTAGAGACTTGTAGTTGAAACCCAAACATTTTTTTAAAATTTCCAAGGTCTATATTTAGTATATGGTTAGTTTGCGATTTGAACTTTGGTCTAACTCTAAAATTCCACTTTCTTCAATACCACACTTCCTCCTTGTTCATCTCCTATTTGACTGCTGATATCAGTAGTACAATGTAAAATTTCAGGTAGGGGTCAAATGAGGTGTGCACAGGACAGAAAAGCAGGAGGAAGGCTGAGAGGTGAGAAAAGCCTGGATGGCCAACCTCGTGTAGGCCACAGGAACCTCCAGTTTTTCTCTGAGTAAATTGAAGGACCTTGAAATGGGTCAACATATGTTCATTCAAAACATATTTATGGTTGAGAGTAATGGGCACATACCTTTAATCCCAGTACTTGGAAGCTAAGGCAGAAAGACTGCTGTGAGTCTGAGACCAACATAAACTATATGGTGGGACCATATGCCCCCCCCAAAAGAAAATCCTGATAGTAACTGTACTAACTGTGGATGTAGCATTATGGATTTTCTTGTTGGGGTGGAAGAGGCTGTCTAGATGAGGAGGAGGAGGAGGGGTTCTAGGTCAGAAAGCAGGAATGAGTTTCTTGTAGAATCCTGTACATGTCCCTCAGAAATAGTGTACTACAAAATAAATGTCCATGTCTGCAATGTGGGCAGGTTTTGACTGGTAAGTAGGATCCAAGCCTCTACAGAATGACCTTGGATGAAGTAAATCTAGGAGGAAAAACACAAATTTAAATCCTGCAAGCGGTTTCAGCCATTTTGGATTCAGGAGAAAAAGAAGGCAAATCTCCAGCCTCACTTTTAGATGCCAGAGAAAAAGAACTTATAGAGAATTCTATGAATAATGAACTCACTTTTTTATTTTTCATGTTGTTGCTTCAGCTTTTCCGTAGCAGCAAAATCAACCTACTTTGAAGAATTCTGATGCATACTAAGTGAAAGTAATTTGCTTTCTAAAATATACTAAGTGCTTCTATGTTTGGTCTTGCTAATTTTTAATCATCTTTCTTGAAAACACATTCAAATAAGTATATCCACACCTCAGCAAAAATAAAAACTTATGAGCAGAGTAATTTTTTTGTATTGAGTAGTTTATTCTATTTGGAAATTCTTCACATTTGAAGGGAATTCCTTAAGCAAGTTAATCTTTCAACAGGTTCTTAAAAGCAATTCTTCTCCCACTCCAGATAGAAAATTGTAAAGAAGTTCAGAAGATCTAGATAAATTAAAATTGTCCAAAAATGAGAAGTCAGGAAAAGACTCAGCCTCACTTTTACCAGAGTCACAAGGTAAATGGGGAGACCAAAGATACTATCATACCTGCTAGTGTTTCACATAAAGCATTATGCTCTTCTGGCATTGTATTATTGTTATTGTTGAACAATATAACATTACTAATATCATCTATGAAGTGCTTCTTCATTCTTCTGTCTAGATCAATGATTTTCAAACCCCAAGGCTATGTAAAAGACCAAGGACCAGGGTGAATCTTGGGGAATGGGGTCTTCTTGAACAAACCAAGCCCCCTTGTTTCCTCTATGCCTTTGTCTCACTCAATAAGTCAAATTTTATCTTCTGCATATTGAGCTTCTAGACAAGATGGACTTGAATCAAAGGGTCTTATTCTTGTGAGAGGATGGGTTGGCACTGGTTGGTATCCAGGCAACAGGAGTTCTGCACACTTTGGTTGGGAAGCTCTGGCTCACTGTCCTGTTTCCCCACACAGTCTGAGTCCCTGGTGTGGAGTCTGATACCATAGATATGCAACAAATGTTTTTCAGTGACTGTGTACAGTAATGAGCAAATACAGTCTCAGATCTTTTCAGCTTATGTTTATTTTCTGGAGCTTTTCACATTGGAGTTATTAAAGTTAGGAAAATGGAAGACAAAGTATTTCCTTCATGGGTGGAACAAAGATGCTTGAATTAATCTATAAAAATGGCTAAATTCTCTCACTAAGAATGTTCCTAGGAGCCTGTATGTATGTTCTTTCATTTTAATCCATGCACAAACTCTTGGAGAGTACAAATACTAAATTTTAGAAAATCAAGTCAGCTGGTTCCATTGTTTTTATCAGGCAATTTTACATGTAGGAAGCATGTTTTATGTAAGAGCATCTCAATAGAAAATGAAGAATCAGCAAAGTAAGGGACAAGAGACTAAGATCATAAAAAGTATTTTGGGGGGTTGGGGAGATGGCTCAGTAGAACAAGTGCTTGCCCGGCAAGTGCAAGGGCCTGAGTTCAATCCCCAGTTCTGCCAAAAAAATAAATAAATAAAATAAAAGGTATTTAGGTTTTGAAAGACAAAGTTCCATAGTAATGCACAAGCCTTCATAATTACTAGCCATATTACTTGCAGATATTATGCCACTTTCTAAAGTAATTTCATGTGATAATTAATTTGAACAGTTGTAGTAATGATACACTGTAATGCAATATTTGAAATAATATCCCATTATCCTAGAGTTGATCAATCCATAAATGTGCAGAGGTTAAGGACATGGACTCCCCACTGATGGCATTTTTGTGATTAATTAGAAACAGAATTTCCAAACTGGGAAGGAATTGTCAATAGCTTAAATAATTTGTATCTTATAAAGATTAATTGGACATATACAACTTGAATAAATGTAAATTTCAAGCGACTATAATAAAGGTTCCTAAGGGCTAGTGCTCATCTAGTATCCTGGAGGACTTGTTACAATAGATGGTAAATCTCAGCCTCCAGAGCTTAGTAGCTATGCAAGTGTGGAGGGACCAAGAGTTACAATTGACACATTGCCATTAATCTTCCTCAAAATGCCCCCTTCAAAACACTATTCTGTCATTTTTGTTACTTTCTCAAACAGTTCTGGAAGCCTTCTTCTGTGAGTCTCTCAACAAGGTGTGAACAAAAACTACAGGGCTTGCTTCTACCAAGTGCCATCCAATGGAAAGGCAGGCTGGTAATAACATGGCAGTGTGTCCTCATACATCCTATTCTGCCACTGCGTGACTTCTGGCTGACCCCAAAGGCAAAATGACCATGAAAGATAACATTATTGAATTGACTTAAGGCATAGAGAAAGCTAGAACAGTTCAACTAAAAACACTAAAGTGATCTGTATTTCATTCATTAATTTCTTCCAACTGTATTATGTATCTGGTTCATAATGTTCATTGAATAATTTATTATATGCTTTGTTGTACAGTACACTTTAAATTTACGAAGATCAAGTTGACAAACACTGGGCACGTGTGCCTATTTAAGACTAAATAAAGTTTAAAATTATGTGAAAAAAGAAACTAAAGATTCTCAGAAATTTTCTGAAAGTGGCAAGAACAATGTGCTAAGTGTATTTGAAGCAAGGGGGAAGCAGTATTTTTAGGGGGGTTAATGGCAATGTGTCTTTTACTGTAATAAATTTTTGAAAATTTAAACATTCACTATATATTGAGATCATACTTTGTACATGTTAAGCAGGTCTGCTGCTGATTCTGAAGCTAATAGTAGATATCCATACTTGAAGAACTACAATTAGAGGAAGCCATACTATCCCTGTCAAAAATGAAGCCCTCCTGGATCTTGGTGGATGATTAATCCACCATCAGAGAAGCAACGAAAAATAGCATTTGGTCAGATTTAGCACAGAGCTCTTCTTGGTCATACAGTTTGCAAAGAAGCATACAGTCTGTGTCTGGCTTTCTTGATGCTACTCCATTGACAGCCGCTGGCGGGAGGAGTGACCTGCTGGAAGAAAGGTGCAGAACGACACCCTTGTGCTGTGTCCAGGGAGCGCCACAGAGTGTTACAAGGCAGGTAATGTGATGAACCAACTTGGTGGGTGGGGAGGCCGAAACGAAACCAAGTTGCGTAGAGTGGAAATCAACTGTGGAGAGGTGAGTGGATGTGTTGCCTTAGAGTACTCTTCACCTAACATAGAGTACATGGAAAACATTTTTTCCATAATTTTATTGAGAAACAAATAGCAATGAGACAGTTTCAAATGAAATTGGTAGGACAGTTTCAATAATTAACACATTGAATACTGTCTTCCTAGTGGTAATTTGTTGTATAAGATGCAGACATGGTAGTCTATTTACAAACACTATTAGAACAAATCCCTCTATTCATTGAATTAAGAGAATATAGCTGTATATCTATCCTAACCATTTTGAATGCAAAGATACAAAATGGTCATTCATCCTTTCTTTGTTTAGTTCCATCATTTAAATATTATAGGTGTGTGAACTCAGCAAAATATTCCAAAATAGTTCAGTAGTCCATAATAGTATTGAGTCTTCCACATGACTGGCAATGTCTGAAGTTGTTGACCTGAGTCCCCTTCAGATCAACATAACAACATGGTCTTACTTCTTATATTTCGTTTTTATACTTTTCTGCTGGATGGTTAAGACCAAGATAAAGCAAGACCTATGTAACAAGAGTTGTAGCTTTTGGGTCTGATAAGTCAAATCCCCTCAGAATTTATCCTGAGACCCTGTACCACAGTTTGTAGATTCTTTGTCAGTATCAGCCATGTGGATGAGTCATGGCCATTGCTTGGCCAATGTGCTCTCTGTGAAAGCCTGAGAGAATCTTTTCTGTCCATGTGACTCTCCTTAGGCACACTCTACATCATCAATCATTTTCCTCTTTGGCCCCATAATCTCCTTGAACAGAAAATTTGGGACACAACTGTATAGTTCAGGTTCTCATATGTCCTGTGTCTTCATTGACCTTCAAAGACTTGGGCCAAAATGTTGGCTGTCCTTGCGGCCCTCCTTTTACTCTAATTTTTGGTTTGCAAACTTTGGTTGTTAACCCTCTAGAACAGAAGCTTATTGTAAAACATTAAAATATCATTTGAATATTTTTTCCAAAATATGTAATAAAAAACAATCACAAGTGCACAGGCACATACAGACACAGACACTGCAGCACACACCCTCCTGCTCTTCTTTCAAAAGTCTCTGCTGATGTGTGCCACAGCTTTCTATTAAAGCATCTGGAGCCAGTTAAGGACTTTCTACAAACATGGATGCAGGATGGGCTCAGCGCACTCACAGGGCAGGGAAAAACTGTGCAGAGCACCCCTGGTAGCAGTCCACAGCTGATGAGAAGCTAGAGTTAGTGGATTAATGCTTGGTTTATTTACCTCCCAAATGGGACTTCTCTACAGCACGTTCTAGAGAGTCCCCAGGAAGGCACTAGTGGAGCTGAGTGCCCTTGGTCATCTCTTCCCAGGCTCTCTTCCCCATTTCACTTTGGGGCTCTTAGGATCACCAATCACCTTGCAACTAAACTATCTGCATATGAATCCTTGTATCAAGATCTACAACTAGTGCAAGACAGTTGTTCACCAAAGCTTTGTTTAAACCAGCAGGAAGGAAAAAAAGTTGTCTGTCATGGTATATCCATAAGACAGAATTCTATACAATAACTTCAGTGGAAGATACTTGAAGAATAAGAAGGAGAACACAATATCAATTGTATCACAACACAACAACAGCACACATTATGGTTACCACATATATACTACATAAAACCCTAGAAAGTGATATAGGAATATTCAACTGATAATAACAACTCTGTTGGCACAACAGATTGGTTGTTAAAGAGTACTCAACCCTGATCTGTAAAGTTGCCATTTTTATATGATGAATATATTCATCCACTATTCTATAATAATTATCATAGCAATTAGAGGTATGCATAATTCCTAACATTGATATGAATGAAATTATTCCTGGATGCTCCTATGAAATATCTTCTTTACAGCCTAAGATTCCAGCCATAAAAGATAAGTAAATGAATTATGCTATGTTCAGAGAATAAGAAATCATGCGATTAACATATACACTACAGCAATTATCAAGCAAGCAATGTTGATGTAGGGATGAAAGACAGCAGGGCCCAGATTTAAAATAGAGGGAAGCATGGTTCCTGCTATCCTGGAGTTTAGTCTCTTGGAAGAGGACGATGCTGGATCGGAATCCAGTGCTTATGGAATATAAGGTATGTATAAGCTAAAATGAAGATAGGCAAGATTTATCATTAGAAAAAAGAAGCTACTGCACAAAAGACACAATATTATTTCCTTTGTATGAAAGGAAAATGCATCATGTACTTATGCATTGGTAAGAAGATAGGAGATTACATTGTGAAATGGTAGCAGTGAGAACTGCTGGATAGTGGTATTTATTAAAAATAAGATTAAATATCTCCAAAAAGTGAGAATTGTTGTTTATTTTTGTGATTTTAATGTTTGGTTTTGGTATAAGCATTGACACCTTTGTAGATTTTATATATATATATATATATATATATATATAATACTCTTCAAGAAAAAACAGATTGGGCAAAGTGTGGGTCAAATTATTACACTGATAACAGAAATTTTCCCACTGATAATGCTGAAATTAGCACCTATCGACCACTTTGGTTAATAATTCATTTGACACAAAACCTTGATTTGCAAAAGGTTTTGATGATTTGTCTCAAAAGAGATTTTTCCAATTCTCTTCTTACCTGTCAGTCTCTTAAAGTGACTCATTTTATTTACTTATCTATTTATTTGTTTATTTATTCATTTGGTATCAGAGATCAAACTCAGGACCTTTGCTCTTGCCAGGCAGGCACTTACGCTGTTGAGCTATCTCCCCAGCTCAGAGCAACTCATCAAATAAACACAAGGAAGGTATTTCAGTCGGGTGACCTACTGTTTTACATAGGACCAATGATCTTGATAAAATAAGATACAGTACTCACAAGGTCACATTAGCTAAATGTTCTGTAGGCAATTCAACCTTGCTTTGGAATTTCCTCATGTTTATTTCTATGAACTGTTAATGGTGCAATCAGTTGAAAATCATGTATAACACAATAATTCAAATAGCATCAGGGTTTTATACTATTATGTGAAAAGGTACTTTGTGGTTTTCTCTGTCTTTTTTTCCTCATTCTTTGTCTTGGAGAGAAAGACTTCACAATTTTCTCTGGATTGCCTTCCCATTTGCACAGAATGGCAGACGGTGAGAACATATTTTCTTCCTCTGTTTTCCTGTCTTGCCATAAGATGCTTAAAAAGGATTTGTTTAAATTGTGCCTTCAGAGCAGTAAAATATATCTTGCCAAAGTTCTTCTCTTTCCACCTTGCCTCTGGAATGATGTTTCTAAAATGCAAATCTTTCCATGTCCCTTCTCTGCCAAAAAGTATTTAAAAGAACCCCTTCCAAAGGAAAAGATTAAAATATTTACAGGCTGAATATTTTTCCACTAAAACTGAAAATAGTTTTACTGAATTCCATGCATGAACTGTATTTCTTCCAAAATGGATTGCTTCCTTTATTGAGTAGAAGAATATCACTGGAAGAAAAACTGAAACTGCAATTTTGACATCAAATGTTAATATCTAGACATTTTTTCAAAACCAGCAAAAAGGGGGTTGCTTTCAAATCTTTTAAGCTGAAACTACACTATAGGCCTGGGGAGAGTCATGACCCCTGTGAACTGTGAGTTCCCCACCATGGGCTCGCAAGACAGAAGCATAAATTCCTCTGCATAATCATAAGATCCGGTGAATCTGGGCCTCACCCTTTGGTGTCATCTCCAGATCAAACTCCTTTCTATGTCACCCTCCAGCAATTCTGCACTACTCAGATTCTTCCAAACACACTGTGTTTGTTTGTGCTACAGTGCTTTTCTCTTTATTCTTTCTTCTCCCTGGCATCTTTTTCCCACCCTTTCTGCCTAGAAAAAATAAAATTTGTTCTGTAAGACATGGAATTATTGTTCCCATTTCTCTTGGTTCTTTCTGGCCCTCCTCGAGGAAGAAATTAATTATAATTATAAGTAATCACTACAATCACCATGCTATACCTAGCCACGACGTATGTCCCTGCTCCACTAGACCATAGTTGTCCAGGAGCAATTCTTGCATTAGTTCCGGCTTCATGATTCAGCACATAAAAAGTATTAGATAATATTCAGTAAGTCAGTACTTTCACCAATGGAAAAGTAAGTGAATATTGTCAATGTCGTAGGAAAATACTGTTGGTCTTCAGATGGCCATAGACTAGAACCTGTTTATTTGAAGAAATGATTGTATTATGAATTTTCTTGACTCTTGGGAATAATACTGACAAAGATAATGGAAGAATTACCCTTGAAGCCAATATCTGTTTGGGGATCTGAAAAGTAGCCTTCAGGCTATAACATTTTCTAAGAAGAAAAAAGCAGAGAGTTAGAACAGGGCAGATAGATGAGTAGGAGAGGAAGTGGTTTGTCGTACAGGTAATTGTGCAACCATCCTGAAGCAGGGGTTTACCCACGCCTGTCTGAACATTGCCCATAATTAAACATGACACATTCAAGAATTGGTGGATTCATAGACAATTTTATCCAATTCAAAATATAGCAAATGAAAATAAAGATAGGTAACAGGTTCTCTAATCTTATACAAAGCACATGAAATGTTGAATCAGTTTGCGAAAGATACCTTCACTTTATTTACTCTTTTAAAATTTACTTTAAAATAAACTCATTTTTGATGAACTGTTCTATGAGTTTTGACAAATTCATATATTCATACAACCACTCCCATTATCACAATCAATAGTATTTCCCTCAATGCTTCAAATTTCTTTGTGTGGCCCCTTTTTAGTCTCAACCATAGACCTTGGGGCAACACTGGTATGTTTTCTGATCCAACAGTTTTGTCTTTCCCAGAATGCTACATAAGTGACCCATGTGGGATGTGGGCATGGAGTTGGTTTCTTTCAATTAGACAATGTGGTTGACTCCACCATGCTGTCGCATGTTTGCTCCATTTTATTGCTATTCCATTGAGTGATCAAACCACAGTTTGTGCATCTACTTGCCCATTACTGGACATTCAGAATGTTTTTAGTCCTAAGTGATTGTGAACAGAGCCTACATAAATATTCATGAACATATTTTTGTGAACATAAATTCCATTTTTCTTGGGAAATACATAGCACTAGGAATTCTGAGTCATATAATAAGTATATATTAAATTTGGTAAGGGAATTCCAAACTGTTAGTGAGTAACTGTGTCAGTTTTGTTCACAGAGGGTTGCTTAACCTCTTTGCCAGTTGTTGGTCTTGTCAGGGATTTATTTTTTGGACTTCTGCCATTCTAGTCAGAGGGTCTTCTAGTGGGGCTCTTGGAAATAGAGGGTGGGGTTTTAAATGGATAAACAAGAACTATGCATAACACCACAAAATAAGCTTACAAGAATTATATATTTAAAACGGAGGACATTCTTTTCTCAAATAAATTAAATATTCACTTAATAAAAGGAAGAGACTGTGAAAATAGATATTCTTGAGTTTCAGAGGACAAGATTATGCATATTGGTGAAAGAAAAAGTTTGTACCAAGTGAAAAAATACCATAACATTGAGTTTAAGGAAAAAAAAATCAGGTTAGTAAGATCACTAATAGAACTAGACCACATATGTCTGCAGTTAAATGTCAAAATGAAGATCATGAAGCAAAGGGATATTTGGCTTCCTAAAATCTACCCATGATAAGGCAAGATCTAAGAAATGAACATGTTTAACACCAGGAATGGTAAAAATCCATTGTCCCAAGAACCTTATCTATAAATGTTGAATGGCTAACTCAGAAGCATAATCAGGTAGAAATGAAGAGAAGCTTGAACAAGTCTTAAGATGCCTCCCAACTCAGCACCTCTATAAGAATGGTTGTGTAAACAATAATAGATAATAAACCTGTTTGCAATGTGAAATTTTCAAAATGTCTTCCTTCTGCTTTTAGACATTTGCTAGTCCACTAAATTAGTTCACAATTCACATCAGAATTTTGGTCCTCACCAATGCATAAGTGTTCCCATTCTCACTCTCCTATAACATGTTGTGTGGATAGGAGCAGGAGGTCCTCAGACCCCCACAACCTGGAATAGAAAATGTGTTTCAAGGGCACAAAAGATAGCGATGTCTTCATTGTCAACTCAGAGAAAGACAAATAGTGGAAGTAGGAAGCATCTACTCAACAGTGTCAGTAAGAGTAAGGTCCATTCAAGGTCACATCTGAGCATGGAGCCCACACAGTTTGGGTAAAACCCCTCTTGCTACATGAAAGGCATCTGACATTATCAGAAAAGTTATGGATGCATTGCCATCTCTTTTTACATAAAATGAAGTTGACTGTAGAAGTAACATATAGGTTTGCTCTGAGGACTAAATTTAATTTATGCAAGCAAAGATACTAGAATAGTGCCTTAAATATATGTGTTGCATAGTAGTTGTTACTACTCTCATGTTTGTTATAATTAACATTATCATATATAAAATTAAGGAAGTATTTCAGAGACTCTGTGACCTTTTTCTTGCTACTATCATATGTAAGGAACAGCTGAAGCTAAAACTTGGTCATATGAGTTGGGGCAATAAAAGACCAAAGTGCCTAAGGTAATCAAGCTAACTCAGTCCTGAGAAAAACATCTCGCCTGAGACAATTCTAGTCATTGGTCACTATTCAACCCTGTGTCTTGTGATACTAACTTTGTCAAAAGCATAAATAAACGCTCTGTAGTTCTTGGACATTTCTTCTTCTCCCACCTGGAGAGAGGGCTCTGCCTAAACTTGTCTTTCATCTCTTGTCTATTTTTTAAGATTTCCTTACTGCTTTATGCCAGGAGCATCCAGGACCATGTGGATCATAGCAATCCCATATCTGTTGTTTTTTGGTTCAATTTGTAAATTAATTGCTAGGCCAAGGTCTCTGGAAGTAGTGAAGGGCTAGTATATAGGCAGTGCCATTCCTATGAAAAACACTACTCTCTCGGGTTTGTAGGGCATATGATGAAGTCATTTCACAGTAAATATGCTTGCTCTTGACTATGTATTTTGCCTTATTTTTCTTTAGTATGATCAAGTTCTGCTTTGTTTTATGGTGATGTTCTGTCCTACTTGTACTTATTCCAAGCAGACTGACCTGAATACACCAAACTCTTAACTGAAAGGTGATATTGTATTGAAAATTCAAAGATAATGTCTATTTGTTCATCATATTTAATCCAAGGGAGATTATAAATTGTATTTTCATCATTTATGAGCTTGTGAAGGTGTCTTCCAATAAAGACTTTTTTCACACGAAAAACACATAATGTAGTTCCACTTTCCAGAGATAAATGCCTACTTCTTAAAAATGCTTATATTTTAATATTTTTACTCCGACCATTTCTTAAGATGTAAGCACTGAATATTGACTTAATTCAACAATTCATTGATTTATACTTTCATGACATGTTGGTTAAATATGTACATAAAATACTGTTAATCAAAGGGGGTACTGAGATTGAATAAAGAACGTTCTTGTTATAAAAGAAAATACTTAAATCTGGGCACAGCAAGAGCCGTCAGGAGGCTGAGGCAGGATGATCACTATGAGTTCAATGCCACCCTGAGCTTCATATTCAGAACTTGTGTTAAACAAAAGATAGAGAGAAACACGCATGCGCGCGCACACACACACACACAGAGAGAGAGAGAGAGAGACAGAGAGAGAGAGACAGAGAGAGACAGAGACAGAGACAGAGAGACAGAGACAGAAAGAGACAGAGAGAAATAGAAAGAGAGATTTAACATGAAATGTGAAATAAATTGTCATTAAGAGCTAAATTTCTTCATTCTGAATGCCTTTTAAAACTGTAAACAATAAATAAATAAAAATAAAACCCCACTAACCCAATGCTCCTCAAAGACAGAAAAAAAAAAGGAGTGATTTTGAGGAGGATCATTCTAGATCTGTTAGGTGCTGAAAGTCAAAGAAGAGGTCTCATGTGAGCACAGAGAAGGTGAAGGTTGAAACAGCTAAGCCAGTTGGTGAATAAAGAGGAGGAAACAAAACTCTGACAGAAAACATTGAGGCTTCACTTCCCTGCAACAGAACAGCAACTAGGTCAATGGAAAAATGTAGAAAATTACAAGAGATGTTACCTGTGTTCATTGGAAATTGAAGGCAATTTAACTACTTTTGTATTATTGTAAAAGTGTTTCACAACTGAGCATTACTTTCTCAAATGGCCGTTAAGTATATATATTTTCCATCGACTGTGCAGAAATAAATGTTCTTTTCTCTGACTTAATTTTGAGAGAACTGAAGGGATATTGGAGTTAGCATAGGATAGGAAGGGAATGTAGAACTGGAAGGCTTGAGAAAAGCAATAAAGGTTACCGAGAGGAAAAGGAAAGGCAAGAAGAGTGACTGGCACACTCACAAGGCCTTTAGCCTCCGTGTTGAGGTATCCTTTCCACAGATTCAAGTAAACTCAAATTTAAAATACTCAAAGAAAAACAATAAAAATAACACAAGATACAAGTTTTAAAATACAGCTCAACAGCTATCTATATAGTATTAAAATTATTAGTTATGTAGAAATGATTTGAAGTAAACAAGGTGACCCACACAAGTTACAGGCAAATACTGTGCCATTTTATATGAGGGATTTGAATGTCCACAAATTTGGGTATCCACAGGGACCCTGAGCGTATTCCCCTTCTTACAGTAAGGGTCAACTATAATGATACTCTTCAGGGTTCTTGAGTATGTAAGGACTGAGGAAAATCCTTTCATCTTTCTGGGCAGGCTGGTGGGAAGGGTGAGATCAAGAGGAAGGAGTTGATCTACTTAAGAAATGGTTTAGGCTTCATCCTAAGCAAAAATGAGAGTCTGTAAGGGAAGAAACAGTAAAAGAGAAGGAGGAGTGGGCAGGCTGGGCAGAAGGTGGCTAGCAAATCAGTGTTTGGAGTATGGGCAAACACAGATGGTACATGGGCAAGGCCTAGAAGGGTGAGATTGCCTTATGGGGAGTGGAATTGTAGTCAGAGTTTGCTCCATGTGATACGGTATAAGGCCCTGCTATCTATGCAGCACTGCTAGTGAAGCCTTTTTTTTCCTCTGAAAGTTTTTCCCTTGGGTTGGTGTTTAAGTGCATCATTAGAATGACATGGGGGCGTAGCTCTTTGAGTTAAATTTTATTTACTTATTGTGCTACTGAGGACTGACCCCAAAGCCTTCACATTGAATTACATCCACGGTCATTTTTATTGTTTTTATTTTTTGTTTTTGTTTTGTTTTAAGATAGGATCTTGTTATGTTGCCTATGCTGGCCTTGAACTTGCAATCCTACTTCTTCAGCCTTCCAGAGTTAGCCTTCTAGATTATAGGTGTGTGCCACCAGGCCTAGCTCATGGCATGAGCTTTGCTTGGAAACTAGATGCCCAGAGTTTATCTGGCACACAGGGTAGCAGGAAGAACACATAAGGTAGGAAGGATTAAAACAAGAGTGGACTAAATTTGCTGATAATTGATTATTACAAGACCTTCTCTGTACATTCTTCGTATGTTAGCACTTGCTAACATAGAAGGATGTTTGTCTAGCACTTAAATCATGGTAACTAAAAAAGCGTGTTAGCACTTCAGCTTAATGGCCCTTATACAGATCAGATAAGCTTTTGGGTTGTTCTACAAAGATAATGCTGCCTAAATCCAGAACCAGCTCAGAGGACATGGAAGTGCAAGTGATGATGCTTGAGACTAAATCCAAGAGAAAACCTGACAGAAGAAAGTTAACAAGACTCAGATTTCAGTGTGTCCTATAACTAAACATGTAAATAAACTCTGGGATTAGAGAAGGAAAATCTATAAGAAGATTCAAATAGGTATAATTTAAAGATTAAGTATAAAAACTGTATCCGCTTGATCTTGGCTTAGTTTATATTAATAGGACAGGACTTAAGTAGTATTTATATGAACTGAAAATAGAAGCTACAAGAAAGATAATAGAACACACACATGCTGGAGTCTAACTTTTTGACTTAAACAGCATAGCTCTATGCTATTTGGGATGGATGTTTACATAATAAAGCCTAAAATTCTTCCAACAGAACCAATGAGACTGCTGGTCTACCTTATTTCTCACCCTTCTATAGTATTGGCCTTTCTGTGCAAGGCTTGAGTTTGGATGGCCAGTCTGCCACATAAGGACAACTCAGGAAGCAGAAATGACCATTTCACAGTTTTTCAGGGCCACTTCTTTGCTATTACCACCACACAACAGCCTTTCCTGAATTTGTTTAGGTTAGCATTATTATTCTTTCCTATTTCTTATATCTTTACTCAGCCTACTTCTAGTTGCCTTATATTTCTAAGCACTGCCCACCGTTTCATAAGTCTTTGATGTTGAAGTCTTTTTTTTTATCAGTTCCTCTGGTACATGACCATCAGAACAGCATCCCACAGAAATGTTCACAGAATGAAAGGAAAACTTAGGTAGGACAGAAAATTGTTCAATGGACAACCCACAAGGAAATTACTTTAACATTAGCCTGTCAACATAGAAAATTCCAGGTCCAGTTTACACTGAATACTTATCCCTTTCCAATAATGATTATATTAAAGTATTCTCAACTAACAACGGTATGTTTAGGCTCAACTAAGAGATTGGTTTTTTTCTGAAAAAAGTACTTCACATTGATTCTGAATAAAAAATTCCGAGTTGAGGCAGGAAACAATTCCAAAGTTTTGAACTGATATATACCTGCTAAATATGAGCAATGTATTTCAGGTGTCTGACCATCACATAACCCTCAATACTGTCTTTATTGGCACAATTCTTTCTGGTATTGAAGCTAAGCACTTATAATTCTTGTAATGTAAGATAGGAGGTGATTTGTGGTTTCTTTAAAACCATTAAAAAGGTACATTCTTTCTCTTCTTGTAAGAAGGATACATTTCAGACTAGGATAGCTATTAGGAGCAAACAATCAGCATCTTATTTGGGAAATCTCTCAGGCAAAATGTACAATATAAAAGATATATAGCTTAAAACATCATTAAATGTGTGCTGGTCAAACTTGTTTTATCTTTATAGCTTTTTTACTGATAAGACTTTACTGTTTGCCATTATTAATAATGGTGTCTATTTTATGTCCAGTTATATCTACTCTCTTGACATTTTAAGTATATTCTCTTATTTCTTCATCTCACAAAACATCAAGTTAACGTTCTGAAGAGAAATTAATTAGGATCTTAGAAGGGCGTGCTCAGCTCGCGCTTCGCGGAAAGCTGGTGTCCAGGTTGCACTGAGGTTCTGGCCACACAGCCAGCAAGCACCTGAGCCAGGACGAGTCAGACTGGGAAACGAAACCTCACTTTGTCATTCATGGAATTTAAATTTCAAAACTGAACTTGACTTCCTTTCTGGAAAAATTCTAATTTGGGTTGGAACAGCTCAAATGTGTGAACTGATTTTTTTCAACTATAAATTTTGTAAAATCTAAATGCAGATTGAATATTTTTAATCAAAATAGAGTGAATTATGATGACTGTCAGTATAAAATACACAAATGGTAGAAATGAATTAGTAGGAGTAAAAATAAAGTAAAAGACCGCATTAATAATTCTTTTGATTACACATACATTTTGAGCAGGTTCAATACCTCAAAAATATGTCAACATCACGTAATATTAATGTTAATCATCAGAACCTACAAATACAAACTTGTACAGTAATTTGAGGAATACTTAAATGGTATGTTAATTAATCTTCTCATTGCTGGAATGTAACACCCAATACCCACAACCTAAAGGAAGAGAGGTTTAGTTTTCAGCACTTCAGCAGACTCCAAGGCAGAAAGATCACCGCAAAAGAATAAGGCAGTGTGAAGTAGAAGTAGTACCAAAGTATAAAGAGCAAGGAATAGTGTGGCCAAGGCTTCCTCTCCATCACCCACCCACTTATGTTCAGAAGCAAACTTTACTAATCATCTAAGCAATTCCAAGGCCAATCAAGATGACTATTAAGCTTACCCAGCACTCTTAGCCAAGACAAACAAACAAAAAGTGGTGAAAATTTTTGAGAGGAGATGTTTACCAGTGTTGGTGGCCTTACATCCAAGAAGAAGTGTCCTTCATAAGAGCAAGACTAAGGGAGATTTGACAGGAAGAAAATAAATGGACAGAAAATAAATGGATAAAAAATCATTTATCTTTCAAATGATATTCTTTCTGGAATTTTTATCTCTTAGTTCACATACTTAAGAAGAAACTTAAACACCTTTTTAATTCACAAATTAAAGAAATGTTAGTATAGTCTCACCTTGCCTGAAACTTGTAAAATTCAGTTAATGTTTAGAAATTCATCTATTAATTCTTAAAGATTTCTTTATTCATTCAAAAACATTAATGTAGGAATTGTAGCTGATATGCTGGGTAAAAATATTGCAATTTTTGTTTCATATAAGAAATAAAGGCTGAACTCTAAAGAGATAGGAAGTAACAAAGGTACATATGAAGTTCACACCTGAGTCCAAACAGCCCACTGTGACAGCAGAGGCTGAGGAGAAGAGACTCCACCACAGCATGCATGAAAGGGACCTGGGGGTCTTCACTGAAGGCAAGCTCAGGGTGCATCTGCAGAGCAGTGCAGCTGCCAAAGCAGCCTGGTCCAAGAGTAGGGACTTCTCTCACTGGGTTGTTCACAGCTGCCAAAGGAGCTACTGGGACAGTGAGCTATTTAAATAAAAACTAGAGTTCCACAAGAAATAGTCCTTTGCTAGTCCATAGCTCAAGCATGTAGATGACAGTCGATGCCCTTAAAAGGGGACAATGCATTGACTATTATAGTTTAGACCTGAAATGGCCCCCAACTTCATCTGCTCAGATTACGAATGTGTTATAGCTGACTTGCTGATAGGAGGAAAGGTCTGGTTCAACGAGGTAGGTCCCTGAGGGCATTGCCAACCAGGGACATCTCCCCTCTCTGTCCCTCCCTGCACTCTGCTTCTTGACCCACAGGAGGGGAGCTGCTCTCCATCAGCAGAGCCCTACACTCTATCTGCCTGCTTTGGAGTTCAAATGGGAGCCCAGAGAGACCCTTCTTCCTTTCAGTCCCAAGTGTCAGGGACTTTGTGACAGCAGTGAGAAAAGTGACCTAGACACCAGCTCCTCACATGTGAATGACTTCTTTGGAAGATAGCTTGAGCTGGCTCCATGCCTTACCACAAGGCTAAAATGAACCCTGTTATTCTTTTTGTTACTTATTAATTTAATTACTACCTTTTCGGTATACATAATGATCACATTGATCATAGGGTTTGTGTACATGTACATAATCTAACTTAATTCTTTTATTTTGCCATTCCCCTACTCTATCTTTAACTACTCTTCACCTCATTTACAAAAGCTTTGTTTCAATTGTTTTCCTTTCTCAAGTTATTTTCCCTTCCTTTCCTATTCCCCCTGCCCAGTTCTCCTTCTCATTTGAGCTTTGTCTTCTTATTTTGTAATATCTTGTATATATTTTGTTCCCTATTTACACTTTCATTTTCTCACACCAAAAAAAGTGATATTTCACCATGTGTGTTCAATTTATTTAATTTGAGTATGATCTCAAAGTGCATCCTTCACCTAGAAATATCTCAAGTTTATCCTTTTTTATGGCCCAGTAGTACTCCATTGTATAAAACAACCACATCTTTTTAAATCATTTATCTGTTCATGGGCATGTGGACTGTTTCCAAGATTTAGTTATTACAAACTATCCTTCCATAAACATGAGTGTGCATATATCATGTGGTACATTTTTAGTTCTTTCAGAAAGATGTCAAGAAGTGGAACAGCTGTGTTGAATGCAGCCACTATTTTTAATATGTTGAAGAATCTCCACACTGATTTCCACAGTGGTTGCACCAGTCTACAATTCCACCAACAGTGGAAATTTCCTTTTTTCTGTAACCCTGCCAGTATTTTTTATTTGTTGATTTCTTATTACTTGCAATTCTTTCTAGAGATTGAATCATGGTTCTGTTTTAATTTGCATCTCTTTGTTTTTTTGTGCAGGGTCTCACTACACAATGTGGACTCATAGTGATCCTCCTGTTTTCTACCTCCCTAGTGCTAGGAGTACAGGCATGCACCACCACACATTGTTGGATTCTCTTGAATGACCAATAATGTTGAACATTTTATATATATTCACTTGACATTTCTGCATTTTAAATTAAGAAGTATCTATTCATTTCAGATGAACATTTTTAGATTGGATCTTTAATTTGTGGAGCTGGTTTCTTTTAGTTTATTATATATTCTAGCTACTAGTCATTTGTTTGAAGAACACCTGGGGAATAATTTTTCTCATTTTGTGAATTGTCTTTTTACTCTGTTGGTGGTTTCTTTTGCTATGTAAAAGCTTTTTAGTTAAGATGAGATCCTAGTTGACTCTTTGATATTTCCTTTATGGTTGGAGTTCTGTTCATAACGTCTTTGCCTACACTAATGTTTTCAAGAGTTCTACTTATCCTCTCTTCCAGAAGATTTAGTGTTTTTGTTTTAATATTTAGATCTTTGATCCATTTTGATTTTAATTTAGTTCATGGTGAAAGACATGGGTGTATTTTTATTCTTTGGCATGTAGAAAGACAGTTTTTCCAGAATTCTTTATTAAAGAGACTCTATTCTAATGATAGGGTTTGGCTCCTTTGTCAGAAATAAGGTGGTTGGATTTGTTTCTCTTTTAATCTGTTTCATTTATCTTCAGGCCTGTTGCTGTTGTTGTTTGCTAGTATCATTCTGTTTTTAATTTCAGTAGCTCTGTAGTATACTCTCAAGTTAGAGATTGTGATGTTCTCTATATTGCCTTTTTTTTTTTAACACAGAATTGTTTTTGTTATTCTAGTTCTTCTCTGGTTCCAAATGAATTTTTTGATACCTAAACCAGAGAAGGATCCAATCAAGAAAGAGAGTTATAGGCTAATCTCCCCAGGGACTATAGGTGCAAAAATCCTCAAAAAGATACTAGCAAACAGAATTCCAGAAATTATTGAGAAGCTCATATGTTATGACTAAGTAGGATTTACCCTAAGGATGCAGGGATAGTTCAATACACACAAATACCTAAATGTAACACACCATATCAATAGAACCAAAGGCAAAAATAGTAGTATCACCTCAATAGTGCAGAAAAATCACTCGACAAAGTCCAATACATTCATGATAAAAATCTTTCACAAAATTGGAATCGATGGCCTTTATCACAATATGGTAAAAGCCATCTATGACAAACCAGTAACAAACATCATACTAATTGTCAAAAACTAAAAGATTTTACTCTATTTATTTGTAGGGTTTTGTGTATGTGTGTGTGTGTGTGTGAGTGTGTGTGTGTGTATGCAGAGTCTCACTACACAGCCTAGACTCATAGTGATCCTCCTGATTTCTGCATCCCTAGTGCTGGTATTGAAGGTGCTTGCCACCATGCCTGGATTCCATCGCTAGCTCAGCATGCCCAGGGGTAGGGCCAGTGTAGTATGCAGAGCCAGGGATCAGGGATCAAACCCTGGCCCCTGTGCTTACTTAGGCAAGCATTTAGTCCCCCGAGCTACACTGCCAGTCTTCTATTTTTTAAATGTATTTAGTACAAGGTCTACAGAGTCTGCAGGGTCTCACTACATAGATCAGACTCACAGTGATCCTCCTGTTTTCAGCCTCTCAAGAACTGAGATTACAGGTGTGCCACCAAGCCCAGTCTCAAATGCCATTTCAGTGTGCTCTAGGGGTGGGCCGGCACTACATGCCAGGGATCAAATCCCCACCCCATGCAGGTGCTTTAGTTGAACTATCTGGCTGGCCCTAACATTTCATTCTAAAATCAGGAACAAGACAAGGATATTCACTGTCACCACTCCTATTCAATAGAGTTCTGGAAACATTAGCCAGAGAAATTAAGCAAGAGAAAAGAATAAACATAAAAGATAAATTAAATTATCAATTTTTTGCAGATGACCTGATACTCTATATGAAAGATCCTGAAAACACCATCAAAAGACTTCTAGACTTAATAATCAAATTTAGTTGCACAACTGGAAATAAAATCATTGCTCAAAAATCAACAGCATTCCTGTACACAAATAGCAAATTCCCACAGAGAGAAAATAGAGAAAAAACACATTTCATAATAGCATCGAAAAAAAAGAAATACTTAAGAATCAATCTAACAAAGGAAGTAAAAGATCTCTATATTGAAAACTACAGCGAGTTCTGGGAGCCCCCAGACCCAGTCCTAGCCCAGGTCCGGTGAGTGTGCGGAGAGTTTCCTGCTACCCTGTGCCGGCGGGACCAGTCCCAGCCCAGGCGCAGC
>NW_004524606.1:5815767-5820847 GCF_000260255.1 Octodon degus | reverse complement strand
GGAACTTAGGAAAAATGGGGTACACCGATGAATGTCCATTCTGTATCTGTGTATTCAAAGTGGTTGGGGTAGATATATAGTTGCATTGTCTTAATGACTGGAATGATTTTTTCTCTTGTTGTTTGTAAATAGGATCACAAGTCCACATCTTGTACAGCAATTAACCACTAAGAAGAATATATGCAGTGTATTATTTGTTGAGAAAAAAAAAAAAGAAAACTACAGTACTCTAAAAAATGAGATCAAAGAGGATATCAGGAAGTGGAAAGACAACTTTCTGTGGAGAGGCCCGGTTTGGGACCAGGCAGCGAAAGCTTTGGCACAGAAACTCAGAAAGCTAAACTAGGAGCAGAACATCTAGCCAGCAAGGCACATCAGGTTCACTTCTATGGGCCACAGCAGGAAGAAGCCAAGCGCAGCAGCCAAACCCAAACCAGGCCCAGCTGGTCGAGTTCGAGTTCAGTAGATTCCAACCTGGAGAGCTGAGGCATATTGCATCAATTGAGATGATCATGTGGTTTTTGGTTTTGGCTCTGTTGATATAGTGTACTACATTTATAGATTTGTGTATGTTGAGCTCTATCCTTTACTGGCTATGTGATGCTAAAAAATTACTTACAGCTTCTACTTCTTTACCTGAAAAAGTAGGCAATAAAGTTCCCTATGTTCATAGGCTCCAATAGGAGATAAATAGTGTAGATGTGAAAGGGTGACTGTGCAGGAGTGTGCTGGTGCAAGCAGTTCTTGGAGTCCACCAAGATGTATAGCCTGTGTCAGATACAAACACTATTACATTGGTTGCAAAGGCCATTTAAGTCTGAAATTCTTTCCTTTAGAAGCTCTGTGTGTTTAAAACTCATATGAACTTGCCATTGGAATTGCTTTTTAAAAATTGGTAGAAAATGGATCTTCTGAATGGGAATGATATTTAGTAACACTATTGGCCATAAAATTTGCCTAATGCATATGCTTTTTCATTTCCTTCCTTGTTGAGCTTGATGGGCCTGCAGACTTAACCTTCATGTGGACTTGTCAGTGGATCAGCCCTTGCATGCATTCCTAGGATCATTAGAGTCCTGCCAGTCCAGGGGCCGGGATCACAAAAGTCAGTCCAAAGAAGAGCAAATTTCAATTTCAGCCAAGTCAATGGTTAGAAGGGCAGGAGATGTGCATGATTAAATAAATTTGATGAGAAATAGAGGAAAAGGTCTACAATCTGATAAGGTCCCCAAATGTCTCTTATTCATTTATTTAGTCAACTCATATTTATTAGGTGAGTTATATTTGCCCAATGATATATCAGGGATCAAAAGTGATAGGATCTCTGCCCTTTTAGCACTTAACATTCTAGTAGAGAAAAACAAACAAAAATTAATAAATAAGTGCATTAAAATAAGCAAACACTAAACAAGTAGAGCAGAATGAAGTGCAGTCAAGTTCTGAGGGGAGGATGAAATTAAAAAAATAAAGAAAGAAAAGCCAGAGGTATAGTTCAATGATAGCATTCTTAGCATACATGAGGCCATGGGTTCAATTCTCAATAACACACACACACACACACACACACACACCAAAGAGGCCTATTAGATAGCACAAAGGTGATATTCGAGACTTGAAGGAAGTGAGAATATATATAAATATATCACATAGATACACATCTGAGGAATGTGCTGCAGTCAGAGCCCGAGGCAATGAACCCAGTGTCTGTCTTTGAAGGATTACAAATCAGGTACATACACAGAGGAGTGATCCAAGAAGAGAGCAATGGAAGATGCCACACTGAGAGTGAGTTCATGGCTAGGGGGCCACACATTGTTTAGGATCTAGGGTGAAGACTTTGGCTCTTAACTTGAGAGAAATATAAATCCATTAAGGATTTTGGACCAGCAAGGGCACAAAGTCTGACTCACATTTTTAACACTCTGCCCTCTACATAGAGCGAGACTACAGGGAGTGAAGGTGAAAGCAAGATACTAGCACAGCCTGAATTATCCACTCAGAAGAAATAACAGTGGTTTCTACCAGGATAACAGCTGTGGAGGTGGTAAGAAGTGAGAAGAATCTGGATACATTGTGGACTGAGGGGTAATGACAGAGTTAATGTGAACTCTGAGAGAAAAAGGAAAGTTTGTGGAAGTCCCAATATACAGGATGTGAGGAAGGGGAAAACTGGAGTTGCCATTCACTGTGATGGAAAATAATATGAATGGAAGTGGTTTAGGTCAGGGGCAGATCAATATTATGATTGAAAGAGTTTTGTCTAAGTCAGACAACCAGGGAGTCAACAACCATCTGGCAGGAAATATTTTGAGACAGATGAAGTATCCACTGAAAGTGGCCAATGAAAACTTAGTTTACATGGTTGCTAAGGTAATTTCCAACTCTCTACTAATGCACATGATTTTAAAATACCTTAATGTCTGATGGTGTGTGTGTGTGTGTGTGTGTGTGTGTAGGTAGGTAGGTAGATAGGTATGTTGCAAGGAGACAGTCTACAGAATCCTTTAAAATGTTGACAAAAATAATTGCTTCAGTCTAATTCCGCTCCTACAGGACAGGCGGTCAAATACAAAGCCACAGTTCACAGAACAAAACCTGATATGTAAACGTCATCTTCATGCACTCTCCAGAGGAAAATAGCACTCAGTAATGATAACTGTGACACAGAGAAGCCTTGGTGGATTGGACTTGAGCTCCTGTTCTTTCTCTTCTTCCTGTACCCTTACAACAGTGGAATGGAGCCTTTTCTGTTCCACCCATCAGTAATGCCTTTTTTAAGGTAATAAGGAAAAATCCTGCTTGTAAAATAAGATCTGTCAGAAAACTTGTGCTCCCTGAAACAACTTTGCTTCAGCTGAGGTCACTATGCATCATGAGACCACTTAATTAAAGGAAGGAGGAAAGGAATGTGTTCTGAGGGTTTGAAAATAACTCATTTAGCACCTAAAATTGCAATGTGCTCTGCTATCACTGTTTTCCTAGCTTCATTAATTCTTCTCCTCCAAAGTCAGCATCCACCCATACAAGCCTTTGTCTCCTGCTGTCATCAAAGCATTTGCATGCATTAATCCATGACAACTGGGTGCATTTGATCCATAACTGATTTCTCTGCCTGCTAACTAGGCAATACAGTTTTCAAAATAAAAAGAAGAAATACCCAGGATAGTAGAAAAATGCCATAAAATTACATGTTGGGCAACTACTTACTAAGTATGTGCTATACAATTCTATCTAAAGTAAATGGCAGCACCCTAGATAATGTAGTATTGGATGATTTGACCTTTCATTACCAAGTGGGAAAAATGTGGCTATCAGATCACAGATTAGACTCACAAAAATAAGAAAGGAAGGAAAGGAAAGGAGAGAAAATGAACAAGAGAGAGTATTCAGCATTGGCTATTGGAAAGAGTCTCATTGGAAAAAAGACAGGAGAGCACACAGTTCTGAAATTTGGCATCACATTCAGTCAAAGGAGAAGTTGGGCCATGTGACATCAATTTATTCAAAAGCTACATATATAAATACAAAGCAGAACTAGCCTACGTTTTAGATAAAAATGACAGGTACATATAACAGTACAGGTAAAGAACATAAATGGTACACTGGGATGAATCCTGTAGACACTTAAGCAACACTTTTTATCAGTATATACCTTAGTTTCTTCCTTTACATATTCTTGTGTTTTTTTGTGCCTTGCATTTAATGACTGGATTATCCACTCTTTTAGTCTATCATTTTTCTTTCTTTATAGAGAAGTAACTGAAGTTTCTGGAACCTCCTCCAAATACAGAAATAAATCAAGATATTAGAATTTGGGTATCCAAGCTGGATGCTACGGCAGAGAAAATATCATTTCCTAACCACTAAGTCATATTATAGCCATGATAAAAATGGTGTACCAAATATTTCTTATTGCCTCCCTCCTGAGAACATGGTAAATTGCATCCCAAGACTATCTGTCAGGGAGACCAATGAGTTGGTCTAGCCAATGAGTTCTAAGCAGAAGTGCCTTGTGTTATTTTCATATTGTAGCATTCATTTGTTGATGACAATCCTTCCAAAACTCCTTTTTTCAGCCATGATGAAAAAATCTATTTCAATTAGATGTTTCTCTGAATTCTAGATGTAGCCTAGTCTTCATCCAACTTCAGCAAGAGAACAGTAGCATTAACAAGAAATATGCTTGTCTTTTTAGCCTTTGAGATTGGGTCGATCTTTCACGATGGCCTCTCCTGTCTTGACATACATTTATTTCTTCCTAATACTTTCCCCCTCCACTAAAAGTAATGATGCTGACAGAGGCAGAGATTTTGTGTTGTGATTGTTAGAAAGCAGGGGATCTGGAACTGAACTTCCCTAGCTCAAATCCCTAGTTGCAATATTCTCTGCTATCACTGTTTTCCTAGCTTCATTAACTCTTTCCCCCCAAAGTATGCATCCACCCATACAAGCTTTTGTCTCCTGCTGTCTTCGAAGCATTTGCATACATTAATCCATGACAACTGGGCACATTTGATCCATAACTGATTTCCCTGCCTGCCAATCAGGAGATACAGTTTTTGAAATTAAAAGAAGAAATACCCAGGATTATGGAAAACTATCACCTACTTACTAAGTCTGTGCCATAAAATTACATGTTGGGCAAAATACTTAATCCCCTAAATCATAAAGCCCTCACTGATAAAAATGAGATTAACTACCTTACAGTAGTAAGTATGGAGATTAAAGAGGCAATATAGAATGCTTAGCACAATGCCAGGAACACAGTAAATACAAGATAGCTAAGATAATTGTACTATTAATTTCTCTTAGTTCATTGAAAGGAAGAGTTAATATTTATGTTGTTTGACCAATCTTACATGCCTATATCTGGTAATATGAGTAACTACTTTGAAGGTAACAATATGCAGTATAATAACTATTGCTAATTTCCTCACATCTTGTTTTGAAATTCTGTATCATTTTTATTGCTTTTAAGTTATTCTTTTCAAAATATAGGGGCTGGGGAGATAGCTCAGTGGAGTAAGCGCTTGCCTGGCAAGCACAAGGGCCTGAGTTCAATCCCTGGTTCTGCCAAAAA
>NW_004524606.1:5788945-5815667 GCF_000260255.1 Octodon degus | reverse complement strand
ACAAAATGTTTTTTCTCCCAGAGTCAGCTTCTATCTACCTCCTGCTGTCTTTGAAGCCTGTACATGCAATTTTCCACAACACAAAAATGTCTTTCCTGGATCTTCTGAGTGTTCTAATGTACCTTATGTTCTGGCTCCAGACCAAGAGTAATTGTATATCTTTATGGAGAATTCTTATTTTGCCTGAACTTGATAGTTTACTTTTAATACAGTCTACTTTCACTTTCTCTGACCCTATATGAAGCATTGTTTTTTTCATGGAACCCTTGACCCAAGTCTTCGACACTTCTCCCACAACTCATAGAAAGGATGAATGAATGGCCTTGTAGGTCTCCAAGGGCTAACAGGAAGAAGGGCTGTCTGCTTTTTATTGATGTAACAACAGATATAAGATTACAAATACTATGGGAAGCTTCCACTTCCAAATGTTCTATTATGATGACAACTTTCTTGCATTCACATTTTTTTATTGCTTTTATTTGATGAGTAGACTGTAGCTAGTAGAAAAAACTTTGCACCAGACCTTATTCGCATAGTCAAGTACATCAGTAGGGCTTTCTGCTTACAATAGTAATAAACTACTCTTACTTGTTTTCAACAATTTAATTAAAACAATTAACTGTAGTTTGTTTTGGCAACCTATTAATGTCAGGAATGAATGTAAACAGACTCATGAAAAGATTATGATTAATAAATCCTTTACATTACTATAAAATTACTCAGATGTTCTGCTTGCCAGAAGTACTTAAGAGCATTTTTTTAAGTATGGTAATGAGGACAGTATAAAAGAGATAATAAAGTTTTATCAACGAAGTCAGCTGGGCTTCTAGAGAGCTTTTGACCTCTTTAGTGGTGAGCTAGTGCCTGTTGGGTACAGTTCTTAGGAGACTCTGAAACATTAATTGTAAATTTATCATTATCTTATGATACCTTTAATCTACCTTTTTTAATAGGACAGGTGATTTTCTTATGCTCGATTGCAATCTCTAGAGTTTTGAAATAGGACAAACAGATCTCTGAAACCTCTTTTTAACTTTTTTCATTCTACTTAAGATCAAAATATTAGATATTATTATATATAGGCAATTCTTTTTTTTAGATTTTATTAATAAACAGATAGCTAGGCAATTCTTAAGATATGATGATACTATTTTTTATTCAGAATAGAAAATGTGTAAGATTTAGCTGAAAAACATAAATAACATGCTCAAATTAGTGGCCTGGACACTTCACCATCATTGTCTTATTGGCAGATCCCTGGGTGTGTCCTTTTAGTAGTTGGGTCCTACAACAAATGAATGTCATTTAATTTTTTTTTAAATTAAAAAGGAGGGCTGGCCAAATAGCTCAGTGGATTAAAGCACCTGCAAGCAGGCGCAGGAGCTGGCAGTTCAATACCTGTGCCTGAGGTGCCGGCCCTGACCCCAGCACACATTGAGATGCCAATTGAGACTGGGAGTGGTGACACATGCCTGTAATCCCAGCTCTTGGAAGGCTGTAAAAAGGCAGATCACAACAAGTCCGATGTAGTAGTGAGACCCTGAACACCCTGTAGACCCTTCCCCCCCTCAAAAAAAAGTATAAAGAAATGGGCTAGAGGTACAGCACAGTGATAAAGTATGTATTTGGCAAGTGGGAGTCTCTGCACTCAATCCCTAGCACTTGAAAAATTAATAAAAAGAAATGAAAATACTTGAGGATGTACACTGTATAAGATTTTGTGTTGTTTTAACAAAGTTACAATTGGGTCATATCCTCATATAAGAGTCAGAAATACAGGCAGGTATTTGTACTGTTTCCATTTAATGAGTTGTTGAGTAGTTCTTTCAATTAATTAGACAAAATTCCTATTTGACTTTACACATACTCCACCAAATTTCTTGAATAAGACACCGTTAGTAACATGCTATTGAAAAAATAGTATTGTGGATATTGACCTGTTCATATTGACTTAGAACGTACAGCCAGCTATTATGTATCTCAGAACAGGGATTAAGCATAAAACTTTTTCTTGGACTAAACACGTGAATTTTTATTATCAGAAGACACATGTGATCCTAGGAGAATAAGTTCAAATTGTAAAACTACTATATGCATCTATTTTATACAATAAAATATGTTTGTAAGAACATTAAGCAGTCTATCTTATCTTTGTTCTTACATTCATATACTTATAAAAATATATTAAAATATCATGTACCAAAAATTTATGGGACAATATAGAACATAGTTTATTTCTTATTCAAGTTTACAAAGTAGCATTTTAAACAGAAACCACCATTCAATGAGTGAGATATTCAGAGTTACACTGACTTACACTAACAAAAAAGAAGTATAATAATGATAGAGATGGGATATGAATTTCTGGCCTGTCTGATACACTTTGCTTTCCCTTTCCCTAACAATCCCTTAAGCCAGGTTACTGGCAGCAATGAGGTTGGGGTTGGGTAAAAGACCTACATTCAAATCAACTCTTCAAATTGATTCCCAATGATGTATTTACATGCTACTCTTATTGGATATTTACCCTATTTCAGAAATCATACTAAGTACTTAACATACATTGGATTGTTTCATCATTTAAATCATTATTTTTAAATGACTAGTGTGGAGAACTACATATTGAATTATATGAAAAAGTAGTCTAGATTAAGAATTACTATCATCTCAAACCTAAACAAGCAAGTTCATGTATGGATAGCAGGTGCTGGATGACTGTGCTGGACATGGTGGCTGTGATTATTTTGGAATCATTCCTGTCTCTTTTAATAACTCAATGACTGGAGCATTAGAGTTGGAAGGATTGAGAGGTTGAATCTGGGTTCACATAAAACATACCATGATTGATTAGCAATGTTTGCAATGGAGTGGATGGACTGTGTGTCACAAACTTGCCATCACTACCCCTGGGATAATTTTAGAACCAAGGAATTGGAAAGAAAGATTTCTAGTCTGATTGTATAAGCAATTTCTACCTGTTATTGGATTACAAGTCTAGCAAGTTTTATTTGAAAGACAGCAAATACAATATTTTAGCAAAATGCACTGCTGCAAATGATCAAATCACTTACCAGAAAGGTCAGCCCATTTTACAATATTCTGCATAATTTATAAAGTCTCAACATGATAAATGCCAAAAATTCTTATCAGAAAAGTTAAATTGTAGTTGGAGAGAATTCTTTTCCAATGTGAATGATTTATCACTTCGTTTTAAGTCTAACAGAAAATCTACATGAATATAAATTCTAATAAATGCATATTTATCCTACACTGCTGTTGGCCTGCATGGAGCACAAAAGGGTCTCTAAACTCTGAAGAAAAAACTATTAAAAAACAAGAGCCCTACAAAAGGTATTTGCAAATGAGGGGCTGTTCAGTCAAAAGGGAGTAATGCATGTTTCCAGCCAGGCACATCTGTACAGCAAAGACTAGCAATGCTCAGCCTCAGTGCTCTAGACCACCCCATGATGCACACCAAGCAAAATGCCTGCTGTGGTTTAGGTCTAGGATGGCTCCCCAGAGCCTCATATGTTTAGAAGGTTATTGGATCTCGAGGACACCATACTCATGAGTGGCTTAATCCACTAAATAATTTAGTGGCTGAGTGTGCTGTCATGAGGTAGGATCTGGTTAGAGTTGGGTATTATGGTTTTATTTAGATTGCTGCCAAGAACCTCATCCATTCCTAGACAGGGCTTTTGGAATGGGATTGGATTATGGGCTTATAGTTGACTTGCCAGTGGCAGGCAGAGTCTGGTAGAAGATTCAGGTCACTGAGGTGTGGTCAGGAAGGGTTTATCACCCTCCCCACTTCCTCCTGGAGGCTCTTAGAGCTTCTGTGCCTCCAGGCCATGAGCAGCTTCTCTTTACACTGCCCTGTGTCATACTGTCTTACTTGGAGCCAGCCAACCATGGACTGAAACACCTACAAAATGCAATCCAAAATAAACCTCTCCTCCCTTCAACTGGGGGTTTTACCCTAGGACGAAGAAAATGACTGAGCCTATAGGTCAGAGAGCATGACCTCAATAGGTGTATTCCCTGCCCTTCCTCCTCTCTTGTCTCTCTTCTTCCTGGTCACCATGATGCAACAGTTTTGCTCTGGGCCAGGTCCTTCCACCTTCCTATTTTTACATTCAGTGCTCACCACGCACTGAAACTTTTGAGACTGTGAAGCAAAGTAAACCTCTCCTCCTTTAAGCTTTCACTAAAATTTTGTTCTGGTGACAAGAAAGTGACTAAGACAATATTCAAGACACAAACTTGGCTCATGCGGAACAGTGGTCCTCCACTCAGTAAGTGATTATATAATTTCAGTTGCTCAATACCGCCTTAGCAGTATTCAAAAAAATAGTTCTTGTGTGTGATGATGGAAGAGACACTAAACTGAGAGAGCACAAACCACTTATATTTTATTCTCACCTTAATCATTTACTGACCTCACTTTCATGTGTGTGTTCAGTTGGGATAACAAAGGCCTTCGAGGACGCTGCTGCAGATTAAATGTCTTGTTGTAGCATAGGAAACATCTTACACTGGGGTTTCACATAACAAACTCAGTAGAATGAGCCATAGTCAAAGGATGGAAAAATCTCCAACTTACTTTCTTAGGCTAGATGGCCCTGAACAAGTCAATGAACTTATTTACATGTTCATCTTCATTGACAAACTGGAAAAATTTTCTACCTCACAAGGTGATGTTGGGGATTAAACAAAGTACGCACTGTTTAGGATCATTCATTCATTCATTCATTCATTCGGCAAGCATGTATCTGCCCTCACTGTGCACCAGTAAGACTATCAGGTATGCTAGCCTTGCAGATCTGGTAAGGAACTCAGCATTAAAACAGCGATTATAGTAAACTACCCTTTCTACTGCTACTCAGAAAGTGTAAGTTTTCACATCTAATAGGTGATCACTAAACATTTGTTGAATTCAGGCATTAAATCAGTTTTATGTTAAAAGTAAAAATTATTCTCCTCTGGCTTTGAGTTAGAGACATGCTGCTTTCTTTAATAAACAAACAGTTGAAATGACACAGTGATGTATTTTGTCTTTCATTGCACAAAGATAAGATTAGTGCAAAAGTCCAAAAGGGCTCACAGGGTTCTGACAACCTGGCCAATTTACAATTCCTGCAACTTTAATAATTGGCTGCTTGGTTTTCACTGTGACAATGGGGCTCCCACCTAATTCTCCATCTCTGGTCACCAGTATACACCAAGATAGCCTTTGGAATGCAAAACAGTAACTAGGGAGAAAGTGTGGGGGAGTCTGGCTGTCCCTATAATTCAGATACGCAAATGCTTTATACACGGGGCTGAACCCCCAACCTTCCAGGGTCAATGCCCCTCCCCCATCCCTGAGTCTGTACTTGTGCTAGCCCAGGTTGAATAGGCTATCCTTAATCTTTTACCTACCAGACAAATCTTCAAAACCCAACACAGAATTGTCCCCCGTTCCACCAGGGCTTTCTGAGTCTTCTCCCCCAGGAAGGAGTGGCTTTCTCCTTTGTGATCACATAGCCACTGTTCAGGTAGAACCCAAGTCACCAGCAGAGAGTCAGACAAGCATAGAGAGAGAAACCCAATCTTTCTGGAGGTGATGTAAAGAAAACTGTGCGACTGTCACAAGCCAATAGAACTGTCAGAACAGTGCTATCTTAGACAGCAGTGTCTACTAGACACGAATGGCTCTGTAAGTTTGGCTCCAATTTAGTGTTTTTTTTTTTTTAATGAAAAGAGTAATACTGTGGCATGGATTGTTTATTTTTAATTTTTTTTTAATATAAGAGGGACTCTCGAATTGGTTAGCCTGTTAACTACAAGGTCATTGGTCACACTCTCCACTTTCATGTGAGTGTCAATGAACTGACAGGCAGCACCTAGAGAAGGAATGAAAAATATTCCTGAAACCTCATCCAGAATCTGCAGGAAAATTCACTGCTATTGATTAGGTAGGCCTGTGACAGATAGAAGACTGGAAATTGGCAACATGAACACCATAAATCTTCGCTTCCTTTCAAACAGTCCTGGGAGCAGCTGTCAAAAATGTTACCATATAAATGTTCACCCAGTGACCTCGACTCCCAACTACCTCTCCAGAACATGGTGTCTTGCAAATTCAGCAGCTGAACAGGTGTGAGAAGCTACCAAACCAATTGGATTTAATAAGACCACATCTGTGCAGCTTCCACACACTATGTTCTCATGTCTTTTACTATTCTATTTAACAAAAGAGCTGTATTTATTTATTTTTACAGCAACACTTTTTAAATTCAGTGTACTATGAAGGCTGATATCTATGTATTTTTTTTTTTTTTTTTTTTTTTTTTTTTTTTTTTTTTTTTTTTTTGTGAAAGTGGTACTCAAACTTTTTCTGGCCACAGCATACTGAAGTGGGAAAGTAATCCAATTCTTACATGTCTCTACTTCTCAGTAGAAAAATTCTGAGGTGATAATTTCTTGGAAGAAGCATTTTTGAATCACTAATTATTTGTATGAAATTAGATAAACTTATTAACCTGCTCTTACATTATATAGCAATGCTTATGGACATAAAAAGAAAAGAAAAATATTGTCCATCATCCAAATAACTTGCAGAGGCTTATAGTTCATAGTTTTAAAGTCACATGTAAATGTGACATGTAAGCAGCTTTTAAGGAATCTATATATGTTTAGCAATAAGAATATAGATGAACCATTTCTGAACCACAATGTAGTAATGACTCACAGTCCAGAAACTCTAAAATACACAGCGTGCAAAAATATCATTCTTATGATAGAGTTAACTAAACATCTCACAGAAAACTTCATTGATAATGAGGAAAAACTAAACCAACACTAATTTTAATTAAAAAGCAAGAACCACAACAATTGAAAATCACTAACAATTTAAGACAACACTCATGATACACTGATAACAAATTATCCTTCCTAAAATTGGATGAATTCTAATTATTTGCATGCAAAAGTCTGCAATGTTCTGAGAGCTGGCAGCCAATTTTCTTAGTAGAATACTCAATTAAGAAAGCTCAGAAAAATCTTAGTTATATGTCATTTGCAGTAGAATGATAACTTAGTTTACTAACAAGTACTTTTATTCTTATGTAGAATAAATGCACATGAAATCCTAAATCATTTTCCCAAAAGAAACCTACCCCCACAATTTCAAGGTATATTTATGACCCACTAGTGGGCTGCCAACTAGACTTTGAAAACTTTAACAAAGTATTAAATTAGGAGTTTTATATAGGCATCAGTATGTTGCCTGATATGTTTGTTTTATTACTATCTCTCCAGAACCTTAATCTAAAAGAAAATTAATTTAATTTTATCAGAAATTTAAATGAGATCTCTGATTAAAACATGATCCATTATATAAAATTTCTGCATTTACTTGGGTCTTACCGATACAATTCAGGAATGTATAAGAGGCTCAGATCCACAAGGTGCAGCCTGTTGGCCTAATTTCAGGTAAGACTGAAGTGCAAGCATAATTTCAAGCAGGCCAAGCTAGAGGTAGACTGTCCTCTTTGGACCTCGTTACTCTTACTTCTTTCCATGCTGCTTGTGTAAAGAGTTTGATAAAGTCATTAGGCATCCCACAGTGCTGGAGCTGGAGATGAGTTCCACCGTCCATGGGTGGTATGTAGCCTGAAGCCAAAGCTTTGTTTGCCCTACCCTGAATTTTGTAAGGTATGGAAATTATACATAAAATTTCAAGCTTCTGGTTTGCCTTGAGATATTAGATACTCTCCGCATATTGGGCCCATCTCAGGTAAAGCTCCGGGTACACTGTCCCCCCAGATATGTACTGTATATGCTCTTGGGTTGTCACAGTTCGCATCAGTTCCTAATCGTGGCTCTTACATGGCTAAATAAACTTTTGCTACCAAGAGGATCTTGCCTTGCCCACCAGAAAGTTTTTTATAGCTCAGCAAAAAGCTTTATTAAGTATTCAAAAGTAATTGTTGTACTGCATCATGCTGTATTAAGTAGATAAAATGAACTAATCAGTTCTCTGGGCCATTTAAAGCTTCATTATTTGACAGAATATACTTCATGGTTCGTGGAAGACATGGATCATCTTCTTGGAGGTAAGGGACGATAAGAATATCACTGGTTTCTTGTAACATCTTATCTGGATCCTTATACTTCGATAATTGTGGTGAAATCCTGAAAGATACAGGCCCTGGCTCGTGTTCTGGTGCTAATCCATCATGTTTGATACTACAAAAAGGCTTAATATGCTTTCTTACCAGTACTTGAATTGTAGAGGATATTCAGTTCTTTCTTAGCTAACACCAAGTTGATAAGCAAATGTTTACTGAATTCCTACCCAATACTGGTCAGTAAGAAGTAAGAGTTCCTGGCCTTCTGACCCCACACCAGGGTACATGGTCAATTTCAGGAGCACTGTATCACTTCCTGCCAATGCTGTGGTGATTTGTCTACAACCAGGAACTGACAATTCAGTCAGTCCATTCCCCACCCAAACAGGGGGAAATAAGGAAAAACCCATAGATGTATGTAGACTCGGTTAACTTGAACTTATTACTCAATGACATGGAGGTGCCCTACAAGACAAAGTCTAGCAAGAGTGTGGTAAGGCAAATGCAGCAGCTAGTATTATCAGTAGAGCAATGGCCACACCTGAGGATGTAGGAGTTCTGTGCTTCTGGGCACAGGATTAAGACTTGAGTGAACCTCTTGCCCCATGAAGGAAAAGTCTACTTAATGAATAAGCAGAACACTCAGCACTCAATCCATCTTCTAGGAGAAGATCTTTGGTCACACGATGCTTTCTTTCCCCTCTGGACCTTTATGAAATAAAATTGGTGAGCAGAAATAAATAATGGACCAAGAGACATGCCTTGAGGACATTATCTTTGGAGGGTTCAATCAGTTTACATACACTAAAATAATTAATCTTTCCTTATTCTAAAGAAAGAAACAATTGTTCATCTGATGTTATGTCCTCCCTCTTACAAACAAGAAATAAATTTTTCTCTTGATATCAAAAGATTTGGAATGCAAAAGACCTTTTTCGATTTCCTTGGAGAAGCTTCCTATTTAGTCTCTTGTAATTGATTTGAAATCTACTATTGGGGTGGCCCATATTAAACTAAATCCTTAAGGAACATTTATAAAAACATTCCCTACATATATTATGTACCCATTAATATATATTTAAAAGTATGATAATTGTTTGGATTGTTTTGATGAATATTTCTGTCAAATATTGAGTCAAATGTCTACATATATACATACATATATATATATATATATAAATGCATGTTATATTGATCATTTAAGGTTGATAACACTCCATTTGAGAGGTCTCCAAGTTGTAAACACACACACACACATACACACACACACACACACCTGTATACCCCTACATTCACATAACTAAACCTTCACACACCTAGTCACACACAAGCAGTAATACCTAAAGAAGAGTATCAGATTCTATCACAACATTCTTTCTCACCTCAATAATTTAACAAGTGTTTTCTGAGAACCTACTATAAGCCAAGAACCTTTTTTATAGTGTGAGAAATTAAATGGTGAGGGCTTGGGAGATAGTTCAGCAGTCTAAGTGCCTGCCTGGCAAGCACAAGGTCCCAAATTCAATCCCCAGTACCACATACAGTGTGGGGGCTGCCACTTGCCTATAATCCCAGCTCTGGGGAGGCTGAGACAAGTGGATCACTACAAATCCAAGCTGTGTGGTGAGACACTGTATCAACAACAACAGCAAAAACAAAAATAAATTTTAAAAAAGCAATTAAAGGGTGGATGGTACAGGATTCCACAGTTTTGTTCCACATTTCTTATTGCATGTAATATGAATAGGTACAGCAGATGTTGCTTGAATTAAATAAAAAACTTGGAAAAATTTTAGTTAAATCAAATCCACTTTTTTATCTGCAAATCTTTCCAGAACTTTCATACATTTACACTCACTGCAAAATTCCCAAAGGTGAATACACCACAGAGCTGCGCCTCCCCAGTAATCAACACGTTTTTCCCAAGGAGAATCCTGAGGGGAGAGTTTTTATGAAATATAATTTGAGAAGTGCTGGCCTAAGCATTTTATTACATCAAGGCTTTAAGAAGGAAAGGGGCCTTAGATATGTTTTTAGTTATATTCTCTCTTTTTTTTCTTCATTTGGAAACAGATAGAGTTTTAATTTTATAATTGAAACTCTATAGCTAATGTTTTTTAGCTTTTTATTTAAAAATATGCTCAAAGCAAGGGTAAATGAAAATACAGAATTATAGTAGTTAATAAGTCTATGTCATTCAAAACATTTCACCAGATTTATCTAGTACTTTCTAAGGGGTGTTTGTATTCTTTTTGACATTTTAGATACAAGTACAAATATGATTATTTTCCTCAAAAATAATTTTGAAGCAGAGCATTCTTTTCTTTGTTTTCTTCTGTCATAGTATATCTTGGAAATTTTTCCACATGAGCACATATAAACATATCTCATCCTTCGTAATGGCTATGCTGACTCCCATTGAGTGGAGTTATGCTGTGATTTATTATACCAATCCCACTTTGATGGAGATGAAACTCTTACCTTATTTTTGACAGTAAATCCACTGTTACAATGACTATACTTTAGCATGCATAAATTATTCTTACATTTCTCAATATTTTTTGTATTTTCAGTGTCTAGAAATGGAACTGTGTGCTAAAATTTGTATATTTCATATGTTGAAAGTAATTTCCAAATTCTTTTTGAAAAATTCCACATTTTTGGTATGCTCAAAATCTGAGATATTGGAAGCAGGGTTGATATTTGAAACAGTTTTCTTAGAAAAGTTTAAATCATCATTTTAAACTCTGAGAAATTAGATGTTGAAAATCAGTGCTCATGTGTGCCACTTCTAAATATTTTTGTTTGCAGTGTCATATAACACTATATTTATCAACTATGAATTGAAGCCATAGGCTTTAGCTCAAATCAGCACTCACTTAATATAACTGTTTTCTTAAAAGCTAATGAGCTAACAGGAGAAATTTGTTTTCATCCCTACCTTATTTTGATATTTTAGGGTTTATCAAATACCCATAGCTGCACTCTGACTTTAGGATGAGGTCAGTATCATCAATCAGATGATCAATAGGTTATTACTAGCACCAGTTTACATGAAATAACAACCTGTCTGCTCTAATCTCCAGACCAATTCACTATGTTTAAGGACCTCACTCGGGCAGGAATTGTTAAAAAGCCAATAAGTGACCACTGCTGTACACACCGTTTCTTCTATAATAAGAATATAAAACAGCCCTTAACTGCAATGTGTTTTGGAATTCTGAGGCATATTCTTTAAGTAGTTTTCTAAAAAGATAGTGCTGAATGGCAAGGTTAGAAAAAATGTAAGACATGCAAGAATGTTTCTGAGTAATTTAACAAAAATTGCCACACTTTCAAATGCATGGTGATGTTGGGTATATAAAAATGGAATCATAAATGAATACTTTTAACACATATAGTTTCCTCAATACAGCTTTAAATTTTGTTAAGTATAAATTATATAGGTAATTCTATTCAAAGTAATCTTATTATATATCGTTTTCATATACCCCATTAATAAAATAACAGTGATTGAAGGATAAATGGTTCATTAGATACTTGTGACTCCTTGTGTCATGTACTTTATCTATGTAATTTTAAATTAACAAAGAATCCTCAGGATTCTTTCCTTTCTAAAGAATTTTGAGATAATCCATATTTTATTAAGTTTTAAGGACACCCTACACACATCAACCCACACAACCAAAATTAAGTAACCATTGAAATCCTGTAATAATTTATATATCCATGAGGAGAAACAACTCTAGTTAAAAGCTTGGTTTGGCAATCTCATCCTTATTTCCCCATTCACAAATACTGGTGTCTATAAAGAGTTGAAGCTGTCTATTTTAATTACCTGAAAGAATAAGAATAGCACTTTGAGTTTTCATTGCTCAGTGTGTCTTTTTTAAATTAAATGACCTTCCTCTGGCTTTAGAATGAAAAAAATAATAATAGAGTAATAGTCACAGATACTCTTCAAGTTTTTATGGTAACTTTCTACATCATTCCCCAAATAAAAACTTGATCTAGCCAAATACTAAATTATTGAAGTTATGTATCTGTTAATCCATAGCCCATTTTACTCATTTATGTAATTTTAAAATTCACTTTCATTTGATTGACTATTTTAATCTTCCTTAACTAGTGAGTAACTGAGAATAAATGGTGCATTCCTAATACTATAAATATGAAAAATAGAAAGTCCTTAGGGACTGCAGGCGAATACATTAAAACCAGTCCATTTTCTGGTTAACATATTCTCATTCTGTTTGTGTATAAACCCACTGCACTGAGAAGACATATCACAAATTCAGGGCGTCACACAAACACTGTCCCAATTTCATGTATGATGGCAGACACTGGCCCAAATTGCTAAGCATTTCCCCTAACAGACCTGACTGGGTGGTGTCATCCAGGTGCATCCTGGTCTGAAGGAGGGGAGCACAGCGCCCAAGTCCACTCATCTGTCAGTGTAATGGATTATTTTTTGAAAGGCTGAAATTGGCTGCTTGCAATTGGAACACCGTCAATCTTACTCTAGAGGAGATGGGGAGCTGCTTGTAGGGGGCTGGCAGGAGGGGGATGGACAGCTGTTCCTAAGCAGGTGAGGGGCAACTGTAAAGCCTTCATCTCCCCCCACTCAGGGCGTTGGGTGAAAGATTTGTTATTTTGCACATTTCCTGGACGCTTGGTATGCACACAGAGTCTGCCTGCTCTTGCTTTATGAAAGGGGCAATTTTTCAAGCTTAGGCAAATGTAGCAAAGCTCAGGGTCTGCTGGCGTCTCATTTTTTTCCATCATGTCACTTGTTTTAACCGATTTGAGAAAATGAGATTATGTTTTTCCTTTTTGCTCATTTATCCAGCTATTTATTTATTTATTTGCTCATTTAGGGGTGGATTGTCACAGATAACTGGCCCTGATTTCTCTCTTGTTTTCATACACATTTCATTAGTGTCCCTGAAGATTTAAGACCCACAATGAAAAATGTCACAGCTCTCATCAAAAAAGCATATTTTTACTTTTAAAATAAAAATAGAAGATTATATTAAAAAGTACGACTGAAATAATCAACAATATTGCTATGACCAAGATCTATCACTTTAATTTTTGCAGTTATTGTCCACCCCCCCCAAAAAAACAAGAGAGTTGAATTATTGGATTATCCAGAACCACTGGACTTTCAGTTTAATATCATTTTAATATCTTTGCATCAAAAATGAGATATTTTTAGTTTCTTCTTTTTAACAATGAACCAAAGATGGTTCTCAAATATGTAAGCACTTGTGGCTGAAACTGATTTCAATGCTAGTTTGTTGGGGCATCCATTGTGCAGTTTGACTATGCATGTGTTGGTAATAAGTAAATCCTAAAACAGACAACAGAAAAAATAAACATAGAATTTAATTTCAGTTAGAATTCAAGCTTATTACTCATAACAGCTATAAGCTCCCACCAAAAAAAGAACAGACTAACTGACTAATAGAGACAATCTACAAGAAAGCTTTTTGCAAACTGAAGAGTGTCTATTTTAGGATTATACACATCAAAGATAAAGTAAGACACGTAGCATCCTGTGGTATGTTCTAGCCATGTACACCTGGTTAAAAACAATATAAAGGAACAAATGAAACTAAGGTTCCATCCTAGTTGTGTAGATTAAAACCAGACTCATCCAACATCAGTCTCACAGGTTGTCACCCTGTAAGTGGACATGAGTGATCCCTGATATTGATGCAGAACTTTATGGTTTGCAAACACTTTCTTGGAAGTTAGTTGATTTAATCCCAAGCACATCTCCAGACAGAGAAATGAGCTCAGAAATGAAAAGCCACTGGGCCAAGTCATGTCTTGTTAAGTGACTTCACCCAGCTGGCCCTTGACTCTGCTCTCCTCACCAGTTCTGCCTCTCTCTCCTTTCCGAATGGGTTTGCAGCTCCATGTATTCCATAACTTGAAAGTTTCAACAAGTTATGTGAATATCATACGTCCTCAAAGAGAATACTCAGCCTGGTCATTTTCCCCTCCCCGACACAGTGCTGCAGGGGAAATCAGACCCATGGCATTTCTGGGGCAGCTGCTGGCTTCGCTGCCTCAGTAAAGTTAACAAGAAATTCTTGGAACTTTCTATCACACTCACTTTCGTAGGGACTTAACTAAATAGTGAATTAACCCTGAGAACAGTGCCTAAGCCACCCACCTTAGGTGTTTTCATTGTGAATTCACATTGTTGAGGTACACAACGAAGGCTGATCTCCCTCACTGTATGACTGCAAGAACATTTCTTGGTGAACAAATCGGTGATTAAATGATTGGAGGTAAAGCGGGGACAAAGGGATCCCCATATCCACTTTTGTGTCCCTCCCCCGCGCCAGGCTCTGGACCAGACACAGAAATAGGAGCGGACAGCAAAGACGCAGACCGAGCGGTTTCCATGCCCACCTGCAGGGGCACCCGCTCACCCTCGCCTTCGTTCCTCGACCCTGGAAGGGGTAGGGTGGGTCCGGGACCCAGGCGGCCCGGCCTCGGCCCCCACCCGCCGCCCGCACCGCGCTCTCCAGTCCCGCCGGCGCGTGCCTGCCTGCAACGCGGAGGACCAGGTGCACCACGCTGCTGCAAAGCCTGCCCAGCCTGGAAGCTGAGCCCCGGAGGGAGCAAAAGAGCTTGGAGGAGGCAGCGAGGGCGGTGCCATGGAGGCCCCGCTGATACTGAGCCCTGCCGCGGAGCACGGAGAAACGGGCGTGGACCTGGACCCGCACCGCAGCAGGAGGAAGCAGGGTGGTTACCAGGGAGGAGCGAGGGATCTGCAGCGGGGCTGGAGGCTCCGGAGCGCTCCGCACGCAGCGTCCTCCGGAACTCTGCGCGCAACTGGTCCCAGAGGCCGAACTTGACCCACCGGAGCGGGGACCGCGAGGGAGGGGCTGGAGTGAACCGCTGCTGGACCGAAGCTAAGGGGAACGTGGAAGGAAGGCCTCCCGGGAAAGGCAAGCACAGTCGAATTGGGAGGGACAGGAACAAGGTAACTGGACGATGTGGAGAGGACAGAAAAAAATCTACCCTGAAAAGGGAGGCCGGTGAGGGTTAAGAAATACGCTTTAAACAGGCAGACGACGAAAGCAAAATGAACCCAAAACTAAAAATCCTGCGCAGAAAAAAACAAAAAATTCTGTCTAGAAGAAATTGATTCCTGAAACTGGCAAAAGAGGAAAAAAAGAAAAGAAAGAAAGAAAAAAGAATTCAGAAAAAGACAGAGAGAAAGACAAAAGAAAAAGCCACTGAACCAAGGAGAAGAACAGAAAGTGAAGAGAAAAAAGGCCAATTAAACCACACAGGAAATAGTAAGTCACTTTTAAATTTCTTTTTTCTTGGCAACTTCTCTCTAAAGTTCCTTTGAAGACTAAAGTCTGCACAAAATCCGTAGCCTCATAGAGCCACGCACAACTGTATCCACTCTAGGTAAGATCATTCCAGGAATAGACATGCCAAGAGCCCTCCCACCCCCCAAGTCTTGAAAGTTATCTGCCACCTTTTGCAGAATATTGTGCTATTGGCCAAAGCATGCAAAAAGCAACAAATGACTTCTATTTATCCAGATGTGAATAGGAATCATTTAGAGAAACCCAGTTTTCTGAGAAATAAATAGAAACACCTCCAACGCATTTTGGTACACTCTCCTGCCCCCAGAGTACCCAGCCAACAATCTGTCTTGAAACTCAAAGGCAAGCTGCCCACTCTGTGGCACTTTCTGTCACTTGCATTCAACCATCTGTTAAGAAGCCAGGGTGAATGTGGAGGAGGCTGCGGTGAGCCCGCCGCCCCGCTTACCTGGTCTGTGCAGGTGGTGCTGTTGGAAGGTGTGCTGAAGCGACCCATGACAGAGCAGCATTGCGCAAGCACTTATCCACAAGTACAGGACCCAGGACATCGCAGAGACCATTGTCATTCTCTAAAGAGAACATGAGACACAAAAGGTCACCCCTGGTTTCAAACCCTCAGCTCAGTCAGCTCCACTGATGAGGGAAGGGAAGTCTCAGACGTCATGTTCCTTTGCTACTTGGCTGGTGAGAAATAGTGATCCAGCAGAGGTCATGCCAGGGACTGAAATAGAGAGAAAACCCTTTCCAGGAGATCCTAAACGCATTTTTAAAACACAATCTGCAGAATAAAACTGCAAAGATTGCCAAAATACAAAAAGTTTCTGTTAACTAGGCAGTTGGAAACATTGCATGCCAACTAAAAATATGGTTTTACACAATAAGTTGAAAACTATAGTTATCCCAAGAATTGAAAAGCTTCAGACTTGGGTTCATTCTAACTTCATTGCAAGTCTGACATAAGCGTGGAAAAAAAAGTGTTGTTTTTTAATTCTACAGTCATGAATTTTTAATCGCAATGCTGTCTTCTAAACTAAATAATTATTTCTCAGAGTCATGTTATCATCCAATAGAACTGATCATTCTGGCTGTATTTAAAATCGTAAAGAATTGTCTTCAGCCAGGATGAGTTTCAGATGCAAGATCTATGTGTCTATCCTGGAGCAAGCTGTAATTTACAATAATGCTTTGTCTCCTAAGGTTCCATTGTGGCATTTGTGGTAGAGGAATAATGAATATGTATATACAGGTGGTGTATGTATTTATGGATGAACATATACCTTTTCTCAGGCGCTGAGAAACTTTGACACTTTTATCTGTACCTATGAGAATCTTAGGAGCTACAGAGGCTCAACTGCGCTACATATTGTCCAATGTCTCAAACAACACCTTATGCTGCATTTCACATTGCCAGATTAATCAAACTTGAAGCTTCATCCTTACTCAGCCAGTGATTGGAAGCATTTTCTGTACAAGAATCTAGCTAACTGTATGCTTTTCTCCTAAGTAAAGAGGGCTATGGAACCAAGATTGTTTCTTGTTTTCCCTTCCACTGTCAAATGATACCCTTCAAGAACTGTAACTATACATTGAAAGAGTGCTGCTGACCTCCCAGGGTGGCCTTGTTTTTTTACTTGAAATTGGCATTCTTAAAAAATCTGTGATGTTCAGAAAACAAAAATAGATATTTTAGGCATGTATTTGTGCACATGCTACAGGATAATTTGTGGGTTTTAGAAGTGAGATAGAGGGTTTTAGGAATATAATAGCTAAATTGTGACAATTATAATTAAGTGCAAAGTAGGAAAACATTATTTTGGACAGCATGGTATCAATGGCACACTCTCTGTGACTCAGATGGACCCCTCACTTTCTAATTACTTTCACTGCCCACTGTTTACATTCCTATATAGCAGACTTTGCCTCATTGTTTTTAGGACTATCAGGATAACATAAATGCATTCTCCCCCATAGAGGAAAAATAGCAGCACCCCTCCTGGGAATCCTACAATGAATACATTTATAGCCTTTTCAGAATACCCTGCAAATAACAGAAAGATGAAACAGAGATGACTAGCACGCATTTCCTGCATGAGAATCAATGTTAAAATGCACTAAGAATTAATCAAAACTTAAAAAATAACAAAAATTCTGCCATAATGAAAACTTAACTGTTATCCAGTGACTGCTTTCTTTTGCTCATTTCTTCACCCACATAGATCTTAGCCTTCAAAAAGATTTACTGTGACTTGCCATTTACATTTTTCTCTTTTCACATTTAACTTTCTTTAATTCTCAGCATTACTTCTGAGCCTCTTGTACATCACTCTTCCTGCTGACTCTCTTTACAAAGAGGTGGTCTCAGTGTTGATAAGTGTTTCCCCCCAAATAATAGATCCAGCCTTGAACAGTTCTCTATAAGGCTGAGTATGTTTCAAATCTGCTTTCTGGATCTTAAATCTTTAAAGAAGCTTCTTACCTGAAAAATCCAGCCAAGAGCAGAGTACTGTATTAGTGTTCATTGGAAAGATCTAACACTTTTTAAAATCCATCTATGTCACAGTTTTGAGATTTTAAAGAAAGAGCTTCCCAACAATCTTCTTTCTCAGGAATAAAAAAAAAAAAAAAAACAAAAACAAAAACAACTGTTTTTCGTTCCGGTGATCCTATTTCCACAGTAAAGAAGACATCAGGTTCATTCAGACTGTATTGTCAGAAAATGAGCCAACATTTGAGGGGTGGAAACCTTGTCATTTTCACCTTTAAATCATCTCCTGGCGTCACCTCTGCCTGAAGAGACCTTTGAAGTGATGGTGAGATAATGTACAGCGTCCTGATGAGAGTCAATTTATAGTCACCAGTGGACCATCCCCACTCCTGTATCTTCGCGGCAGAGTTAGGCAGGGAAATGTAAGCGCTGGGCTGCTATACGGTGCTGGTGCTGTAAGTAGCAGTAGTCTGTTTCATTACATCCCTCCTCTCTAAAGTATCACATGTCTTAAAGTGACATTACCTTCTATTACAGCGACTGTGAATTCTAATATCTGCCCCTAACTCTTCAACAACTCAAGCAGTGCTTTAACTCTGTATTGTCTGATATCTTATGTTGGATTTTCTGATACTATTCATTTGCCAAATCAGTAAAGAAAGAAAGGAGAAACAAAAGGAAAAAATACTTTGTAAAATATTGATAGTGTTAATAGGTATTAGGCTTCTAACAGTAAATAGGAAAGTGAAATATATGCCACTTCTTATCTCTTAATGTTCTTTTAGTCAGTAAGTTAAAAAGAACTATTGTTAGGCTTGTAGTAATTTAATTCTGTTAGTTATTTTGGCTGCCAAATCCAGGAATAGGTTATATCTGGAATACAATAGAGACATTTAGGTATATATTCTGAATTTTTAAAAATAGGTTTAACATGTGGTTTTTAGCATAGCACTGAGATTGATGGAGAAATATGCTCAAGATTTTTATTTTTAAATATTTAGCTTTCCCTAAAATAACATGCTGGGATAAGGAGAAGAAACGCTTGGAAGGTCAATCTTGTTTCTAGTGCTATGGCTTGAACCCTTCTTCCTTTAGAAATATAGTGTGATTGTTATTGAATTTCAAAGATGCATGTAAGGTGACCTACTTTTCATTTATATATTACACTAGTAATAATTCTCTGAAACATACGCATTCAGTTGCTTCATATATCACTTGTAAAGCACCTACTATGTGACAGATTCTTGGCACAGAGCATAAAATATGATCAGATTGATTTTCACTGTCACAGACCATACTTTCTGTCTAGCCTTTAATATTATTTTCAAAACTGGTGTAGTTCTCATAATCTTACTTCAAAAGCTTTTCAAAATTTCTCAGGATATTCTCTTGGTTTTTGCAAAGATTACAGAGGAGGTTCAATGCCACCATGAATCTTTGGAAACCTTTTTCTTTTCTTATTTTATACAAAGTGAAGGAGGAGGAGGTCCTCCATGCCTCATTGTCTTTCCCACTGGTTAGTCAATTGCACAAAACAAATTAAGAGATCTTTGTAACAGAACAATTGCTCATTAAAAGTTAACACTAAATAATTTTGAAGGTACAGTAAATATTAATTTAATACTAAATTTAGAAAGCCATGTTCTACTTTGTATTGAATATTTCATTTCTTTTGTTCATTATTTTCTTAATGTGTATATTGAGAAAGTTTATGCTGTGTGCAGTATCAAGACACAAGTAATAATAACTGCAACAGCAACAGCAGTTGCCAAACTTTCACCATGTAGTACTATATATTATGTCTTGTAAATGGGTATTGTCACTATTTCCATCTTTTAAATGAGAAACATGAGACAAAGGAAGAGTGGCTAAAGAACTTATTCAAGATAACTGAGCTCCTAAAAGATAGGGCAAATACCAAGACCATATGATCTGGTTTAAAAGCTCATCTCTTTTATTGATTGACTGATTGCATTTGAGGATAAACCCCAGGGATTCACATGCACCCCTTGCCAAAGAGTCCATCTCGCAAACAGTGAGTTAAAGTACTTAATGGAAAAATAATTTTAAAAAAATCTACCACCATACTTTCTTATTTCTTTAACATTAAGCCAGTGACAAAAATTACTATTCATTTATTCAAGAGGCATATATTACTTCAGGCATTTGAAATACACAAGTGTGTAAGATAGCCTTATCTCATGATTAGTTGTTTTCCTAGTATAATAATGAATTAAGATTAAAATTAAATTCACAGTTGCTAATAAAGGTTTTTATTTTGAAAAGGTAGCCATGATTTTTTTTAATTTCTAGAAGTCAAATTAAGTTAATTACAATTCATGTCAATTTAATAAACTTGAAGGATTAACTCACAATTTGTGTGCAAGCACTGAGACAGGTGTTAAAAATATATTAAAATGAAAAACAAAACCCAAACATGGAAAAATTTAAGTGATATTTCATATGTGTTAAAGCAAGAGTAGCAATATAATTCTATTTTTTTCCTTCCAAATAGCTTATAGCCCACTACATTGCTGGCAGTGATTATCACCAAATACTCAACTTTAAGGTCATTTAGTCCATTCCCTCAAGTCAAAAGAAAACTACATTCACACTTTTCAGAGAAGCTGGGCCGCCTTCTACCTTCTAACCATAGTAGGATCACCTGTACTGATCCCTTTACAGTCACGTGGATCATAAGTTTCTGCTTGATGGAGTTTCAGCAGAATTAATAGTAAGACTTTTAGGCAAGAGCATTTAACTGTTGAAAGCCTCTAGATCTTTCTTTGAGCCAGGTATGGTGGTGCAAGCCTGTAATCCCAGTACTTCAATCCAGCCCAACCTAGGCAATTTAGCATATCAGCAAGACCTGTTTTAAAGTAAAAAAAAAAATAATTTAAATGGCTGATAATGTAGCTCAGTTCAAAAGCCCTGGGTTTAATTCTCAATACAAAAAAAATCATTACAGATTTCTCTTGTTCTGGATCACAGACTAGCTGTACGAGTGGCTTGGATCTGTGAGTGACTAAAATTAGAAGAAATCTTACTCCTCTCTTGCCAACCCATAATGACTATACATAGTAAGTAGAAACAGTTTGTTATTCAACAATTGAGTTATTTGTTATTGCAGCATAACCTGACCTCTCCTGACTCACAAAGGCTTCAACCAGTATTATATATACCTAATTGAAGCGTTGTAAGCCACTTATTTCCTCAAGTTGTAAGGAGATAATAACACATTAAAGCTCCTTTCTTTATAGAGCCCATTGCAGAAGTCTATTGGGAATTTTTGACCAGGACAGTAATAAATATGAATCACTGATTATTGCATATGGAACCCCATAGGCTTCTTGCAAGCTAGGACATAGAACATGATCATGGCCCATGTTTCTGCTCTGTTCTGTCACTTTGTCATGCCAGCACAGTTTCTGAAAGGCTAAGGGCTATGCATCATTGCTTTAGCCATTTAGTTCTATGATTTCCTGATACTTTAAGCATTTGAATGTTCAAGTCATGTTCCAGGCCAAACTCCTAAACACATGCATTTCAAGAACAGTAAAGTTCATGCATATTTACATTTGTGTATACAAGGAGGAAAGAAAATCCTATTTGGTGGAACTTCTCACATGGACAGACCCATACGAATTCAGGAGAAAGACTCCATGAAGGTAACTGAGGTTGTTAAAGTTTAAAAACTCAGAGTACTTAAGTAACCAGGAACACTCAGCAAACTACCTTGCATAAGAACATTCAGCCATCTACCTTGCATAAGAACAAGTCCAGCAAGTTGGGGTGACAGGGTGGGAACAAGGAGGAGCAAAAGAGGGGTGGAGCAGAAATGCCAGAGGCTGAGGGAAAGATGGTATGAAGAGAACAGAAATGCCCAGTTGTCTTGGTGGAGAACTTAGCCTACAGTTGAGGGTATGGCCTCCATTCCAAATGATTATAAAGGTCCTAAAAATGAAAACAACTGTGCATAAACTTGGTATGTTTCAGTTACTTGGAAAAACCCAAGGCAGGACCTGAATGCTGAGTACAATAATAAACGTCACCACGCATTTACTCAAGGACAGAAAGGCCCTCATTCCCTTTACTGCTGTACTTCTAATCTCTTATGAGAAATGAGAGTGGAGGCTTGGGGATTTGGCTCATTTGTGCTGTTTGTCTAACACACTCAATGCTCTGGGTTCAGTACATATCACCAGAAAACAAAAGTTGAAAAGGAAGAAAAAAAAAGCTCTCCTTAGCTCAGTTTAGAAACAATCCAATTAATAAATTGCCTACTTTTGATTAACAAGTGTGCAGGAAAAATGTGAAACACACAAAATTTTATGTCTATGCATATTTCTAAACTGAGCAACAGCTAAATTAATTTAAATAAATTATATCTGGGCTAAGAAACATGTCAAGTTTCAGTCCAATTCAAAGTGGTTTAGATGAACACCATTTAAAACAGTTCTAAGCATTTCTTGAAATAAAACATTTCATTGTGATTTCACAACTTCGAGGTTTTTTTCTTGTTCTATTTGAATTGGCTAATGAAAATGGTGACATTAAATAAAATGATCATTTACATGGTACCTTATGTAGTATGCACGTGCATTCTGTGTCACTCAAGCCTGATTCCCTTTCTCTACTATAATTCAGGTCACCCATCAGTCAGTTGATAGTATCTATTTTAAACCCCAAATAATGTGAAGGCAATATACTTTCTCAATTGTCTAAGTCTATCTACCATAGAGTGCTAGCATCTGCCTCACACAAGACATAAGTAGCATCCCTACCTTGTATCCCTTATCTTTGGGACCTAAGTGAAGCATCCATACTTGTTTATGTCCCTAGTCTGTACCCTATCTTATTTCAAAGTATACCCAAGCTAAGAAGAGGAAAAGGAAAACAAACCTGATGAAGCACAAAATGTGAGTTGATTGATATTGGTGATTATGATCCTAATATATACTTATTTTTTGAAGGGTGTCCTTCTTTCTCAATGTCAGGCACTGGCTAGACCTCTACATATAGTATCTTACTTAATACTTATGGAAGTGCTAATAAATCCACATTACAGTGATCTCTATCTTAAAAGTGAGAAAACAAATTTCAAAGAAATTAAGTGATTGAACTAATGTAATACTTGTAAGAGGGCTGAAGAACTATGACTCATGTTCTTCTAACTCCCACAGCTTAAGCTCTACACAACCAAATTTTAAGCAAACAATATTAGGGAGAAAGAGTAAATTTTAACTCATTACAGGTGAAGTCAGCAAAGTAAGATTAATCAGAGTGAAATGAGAACATGATATGCAAATCACTAAGTGATATAGGAAAACACTGTTTAGACTCCAAGCTTTTAAGAAGCAAGTGAAGAAGGTAAAAATTATTTCTTTATAACTAAAATTAAAAAATAATATAAAGTAAAACTCAAGACAAAACAAATAAAAATGGCAACAACAACGGCAAAAATACCTAGTCATTCCTTTAAAAAGAATAAAAATCATCATTTTTAACAAAAAAATAAGCACACACTCAGAAAGAGACCCAATCATTTGTTATAAAGCTTGATACTGGATTCTACAACTTCATTCTGGACATGTAGAGCAGAATTTTCACTACATGTAAGGAAAAGAAAATGAAAGACAAAATTTTTTCAAGGGTAGAAGAAAAGATAACCTTCATGTAAAAGTCTCATTCTTCACCTCCAGCAGCCTATTGCCACAATTATTTTATCGAGCATAATTCCTCACTGCTAATCTGTCTTGTAGGCACAAGGAAAGAAAGAATAAGGTCATTTCTTTTGTTCTTCCACTTCTGATTTGGATATTCTCCTTTTAGGACAGAGAAAAAGTTGAAACCATAACAGATTTACCTTGTTCTCTCTAACCAAAGTAGGAAGGATACTATTATATTAGAGACGAAGAGGCCTCTTGGTCACAAGGCTATGTAATTAAATATTTTACCACTGAGTTGTTCCCCTTATCACAAGTATCTGAGTATATATAGTACACATGCAAATGTCATGAAATGATCACTTTATTTTATTTTATTTATTTTTGGTGGAACTGGGGATTGAACTCAGACCCTTGCGCTTGCCAGGCAAGCGCGCATTCTACTGAGCCATCTCCCCGGCTGAAATGATCACTTTAATATAATACAACAAGATTTCTTTGTTACATAAAAACTCTCAGGTCTGTAGTTTATCTGAAATTAGACACTCCAGCCCATTCTGATCCAACAGATGACCCCCTCCCACTTAGCGAATTGGCTAGAACTGAGTCTTTGTCAGTCCCTTGCTTCCCCAGGAATATCCTGTTAATCTTCCTTCCTGTCTATACTTCATCCATCATTTCCATCTTTTCTCAAACACCCTTGCCCAGCCACAATCACCTTTTACCTTCCACTAGTTAGGTTATATCATCCTAACTAGTTCACTTCTTTAGGTATACCTCCCATACAGGTCATCCCCACTCTGTAGCCACAGGGGACTTAATTTGAGACACATGATGATCATGTAATGTTTTTCATTTAAAACATCTTGATTATTTCCTATTAAGCCTGAAATCCAGTCTAAATTCATGGCCATGCCTGACAAGGCTTTGCATGAGCTGTCCATTCTCTAATTCCCTAGCCTTATCTCATGTACACATTCTTACTCTTGACTCTTATGTTAGGTCCCTTGTGAATGAGACAGGAAAATTCTCCCTCAGAATTCTTCTCTAGCACTTCAGACAAGAGCAGAACAATATGTTTTGGTCTTATAGTCCCTGGAATATCACCTCTATAGCCTCACTACCACTGTAAACAGACATTTCTGGCATTTCTTATTCAATGTCTGACTTAGCTCCTTACTAGAATGACCCTGAGAACAAGGAGAACAAGTATCTTGTTCATTGTTGCATCTTCAGAATCTAATATACTGTCTGGGACATAGTACACACTGAAATGTTTGAATGAATACATGAATAATAATGAATGAATCAAGAATAAAATACTAATTTGCCATCAGATAGCATGCATAATGAACTGTTTTTTTATTTTTTACAGGAATGAGATGATTTTGTGACCCTTTCCAACAACCTCTGGTAAATCTTTTGGTGGCCAATATATTCATTTATGAAGTGGTGACACATATTCAGGGTGACTGCCTTGTACTGGTTAGTCTATTGCTATAACACTAAGTAAAGGCAATTTGTGCATACATTGCTTAAATCCATGCCTACATACTCTAAATTTATGTTAAATTTTTTTGCTGGAATTTTTTTTTAAATGAGATTGCTCTGGATTTTCAACCCTGGTTCTCATTATATCCAAATATGGACTGTTGGTACAACTCACAGCCCTGAAGAATACAAAAGCCTGCAAATGTTAAGTACCAAAATATCGTACTTCAAATTTCATTGTACAGAACCTAGAAGGGACCCCCAAAGTCTTCTAAGTTAGCCTCTTTCTTTTGGGGGAAAAATTAAAAAGACCAAAGGAAAGAAGAGAGGTGCACTCAAGGGAGCATAGTAATTGAACTGGTATGAATGACACTAGGATATACCTTTCCCAGTTAATACCACTTTCTCCCTGTTACAGTTTGTATCAAGTTGTCTCCCCCAAAGTCTTACACAGTCATGGAGCAACTTCTAGAGTTTGTGATGAATTCTTGGTTCAATGCTGAGATTATGGGTGAGAGTGCTATATCTGCCGTCAGGCAGATAATCTGCATACAAATGTAAGGAGGAGAGAGAGACTTAGTAGCTGCCACAGCTACTGCTCCTCCATTTGCTCATTGCTGTTTTCCACTGCCATGAACAGCTGTCCTCTGCCATGTGCCACTCTGCCTTGGAGCCAGCTGAGTATGGACTGAAACCTCCACTAACTGTGAGCTAAGTGAACTTTTCCTTCCTTAATGTTGGGTGTTGGGTATTTTGTCCATGCAACAAGAGAAAAGTAACCAAGACACTCTGCCTTCATACCTTTCCTTCCATCACCTTCTTCTCCATCCTCTTTCTCTATCTGTCACACACACACAGAGAAAGAAAGAGAGTGAGAGGGATGGATTGAGGGGAGAGAGAAAGAGAGAGAGAGAGAGAGAGAGAGAGAGAGAGAGAGAGAGAGAAGCACACTATCCACTAGAACTTCTGCAGCACTGAAGATACTTTGTATTTATGCTCTTATGTTGGTAGTCACCATTCATGTGAAGCTGTTAGGCATTTGAAATATGTGGCTAGTGCAACCAAGATACTAAATTTTAAATTCTATTTAGCTAATTTAAATAGTCACATTATTTCATTGAAAAAAGCTCTAGTAGATACCAGTTAGATCAAGATAAAACTAGTTAAATAGTGTAACTTTCAGTGAGCTAAAAAATATCTGTAAATTATTATTTTTTTAAATGTAACAGAGTTTTTTGTTTGTTTGTTTGTTTTTAGGTACAAACCTCTGGTTTTTTTTAAGTCAACAGAAAATGGAAATATACTTTTTAAAGTTTCTAATACTAGGAGAAGATATCATACAATGTCTTTTAAATAAATTGTAAGTTTTACAGTATAAATCTTAGAACAAAAATTAAGATTAAGCAGGGTCGAATGAGGATCCGCGGGCCTGGGTCATCTCACTCACTCACCGCCAGGCCTGCGCTCTGGGTCTATTCAGGATCCCGCAGGCCCTCAGTCGTCTCATTCACTTGCCGGGCCTGCGCTCTGGGTCTGTTCAGGATCCCGAGGCCCCGGTGGTCTCACTCACTCACCGGGCCTGCGCTCTGGGTCTGTTCAGGATCC
>NW_004524606.1:5761847-5788550 GCF_000260255.1 Octodon degus | reverse complement strand
TCAGGATCCCGAGGCCCCGGTGGTCTCACTCACTCACCGGGCCTGCGCTCTGGGTCTGTTCAGGATCCCGGCCTGGGTCGTCTCACTCACTCTCCGGGCCTGCGCTCTGGGTCTGCTCAGGATCCCCTGGCCAGGTGGTCTCACTTGCTCGCCGGGCCTGCGCTCTGGGTCTGTTCAGGATCCGGAAGGCCCCGGTCATCTCACTCACTCACCGGGCCTGTGCTCTGGGTCTATTCAGGATCCCGCGGCCCCGGTCGTCTCCATCTGTAAATTATTGATAATAACTGGTTTGATTTGCATGTCTCCATTGGCACCACTATTGAAGTTTAATACCCATTGTGAGATACTATAATAGTTGATAGATTGTGTCAACTTGAAAAGTTAAAAGCTTAACTAAATTGGATCCACAATTCCACACTCTAGGGTGTGGAAGCCCTCCCGTAGAGTAACTCATCACTTAAAGAATATAAAAGAAAATTTTAAAAGGACAGAAAGTTCCATTTCCTCAGAGAGCTCCAGTCTTTGCAATAAGCTTAGAGGTCACCTCCTAGCTTCTGATAGACTCTTCTGCTTCTGCCTTGGATCCCTCATCCTTCTGGTGTAGACTTGTCAGCCTTCCATCACAGATCCATCGGCCTCTTGATAGGGACTTTCACAGAACACCGCAGTGAGCTCCAGTTCTTGGACTGAATCCTTACGTCTCCTGTGTGCAGACACCCTCTGCACACATCCTCACCCAACTCTGTGGCTGACTGTCATAAGCCAATCTTGTAATTTCATATACATTTGTACACCTTATATCTGTTCCTCTAGAGAAACCCTGACTGATACAGATTTTGGTACTAAATCTTGTGTTATATCTGTCCCTCTAGTAAAACCCTGACTGATACAGATACTACATTAAGAAGTGAGGCTAGCTGGAACTACTTGGGAATGGATGGGCTAGTAGATTATTTTCAGTTGTCTATTACAAAAACTAGTTTGGCTTTGTATCCTTTATGTGCTCTTCTTGTCGTGTAATGTCCATGACATCTCAAAACTCTTCAGGGTCCCCAGCGTCAAGAAGGCCTTTAGCATGTGAGGGTCCTTTGATCTTCCAGATCCAAACCCTTGAACCATAAGATGAATCCAGTTTATAGTGTTCAGTAATGGCAGGAGCAAATGAACTAAGACAGTAACCTTCTAAGATCTGGATGACATATAAAAACAAAGCTTGAATGCATTTGGGTATAATTAAAAAAGAAACAATCACTAAAAAATATTTTTAATTGGAGAAAGCAGTAAAATTGGTTTCTTAGAGGTTGACAGCCCATAGGTGGCGCTAGCCTCCAAGTGGTTTTGAATTGGCAATTCCCGTATGTTTTAACTCTTGACTCATATACAATTTTCTCTTTTCCTTCCAAGTTTTCTGTTTATTCTAAGGCAGCCTCCTGAGGTTGAAACCTGATCGTTAAAAATTATCTGAGCAGAAATATTCAAACAACAGCAGTCACTATCAAGTAATTCAAGACCTTTATTCAGTCTTCCCAGCAATTATTCCATGTCAGGGTTTTTTCTTTTTTTTTTTTTTTTTTAAATATATCCTAGAGCCATGCTCCTCAAGACAGCAACCACTAACCAAATGTGGCTACCTAAATTTGAATAGATGATAACGAAGGAAAGGGCTGTTTTGAGAAGCCTCTGATGTAAGGAGATTTATTCTTTCCTGGACTTCTCTAGCAAACTGTTTTGTATCTCATTAGCTTGAAGTCACTGGAGTCACCTGTCTCTCCTTGAGCCACTCACTTGGCAGAAAGTAAAGACCACATTGTGAGGCTTACAGGTGCGCTCATGCCTCACTCTGAATTAAAGAAACCAGCTTGTTCCCCAAAACAGGCATGGGACAACAAAAATGTGATATACAATGAAAAATTAAGATAATTATGAAAAGGGAACAAAAGTTGAGAACATAATCACAGTGGTGAATAAAGCTTGTAGTTTCTTCATGCACTTTGACAAAGTGCTTTTATATTTTTATGCTTTTTCCCTACCTATAAAGTATGTAAACTTGTATTTCTTACATAGGAAACTGAGGATCTAAATGGGAAAAATTTAAAACCATCTACAATCTATCATGTAAAATTACCATTACTCATAGGTAAGTATAGTGGTCAATACATTCTGTCAACTTGGCTGGACTGACTGGCAGTTTCACACTCTGGGCTGTGAGGGCCCTGCCCTGGATTAACTCAGCACAAAAAGGGACTCTAGAGGGGTTGAGGAAGGATTTGGTGTTCCACTTCCTCAGAGGAACTTCAGTCTTCACAGTCAGCTTGACCTTCATGTCCTGGCTTCCAGCATAGACTCTTCAGCCTCCAGCTTGGATCCTTCAGATTTCTGTTGCTGATTATTCAGCCTTCTGTTGCAGACTCAATGGCTGTCTGTTAGAGACTGTTAGAGAGAGAGATGGAACACTGCAGTGAGCGTCACACTTGGGACTGAATAATTCATTCTTGGGTTTGCAGATGCCCTCTGCATGGTTCCTCATCCAACTCTGTGCCTGGCACGTCTTGTGTTATATCTGTTCTTTGAATTATATCTATTCTAGATCCTAATATCATAAGTATACATACCCATTGTTCCAAACATGTCTTTGTTTCATTGCTTTTGAAAAAAATTGGACTGTGACATATGTCTTGTGATTTTTCCCACAAATGAAGTATGTTTTTCTTTAATCTCATCCTTTATCTATTTAACCACTCTAATATATTTTTGTTTTTCTAAATACTCTACATCTAGTTTTTAAAAATTGTGATTAATATTATTTTATATGCAGTAAATTTTCTGCTATTCAAGATAAAACAAACAAATGTTAATGTTTTTAATGGATTCTGACATGATACTTGTGGTTAACTACAATAAAAAACTTAAATCTCCTTTCCTTGTGTGGACCTCAATCCCAGTATTTTTCTTGACTCCCTATATTTGTATCTGATTTGCCTTCAAATAAAGTTATCTTTTAGGCCTGTCTTGCTACTAATATGGCTGATCAACATTCTCTTTTATCAGATTTTTAAATTTTAATTTTGGGAATTTCAAGAACTAACAGACAAATATATATAGATATATATATCTCGTTGGTTTTTGGGCATTGTTAGTAAGATGATATAATGACAGAAATAAGATAAAGGACTCAGGTCAGAAGCCTTAGGTCTTTTTCAATTTCATGTCTAGATCCCGTGCACTTCCCTTCTAAGGTATCTTGTTGATGCCTAATTCAAGGGATCATTGTGAGGTGAACACAAGGGCAAGTACACTTGCCACAGTATAAGTTTTTGTAGTTTAAAGTTAAAGCCAAGATCTATGCTGTAATTAAGATGTTACTCAGAATTTTGAGATGGTCTCATTTCTCCATGCTTGTGAAAGTTAATCTCCATTGGAAACATCCATACTTCCCCCTCCATTTCCACCTACCATGCCATTTTCTTTTCTTGCTAACTCAACTCAGTTTTCTAGATTTAGCTCTTTATGTGTCATCCTCTAGCGAGCATTCCTTGAGCTCCCATGTCTCAGTTGAACACCTTTCCTCCTCTACATGCCCATAGGATTCAGTACCAGCTGCATCCAAGATGCACCTACTGCCCTCAGCCTTTGTCTAGTCCTTATCTCTCCATTAGGCTTTTATGTTCAGATTCTCAGTCAATGCATCATGCCTTTCCATTCCTCAAACATATGATACTCTTCTGACTTAACTCTTCTGTACATCAAATTGTTACCTTTTTCTAGAATGCCCTTTCATCCTATTCTTTGCTGAAATGGCAATTTATCATTCTGGTTTCATTGAGACTTTCCACAATACTGTCATTCCTTCCCTAAGAACACGAATTGTGTTCTCAATGCACAGAATATATCGTCTGCTTGTTTTAATACCACAGACCACAAGACCCATCATAAATTGACAGACACTCATACTTTCAGTCTAATATCATGTCACTCTTTCTTACCCAGTTACATAGTCAACATACGCCAGTCATCCAGTTTCCTGTCACTAGTTCATTGAGGTCTTCACTCACTCATTAAACACAGTGGAGGTTAGAACTCAGTAACTTATGAAGATAATCATTGTACAGTTCCAAACACTGCAGATGTTTTCCAGATTGAGGGCTTTTGAAAAAATTATAAGCTTTTGTTTTATACATTACTGTTCACACACCTTCTGGTAATATCCCTAGTTCATAGAAAGTACTCAATTACAATTTACAGAATATGGGAATAAATGAATGTGTGAATGAATGCATATAGCCACTTCCCATTTATTCATGTTTTAGACATTTTATGAATTTGCAGCAAGATTCTGAACAAGTGGCTGGCAGTGGGCTGAGCAGGGGGAGGCCAGGAAAATTTTCCGATGATGTGTCTGCATGTGTATGGGTGTCTGTGTGGGAATCTGAGTCTGAGAATGCCTAAATATGCTTTGCCAACCATGTCCCATTGCCAGAGGAACAGGATTATTGCATTGCTCTTGTTTTCTCTTCACCACCACTTTGTTCTTTCTTCAAGCACACCATATTGACAGTAGGCCTTCCACACTCTTGGCTTCCACCCTCATATTCAAGGTTTTCTTTTTTTTTCATACTGTAATGGACAGCATGTGGTACCTCTAGGAGCCCCAGCTGAGACAAGACAATCTAGCAGTTTAAATCAGAGGAGAACACAGTATAAGTTTCTATAGTTTAGAGTTAAAGCCAAGATCTATGCTGTAATTAAGATGTTACTCAGAATTTTGAGATGGTCTCAATATTGTGAAAGGGGCTTCCAAGGAAACCTCCAACATTACTAAAAAGGGGGAAAGAAGCGACATGAACTTGCCCATACTCAGATCTGCTAAACCAGAATTCCTCCTCCTTGGCAAAGAATTGCAGTAACCTGAGGAGTTCTTAAAATTCTAAATTCTAAGGCCCCATGTTTGATCAAGGAAATCAGGAACTCTGGAGGTGGGACTCAGGCAATTGCATTTTTCAAAGCTCCCTAGGTGGTTCCAGTTTGTAGCCAAGTTTGAAAACCACTACATGAAAACAAAAACTTGCCTTGGTAGCTCTCTAGTCACTATAGCAACATCAGAGGTACCTGCAATGTATTGTTAATTATTTGCCAACTGAAGGCACATCCTATGTGTTTAACAGATTTAAGATTAGCCTAATTTAGACATATTTGTTGAATGCTTACTATGTACTTGGTATGATCATAGGTATATATAAAAATCTCTATTTCATAATGTAGTTTTTCCTAGATCCTATTGAACTGCACACGTTACATGAAACATAAGTGTTTTAAGAAATATCTAGTAGATTTCCAGTTGCCTACCCTACAAGCCTTGGCTTTGGTCTTCTGCACACACAGCCATCTTGCTGAGCTAACAGTGGTTCTAGTGTCTTGCACAATTCAAGGCAGACATTTCCCTGGCCATAATCAAGAGATGTTAAGAGAAGCTAGTTTGGGTTGAGTATATGCAACATAGATTTTTATGGATCTCTTAGAAAAACAACTTTTACTTGTCTAAGATAGATTCAGGAAGTGATGTTCTCTTTTTATCCAAACTTGAAAGAACACCATGGATTGCACATCATTAGCAGGCACTTGGGAGGAGACCTAACCTTAGCACAAGGCGGATGCCATGGATGGCATATGAACAAGAAGGGAAAATATCCTTTGCTGGAACAAATCAACATGCAAAGTTCAGTTAACTCCAAACTATCTTTGTTAGAGGTTAAAACAATTTAATTTGGGCTTTTGTAAGACAATGCAACAGAGCAATTAATAGAACTTCAATAGACAGCCTATTCCCAGAGAATATAAAACTGAAGTCCTCCAAAGATTATTTAATCCAAACTCTCTTATTACAATTAAAAAGAATAGGACTCAAATACTGAAGTGCCTTATGCAAGATAACAGTCTGTCTGTGCTCTATCAATGGATAGGCTCAGTGTTGGGCCTTGGACATGGGGGTCTGCATTTCCCACCCATTGTTTATTCCACTGAACTACAGAATCATCTTCAGTGAGAACATTTAATTTTCCAGTGTTCCCAATTAGCTTTAATAACCCTGATCTCTGATCTTCCAATTTCCTTGGAAGGCATTCTCACTAGAAATAGATAATTAGAGCCCTTTCTCAAAAGACATACTCCACACCTCTACATACCATTTGCTTTTTAAATATAAGCACTGTGAAATAATACATAAAGCTGAAAATATAAATCATACAACTCACCCCCACCCAAAAAATTAAAAATTCTACCCAGCTAGGTTGTTTCAGTAAATGATGTTGCTGAATATATAAAATACTTGGATCTAAATTTAAAAAATGCTCCCCCTCCCCTTGATTAACCAGATTGTCCCCTCCCCTATATATAGGAACGCTATGTGCCTGAGCCCACTTGCCATCTGTCACATTTTCCAAACTTCTCTTCCACCCCCTCCTCTTGCACAATTTTTATCACATAAAAATATTAGATTTCAGGGATTTGTATAATTTCATCAAATTTCTGAGCCCAGTAAAAATAGAGGAAATACTGGCATAGCACACTGACTCTCTCATGAAGTGGCCAACACACATCCATGGCAGCCAATAGTGGTCTTTAGCAGAGCTTATTTAGCTAGGAATGCCAAAAACAAGGTTTTCCCCTTATTTCAACTTGACATATTAGAAATTTACAGACGTTCCTCAGACAACAGAAAGGAATTCGGATAACTTCCAGATGTTCCTGACTCATGTCACATCATATTGCTTTGTGTATTACCTTTTGTAAAGTTTCATGAGTTTTCTCAAATCACTGGAAGTATACTTATCAGCCAGTTGGGGATTATCCACATTACTGCTTTCCTCTCCTAGTTTGGGGATAAATTTTAACCAATTGAATTTATGGTGTCACTACTCACCTAAAGGCTTAGCTAAACACTGAAAGCTTTCTTATTTATATCCTACTTCTCACACACAAGCATCAGAAATTCCAGCCAGGCCTTTTGCTTCTGAACCCAAAGGAAGTCATGGAGGAATGTCCATGGAGGCTGCCTCTGAAGCCTCTAGCCTACTGTGTAGTGGAATTTATTAGGGATGGTTATCCAAGGTGCTTCCTATTTTCATACATATCCAGGAGAGAGCAGGTGTGCAGTGAGTGTCTTGCTGTATCTACCGTGCCTCCAACTGTCTCCCATGCTCCCCTGTGGTGGTCCCAAAGGGCTCATCATTCACAGTGCTTCGAACTGTTCTCTGATTACAGGGAAGTCATGTAACTCAGGGCTTGACCAGCTGGGATTGGTCAAACTCTGCTGAGAGAAACTGGTCCCAGTGAGTTCAAATTACCAAGAAGATGTGAGCAGAAGTATGCTTCCTTTTCAGGACAGGCATAGAGGTATGGGTCATGGCTTTTCCTATCTTGAAGCCAAAACAAACAAACAAAAAACAAAAAAACCAAAAACACAAACAAACAAAAACCTGTGGCTGCAATCACATCCACAAGTGAAAGAAAACATCAGAAACTAAAAGATAGAAATAGAGAAGGGAAAACAGAGACAAGAACAGAATCTAAATCATGGTTGTAAACTGTAATCTGCATATTGTTTTCTAAATAAAGTCATTTCTGTTGCCACTTTCACGCTGCACTAACTAGCCATTGGAACAGATACTGTTCCTATTGAGTATGCCCCAGTGAGGACCCATCAGATACACTATCCTAAATGACCTTATAATTTAATGAAGGACCAGAAATGCAATCATATATATGCACAGTAAGATAATGGGCATAATAACAACACATGAAATAAAAAGAAGAAATAAATCTAACATAATAACAATGCTGACAAAGATAAAAATGCTCCCAATAATGACAGCAACTATTTTTTGCTTATAAAGTAGCATTATGTTGCTACCTTATGTGTACTGTGATGCAGTCTCCTAAAACATAACCAAATAGATGCATCTGTCAATACAGAATAAGTTTCACTGTAATAACAAGCAATCCCAATAGCTCAAGCTACATATGCAGGTTGAGTCAGTAGAAGGTTCTGCTTTGTTGTAGACAGCCAACACTCCAGAAAGGTGAAAGCTCTTCCACACCACACTTCCACATTTGCCTCACTGAAGGAAGGAACTTGGCAATCACACAAGAACAGAATCTAACATAACAGCTTCAATCACATTCCATTATCTAAAACAAGTTGTATAACCTACACTGGAACAGTGTAAAGTAATATCATGATACCTTTAGAAGATCAAGAGCTAGAAATGTTTAGAAAATACAATGAATGCTTACCTAAATAAATATTATTAGTCTTTACTTTTGCAGTGAGCGAATGTAGGACAAAAATTAGAAGACTCCTCCAGGCTGTAAGCTAGTGTTTAAATTGAGCCTAAGTCACTGTGAACCTAAATCGCAAGATGTTCTGTCTCACGTCATGTTAATGCCCTTTCTCATCAGCTTTGTGTTGGATGGTTGAATGGAATAGTAGGTTTGCCTGATGGAAGACCAAATAAGAGATTTAAAAAGTTGAGATTTGAGGAGAAGGGAAATAATGAGTCCTTTAGCATTTTAATAAAGTCATTGCCCATGGCACAAGCCTATAATCCTAGCACTTGGGAGGCGGAGCTACAAAGTGAGTTCAAGGCTAGCCTAAATTTCATAGTGAGACCTTGTCTTAAAAAGATAAAAAAAATAACTAAACAAAGTCATTTACATTATATAAGCAGAAACACTTAAGGATAGGGATGATGGTTTTAACTAGGAATGGACTTGAAGTAGGTGAGGAGAAGCAGTAGTATAGGAAGTAGAATGAAATAAAGGGGGGAAAGGATAGAAGGAAAGCAAGAGGGGAAATGAGCATTTGGAAGGAAGATTTTAGGCAGGGACCTTTCCTGTTCTTGAGTACCTTAAGTATAATTCTTTCCTAAAAGGTTTAGGTTCAAATATTTATGAGACAGAGTTACTATTCCTTTTAGAGGCTTGTCAAGTATAAAAGAGGAGGAAAAATCTGTTTGTGAAGGGAGTTTACAGTATACTTAAAGTTTATTTTAAAAATAAATAGGACTTGATAGATAGGGCAATAAACACAGGCCCCATCAGTAACCTGCCAGGAGCACTAACAGGAAGGGGCTGTGGGCTGCCAAGAGCCAGAAATAAGAATGAACAGTTCTTACTGTCAGAGCAGCACAGGAACATCCACAAACAAAGAGGCTATTTGGGACACAGCATCTCCAGCCCAACTTACTCTTGTCGTGAGCACGCAGTCTGCATGGAGTACACCCACGCAGGCAAAGTCACATCTGAATCAGATGCTGCTGGATCCTTCCAAACTGAATTCCGTATCTTGTTTTAGCTTGAAATTATGACACAGGACACAAAGTAGGGGGGTTCTTTAAAAAATGGTGGTATCAAAGGGATATTAGACTTTGTATGGCTTTAATAATTAGGAAGTGTGTGGCCAAAAGAGTTTGCTTTCTCAACATGTACTATTTCAGTGTTCATATTTATTAACATTTAATACATTTATTAATTTATTGAGTGAGCACTGACATGACTAATTTTCTATGTGTGATTATTATGTATTAAGAGGTAGGATTAGAGGAGTTGAGGGTGCATATGTGAAGAAGAAAAATAATCTTTACCTTCAAGGAAAAACACATTTTGTTTGAGGAGAAGGACGCATGAATAAATGCACTAAGTGAAAGATGAGAATACATGCTATGACGCTATGAAAATAATGATTTTATGGAAATTAGGCAGGGGGAGCAGGAATGGGGCTCTACTAAGGTGGTCAAAGAGTGCTTTGCAAAGGATGATGACCTTTGAACTACAGCCTAAAAGTAGTGAGCTGACCATTCAATGACAAAGTATGATATATGTACGGGCCTGTTTAAATTAATAAAGACTTGCTTTCTAGAGACAAAAATATAATTTAACTGGGTTATGAAGCTCATTGGATTGGGACTCAGGTCTCTGCTCTGCCACTTAATAGCTGTGTGCCCTTAAGCCATCCACATAAGTTTTATGAGACTGGATTTGTTCATCTGGGAGATGCATGTGTTGGGCTGAAGGATCTCTAAGGTCTCCTGTAGCACTAAAAATGTATACCGTCTACTCTCATGTTCCCACTGCATGTCACACATCTATCTTCATGCTCTGTTTTCTACACTTATTCGCATACACAAACATACACACATCTCACACAGGTCATGCATAAGTCTTCTACTTCCAGGCCTATCAGGAAGAGCCTCTGGACGAATAAGAAACGCTTATTAAGTATATTTTAAAGATAAGTAAATACCGTCCTGCTCATTCTTAGCCTCTTCTAAAAGCTATCTTTCCTCAAATACTGTATTAGCTATTCCCAAAATTTCCCTGGGGACAAATGTCACTGCCTTATCTTAAAGGATACACCCACATTTCCTTCTCAAAATGCCTGTCACTGATAAATCCAAGTATATCTAGCTCTTCCTTCATACTTTTCCCTCAACATGATCCAGCTGCATCTGGATGTTAGACCAGAATACACCTGACTCAGAGAAAGTCCAACGTGAGCTGCCCACTGACTGAAGAACTGCTGAGGAAAAATAAGACAGTGAACAGATTTTATTCCAGGGTATCTGGGTTGGGAAATATAGCCTAGGTTTGTTGAAGGGCCAAAATTTAAGGACACGTTAAAGGCTTTGACAGAATAATGAACACAAAAGCATTGGCATGGGGCCTGTGGAGTCTGAATCTATGGAGTCTCCCAAGAAGATCAGAAGCACATGTGCTCTCCTGTCTCGTCTCTCGTAGTACTGCAGGATTTCCAGCCATAATTCCTGTGAGATATCATTGTGTCCCATCAACAGTCTCATTGCTACCTAGGTTAAACTAACTGGAGTGCTTTCTGTTAAACCAAACTCACTGAATAAAAGGGAGGGGCTCACTGAATGAGGAAGATCAGCTCCGTGGGCTGCTAGTGGTGTCTAGACTTAGAAATAGGAGTAGTAAATAAGTGTCAGTATGGAAAAGGCTTAACCTCCAGAAAACATAAGTCAGATAGCTACAAGTTGCTTGCACAAGATGTGAATAGCCCCTGCAACAGGAAATCATGTTCAGGAAACACACAGAGCAGGGCATGGGTAAAGGGTACCCTATGTTGATCTGGGAAGATCTAAAGGGTCCTGAGATGGCAGAATTTGATCTACAATTTTGCTTATGAGGCATATTCATCTCTACAGGAAATAGACACAAATCTGTCAAGCATGTTTACCTTCCATTTATTTATTTATTTATTTATATTTATTTATTTATTTATTTTTGGTGGAACCAGGGATTGAACTCAGGCCCTTGCACTTGCCAGGGAAGCGCTTGTTCCACTGAGCCATCTCCCCGCCCCCCTTCTTCATTTAGCTCCAAGCACTGCAGTTAACATGTAGCAAATAGTAATAGTAAACTGAGCTTCGGGAGCTTGAAATTCTCATTCACCTGCCAAATAGGAAAACCTCTCCTAGGCATTACGTAGGGGCTTCCAAAGAATGATCTAAAAAATGGTGAACTTTCAGCTTTAAAAAAGAAGAGTATAAAATGCATTGCCATTAATCCCCCCTAAAAGTAATCCCTGTTGCTCTAAATATTATCCTTGCCACTTTTTGAGGCAGTTCTGCAAGTCTTTGTTGGTGTCTGGAGTTGCACTGCCCTGGCTGCCTTGACGTGCTAGCTTGAACAAAATGTTTTTCTCTCATGGTTATTTTGCCTTAGGAAAAGCCCCAGAAGTGACAGTGCTGGGTCCAATGACTAAGATGAATAAGGACACATCATAATATTTTATAATCCTGCCTTTCCACTGCATAGCATATAATAGCAGCATCCACTGTATTTTTTATCACACTGCATGGACACAAGAAAGAGAACTTCCCGAAATGCTTCAGAAAGTGGCAAGAGTGATGTGGCAAGTATGTTCCAAGTGAGGGGAAGAATTTTGAGGGGTATTCATTCATTACGTCTTTTAGGGGCCAGCCAGATAGCTCAGCAGACTAAAGTGCCTACCTAGGTAGATGAAGGGACTGGGGTTAGTCCCCAGCATGCCATGCTGGCCCCACCCCCGGGGTGAACTCAGACAGCGACTGAGACTGGGCGTGGTGGTGCATGCCTGTAATCCCATTGCTTGGGCAGCTGAAAACAGGAGAATCACTATGAGTCTGACCTGTGTAGTGAGACCCTGTATTAAATACATTTAAAAGTGTCTTTTACACTAGTTATGGAGGTGCATGCCTGTAATCCCAGCTCTAAGGAGGTTGAGACAAGAGGATCATTGTAAGTTTGATGCCAGCCAGGGCTACAAAGTGAGTTCAAGGCAAACCTGAACTACATAGCAAAACACTTTTAAAAAGAATAAAAGAGTCTTTTACTATAGTAATATTTTTAAAAAAAATCTAAATATTCACTGTATTTTTTGTTCACCCATTATAGTTTCTAAAGACTTAGTCTGGGTTCTACCATTTTAACAGCATATTACAGAATGGATAGTTAGTACAAAAATAATTGCATTAAGGTTATCATCAAAAAATCAACTGATAACAAATACTTGAGGAGCTGTGGAGAAAAATAAACAGTTCTCTACTGTTGGTAGGGGTGTAGACTGGTGGATATACTGTGGAAATCTGTGTGTAGATCTTTCAAAAGGCTAGGATTAGAAGTCCCATTTGATCCCGATAGTCCCCTCCTGGGTATCGTCCAAGAAGAATTAAAGCCATCATAAAACCACAGTGTTGTATGTGCACCCATGTTTATAGCAGCACAATTTGATGATTTGTAATAGTTAAATTATGGAAATAACCCAAGTAACCATCAAACAAGTAACAGATAAAAAAGATGTATTTTTATACAATGGAGTACTACTCAGCCATAAAGAAGGGTAACTGGGCAACATTTATAAATAAGTGGATACAACTTGAGACCATAGTCATAAATCACACTTTCATGTATAAACATCAAAATGTCTCTCTGTAGTGTAAAAAATGAAAAAAGTCAATAATATCCAAAATATTCAATAGATATTGTGAATTTGGAAGAAATTGTTCAAAGAAAAGATAAACTGTGATGGGGAAATGGGAAAGGAAGAAAGGAAAAATACATTATACACAAGATAGTTAAGATAATTACACAGCTAATTTCTCTTAATTCATTAAAAGGAAGTTTTGAACTGATATTGTATGGACAAGATATCTTACCTGTATCTTCTACTCTGAATATCTACTATGAAAACAATAGCATGCAATGTATCAACTACTGTAACTGTCCTACTCACCTGTCTTGAAATTTTTTTGTTATGTTTATCTTTTTTTCTCTTTAAAATTAAAAATATAAATTAGTGCATCCAGTTCATATTGACCATTTGAGTAGTCAAGGAGGGTGCACCTGGGGAGGGCCTTCATTTCATCCTACCAGGGTTGCAGGGGAAAGGGCAGTGAGCAGGTACAAAGAGAATGCGTAGGCGTGAACTCGATTTTTCTACACCATGTTGGAGAGAACTAGCGCCCTCCTGTGGGAAGGGCACCATCACAACCTGTGCAGGAAGGCTCCACACTTCCAGCTCATTAGACCTCACTGGGAATCAAACTTCCAACAACACAATGTGGAGGACACTTCCAGCCGGAGCAGCTCTTTGCCCTTTTTGCCCCTGCCATGGAACATTTAAGAGTTTCTTCATTCTAAGGCTTATGCTTCTCAACTTAGGGATTAAGGAGGCAAATCAAGCTCTTCATTTCTAAGAAGGAGGCAAGCAGTGCTCATCCAATAGGCTCTTCCAAATGCCATCTGTGAGAAGTCTGTAAAACATTTCATTTGCATAATACATGAGAATCCTGTTAAACTACGGCACACTGTTACAAGAAGATGGAAGTGTTCTGAGTCAAATTATATCTTCTTGTGAAATAGCTCCACTAGTATTGGCACCAAAGCAGAATTCTTCTCTATTGCTTTGAATTGAAAATGTACTGCTGAACGGGTTACTTACTAAGTAGATGCTAAAGCCAGTTTTGTCTGAGGCTGTAGACATGCAGACAAGTTATAACCAGAGCAAAGTTATAACCTGAGCAAAGGTCACTGAGCAGGGAGACGCCTGTTTGCACAGGGCATCTTCCCCTTGTCTAGGGTAAGCAAGGACGCAGCAGCAATCAGTTTCTAAAAGCAGGTGCTGTGTGCCATCCATAATGTAGACCTATATATCTGACCTAAAAAGGCCACTATGCTTGTTGCCAGAATGGAAAAATGTATATCAAATACTTTACCTTTAAGAAAAGATCCCTATGTGTAGTCAGAAATGGGCCGGCAAGCTGACACCTTGACAACCTGCTGGCAAGGCTAGCAGAGGGGATGGAGGGTAGACAGGCCTTTCATTTTTCTCTGCTTCAGCCTCTAAAATATAAGGACATCTTTGTGCTAAAAAGGGATACTTTGTTGGTTTGTTTTAGAATTTTCAAGGGCATGCAATTATTCTCACAGTTTAAGTCCTGATTGTTGCTAGAGATGCTCCCTTTAAAAAGTGACCAGGTTAGCAGAGACCACAGTTTTGATTTACTGATCACCTGAGTAGCCATCCACTGTCTAAATTTTGACAGTCCACGAGAGGAAACTCAAATGACAGGGAAGATGGAAAGGGGTTTCTTATCTTCAGCATTTTAATTAATCCAGTGTAATAAAGCAATTTGCATTATAAGCAAGCAGCTTAAGTTTGATGGTTGAAGTCTTCTTATTGATAAGCTAGTCCTGGGGGAAAAAAAAACTCCAGGAGATATTTTTAATAGTTTGGGTCCAGCTTGGTACAGAGTGTTCAACCAGGGCTGGAAAGACTTATAAATGGTTCTCTTTCCCAAGCAGCCTGAATGACAACCACTCCTATATCATACTTCTTCTGAGACAGATGGTGAGAACACAGTTTGCTGTTCAGTTTCAATTCACTGCTGTCTTTTATAAGCAACATGGTTAAGCATGCTGTGAAAGAGAATGGCCTTCAAAGCCATTCTGCTGGATTTTAACCCTAGAATTCAACTTCATACTCTACTATTATGGCTCTCTACCTAGAAGTGTTCTATGAAACTTATCTTAAATGTGCCATCCCAGATTCATAACTGCTAAACTTAGACAATCTCCTAAAAATAAATAGATGAAAAATTTGTAATTTTTAATGCTATTCCTGACACAATTATCCACCTCTTGATATGATTAGGAGCTCATTTTCAGAACTTTGATTCATGCCATTTTCATGGTTCCAACTTTTTTAATCCACAATGCCACAAAAGAGAAGCCAAGATCTATTAAACTCTCGAATATGCCACATCTGAATTTCTGTCTCATTAGCCGACTGAGTGTACACAGTAGTGCTACCACCATGCTAAATGTTACATTCCTTATCTGTGTTAATCATACAGCATCAAAAGGTGCATGCTGTTTCACATATGAGAAAATACTCTTGAGACTGAATCCCTGAGTTTGCTGTCTTTCTCAAAGGCATAGACTCATAAATTGTTGAACAGAAATACAAGGAGAAGCCCCACGTTCTAACTTATTTTACTAAGCAGTACCTTCACTGAATTCTATTCCTCAGGGGGATGCTTGGACACTAGTCTTAGTGGCAGAACCTAAGCAATGGTAGCTTTGTTTTTGAAATTTCCTTTTCATGAATTTTCTCTTGACCATTGAATAGCTGTATTATTTTATGCTTAGTTTAGGGGAAAGGACAGTGGCCCTCGTCCCATAGGAAACATAGATGTGTTGCAATCATGCCCCCATACTCAGCCTCTGGTCAGAGCTAATCTCAGAAGTGCAGAGCTTTCTCTTATAGCTCAAGCTTGGAGCTCAGAGCTTTATGCTTAGATATTCAAATATTTGTTGAATGAGTGAGAGAATGAATGATAAGAGACAGCATAATGCAAAGACAAGAGATCTTATCTTATTCTGTATCTTGCTTTGTCTATTTATACTGCAGACACCAGTCCATTTCTGGATTCTGGATACCAGTTAACTCAGCACCATCCCCACCTCAGAAAATTTCCATGGAGACTTTCCTGGTGTAGAGCCCTGACCACCCAGAAGCTTGCCAATGATTTTATAATGAGCTTAACTTTCCTTAGGTGGTACTTCATAGTTCTCTAGGTAGCTGGTCTTTAGAACATTAAAAAAAAAATCAGTGCTTACATTTGTGATTTAAATTTAAGATAAGTGATCTGACTTTTTACCATTTATTCAACAAATATTTATGAAGCCACTATTGTGTGCCAGGGAGGCTGTAAAAGCTAAGGTATGGATGAAAAGGAAATGGATAAGGGCTTTTGCTTTTTTCTAACTCCAATTCCAGTGGAGGGAACCATATGGTAAGTAAAACAGATCAGTAAAACATCAGGTATGCTCAGAGGCAGCACAAAAGGGGTCAACAATGAGAAAATCAGAATATAATTTTTACATAGAGTTGTTATTGCAGGCTGAATCATGTGAACCCTACCCAAAAGGTATGTTGATGTCCTATTTCTTAGCCCCTCAAGTTGGGATTTTGTTTTGCTTATGTATTTAAAAAAGATGAGGTCATTCTGAAGTAGGGTAGGCTCTTGATTCAGTGTGGTGTTCTTCTGAGACAGCATGAAGACAAACAGTGAGAATGCCAAGTGATGATAGGGAAGAGTTTGGAGGTATGTCATTAGATTGGTAAAAAGAAACCACAGATTTCTGGGTCCCACAACAAGATGGGAAGAGTCAAGGAAGGATTCCAGCTAGCACCTTTGAAGGAAAGTACCCTCTGTTGCACCTTGACTTGGAAATAGTAGTCTCCAGAGCAAAGGAAATGGAAATGTGTTGTTTAACACTATCCAGTGTATGGCACTTGGTGATAACAACCATACAAAATGGATATAGTGGGCAAGGGTGCCACAACTGTAGGCATGGTGTTAGAGAGATCTCAAGTGGGTGACGGAGCCACACATGTTTACTTAGGAAGCAACAATAAGGTCCTAAAGTAGAAATATACTTAACACAGAAAGCAGAGTGGTGGGTACAAAGTGAGGCAGTAGTTGATAATGTCAAAAGGTAAGCAAGATAAAAATGCCATAAGTTTGTATAGCACAAGAATGCTCAAACTTCGGCTAGGCATCTTAATGACTAGAGGACTTACTGATATGCAGACTTGCAGGCTCACTTTTCGCATCTCCAGTTGAGTTAGCCAATCTAGGGCAGGGTCTGAAAATGTTCTGAGTGATGCTGATATTGCTGATCCAGGGAAAACACTTTGAGAGCCATGGTGGTAGGGCTTTATAGTGACTCAGTCTTTTGTTCCATGTTGGCTAAAAGCTCTTAGAGGGTTAGAATCTTGATCACACCTTGATTTCAGCAGGACTTTGGGCTGTTGTATAGAAAACAGACCTTAAGGTGCAGGTTGGAAACTCCAGGCAGGATGGTGTTGTAATAAAAAAGAGCACACTGTGGGGAAAGTATTTAAAAGGAGATATGAGCTTGTATGTGTTTCATATGAGCCAGGAATTTTTGAAGGGGAAGGAGGAAAAGTTGGGTTAGTTCACAGGAAACAAATCTATGAAGAACAGATTTGATTTATGCAGCGCCTTGAAAACTTGGCACTCTTAGAGAGCAGCACATATTAATGGGAATTGTGGGGCTTCTCAGTGCACCAGTTCCCCTGCACTCTCCAATTCAGCAGTCAAGCACATGTCATACCTTGAAGCTTTTAGTGGACTCTCTGGGCTATCCATTGGAGTTGATATCCTGAATAGTTTTAGAAGGAGAAAAGGATTCTTTCATTCCACCCCAACACCAACTCCCATCCCTATGAATTTGAGAGGTTTTTTTTTTTTTCATTAGCTAATGAAGAGTTTGGTCCTGCATATTCTGTTAAAAAAATCTCAGACCACTCATAGAGTGACCTTTAAGAGGGGTCTGAAATTATACATATATATATATTATATATATATATATAATATATATATAATATTGATTAAATGATATATATTATATATATCATGAATACACACACACATATGTATATGTGTGTGTGTGTATTCATGATTTCTACCCAGATCATTTCAAAAAATGATGGTTTTATTTCTCGACTGTTTGAAAACCATTGGGAATTTTATAATTTGGGCTTTAGCAATGCCTTGGCTTAAAAAAGGGATGTTCAGTTTAACCCAAATCCTGGAGAAAGACATATCCCTGTGACCATTTTCCAAAGAAAAAAGTAGTGGAGAATCTTCAATCTCTTACTCAGGCCACTTAAGTACTTAAATTCTATATTATTAGCTGTGTGGATGTGAGCAAAAATTAATTACTGTTTCTGGTTTTGTATATGAGTCAATTGAAGGATGCTGGACCATGTAGCAAAGGATTCTATGAACTCTTAAATTGCTGATTCAAGTTGTATCCTTGAGTGTTAGATTTTCCATGTTGGGATTTGAACATGTTAAGCATGTGCCTTATCACTGATGTGCCCAAGGCCCATTTTTTTGACTTTAAAGTAGAGGTGTTGCTTCATTTTATATCCTGTATGATATTAAACTGAGAACCCTAACTCAAATCCTGTAGGGGCTAGGCCAGTAATGAAGCAGGTTGATAGAAATGAAGTCCTATCTTAATTAATTATTGTCTTAATTAATTTTCTCTAAAAATAATTACTAAATTCATACATGTCCTTAAAAAGAGCAATTTCAGTAAAAACATTCAGAATAGCTCATGATAGGTAGACAAACAGACAGTATAAGGATGCAGACAGGACAGGACAAATGGTTTTCCAAAGGAGCTCTAGTCAACTGCAATTTGACATTAGGTTTATGTATTCTTCCTTGTAAGTAAAGTTTAAGCTTCTATCTTCTTGAAACTAAATCAGAGAGAGAGAGAGAGAGAGAGAGAGAGAGAGAGAGAGAGAGAGAGAGAGAGAGAGACAGAGACAGAGACACAGAAACAGAGACACACACAGAGAGAGAGACAGAGACAGACAGAGAGACAGAGAGAGACAGAGAGAGAGACAGAGACAGAGAGAAAAATCTGGATGGATTTTTAACACTTCTGGGATGGTCTGAGCAAAAATTGTAAGCTATGTTCTGCATCTCATGTTGGATTTTCTACCAACAAGCCAGTCAGGGGGGAGGATTCCTGTGTAATTTATTCAAGAGATCTTCTGAGAAACAAGAAAGAGGGAAGGAACGATGCCAAGAAATCTTCGGTATTGAACTGGTGATGACTGGAAGCAGCTCGGCTCCTTCCCACCTGGCATCCTCCGACAGTCATGTGAAGTGTGCTTCGGAGTCCCTCTAAAAGCCAGAGAAACTAGGATATTTATCAATAGGCTCTCACTTGGTGAGGGTTGAGATTTGCTGGGGCACCATTTCTGTTGCATTGAGGAACTGCTTATAGACTTCATAAAGTCTGGAAGCAAAGAGCAGAGAGAGGCTGGGGGCATTGGAGGTGGACAGTGCCAGTGCTACAGGAACCATCCGCCACTCCTGGGTCTGATATTACCAATGGAACACCAAAATCAAACTAAAACAAAACAAAACCATAAAAATGTCCATATATACCTACAAAACCTTAGATAACCCGAACATCAAACAATGATCGCAGCAAGATTCTTTGTGTATGGGCAGCATTGGGGACTACTTCTGAAGCCAGTACTACAAGAATTTATTTATGGTTTATGCTTTTTCTTTGTTTTCCACACCAATTCTATCATTCATTTATTGAATATATCTAACATCAACAGAAAAGAAGGCACACAGTAGTAAGTAGTAAAAAAGGTATTTTATTTCAGGATTAGAAAGGTTACAGACAAAAATAATAATTTGTTTTCTCAGTTGAGATACATCTATAGTTGTCTTATTTAATGCTACCAGTTAAAGAACTCTTTGGATATAGCACTAGACTTATCAAAAATATTTTACACTAAATATAGTTTGCATTAAATGTACTTTGTAATGTACTGGCTTATGATTTTCCTGTTTTCTTATGCAGTGATCAACACACCAGAAAATCAGAAGTAAAAAGTTTTCCTGAAATCTAATCAAATTTTCTGGGTAAACAGGACTTATGTTAGAAATATCTCATGGGTACTGAATTTTGAAGAAGCCTGCCTACTGTGTATTACAAGATCCAGACCTATAAAACAAGTGTTTATGCATGTGTACCCAAAGAGAAATTCACATGAAAGGAAATTATTTTCTAAAACAGAATTTTTCTCTCCTGCCGAGTGTCACCATTGTGGAGCTTTAACACAGGAGCAGGTGTTTGCCATTCATGACCTCACAACCATTGCTAGAGAACCAAAGACTCGCAGGCCTCCTGCAGAGATTTTTCCTCCCTTTCAGGGAACTAATGACTCCCCCACCTTATGCTCTCTAGGCTTCCTGTATATAAAGGCTTTGAATACCAAGGAAGAAAAAGTGGAAAACCAGGTAGAGAATGGAAAAGGAGCTGCTGAAAAAATAATGAGTAAAGTTATATCATGTCACAATGTGTACTTTTATTCTGATTCATGTAATTTTATTTAGGCAGATGGAGTGGGTAAACGTGGGCATGGTCAAAGGAGTCCCAGTGGGTGAAACAATTTGAAATCCTGTTAATGATACCAAACTAAACTGTTGCAAAAATCTTTATACCCGATAATTAATGCATCTAGATTGCTACCATTTTTTCACTGTTTTTGATAGATCTCTTTGTGATTTGAGTTTCAATTATAGCTCAAGTAGGAGGACTTTGTTAAACTAGTTGATTCTATTCTATTAGTTAACTAGCAAACTTTCAAAGTTGTACAATCAAACTGAGAAGCAAATAAACACACTTCACAGAAATCTTTACTATATGCTTAAAAACGTTGAAGTGAATAAAATATAAAAGAAGTACCCACCTCAAATATGTAGACATAATGGATTTAGGTGCAAATGATGAGTTGGTTTATCCAATATATTAACATGCAGTCAGAGATTCCAGTATCTTGCTTTCTTCTTATTTTTCTAAGATGGTTTTAATTTTCAAAGCATATAGTTATGTTAATAATTGTCCAAAGAATATTTGTAAATGACTTTTTAAAAATCAGAACTTAGAGCAACAAATTGCTTGCAGCTGAATATTTTTTTTAAAAAGATAGTTATATAAGTATTTCTGGAGCAACATGTGAAGAACATCAAGTTTTTCTATTTTTTTAGGTAAAATAATGAGAAGGAAATGGACAATGGGTATTTTATGATTTCTGTTGAGTTTTGAATCTCTTTGATAATTCTGATTGTATGTCAAGCTTAGAGGATGTGAGGATGTGCATACATGCACATTTTTCTATGGGTGAGGTTCATATCTTTCATCAGATTCTCAAAGGTCTGGCCCACCACCCACAACACATATCCGCAAAAGTATTACAAGAGAAAGTAAGTCGTTTTTCACAGATGGTTTAATCTTTAATTACTTTGGCTGATTTGGTCTTGAGTCATGAACTACTAACCTTCACTGAATTGAATTGAGTAATTGAGTAGTATAAAAAAACTATTCTTTCCATCATACTTATTTGCTCCATCAGTCTCTATTTATGTACAATGTCTTCTGTCAAACATGTGGGTAACATCCATGTTTTAGGCACTCTATCACTGAGCTACATCCCCTACCTCTTTTTATTGTTTATTTTGAGACAGGATCTCCATGGGCTGTCTAGGCTGGAGCTCAACTTTACAATCCTCCTTCAGCCTCCTGAGTAACTGGGATAATCGGCAAACACCACTGTGCCAAGCCATATGAAGTTATTTCTAGAAAACACTATGTATTCATTTTTACCTTGAACAGCAGCAGGTTTTAGTAGCAAGAGTGGAATCTAGCAACTATGCTAGGCCTTAAAGCCTATACTTTAGTGATCTATATTTATCCTGGGATGTAATAGTTTTTCTAACCTTATGCTCAACACTTTCAAATATTTTTCTTATTGTTCTGGGTCTTGTGTAGTTTTATAATCTGCTTCAAATTCCCATGCAAATTGAAATCATAAGGTGAAGCTTCTTAGGGGGAAAATTAAGCTCAGAGCAATTCTGTCCTTTTCAACTGTGACCTGATTTTATTTTTTCTTATAGCATTTACAATTAAATAGGTAACAGTATACTGCACATCAATTGGTCAACAATTCTTGTCTGTTATTCCATCAGAAAAGGGTAAACACCATTGTGCCAGAGATGTTATTGAACACATTCATTATTCTATCTTTGTAGCCAAGAATACAGTCCACATCCAAGAAGACCCCATTCCTATGAACTTAGTGACCTGAGTGGGTGACTGATGGAGCTACAGAACCCAGCCAGTTAACTCTTTTCTCTGGGCTGCTTTGATTCCTTTAATACATTTTCAAATTGCCCAGATAGAATCACATTCAGGTTTTGCAATATCCTAAATTTAGACAGAAATCTATTCTATATACATAAATGCTCCCCATTTAAATAACAATATATTTCTTAGCATTTGTTTTAAGTGATTCTAAAAGGAGGAAATCATTGGAGGAAAGAATTTTATAATTGGAAATCTGGGTACATTTTAGTAAAGGCTAATGGATACATATTTATTTTTCTGTGGAGCAACATTTCTATAATGCTATGAAAGCAACTCTTATTAAACTTTTAAGGATATTCAAAATAAGCTTTCCTTTATGTTTCTGAAGGAAATTTACATACTGTTTGTAGGCATACACCAACTTCAGTTTCATGGCCCTTAAATCATCATTTATACATTCTCAGTGTTCAGCAAAGAACAAAAGATGTGCCCCATAGAATTTGTGGTTTGTTTTTAGGACACATGAGAGTGCCATTGAGAACCAGGCAATTCATAACAAATTCAATCTAGACAAGACAGTACACCATTAAATGCAGCTCCGCCTCTTTCTCCTTCCCACAAGAGACTGAAGAATGGAAGTCATTCACTCAAATATGAAATTCATGAAACACTTTAATTCTATGATAGCCATACACCAAGGAACAGAAAAATCATTTCATCTCACAGTGTTTGAGAGACCTGAGGCAAATGTAACAAGTAGATGCTGTTCGACATTAAGGATTCATTATATGTGCTAAACAACTAAACTAAAAATGCACTGATTTATATGAAATTCTGTGGGATTCTGGTAGGAGGTTTATTAAATTATTTACCAAACTTCAACAGGAAAAATTACCATTTATTGAGTCTGAATATAATGTTTACCTAGGCTTATTTATTCCAGAGCATGGCTTATATTAAGTAATAAAATACATGGTAAAAAATAATCCAGTATCTACTATTAATTCACCACCAGAGATTCATTCTAATATAAGTTTATGGTGCTTCTCTGAGAAGACTTACTGGTGATTAGACATTCCTAAGATTTTTGTGAGATTTACCTTCCATCAGTGATGCGTAGGTTCCAGAGGCCAAGAGGTGGTATTTATTCACAGATAACAGTCCTTTATCCACCAAAGTCTACACAGAAACTACTTATATAATTCCATTGCAACTGGTTCCACATGACACATCTTCAAAACTTTCCAAATACACAACATAGGTACTGGATATTATTCTTAGGTGGGTTTGTGCAACATATTTACATCTACAAATTGTATATAGTTGTGTATGTGTGTCTGTATACATACCAAAATACTGTGAGCATCTGTTCATCCCGATGTGATGTGTGTTTCTATGTGCACAGATATTGGAAGCATTTGTTCACATGGCGAAATGGAAACAGAGAGAGAAGATGCAGCCAGGTAAGTCTGAATGTCATGATTTGCATAAAGAGATTGGGCTGAATAGCACTAGTAGTGACACATACCAACATGCAGAGAAATGATCCAAAGGCACTGTTGGAAGATGATAAGGTAACTCTTGCATTTCCAAGTGAATAAATCCAGCCTCTTGGATGATCATTGAATATAATATGGTAAGTTATATAAATGAGAGCACAATGATCTAAAGCAAGACCCATGGCTACTAAGAATTGGTGACAGGACAGGTGGGAAGAAGTTAAATACAGAGAAGTTAAAGCACAAGCAGTCTGTAGTTGTGATAAAGCCTAATTGCATCAGCACTCTAAGAAGTGAGAAGGTGGGTAGAAGGCAGAGAAAGGCAAAAAGATTTGCAGTTGTCATTCTGGTGGCTTCTAAGTCGCAGATTGAGACCACAGGCAAAAAAAATGTGGGTAGCTTCTTCAGCTGACGCCATGTTTTTTAACCCAGTGAAACATCTGATGTACAGAACTAGAAGAAAAACTATTTAAAACTATTAAGGGATGGCCAAATAGGTCAGCAGATTAGAGAGCCTGCAAGCAAGTGCAAGGGCCTGAGGTTCTATCCTGCTGTGCTGGTTCCGCCCCCCAGGGCAAACTGAGAGAGCAATTGAAGACTGGGCGTGGTGGTGCGAACCTGTAATCCCAACTCTTGGGAGGCTGTACGCAGGCGGATCACTATGAGTCCAATCTAGGAGCAAGACCCTGAACACTCTGTAGATCCTTCCCTAAAATACTACTATAACTACTACGATTAATAATAATAATAATTAAAACCATTAAATTTGTGGTAATCTGTTATAATAGCAATGGAGAACCATTACATTCATTCCATTAAATTTGTGGTAATCTGTTATAATAACAATGGAGAACTATTACATTCATACTGATCAGAAATAGCCTTCATTTCATGTAAATCTCCTAGAACTATCTTGTGCAATAAAATACATACAATACTTTTTATTTGTCTACTTGTCATTCAGCTTCCCACTCTCAATTTAAGATTCAGTGATTCATGGGGCTGGGAAGATGGCTCAGTGGAATAAGCGCTTCCCTGGCAAGCACAAGGGTCTGAGTTCAATCCCCGGTTCTGCAAAAAAAAAAAAAAAAAAAAAAAAAAAAAAAAAAAAAAAAGATTCAGTGATTCATATATTTGTGTGTATGTGTGTGTGTTTGGGGGGGGTTGTTCTTTATTTCCCTAACTAGAAAGGTCCAAAAACTAGTAACACTTCCAAATCAAATTTGACTGTTGAAGTCATTAACTCAAGTAGAACTCATGCTACTCTAAGTTGTATAAGATAAATTTTTAAGTTTAATAATACAGGGATGGGGCCGGGGAGATGGCTCAGTGGATTAAGCACTTCCCTGCAAGCGCAAGGGCCTGAGTTCAATCCCCGGTTCCACCAAAAAAAAAAAAAAAAAAAAATATATATATATATACAGGGAGTTGATTTCTTCCTTTAATTAATAAGCAATTAAATTAATTGATTTCCTTTTACCTGATTCTACAGTTACTTTAACATATTAATACTGGGCTATCAGACTAAAAAGCTGAGATTAGTTTGATAATTTCATGATTCCTTTGGGAGATAAAGTTAAAATCTCCTCTCTAGACAGAGAGGAAGTACACTCATTTTCACAGTCCATTTCACGTTCTGGCTCTGTGTACGCCTTCAATCAATTTACATGTACCTCAAGGAATTGTATCTCTATGTTCTGCCCATCATTAATTTCTCATCCTCTATATTTACCCCACTGAAACTCAGCACATCAAGGGCCTCCTTGAGGTTTCTGGCCAGGGTTTCATTACCACACAGGCTGGGATGCCTTCTCTCCTAGCGGATCTTGGCACCAGGGAAGCCCAGACCTAATAAGCTACCTTTGAGTCAACTTTCTCAACACTGATGAAAAAGATAATCTGGATATGGTTTTCAGCTTCCTCCATTTCATCACTTTGTGTTAGGAGCAAAATAGAAAAGGAAAGAGAACGAAACACGATGACTGCAAGTTCTGGGATCAAACTTCAGGGTGTGCTAGTTCTTAGCTCACCAGATGTACAGCCCTGGGCAAGCCATCCCATGCACAAAGCTGCCAGTGCTTTGCCTGTGCCAGTGGAGGGGAGCAGTGTTGATTCTAGTTGCTCGTTATGACCATGAAATGAGGTGCTGTCTTCAGAGTCCTGGCCAGACGAGCTTTCTTGATAAACTATCACCATTATTCTTCCATCTTTTAAATAGCTATTTTAGTAAAACAAATTACTCAATATCTTTGGGGCATGCCTTCTTCATCTGTTGAGTAAGGGAATTTGACTAGATCATAAACCTGTCATGTCCTTTCCAGTGGTAAAATTTTATAATTCTAAGAATAGTAAAATATAAAGTACAAATTTACAAAAATGAAATGATAGGTAAAGGATATTAGTAAGGGAAATTGTATTTTGATGTTTCTACAACACTTTTATTAATAATTATTCCAATATTAGCTATGAAATTCTACTGTACCATGGAGTATAAGGGAATATATTAATAGGTAAAGTATCTTCAGAAAAAATTTATAAGAAAATAAAAAGCAGTATTCATTGTTTACTCTGTGGCAAAAACTCCTAAGTTTCATCTGTGTATTAATTTACTTGATCCTTGAAAGAACCTGATATACATAGGCATAAACACACACACACACACACAACACAACACAACACACTCAACACACCCAACAAACCACACCACACAAAATAGATGAGAAAGCTCAGGCAGAACTTTTCCAATGTAATTATTCAATTAAATTTTACTCTATGATTAAGTTTTGACTTTGTAAGATAATGGTGCACAGCTATAATCCCAGCACTAACTCCTGGAGCATTACCAGGAGTTCAAGGCCAGCCTGGGCTACATATTCAGCTTGAGGCCAGCCTGAATTATACAGGGAGATCTTGTTTCAAAACAAACGACAAA
>NW_004524606.1:5746470-5761673 GCF_000260255.1 Octodon degus | reverse complement strand
GGATTTCAAGTTTAAGGTCAGTTTGCAGTACATAAAGTGAGATTCTAGCCCAAGAAAAAGAGAGAGAGAGAGAGAGAGAGAGAGAGAGAGAGAGACAGAGACAGAGACAGAGACAGAGACAGAGACAGAATACACAAAATTAATTTTAAATAGAAGTTTTCATAAATTTTTAAGCAATATTTTTAGCATAGTAAGGCCTAGATTAAAGTGTCAAGTGGTAAATGCAGTAAATAAGCAGATAATTTTAATCTGTTTATAATGAGGTGAGCAAGCAGAAAACTTTCAATCATTTTAAAAGAAAAATCATTGGATAAAGAATAAAATAAACTACTCTCAAGAAAAATGAAGGCTGTATGGCAATGCTATTCAATAAAACTGTCATGTGTGGTAGATATGTGACTCACATATGTCATTTCATATTTTCTATAAAACATTAAAGGAATCTTTAAAAACAGGTGAGATTAAATTTTATTTATTGATTTATTTATTTTGATATAGGGTCTCACTACACAGTTTAGGTTGGTCGTGCACTCATTTTTGAAATCCCCAAGCTGGTCTTGAACTTTTAGAGATCCCCCTGTCTCAACCACCCAAGTGCTGGGATTACAGGTGTGCACCACCAAGCCTGGTTTCTCGGCAGGCACGGCATATGGTAACCAGCCTCAAACTCCAGACCTTGTGCTTGTCAGCAGGTTTTATGCCACAGAACTATCCATCCCTTGATAATAATTCTTTTTTGGGGGGTGCATGTGGGGGTGGGGAAAGGGTCTACAGGGTGTTCAGGGTCTCACTACTAGATCGGACTCATAGTGCTCCACCTGTTTACAGCCAAGAGCTGGGATTACAAGTTTGTGCGACCACGCCCAATCTCAAATGCCATCACTGTGAGTCCCGGGGGCAGGGCCAGCACTGGCAGCCCCAGGGATCTAACCGCCAGGCCCTGAGCCTGTTTGCAAGCACTTTAATCCGCTGAGCTATTTGGTCAGCCCTCGTGATAATAATTCTTGATCCTCATTGTGATTTCAATTTGCATTTCATTGATAATTAGCTATATTGGCCATTTTTGTATGATCTCTTGATAATTGCCTATCAGGTACTTCACTAAGTTTTAAGTCAGGTTATTTTCTAGCTAATAAGTTGTTTGTGTTTCTGAAGTATCTTGGTATCAGTCTCTTCTCAGTTGTTGGGTTTATCATGCATTCTCTGATTTCCTAGATCACCAATTTGCCTGTTGATTGTTTCCTGTGCTTTTGGATAGTTTTGAAGTCCAGTATATGTTTGACAAGCAGAATATCTCAATTTGGACTCTAAGTCTCAAGGCAGACAATTCATACCTTTCAAATACTTTACTTAAGTCATCAAATTAGAAAATTATTAAAAGTAAATCCCTACAGGTTATATAATTATCAAATTTACCTAATAGATTCTTTTTATTTCATTGAATCCACAAAATTATATTTTTCTTCTAAAGAATTACAAGAAGTTTGTGTTTGTTTTATTCACTTCTTAAAATAGGGTTATAGTATAAACAAGGAAAAGCCACTTTGAATATGTGATCATAGTATATCATATCAGCATTTTATATCATAGTATATCATATCAGCATTTTATACTAAGGAAATATATTTTATCAAATTGCATGAAATTTTAAGAAATTGGTGACTACTGTCATTAGTATGATAAATAACAATTCACTTACTTTTTTAACAATTCACTTATTATAGATGGGTGTATCATAAACATCAAATTCTCTTCCCAACATGAGTATATGATTATATAGTAGAGAATGATTGAAAGTATTCAGGAAATTTTCAAAAGGCATGTATTTAAAGAAATGAATTAGTCTTCATCTTGAGTATTTTTTAATTTCTATTAATTTTTAATTAACATGACAATTGTACATATTTTGGGGAATATAGTGTGACATTTCAGCTCAGGTACACACCATATAATGTTTAAATTAAGATAATCTATCATTTTTTTGACACTTGTTATTTCTTTCTGTTGAAAATATTCAAAATCTACCAGCATTTTGTAATATTCAAATACTCATTTTCATATCATGGCTTCCCTAACCTTTGAAAAATTCTTTCAAAAGCTTCATATCAATTAGTCAAGGTAAAGCAAAATTTATGCTTGATTTAAAATAATGTTAAGGAACTTTCTAGAATGCACTGATAGGTGGAGGAGCGGTGTCTGCTCGACCTGCGCACATCTATGCACTCCTTCCTGCCTACCCCACCATGGCTCATCCCGCTCACCGCGTGTAGAAAATGGTAAAAGAAACAACTTATTATGATGTTTTGGGGGGTCAAACCCCATGCTACCCAAGAAGAACTAAAAAAGGCTTATAGGAAACTAGCTTCGAAGTACAATCGTGATAAGAATCCAAAGGAAGGTGAACAGTTGAAACAGATTTCTCAAGCTTATGAAGTTCTCTCTGATGCCAAGAAAAGGGAATTATATGACAAAGGAGGAGAATAGGCGATTAAGGAGGGTGGAACAAGTGGCATTTTTGGCTCTTCTATGGATATCTTTGATATGTTTTTTGGAGGAGAAGGAAGGATGCAGAGATAAAGGGGAGAGAGAAATGTGGTGAATCAGTTCTCCTTCACCTTAGAAGATTTGTGTAATGTTGCCACAAGGAAATTGGCTCTGCAAAAGAATGTGATTTGTGACAAATGTGAAGGCCAAGGTGATAAGAAAGGAGCTGTGGAGTGCTATTCCAATTGCCAAGGTACTGGAAAGCAAATAAGAATTAATCAGATAGGAGCTGGAATGGTTCAGCAAGTTCAGTCTGTGTGCATGGAGTGCCAGGGCCATGGAGAATGCATCAGCTCTAAAGACATAGGTAAGAGCTGCAATGGAAGGAAGATAGAGAAAAGAAGATTCTAGAAGTTCATATTGACAAAGGCATGAAAGATGGCCAGAAGATAACATTCCATGGTGAAGGAGACCAGGTTAGAGCCAGGAGATATTATTATTGTGTTAGATCAGAAGGACCGTGCTGTTTTTACTTGATGAGGAGAAGATCTTTTCATGTGTATGGATATATAGCTACTGGAAGCACTGTGTGGCTTCCAAAAGCCAATATCCACTCTTGATAACCAAACAGTAGTCTTCACCTGTCTTCCAGGTCAAATTGTCAAGCATGGAGACATCAAGTGTGTGCTAAGTGAAGGCATGCCAATTTATCATAGACCATATGCAAAGGGTTATCTAAGCATCGAATTTAAGGTAAACTTTCCAGAAAATGGCTTTCTCTCTTCTAAGAGAGAAAGATAAACTCTCATTGCTGGAAAATCTCTTACCTGAGAGGAAGGAAGTAGAAGAGACTGATAAAATGGATCAGGCAGTACTGGTGGACTTTGATCCAAATCAGGAAAGATGACACCATTATAATGGAGAAGCCTATGAGGATATCGAACATCATCCCGGAGGTGGTGTTCAGTGTCAGACCTCTTAATGGGGACAGAGAATAGTGCTCACTGCTGGCATGTGGTGTGCAGTAGTGAGTGAGCGAAGGACTAGAATCATCATATACTCATTACACACTATTGTTTTTGGTTCCATGTTCAATTATAGTAGTGTTTTAAAAGTTAAACGAAGAATATACACAAATACAAAAGCTCCAACTTTGCCCATATGTATGAGGACTTCAGTGTGCAAGATGAATTTTCATGCCTATAAAAAGTACCTAACCCTGGAGTCTGTTAGGCCATGCCTTGTAATTGATTTCAGTTGTGTACATGGACAAGCTTAGACTGAAATGCTAGATATATGTGTTGACTTTAGTGTGTGACCCTTCATTTTTAAGCTATGGATTAAATCTGTATTTAACTGGCAGTCACAAAAAGGAAACAGTTTGTGGAAGTGTGATCTGTCTATAGTTATTTGTATTAAGTGGGACTCATTGTGATGCCTCCGCATTCTACCTCCTCAACTATTACTTGAAGGTAGCATAAAATATAATTTAGCCTGCAATAACAGTGATAGAAATGATATCTTTCTAAAGAAGAAGTTTATCATAATGCCACTTCTTAAGGGCCTGCATTTCTAGGATTGAAGTCCTTTCTGCTGTGTCATCTTTTCCAATATATACATAAAACTATTGACCACTCCTAGTTACATTGTTTTTCCATTCTCTTTGGACCATGATAAGCACTTGAGTTGTGACTTCAGAGCTGGGTAACTTTGAAATTAAAGAGAGGAGACTACACGGAAAGGTAAATTGCATATGTAATATAAGAAGGTGCTCCATAGGTATTATAGGCTTACTTTAGCCCATTTGACTTAATGCTCCAAACTAACTGTAATTTAATGGTAATAGTATAGCAAATTGTGATGAATACCTTTAACTTATATGTTTAAAATGTCATATGTTCACATGCTTATTCTGGGTATCAGAACTTAAGCAATTGTTAAAATGTATGAATGTCTTCTTAATATACTGACTATAAAGCAAAAAAACCAATGTTAAATAATAAAGCTCTATTTCCAAGAATGATAAATAGGCAAAAAGTTGTATACTTAAGGACAAAGAGTATCCTCCATTCTTTGGTTTGGTTTGCTTAGACAACTTTTTCACATAAACTATTTCCTAGAACCTCATGTGTAAATCAAACTAAAGTGATAACAAACTAAAGTGATTTTTATTAATGTAAGCTAACTTATATTCAAGGTTACATTTTCTCTTAAAAGCCAATTATTGAAAAGACACTTTTAAACAATTTCAATATTTAAAACAACTTTAAGTTTATTATCACATTATTTGTATGTGTATTCTACCTGTGAATGGTTATAAATATTATGTAAACCATAGAAAACTACTAAGATTGCCCATTTTTAACCAGCAAAAACTACCAGTAGACTACACTGTATCCTGATAATAATCATAATTTTTTTGGTTTCTTAAACATTTCTGCTGTGATCTATCAATTCTCTTTCATGTATAAGATTTAGAAACTTGAAAGAGAAGTACTCTAAACTTTGTTTCAAAGTTTAATCACCAGCAATATCAAGAATTTGCTCACACATTCTATCATAAAAGTAAAAGGAGATAACCAAAACTTAGGAAGTGTTTTATTGAAGGGTCTGACCTCACGAAATGATACTTTACAGGATGTAGATAAAGTGAAGGAAAATTATATCACATAGGAGTTCTGAATTGCAAGGACAATGAAGAAATGTATTTCTATTTACATGAATAAATCACCAATAATATAAAATATAAGTGTTATCTAATTTGGGGTGGATTAAAATTAAAACACTGGACAATAGCATTATTTAAGCTGGAAGCAAGATTATCTGGGTCAAACTACTTTAGACCGTGTATTTTTCTTCAGTTTGGTATAAGTGTGGATGAGCCTAAGGCATCATTAAGCAAGACAAGCACATTATAATAGCTTGAATAAATACTAAAGTAGACATTTCATGTGTAACTTCCAAACAAATAAAGAGACAAAATGGAATTAAAGAAAAATGCTTCCATAATCTAAAATAAATGAAGAAGGAAAAGGGAGGAGGAAAAGCATATTATCAGTAAGATGACAGCAGTAAATATGAACACATTAGAAATGACTGTGAATCAATTAAACTCTCTAGTAGTTTAGTTATACTGATTGTCACACATGTTCTTTAAAAATGCAGTAGCTATGTGCTATTTATGGGAGACACAATAAGGACTCAGAGGGATTTCAGCATGCCTTTGTTGAAAAAATCAAGGGACACATCAGGTAAATAACAGCTTAAGGAAAGTGGACACAACTTGGGTGAGGTGGTGCATGCCTGTAATCCTAGCACTTGGGAGGCTGAGGCAGGAGGATTGCCGTGAGTTTAAGACCAACCTGGGCTAGAAAGTGAGTTCAAGGCCAGCTTGGACCACATAGTGGAACTGTGCCTCAAAAAGACAAAAAAAAAATAGAACAAAAAGAAAGAAAGACAGTAATAACAGACAAAATGATTTAAGACAAAATAATTTACAGAAGTAGTAACACTATAATACAAAATAGAACTATAATTTAACTAAGGTGATCTAAAATTCTAAAATTCCAAACTAGTAGAAGCCTAAGAAAAGAATTCAGAATAATATATAAAGTAAAAGTGACAACTACAAAATGAAAAATAAATGAAGTCACCATGACAATGGGACAATCATATAACTCATTACACAACCACGAAAAGATCTAAAGAAATGCAGAGCATGTGACCACACAAGGAGCGAGCTTGAGCCCGTAGCTCCAATCTCCAGTTGTCTACTCAGTTTCCCTACCCTTGTTGCCAGAGGAAGGAGGAGAAAATATAGCACAACTTCCTGTTTCCATGGTTTGCCTAGTCTTCTGCTGATAGAGATGACAGAAAATGTATAGGAACGACAGAGGCACAGGCAGGTTTTACCAAGCCTCACACGGTCACCCTTGATGGTTCCCACTACAAAGAAAGGATGCACAGTGTCCCGATTCCATGAAAAGTACAGTCCAGTTCCACAACCAGGAGAGCTGACAAGGAAAACTAAAGACCTGAACGTGTCCTACAGGCTTGAGTGACTGCATGCGGTGCTTTTCTGTCTCCAGGAGCACTGTGTCCAAAGGACATTGCTCACATTCTTTTGAGGTTTTGCTCACACCTGATTTTCATGAAGCAGATAAGTATACCTGAATTTCAGCTCAACAATGTTGTGCAGATTCATATAATCCCTAGTCATTAACATAGTACAAGTATTTTAAAGCACTACAGATGTATAGAAATTGTGAGTGTGGAGGTGGGTGGGTGAGGCTCTGTGTGTGTCTTTGCATGTGCATGTGTTGAGGAAGGGGTATGGGTAGTGCTCCAAATTGTCTGATAAGGGCTTGTTAACCCGTCCACTAGAATTAGGTGTCAGTGATTTTAATGTGTTCAAAACTGCTTCACATGTTTTATCAGTGTCCATTGGTTTTTATTAAATTTTTAGGTGGTTAGAAATAAAACCAAAGTTAAATGTACTGTGAAGTAAATGTACAGAAGCACCATTAATAGAGCACAGTTAGGAAAACTCCCCATCTGTGATGTGGAAGCTCATAGCTGCATTGATACTTAGAAACACAAGAAAACAAAATCACTCTTAATGGTATATGTCCTCCTAGATGAAATCCAGCTTCATATACTTAGTCCGCATTAGTACTGTGGGGCTATAGTCCTAGAATCAAGTATATAATCTTAGAATATGTACATAATCACATGACCTACATAGCCAGCAACCCACTTCCCCTCTCTCCTCGTCCTCTTTCCCTCTTTCTTTCTCTCCTAGGCTCACTGTGGCTAAGGGGTAAGTCAAATTTTGTGTTGAAAACTTTTCTATTAACTGATGGATTTATTGATTAGGGCAAATAATTTTCAAATGTCTACTATATATCAGGCAGCACTGCAGACAATAGAGGTGCAACACTCAACACAATAGACAAAATTTATACTTTCATAGAACATATGTTCTAATTCAGGAGGCAATCATATTAAAAGGACAAATTAATGCGGTAATTTTGAAGAGCACCTAACTCCTTGAAGTAAATAAAGTGAGACTATGCTCTAAATTCCATTTCTCAGCCTCAAAGCTCAAAACTTTGGACCTTGTGCCAAATAACCTTTCATTAGATAAGCTCCCCTGTGCATTTAATGATGTTTAGAGCATCCTTAATCTGAATCCAGTCGGTGCCAACAGCCTTTCCTTCCCAGTTGTGACAACCAAAGCCATTTCCAGAAATTTCCAACTCTTGCCTGGTGTGCAATAGTACCAAGAGTGGCTGAACATGGGTGTTACTGTTGCCTTTGTGATGGTCAGAGAAGCACTCTTGGATGAAAATGGAAAAAGAATGAAAAAATGATCATGAACCTCCACTGCCCAGAAAACAGACAAAAGACGCATGCGGTTGGGGCACACAGATCAAGTAGGAAATGTGGAAAGGGGAGCAAAACCAGCCAGACCTCATGGAGCCAGTGAGGCCATGATAAAGAGCTTCCTTTTTCTTCAAGTAAGATTAGAAGTCCAGATGAGGGTGAGAAGTTTTGATTAGTTATGGCCTGACACGTTTGTGACTTGACCTTCAAAAGTGGACAAGCCTGGACTGTCGTAGGCTAGAGTGAAAGAAGGAAGTACTCAGATGTGGATGAGGAAATCAGAGTTGATATATCACAGGTAGGAGGAGCAGAGACTTCACTGAAACAGGTACTCAGAGCTGTCAGGAAGGGAAGGAGTGCGGGGAGCAAGGGAGCTTCGAGAATCGTCTCCCGTGCTGACTACTTATGGAAGAGTACTCACAAGGGCCCGCTCAAGGGCAGTGTGCTCTCGAGCTATAGGCAGCAGCTGTGAACTGTGCTACCCACTGTGTGAGTCCTGACTCTGGCTCAGCCTTGTCAGGCCCCCTTGAGAGAAAAGACCCAAAGCCAGATAATGCCGAAGTACCTGCCAGAGCCAGATGGACATTCCAAGGACTGGCAGCTACCAGTGCAAAGATACTAACGGTGTGACTTTAAAATGTTCTCCTTAGACATTTACAGAGTCAACTCTTTCACACAGATGCAAATAAGGACAGCAGAACTTAAGCCACCATTTCATTTTTTTAAATTATTACTTTTTATTTATTTAATTGAGAAAGAAATATCAATTAGTTTCAAAATGGGTTAGTAGGACAGCTATAATAATTAATAAATTGTATATTGTTGTCTTTGTAGTAGTCATTCATAGTACAAGATGTAGACATATCTTGTCTAAACACTATTAGTACAAATCTTTCTTCTCATTGCATTAAGAGAAAGTAGCTGTACATCTATCCTATTTTTTCTATATATATATATATATATATATATATATATATATATATATATTACAAAATGGTCCTTCATTTATATCCCCCTTTTTTGTTTAGTTTTGTCAGAGATGGGTATTCCATTGCCATTCAAATATTGTAGGTGCATGAATTCAGCAAAATAATACAATATAGCCCAGTAGTCCATAATAGTAGTGGGTTATCCACAAAACTGGCAATGCCAGAAGTTGTTGACTTAAGCCACTATTTTAATACTCATGGTGTTACTGCTAACTTCCTTTAAGCATTGAAGCTGGTAAGCCATGGTTCTAAGGTATTTACACCCACTTTCTCAGTTAAATCTTTTGAAAAATTCTATAAATTCTCTGATTTTTATAAAAGAGCAATAGAATCTTACAGATTTCACTGTCACTTGCTCTTGGAATCTGAGACCCAAGCACTCTGCTTCAAATAGAGCACCTTCATCACCATATAATACTCTGACATCAATAACAATAAGCACTATATTCTGCTCTGGTGAAGCAATCAGCAAAGATGAAATCCCTTGCCACCATCATACCAAGTGAATTCTGCAGAATTTGAGGAATAGCTATTAATAAGTTGCAAGCACTAGGACACCAAATTTACCAGGTGATTATTTTAAGGACTGTGTATGAATGATCTGATTCAATCTTTATAAAAATCTATGAGAAAGGTCTTCTTAGTCACTCAACTTGACAGTTGAGAAATCTAACATTTCAGAACTTTTAGTATTATGTCCAAAGTCACCCAACCAGCAATTGAGGGACTAAGATGTAAGTCGAGTGAAGTGGCTGTTTTCAGTTTGTATTTGTCCCTTTCTTGGAACTAGAATAACATGCACCTAACATCCACAAATTTAAAAAGAAGGGCACTATCTTGGCTCATGGTTTGCAAATGATGCAGTTCATGGTTGGCTCTATGGCAGAAACAGCAAGACAGCAGGACAGTGTAGGAGAAAAGTACTCCCCTCCTGGCAGGCAGGAACCAAAGATCAAAGGAAGGAACGAGGGTGGAGAACACATCCTTCCAGGTCACAGCCCAGCCACTCATTTCCCAACTGGGATCCTTCTCAGGACAGCTCCGAACACATTCAGTGGCGCCTCTGTGATCCAGTCACCCCCCAAATGCAACAGGCTTTGGATGCACATTCAGACCTAAACCATTCAGACCTTGACACTGAATCACTGAACCCAGTTCTTCTAGCACAGAACATGTTTAGGGATGCATACAATTTTATTTGCTAAAATTAAAATTACTAATTCAAAATATTGCAGCCGGGGCTAGGAATATAGCTCACTGGCAAATGCAAGGTCATAAGTTTGATTCAAAGAAAGGTAAAATAATGTAACATTATTTAAAATGATGTCACAAATAAGGACAACTGATAACAATTTCAGCAGAAAAAATCTTTTGAAATTTTCCATGATTTTCTGCTAGTACAGAAGTTTTAAAGACAATACAATAAACTCTTTCAACAATTTATTTCATATCGTTAATATCAAAATGAATGTATTGAAAAAGAATTTGGTTTTCTATTCTATAATCACTCATACGTTACTTTATGAATTCATATATCTCAAGGGCTGGTGCTATGCCTCAATGGCAAGCACAGGATTCCAAGTTCAATTTGAACTACCAAAAAAAAAAAAAAAAAAAGAAAACAATAGAAGGAATTCATGCACCTTCAAAGTACCTTAACTAGGTATTTATCCCAAATCCACTCACAGCTTTACCCTCAGATCTTCCAATCACAGTTAGAGAAGGCAGCAAAGACTAGAGTTCTAAAAGCCACACACAGAATCTATATTTGTCTGAGTAATAGCAGCTGACACAGAGATGACAAAGAGCTACCTGTCTGTGTGGTAGCATTCTTCTTCTGGTATCAGGGTGACTGTTATGGTTTGTGTCTAAGTGTCCTCCCAAAGCCTCATGCAGTTCACTGGAAGCTTCTGGACCTTGTGATTGATTATTGTGGGTGTAGACGCTGCATGTGCCCTGGTGCAGGCAATTTGCATTACAATGTAAGGAGGGAAGAGAGTCTAGCTAGCTGCCTGAGTTGCTGCAATTCCCTTTGCTCTCTGCTCTTTGCCACTGACATGAAAGGCTGCTCTCTGCCATGTGCAACTCTGCCTTGAAGCCAGCTGAGTATGGACTGAAACCTCCAGTAACTGTGAGCTAAAAAATCTTCCCCTTCCCTGGAAAGTGCATGGGCCTGAGTTTGATCCCCGGTTCTGAAAAACAAACAAACAAACAAACAAACAAACAAACAAAAAAACACCTTCCCTTCCTTCATTTTGAGTGCCAGGTATTTGTTCAAGCAACAAGGGAAGAGTAACTGAGACAGTTACCAGAAGAAGAATGCCATCACACAGACAGGTAACTCTCTGTTATCTCTGTGTCAGCTGCTATTACTCAGACAGAAGAGACTGATCTAGCCTGCTAGTCACACATTTTGTTGATGAGGTCTGATCTCTAATAAGAAAGTTGTAGGTGTTAAAAAAAAAAAAACCTATAATAAGTTATGAAGTTGTGAAAGAAAGCCAAGATTTGACATCTGAAGTTTCAGGTTTGAATGCTCTTGTATAGGAAGCCCTTTCCAGTCCTTGTCACAGAAAGTTTATATTTGTAGTCCCATGAATTTATTAGCATCCTAGTGAGTTAATTCCAATCTACTACTATTAGTACAATCCTTGGAGAAAATAAAGACTCCAAGGCATATTTGTGGCTATGGGAGCCAAGTGGTCTTGAATCCAGCTAGGATGATGGCTAAGGGGGATAAAGAGCAGAATCCTGTTTTATTAATTTGTGAAAAAAGGAGTGGCTTGAGAATGACTGACAAGCAGAATAGCAGGAAGTCACAAGTGCTGTGAGCTGAGCTAAGTAGGAGGCCTGAAATCATGTGTGCAGTATGCAGAGAAACTATGTGGGAAAAGTAATCTGCATAACACAACTGAGGTAGTGCCTCATGTGTTGGGGTCAGGGCTTCATCTCTGATGTATGATCTTGGTGATATGTGGTATTCTTTCTGCTAGCATCTTACTGAGCTTTATGTAAGTATGTTCATTAGGGAAATTGACTTGTAGTTCTCTTTTTTGGTTAGGTCTTTCTCTGATTTTGGTATCAGGGTAATACTTCCCTCCAGGAATGAGTTGGGGGGGTATATTATTTCTCCATTAATATTGAAATATAGTTTTGCAGGGTACATCAATCTGGGTTGGAAGGATTTTTGTGTTTGTTTGTTTTCTTTCAGGACTTGAAATAGTTCAGTCCAAGATTTTCATGATTTAAGGGACTGTGTAGAGAATTCTTCCATGATTCTGATGGGCTTTCTTTTATAGGTGATCTGTTTCTTTTCTCCAGAAGCTTTTAGTATTCTGTTCTTGTGCTGAATTTCTGGACCTTCGTTATTCCATGTCTTGGCGCAGTTTCATTTTGGTTATGGATAACTGGGGCTCTATATGCATCATTTATTTTAATGTCAGATTCTTTTCCTGTGCTTGGGATATTTGCTGTTATTGCTTCTGTAAATAGTATTTTTATGTTGTTTGGGTTCTGCTTTTTTGTTAACACCAATTATTATTTTATTTTTAAAGATAATAAAAATGATAAAAACATTACAAATAATACAGAACATCAAAAACAATATAATATAAATTCAACAGTGATTATTATTTTACATATGGTTGTCATGAAAGTAATTGTTCAGGTTACCAGGCATAAGCATGTAAAAATGATAAAAAATATTAAGCATTATTTGTTCCTTTTCAAACAATATTTATAATCAAAGGAATCAATTATTCTTACATTAATTTTCTTTATGTTATCTTTCAGCTATTGAATTATTTGCTGATCTTTTGTTATTTTCAAGAGACATTTTCTTTCATGACTGCTAGCTGTGATTTTGTCTTTAAGATCTGAAATTCTGTCTTCAGTTTTATTCAACTGGTTTTTCTGTTTCAATGGAAGGTCAAATTTCAAGAATATTTGTTTTGTATTCAAAGTGGTTAGGACAGATATACAGTTACATTCTCTTAATGAATAGAATGATTTGTTCTGATGGTGTTTGTGGATAGGATATCATGTCCGCATCTTGTACAGCAATTAACCACTGGGAAGAATGTATGCAATGTGTTAATTATTGAAACTGTCCTACCAATTTGGTTTGAAACTGTGTCACTGCTATTTGTTTATCAATAAAATTATGGAAAAAAAGAATATTTGTTTGAATTCATTTCATGCATTCTATTTCTTTCATATATTTACTGATTACAGTTTCTATCCTTTTCCTATCATCTATTATTTTATCTGTCTCTAATCTACATTTGCTGAACAATTCCTTTATGGATATTGACATTTCTTTATTCACATGAGAAATTATTTCTGATCTGATTTCCTCTATAGTCTCATGGATTTCTTTACTCCAGTTGCTAGCATTTCAGAAATTTCAGGTGTATGTTTTCCATTTTCTTCCATTTCATTGTCTCCTGGGTAATCTAGAGTCTGAGATTACATCTTGCTTGTACATCTTGTCATTTTTCTATTTCAAAAACTTTTATTTTTATGTTAATACTTGTACATTTTTGTAATAAGTAGTTATATTACTAGTAGTTATATCACTAGTATTACTATAGGAAAAGTCTGTTCTTCAGGGATGTCTTCTGTGTGTAGGGAGTTCTTGGCTTGTGTTTTCCAAGATCATGCCTTCCCTATTAATTGAAAGTGAGATGTTGGCATCTGTTTGGCTCAGTCCCCAGTTCTTGGTACTGGGTTGTTTTCACACTATTACCACAGAGTTTCCTAGTATTGTTACAGAAGGGAAAACAACTAATTGTAGTAGATATGACCCTTCTACCTAAAGTAGCATAATTAACAATAGCAATATCATCAAGCACAGCTCAGAAACTAACAAACTGAGGTAGCTGTTAATTTTGTTCTTTAAACTATAGGAGCAAAATCTACAATTACATAACAGAACCAATTGCAAGTTGGAAACTTGTATTCAAAGTATTCCCCTTTCTAGTGTGGCTTTACCCTGTGATGGGGAGATTTAAGAAGAGCAGTGGGTAAACGAAGATTAGTAAAAAGAAATTAGAAGCAAGTCTGGAAGCCAGAAGATGATCATGCAAATTTTGGGAAGCAAGAGCAGAAGGCAAAAGAAAGAGAATGAGGGAGTATGCAAGGGATTATATGAACTTGACCTCTGGCGTTGGTGGATGAGATTAGTTTTCTGTGCCTGGAGGTATCTCCAACTCTTTAGAAAAGGAAGAAAGAAAACAAAAATAAAATCAATTAAAGAAAAGGAAAAAATAAGAAAAGAAAAAGAAAGAAAAAAAAACAAGAGCCGCACTACTCATCTGTTTCCATACCATGTGTCTTGTTCCCAAGCCCAATGTTGGTTCCCCCAACTTAATGCTGTTGTCCCATATTGTTATTGTTGCTTCTCACTTTTCACACCACTAATTGTGCCTGTCCATCCTGTTTGTCCTCACTGAGACCTTACACCATAGTTGGCATTACCTCTGGCCTCTGGGCCTTCCTGGACAGCTAACCTTGGCCATGGCAGCAGTGAGGGGTGGACACATCCTCTGGGCCATCAGGTGTGGTTGACCTGGGTTCTCACAGCTGAGATGTTGATGGAAGGGACTGCTTTCCTCATACTTAAGTATTTAATTCTCCAAATACTGATTATTTCTATTGGCATGAGATAGAGATTCTTTATTGCATTGTTTTACCTGTTTCTTTTTATTTTAATAATATATTGTTTCAGCACCATTTATTCAAAGATTCATTTTTTTCTCCATAAACTTATTAATTCTCTCATACATACATGATCAAAGTGCTATGTAAGTGTACTCTTCAGTGTAGGAATTTTGAATCTGTTCAAAATTGTTAATTTGCCTAACATGCTAATATTATTTAATTGTAATTTTATAGTAATTCTCATCTGGTAATACCAATCCTTTCAGTTTTCTATTTTGCATTTGCTTTTCCTCAGAAATTCCTTGGTTATTGATTGACATTTGATTATCCATTAAAATTTCAAAGCAGCTCATAAATTTCCTCATAAATATATTTTGGGATTTTAATGAAATTTTATTTAATCTATTGATATAGGAGAATTAACTTTTTTTTACAATATTAAGCCCTTGTAATCATACAATAAATACTTTCGTTTATTTAAGCTTCTTTTATATTTTTTTCAAAATTTTATTGATAAACAGATAGCAATGAGACAGTTTCAAATCAAATCAGAAGTACAGATTCAAGAAATAACACACTGCATATATTCTTCTCAGTGGTTAATTGCTATAGAAGATGTGGACTTGAGATCCTATTTACAAACACCATTAGAACAAATCATTCTCTTCATTAAGAGAATGCAAC
>NW_004524606.1:5710400-5740410 GCF_000260255.1 Octodon degus | reverse complement strand
CTTCTTTACTTCATCTGCTATGATTTCTGAGAGTTCTTTTTTTATTTCAGAAAAGAATTGCACTCTGATTTCCTCTATATATTTCTGCTGTTGCTTATTTACTATTGACGCTATTAATTCATGCATTTGAGCCGAGCTAGTGTCCTCTGCACTTGTTCTGGGTGGGCACTGGGTTTCTTCCGTATGTTTCTGCATTTGATTCTTTAGTGCAGATGTTATTGATTCAGGGATTTCTTTTTTTATTTCCAATCTGAGGTCTTCTATGTCTTTCTGCAGCTGTTTCTTTATTTCAGAAGCCGTTAATTCATTGCTTTCAGCTGTGTGATTTCCACTTTGTTCTGTGTTAGTGTCTTCTGCACTTGTTACGGGTGGGCTTGGGTTCTGACGTTGCATTTTATTGCTTCTTGTCATTTTGTGTAGCGCTGTCTTCTGACCTTTGTTGTAGATCTTTGCTGTAGTTATAACCCTTGCACATACTGAAGTTCAGGTGCAGCTCTACAAAGTTTGTACTTATCCAGCTGCGTCTGGCTTGGGCCTGGCTACTGTATTCAGCTCATTCCCGCTGCTCTCCTTGAGGGTGAACCTGTTGTGCCCCTGTGGCAAGATGTTCTGCTCCTAGATTAGCTGAGTGGATCTATCCTCTACACTCTCTGCAGGGATTGCAGCTGCAGGGTTACACCTCAGGCGTGTATGCCAGGCCTGAGCTGTGCCTGGAGGGGGCAAGGTGAAGTAGGGGGAAGAGGAAGCTCTGCCACACACTTACCGGACCTGGGCTAGGACTGGGTCTGGGGGTTGCCGGAATGCGGCAAAATTCCCACTTGGCGCGCGGGGTGGGGGAGGTGCTACGGAGTGGTGGGGGGTGGCCCAAGGGGGTGGGAGAGGGTCTGGCCCACACTCCCCCTGGGCTGGGAGTGGTCCCTCCGGCACAGGGTAGCAGGAGCTCTCCCACACACTCACCGGACCTGGGCTAGGCCTGGGTCTGGGGGTTCCCTGAATGGGGCAGAAATTCCTACTTGGCCGGCGGGGTGGAGGAGTTACTGTGGATTGTTTGGAGGCGGCCCAAGGGCATGGGAGAGGGTCTGGCCCACGCTGTGCGTGGGCTGGGAGTGGTTCCACCAGCGCAGGTAGCAGGAAGCTCCCCACACACTCACCGGACCTGGGCTAGGATGGGTCTCCTTCTTTTATATTTTTATAAAACTTTTTTTTTTTGTGTGTGTGTGTGTGTGTGTGTGTGTAACTGGGGATTGAACTCAGGTTCTTGCGCCTGCCAGGGAAGCGCTTACTCCACTCAGCCATCTCTCGGCCCCTTCTTTTATATTTTTAAATAAAATATTAAGGTGCCACAATTTTCTTTACATAAATCTTGTGCGTTAACTCTTATGTACATCCCTAAATACCATACACACTCTATTAAGTTGTATTTTTCAAAACAGTGTTTCATAAAATCTTTGGTTGATGCATATAAAATGCAAATTTTGGTTGTTAACATTGCATCTATCTACAGGAGCTCTACTATTATTTTGATTTACGTATATGTCTTTTAGTTTGGTATTTGGGCAATTATATGTCAAAATATAATGAGAGATCAGTTTCTTAATTTTTATCCATTACACTCTTTGTTCTCTTTCTTTCCTTAATGCAATCTCTGCATGGGACCACCAGTACTAGGTTGTATTATGGTAGTAAAAATTACCATACAGTATTTTCCTAGTTCTTATTTTAAAAATAATGCTTTGACTATTAAGCATTACGTGCTTTTTCTTATATGAAAAACTCAAAGTATAAGTAAAGGGCAAAATAAAAGATTGGTGATTGAAAGTATAGAGGTAGATCTTTTCCTAACAATTTTTAGGTTAATTTTTTTCTATAAACCTTTCCATGCATGAACCATGTAACTGTGCTTTCTTATACAGTTTTGTCATAAAAGATGCCACTGTGAGCTTTATTTTCTGTAGGAATTTACATTACTCTTTGATTGATTACAGAATTTTTTCTATTTAAAATTTGATGAAAATTTTATTACAAGTGAATATAGAATGTAGTACTTATTTAACATCAGCTCAAATTATGTAGCTTTTAATCTTTAAATATGTTAATGTTGAGAATTTGTGAATAAACTTTTAATGTTAGTACACTTCTGAATTCCTGCCATAAACTCAACTTAGGTTTGATGAATTATCTTTTGTATAGATTTAGTGACATCTTGTAAGTATTACAGTCAGTATTTGAATTTATATTTCTTAGTGGACTCCTCTTTTATTTCCAGTTTGGCTTATAAATTGGCATTGTGGAATAGTCTTTCCTCTTGTATTCTATAAAATAATTAACAATGAATTGGTTTATTTATCCCTTTAAATTGTTATATAATGTACTTGAAAAGCATCTGTATCAATTAGGGTTTTACTAGAGAAACAGATATGATACATGATGTACAAATGTATAAGGAATTACAAGATTGGCTTATGATAGCCAGCCACTCAGTCAGATGCCGAAGTGTACAGAGGGTTTCTTCACACTGGAGACTGAAGGATTCATTCCAAGATCTGGACTTCATTGTTGTGTTCTGTGAATGTCTACATCTGGAGGCCAATGAGTCTGTGATAGAACGCTAATGAGTCTACACCAGAAAGCTGAAGGGTCCAAGGTGGAAGCTAAGGAATCTGTGCTAGAAGCCAGGAGGTGATGTCCAAGCTGAAGGTGAAGACTGGAGCCCCTCTGAGCAAATGGAAGTCTCTGTCCTTTCTTATTTCTTTTTTATGCCCTTTAAGTGATGAACCATCCTAGGGTGGCTCCTCTGCACCATGGGGTGTGAAATTGCTTAGCTGATTCAGTTAAGCTTCTAAACCTCTCAAGCGGACATAGTCCATCAACCACTACAGCATCTGAGTTATTTTCTTTCTTGGTGTGAAGAAAGAAATTTGTAAATTATATAAGGTTTGAATGATGAAGTTAGTTAATAGGCTAAAACTATAAAAGATAGATACTAAAACTCATGTTTAACAACTAGAGAAGCCACAGTCTTCATATGCCAACATGCAACTTTTCTAATGTTCTACTATCCTGTAACACAAAAACTAAAGCTTGGCTGCTTTCAATAGACTAGCAACATTGAAGATGAATTTCTAATCTATTAGCTACTTGCCAACCTTGTCAATGAAGAAGAAACCTGTACATCTCCTACTATGAGTTAAACATTATTGTTCTGTAATTCTAATAATTTTTGCTGTATATATTTAAGAGCAGTTTGTCAAATGCATTTGTGTTGAGAATTACTGTCTTTTTAGTAAGTTGAGCCTCTAAATTTTATATACAAACACTTTCATCTCTGCTTTTTTTTATTAGTAAATGATTATAGTACCTAATGTTTTTATTCCTTGTGGGGAACAGGTACACATAGATAATGTACTTTAATTCACTTTTTTTTTTAATCCTGTTTTCCTTCCCTTTCTTTTAAAAATGTTACCCATTGTATTGGTCAGGGTTTTACTTAGAGGAACAGATATAATATAAGGAACAGATATTAACACAAGATATACAATGTATAAGGAATTACAAGGTTGGCTTATGACAGCCACAGAGTCAGATGGGGGAATGTGCAGAGGGCATCTGCACACCCCAGAGTGAGGAGTTCAGTCCCAAGGTCTGAAGCTCACTGCTGTGCTCCAAGCAAGTCTCTATTCCTCAGCTGATGGGTCTGCAAAAAAAGACTGAAGAGTCTGCAATGGATGCTGAAGAGTCTGCGATGGAAGGTGAAGGATCCAAGCCAGAGGTGGAAGAGTCTGTGCTGCAAGCCAGGCAATGAAGTCCAAGCCGAATGCAAAGACTGAAGTTCCTTTGATGAAGTGGAAGGTCGACTACTTCCTCATCCCCTTTATATGGTCTCTTTGTGCTGAGTCACTCTGGGGGCAGAACCAATTGTGCCCCAGGGCGGGACCCCCACCAGCCGGAAGTGCATAGAAGTGCACCGCGGAGTCAGCCGGCCAAGTAGACACAATGTATCAACCACTACACCCATTTTTAAAACTCCTTTGTTTAGTCAGGCTTAGAATATTGTGGTTTGATTACTAGATCCTCATGTCTTTCCAGACCTGCCCTTACAGCATCCTGAGGCAACCAAAAAAAAAAAAAAATCCTTCTGAACTTTTAACCTAAGTTTGCAGACCAAAAATTAAAGAAAAAGGGCTTCATGGACAGTCAACATTTTGGCCCTAGCCTTTAAAGGTTGGTGAAGACTCAGGATAGGAGCACCTGTACTGTAACATCATGAACTCAGTTGTGTCCCAAATTTTCTGATCAAGGAGATTATGGGGCCAAAAAGGAAAGTGATCGATGATGTAGAGTGTGCCTAAGAAGAGTCACATGGAGAGAGAACATTCTCTCAGGCTTTCACAGAGAGCACATTGGTCAAGCAATGACCATGTCTCATCCACATGGCTGACACTGACAAAGGATCTACAAACTGCGGTACTGGGTTTCAGGGTAAATCCTGAGGGGATTTGACTGTTCTTATCAGATACAAAAGTTACATTTCTTGTTCTGTAGGTCTCGCTTTACCTTGGTCTTAACCATCCGGCAGAAAAGTATAAAAATGAGGTATAAAAAGTAAAGCCATATTAATATGCTGAGCTGAAAAGGCTCAAGTCAACAACTTCTGACATTGCCAGTCCTAGAGATAACCTACTACTATCATGAATTACTGGACTATATTGGAATATTTTGCTCAACTCACACACCTACAATATTTAAATGGCACTAGAATACCCTTCTCTAACAAAACTAAACAAAAAAGGGGATATAAATGAAGGACCATTTTGTATCTGTATATTCGAAATAGTTAGGCTAGATATACAGCTACTTTCTCTTAATTCAATGAGAAGAAAGATCTGTACTAATAATGTTTGTGGACAGGATATTATGTCTGCATCTTGTACTTTGAATAACCACTAACAAGACAACAATATGCAATGTATTAATTATTGAAACTGTCCTACTAATCAGTTTTGAAACTGTCTCATTGCTATTTGTTTCTCAACAAAATTATTTTTAAAACTCTTTTGTTTTTGAACATGGCAAAATTCAATATTCACATTCTGTTGTAATTTATTCATTGTGTCAACTTGTGAAGTGTAGAAGCTTAAGTAACTGAGCAGTTCTACATTCTGGGATGAAGAGGGCATGCATTAGGGAGGCTGTCTATGCTCTAGGATGTTGTAAAGGTTCTTAGATTGTGTCGATTTTAGAAGTTTAACTGAGTGACTCAACAGGGGGCCGGAGCCCTGGCTTTATAAACATCCTCAGGCTTCCCAAAAGGAAGGTAGGGAAATTATGTTACTGCTACATTTGTCCTAGGGCAGTTAGTCTATATACAATATAATGGAGGAAAAGAGGCTTGGCCACCTTCCTTTATGCTCTTATTGTTTTTGCTGTCTTCTGCAACCTTAAATTGTTGCCCCTGTGCCATCTTTCCTTGGAGCCAGCTAATTATGGACTTAAACCTCCACTACAAGAACTAAATAAACCTTTCCTTCCTTGATTTTTGGTGTCAAGTATTTTGTCCCAGCAATAAGGGAAAAAAATAAACACTCCTTGTGTGGAGATGATACATGTACATAACCCATTTCATGCCTTTTCTTCATCCCCTTGCCTGGACCATAATATAATGTTAGATGAAATAAATCAAACACACAAGCTTAAATATTACATGATTTCTTTTATAAGAAATGCAATGTATAAATAAAGAGAAAAATAAAAGATAGATGATAGGTAGCAGAAAGGTAGATCTTTCTCTAAGAATTTTTGAGTTACATTTTTCTGTAAACCTTTACATGCCTAAACCATATAACTCTTTTCTTGTACAGCCCTAACATATAGGAGATCCCTATACCTCACACAAAAAGGACTTTTGTTTGTTAAACATCTGTTTAATAACATTCCTCTTGCTTATTTTTATTTATTTGTCTATGTCATAGAGTACTTCTTATATTCTACATCTGATATTCCTGTATCAAATAATTAGATGCTCAGTCTGATGGACTGTTTGCTGACTTTTTAAAAACTCTTCCACAGAGTTGTTTGTGCAATCTTATTGGTTGGGCTTACTGAGTCAGGAACTTGTTATATGTGAGTGGGAGACTATACAGGATATATTTTTCACTAGGAAGGTTCTACTTTTGCTGGCAACCACGGAATATTACTATAACCTGAGAACTTCAGGAAACTGTAGACATTTTATCTAGGCTTTGTTCACCCAATAACAGGTGGCCAAAGCTGGTTACCGCATAACAAATTCCCAGCTCAGTAAGATCAATCAATAAGACTGCATAAACCACCATGTGTAAGAGTTAAAAAAAAGCCAAGAATCCATCAGACTGAGAACCTAATTATTTGATACAAGACTATCAGATGTAGAATATAAGAAGTACTGTGTGAAATATATAAATAAAAATGAACATGAGTGAAATTATTAAACAGATGAGAATCATTACTTGTAAAATCTAGAACTAGAATGCAAGTATGTAGGTACATAATCTCTGTTAATGCATCAGATGCTCCTTCTAAAGCAACTTACATAAACTTCTTGTTCCATCCTACTCCAGTTACTGATGTTCTAGTACTCTAGCAATGATTTTTTTAAGTTTTGACCAGCTTTGGCCAACTTTAAACTCATTGTGACTCATTCCTTTCCAAGGTTGGATCTATTTTCAATATTTTATTCTTTGTGGGGTTATGTTTGTCATGAAACATCAGTTTTTTTAATGTGAAGTTTTCTCTCACTTCCTATACTGTTGTTTGCTATCTTCAAATGCATCTGAGATACCACAGGATGAGGTATTTATAGGAAGCTATTTATTTCCATAAAACAAAAGTCATCAATGCCCAGAGAGCCATGAGGCACAAACAATGTATACATGTGACCACCTCCTGAAGTTGGAGACCTGAGAAATGCATGTCAAATGATCTAGTGTTGTTGTCCATTAGCAATTGCGAGCCTTAGAATTTATCTTTACATTGGCTCTCCTTTCTTTCTTACCCACTAGGCCTATCTTTTCCCACTTTTCTGCAGATCATTCCCCCAATAAACTTTTTGCACTCAAACCTTTGTTATATTCTGACTCCTGGCCAATCCAGGTAATGATAGAACAAAAGAAGGAAAATAAGACAGAGTAAATTGACACAGTGGTTGGTGTTGGAAGAGAAAAACCCAGAGAACCTAGGTTTTAGAGATAGAGGATAGTTCAGCTAAATCCCAGAGGTACAAAAAGGATCAATCCTGAAAACATGTGGTGCTGAGTTTTGTAAGCAGACAACAAGTGATAAAGTTCTAAATTAAGAGAAAACCTGAAAGAAAGTCAATGCAGTGGGAGAGAGCACTAGATGGGTGGTCAGGACCTAATCCCAGACAGGGTCGTCAGCCACAGTGTAAAATTGTGGGTTTATTCTGATTGAAACAAAAACCTTCATGAGTTACAGAGAGGAGAATGAAAAGATCTGATGTGCATATGCTCAAGAAATTCACCAGGGTATCTCCCCCACCCCGCCCACTGAGTAGGAATTTCTGCAGCGTTCCGGGAACCCCCAGACCCAGTCCAAACCCAGGTCCAGTGAGTGTGTGGGAGAGCTTCTGACTACCCTGGGCCAGTGGGACCAACTCCAGATCACAGCCCAGGCACAGCGTGGGTCAGACCATCTTTCACCCCCTTGGGACGTCCCCCACCACTCCGCAGCACCTCCCGGAAATTCCCCACTCCACCCAAGGAGTAGGAATGTCTGCCACCTTCTGGGAACACACAGACCGAGTCCTAGCACAGACCCAAAGAATGTGTGGGACAGCTGCCTCTTCCCCTAGTCCACCTTGTCCCCTACAAGCTGAGCTCAGGCCTTGCATACAGGCCTGGGGTGTAACCCTGCAGCTGCAATCCCTACAGAGAGGGTAGAGGATAGAACCACTCAGCTAGTCCAGGAGCAGAACATCTTGCCACAGGGGCACAACAGGTTCACCCTCAAGGACAGCAGCAGTAAGGAGCTGAGCACAGAAGCCAGACCCAAGCCAGGCACAGCTGGATAAATCCAGACTTTGTAGATCTGCACCTGAACTTCAGTACGTACTAAGGTTATAACTACAACGAAGGTCTACAACAAAGGTCAGAAGACAGTGATACACAAAATGACGAGAAGGAACAAAATGCAACCTCAGAACCCAACACCACCTGTAAAAAGTGCAGAGGACACTAACACAGAACAAATTGGGAATCACACAGCTGAAAGTAATGAATCAATGGCTTCTGAAATAAAGAAACAGCTGCAGAAAGGGACAGAGGAACTAAGATTGGGAATAAAAAAAGAAATCCCTGAATTAGTAACATCTGCAGTAAATAATCAAAAGCAGAAACATATGGAGGAAACATAGTACCCACCCAGAACAAGTGTGGAGGACACTAGCTCAGCTCAAATGCATGAATTAATAGAGTCGATAGTAAATAAACAACAGCAGAAAGACATAGAGGAAATCAGAGCACAGTTCTTTTCTGAAATAAAAAAAAGAATTCTCAGAACTCATAGCATCTGAAGTAAAGAAGCAACTACAGAAACATAGGCAGGAAACCCAATGTGAAAAAAACACTACAGTAAAAGAATTTATAATTGCTTCTAAAGAAGATATTGATAAAAAAATAGAGGAGATTAGAAAAATGATGGATTCCTTGAATGAGCAACACAGGAAAGAAATAGATCGCATGAAGCAGAGTCAAAGAGATATAGAGGAAATGAAAACCTCAATTACAAGCTTGCAAAAAACCATTTAAGTAAAAATGAAGACAGAGTTTCAGATCTTGAAGATGCCGGTGCAGCTAGTGAAAAGGTAAGAAAGGATCTCTTAAAAACAACGACGATGCAGGAAGGAATAATCCATCACCTGCAGGATGATGCAAAGATGAACAATGTGAGACTAATAGGCATCAGTGAGAAAGAAGGAGTCAATACAAATGACATTAAAAAAAACTATGGGCAGAAGTAATAGCAGAAAACTTCCCAAATATGAGGAAACAATCTCGCATTCAGGTAACTGAAGCATACAGAACGCCAAGTAACCTCAATCCAATGAAAAACACACTGAGACATATAATAGTCAAGATCCCAGAAATGCAGCACAAGAATAATTAATATATTGAAAGCCGCTAGAGAAAAGAAGCAAATCACATACAAAGAAAAACCCTAATGTGTGAGTTCATAGCTATGAATTTCCCTCTGAGAACTGCTTTCATTGTATCCCATAAATTACGATAAATTGTGCTTGAATTTTCATTGAATTGTAGATATTACTGAATTTCTTGTTTAATTTCATTTGTGACCCATTGGTTGCTGAGTAGGGTGTCATTTAATTTCCTTGTACTCAAGGTGTTTTTCTGTTTTTTTATCATTTATTTCCAGTTTCATTGCACTGTGATCAGATAATGTGCATGGGATAATTTCTATTTTCTTACATATACTTATGCATGACTTATCGACAAGTATGTGTTCTATTTTAGAAAATGACCCCTGTGGAGCTGAGAAAAATGTGTATTCAGCTGTGTTTGGGTGGAACACTCTGTATATGTCCACCAAGTGCATTTGTTTCAAACTCTGGTTCAGTTCTGTTATTTCTTTGCTAAGTTTTTGTCTGGTTGACCTATCTTTTGGAGATAAGGGGGTGTTAAAGTCTCCTGTTAAAATTGTGGTATTGGATATTAGATTTTTTATGTCCATTAAGATTTGCTTTATATAGTTGGGTGCTAGCACGTTTGGTGAATACATATTTATGAGTGTTACCTCTTCCTTTTGATTCCCCTAACCAGAATATATTAGCCTTCCTTATTTCACTTGATCATTGTTGGTTTGAGTGGAGAATGTCTGAGAATAGGATTGCTACCCCTGCTTTTTTCTGAGGGGCTGGGGCATGTATTATTGTTTTCTATCCTTTGACTTTGAGCCTATGAATGTCTTTATGGGTTAAATGTGTTTCTTGTATACAGCATATTGTTGGATTTTGTTTCGTAATCTACTGTGTCAGTTTATTTCTCTTAATTGGTGAATTGAGTCCATTTACATTGATGGTTAGAATTGAGATGTATTGACTTACAATTGACATGTTATTTACCTGTTGTCATTTACTCCTTTTTCTCCTGTGTTTAATTGTTTGCCCTATTTTGTTGGTTGCTTCTGATCTCATTCATGGAGTTCTGATATTTTTGGTCTCTCTCTAGAACATCTTTAGAGAGCCTGTGTAGGGTTGGCTTTGTCATCACAAAATTCATCAGCTGTTCTTTGTCGTGAAAGTATTTCACTTCTCCATCAAACTTGAAAGAGAGCTTTGCAGAGTATAGTCGTCTGGGCTGGAATTTGTTTTCATTAAGCACTTGAAGTACTCTGCTCCATGCTCTTCTAGTCATGGTTTTGTAGAGAAGTTGGCCGTAATTCTGATGGGTTTTCCTTTGAATGTGATCTGCTTCTTTTCTCCAGCGGCTTTCAGTATGTTATTCTTGTGCTGAGTTTCTGGGATCTTGACTATTATATGTCTCAGTGTGTTTTTCATTGGGTTGAGGTTACTTGGCATTCTGTATACTTCAGTTACCTGAATGTGAGATTGTTTCCTCATATTTGGGAAGTTTTCTGCTATTACTTCTACCCATAGTTTTTTTTAATGTCATTTGTATTGACTCCTTCTTTCTCATTGGTGCCTATTAGTCTCACATTGTTCATCTTTGCATCATCCTGCAGGTAATGGATTATTCTTTCCTGCATCCTTGTTGTTTTTAAGAGATCCTTTCTTACCTTTTCACTAGCTGCACCAGCATCTTCAAGATCTGAAACTCTGTCTTTACTTTCACTTAAACAGTTTTGCAAGCTTGTGATTGAGATTTTAAGTTCCTCAATAATTCTTTGACTCTGCTTCATGCAATCTATTTCTTTCCTGTGTTGCTCATTCAAGGAATCCTTCATTTTTCTAATCCCCTCTATTTTTTTAATCAATGTCTTCTTTAGAAGCAGTTATGAATTCTTTTACTGCCATGTTTTTTTCAGATTGGGTTTCCTCCCTATATTTCTGTAGTTGCTTCTTTACTTCAGATGCTATGAGTTCTGAGAATTCATTTTTTATTTCAGAAAAGAATTGCCCTCTGTTTTCCTCTATAACTTTCTACTGTTGCTTATTTGCTATCAACTCTATTAATTCATGCATTTGAGCTGAGCTAGTGTCCTCTGCACTTGTTCTGAGTGGGCATTGGGTTTCTTCCATACGTTTCTGCATTTGATTCTTTACTGCAGATGCTATTAATTCAGGGATTTCTTTTTTTTATTTCCAATCTGAGTTTGTCTTTACCTTTCTGCAGCTGTTTCTTTATTTCAGAAGCCATTGATTCATTACTTTCAGCTGTGTGATTCCCAGTTTCTTCTGTGTTAGTGTCCTCTGAACTTGTTATGGGTGGGCTTGGGTTCTGAGATTGCTTTTTTTTTTTTCCTTCTTGTCATTTTGTGTAGCACTGTCTTCTGATCTTTGTTGTAGATCTTTGTTGCAGTTATAACCTTAGCATGTACTGTATTTCAGGTGCAGATCTACAAAGTTTGGATTTATCCAGTTGTGCCTCCCTTGGGTCTGGCTGCTGTGCTCAGCTCCTTCCTTCTGCTGCCCTTAGGACTGAACCCATTGTGTCCCTCTGGGAAGATTTTCTGCTCCTGGACTAGGTGTGTATTTCTATCCTCTACCTTCTCTGCACGGATTGCACCTGCAGGGTTACACCCAGGCCTGTATGCAAGGCCTGAGCTGAGCCTGGAGGGGACAAGTTGGAGTAGGGAGGAGAGGCAGATGTCCCACACACTCACTGCGCCTGGCCTAGGACTGGATTTGGGGGTTCCCGGATTGCGACAGAAATTCCTACCATTTGTGCAGAGTGTGTGTGGGTACTACGGATTGATGGGAGGCGTCCCAAGTGGGTGAAAGAGGGTTTCACCCATGCTGCACCTGGACTGGCACCAGTTGTAGGTCCCACCAGTGCAGGGTAGCCGGAAGCTCTCCCACACACTCACTAGGCCTGGGCTAGGACTGGGTCTGAGGGTTCCCGAAATGCAGTAGAATTTCTACTGCATATTTCTAATTGATTGAAAACCATGAAAATTTTTCAAGTACAAGATGGTTTAGGGAATAAATCAAATTATTCTTATAATCTTTCCATTAAGATCACTGGAAATTAACCAATTTGTATCATTAAATAAAAAATTAATACTAGCCCAAAGGATCATGCTTTGGCTGATACAAGATTTATATTGCAGCACAGGACTCAGAACTATGAAGCACCAACTCTAAAAGTCCCACCATCGTTGATTTGTGTGGAGAGTTACTGCCTTTGTGTAATTCCTCTCATTTTATCTTTTTCTTATCTGTTTGTAATTTAGTGGGGGCAATTCTCAATTATGCTATTATATATTTCCTAGATTGTAGCTACTAAGGCAAATACTGAGGAAAACTGTAACGCTCTATAGATCTCAGGTTCTGAAGACATTTAATATTTTGAGAGGCACTTTATCTTTTGAGATGCAAGAAGGTATTTGCACAAATAGATTGGTTTATTCTTTGAGGCATAAACAAAGAAAATAAAATCACAGGTGTATCTTCTACACAGAATTGTATCAGAAAATTATAGTGTACAAAACTGCTTTGAAATAATTCTTTCATAATTTCAGTCATATTTAGGAAATAAAACCAAAGTGACACGACCAGTTTAGAAGAAATTATTGTTTTACATTTAAAAGTTATTTTTAATGTTATGAGAGAGTAGTCAGTTATAATGGTTTGAAAAGATAATAACACAAACCAGTTACCATCATTTTTAATTTAAGTTATAATTAATGTGTCCTATTTTCACAAAGGTGATTTGATATAATTCTAGTAAGAACAGTCTCTTCTGTCTAATCATGAAGTCTATTTTAGTAATTATCTTATGGAGTTGTTAACCTACAACCTTGATATTATATGTATTTACTAAAGGAAATTTTAATCATTTCATTGTTTCAGAGCATTGTGCTGGCTGAAATACATAGAGGTGGATCATAACAAGTATTAGGAACATGTATACTTCTCATGTAACGAATTAGCAAACATTTTTGAGGACTTCATTTTCTACCAAAGATACAGAACACACAATCCATAACCTCTAATCTCCATTCTCAAGTGTCTCTACAACAGAAAAGTGACATGTTCAGGTAAAGGTGCCTTAGGGTAGTCACAGAGGTGCTGTTTTGAATAGCCCCACACCATGGAACTGCCCAAATGTTCACCCCAGGAAAATGGATCAGTGGTGATGCTCCCCATTAGAAATAAGAATGGGTCAACTGCATGGGTATACCATCCCATAGATTCATCTTCCAGACACTATGCTGAATTTAAAATGTCAGACATTTCCTTACTGCATGAATTTGAATTTTTTTCTTTACTTTTTTTGACAAGGTTGGCTAGGGTCTTATCGATTTTATTAAAGCTTTCAAAGAACCAACTCTTTGACTTATTAATTCTTTGTATTGTTCTTTTTGTCTCCATTGCATTTATTTCTGCTCTGATAGTTATACTTTTCTGCCTTCTTTGGGTTTTGAGCTTGACTTTTTTTCTTTTTCTGGGATCTTGAAGTGCAGCGTAAGACTGTTTATTTGGGCTCATGCTGTTTTCCTGATGTGAGAATTTACTACTATGGGGGCAGGGGACATAGCTCAGTAGAATAAGTGCTTATCTGGCAAGTGCAGAGCCCTGAGTTCAATCCCCGGTACTGCAAATTTCCCTCTTAAGACAGCTTCCATTGCATTGCACAGATTCCAGTAAGTTGTATATGCAATTTTGTTTGATTGTAAATATTGTTTAATTTCTTCTTTAATTTTACCTGTGACCCATTGTGTGCAAGCATCTCTCCCTAGTGTGAGAACATGAAAGAATAAATAATATCTGACAGGTACAATAGATACTGTGAAAGGGAAAGAACCTGTTCAATGAGAAGAAAAGAAAAACTCGGATGAGAAAAAAGGACAAAAGGTGGCTGGAAAGGTAGCTCGGAGAAGGACCCGGTTTAGATCACTGGTACCATGCATGCCATGCTGGGCCCTGGTACCCAGTTCACACCTGTAATCTCAGTGCTGGGGAGACTGAGACAGAAAGATCACTATGAGTGTGAGTTGCGTAATGTGACCTTGTACCAAATAAATAAGTAAGTAAGTGAATAAATAGGACAAAAGAAAGAATGGAAAAAGATATATTTATGTGTGCATACAGGATAGCTTGGATAATTGTACTGCACATTTCTGTTGGTCTATTGAAAGGAGCAGCTAACGCTTAAATTTTTTGTTTTCTTTTCTGTCCTCCAATTTTGCATGTTTATATCTGGTAACCTAAGCAACTAATTTGAAGATAATATTATGTGATGCAACAACCGTTGTTGAATTTCTATTACTTTGTTTAGTGAAATTCTGTATCTTCTCTTTTTTTTTTCTGTTATCATTTCGTATTCTCTTAAAAAATAAAACAAAATAAGTCAGACAAACAACAACTACATGGAAAAAAATTCTAGTTTATAAAATACTATGTAGGCAAAATCAATCTATGACATCAAAAGTCCAAATAGTGGTCTCTGGGGAGAGTTTGTGTATGGAAAGGAGAATGAGAAGACTCAGAAGTAACAAGCTTATTTGTGGGGCTGGTCATACAGCTAACAGTTTGTGAAAATACACTGTAAATTTTTGTGTACACACTTCTTGTAAATTACTTAATTATTTAAATTATTCAATTTATGTTCAGAAATAAAAGCAGCATGATTTTGAGATTATTTTGTTTGATCACTTGAACACATATGCTGTCTTCACATTAACTTTATCAACAGTTAACTGTACTTAAAAACAAACTATCATCTTTCTTGGGGCATATTTCTTAATTAATTAGTGATTCCTTTATAAAACACAACCCAAAACCTACTTCTACAAAACATCACTGTACTAGGATAGTCATAGTATTGTCATTTGTTTTTTCTGATGGGTTTAAATAGATTAATACAGCTGAAGATTACAGAATAAATGTTTTATACTCTTCAGAAAGTCATTTTTATTATGGACATATTAAAACTTTCAGGTAATATTACGTACTATAGTTAACTGAATTTTGTTACTGAGAAGTACAGTTAGAACTTTGCTTGGAAAATAAAAGGTGTGCAGAGTCAATATTATTCTTCATAATTTCCAATTCCCTATTGACATAGAGAGATTGGATTATGGCTTGCTAGTCACACAAGACACCATTTTTCCTTTGATACTAATTTGATCATGTTTTCTGAGCATGAGATAAAGGAGCTGCCTTACATGTAGAGCCACATTTTTGGAAGGAAATAAAAATACCACAATCAAATCAGCCTGAAGCTGTCATTAACTAGGGTAGCAGCAACATTAGGGTCAGAGTTCCTGTAGAACATGTACTCACTAGGTAAAGTGATCACCTGAATGACCCATCCTATTAAATTATTTTCTCTTTCATTCTCTCTCAAATACCCTACCTGATTCAGAATCGCATTCACAAAAGTTTAATTCCAAACATCGTAAGACTATATCATATTTTTTTAAAGAAGAGGCTTGGATTTTATCACCACACAGGTAGGAATCCAGGCCTAGACTCACTATGAATTCAAGAGCCTTAAGTATAGGCAACAGAAAAATGGAAATGATATGATTTTATATTGCAATGGTAAAGATGAGAGATAAATGTATATGGTATGCTTCACAGGCAATATAATATGTAGCACATCCTAAATAATCACTAAATAAAATTATTATTGTGTTAGAAGAATACAAATATAAATCTAAATATTATGATGAATTCAAAAAATGTTTAAAATCAATTACTCAATTAAGCTATTAGCAAAAATAATTTTTAAACAAAGTGCATTCATTTCATCCAAGGATCTTTTCTGCACATCTCAAGACCATGTGGTCACAATTCTCCACTTCTACAAGCTTCTTCTTCACACAGGTCTCACAGCACCATCACCAGGGCAGTCTCTTTCCCAGCCCTTTGATGAGCACACTTGGCCAGCCAGGAAGCAGGACAGTGGACAAAGTTCCTCTTCTGCCAGGGTTCTTTTGAGGTCACGTGTATTTTTTGTCTCTGTATTCAGTGGTCATGAGAATAACTCCAACTAGCCTGGTAATGTGAAAGCAGGGTCAGGTCAGTAAGTCTAGTTACGACTACTGAGGAGTCACACATGTCCTAACCCCAAAATGATTGGAAGAGACAATCTACAGTTGTGCTATGGCCACTAGCAACCAATCACAGGACACAAGGAAGACTAGCCAACCTTAGAAATGCCTGGCACATCTTTGTGCTAAACATAGGCTTATTTTAAGTCAATATATTATGATGATTACTTTTTATTCAATCATACCTTCCTGAGAGAGATTGAGTATTTTCTCATCAACTCTTTCAAATTTTGTTTGAACCCTAGAACAATAATTGCAATTTGAAATTGACATTGTAGAGTTCCTGTATATTATATAATATGCTCAGATATTCTATAATACTCCAATGAGTCATGTGTGAAAATCTATAATTGGTTGCATAAAAATGCCTCTCCTTGTCTCACATCGCAATCTTCTACATTTCTTCTACAATGATGCTCTTACAAATCTCTAGTAACAAAGGTGATATTTAGACCCCAGTGTCCAAAATAACCTGGCCATTTCTGGCACATTATAGTTTTTTTATATATTTGGTACAGAGTTTCACTGTGCAGCTCAGACTCTAGCAATCCTCCAGTTTTTAGTCTCCTTAGCTCTGGAATATAAGTGTGCACCACAATGCCGGGTCTTGGTGGCCAGCTCAGTGTGCCTGGGTGCAGAACTAGCATGGCATGTGGTGCCAGGGATCGAACCCTGGTCCCTGCATTTGCCTAAGGAGACACTTAGTCTGCTGAGCTATTTTGCTGGCCCTACAGTATAAATATTCAAACAGAACATATAAGACATTCTGTCCAAGGCATTGCAATAAACACACTTGCAAGCTTGGCACATAATTGGGAGACACCTAGTTAAGGAATTAACTTTAAGTACCAGCATAGCATTACCGATAGTAACTCAAAAGGGTGTATGTTTAAATTTCTTATTAAACTAAAGTAGGTAAAAATAAACATGCCATGGCGATTAAATTTATCTTCTCTTTATGTCCCATTCTATAGGATATAACATAGCCAGCTAATTAACTATCTTTCCACTGGTATTGGATGTTTTATATGCATATTTTTATATTTGCAAAAATGCACATGCATGTGCATTTGTATGTATGTATGTCCCTGCTTCTTTGTGTGTTACAGACTTTTGCAGAAGTTTTATCACATCAGGATGAATGGATGCTAAGGCAGAGAAGTGCGATGAGATGGCCCATATCAAGGGACTCAGAGGGTCACACTAGTGACTGACTGATGGTCAGCCTGACATGATTAAAAGACTGGTTAGAGCTTCTGAATTTCTATTCAACATTCAATTTTTTTTATTCTTTTCAATGAAGAGAGAGGTGCAGTATAATTGTCAGAAACTTGGAAAGTCATTAGAAATCACATTTCATCTCTTTTTGAACAAACATTTGACGAGCCCATCTTGTGGTCTTATCCTACAATAGAAAAGGATTGAAATAAAAATGCAGCACTCAAATTTCAAAACGCAGAGAGAATTAGGCTTCATTCTGTGTGATGGTCATTGAAGGGTTTCATTCTTAGTTTAAAAAGTATTTTATTCTCTTAATAATATCAGCCATTTTTAAAAAATTCATATTTTCTAGCAATATCTTATGTGAGGATTCAAGCTCTATCCTTAAAAGAAAATTTAATGCTTAAAAAACCAGATGCTTATAAAAGCAGCTGTACTACCAAATGTCAGAATATCTGATTTGTAGACTTAAAGTCTGAAAAGAATGAGGCCGTGCAGGAGGTGATCTTGTGGGTGCAAGTCCTGCGGGCAAGGCCCAAAGGCCACCCTGTGCAGAAGCCATGTAAGTCCAAGTAAACAATGCATCTTTTGGAGGAACAGGTACAGTGTAATGATTGCCCTTCTCAAAATCACCCATAGAATCACAGTGACATACCACAAACAGAACTAAATTCCTTTTAGCATTGAGTACAAAGAAAAAGATCAGTCATTTGATTAGTAAATTTCTAAAAGAGTTCAGTTTGTATTGAATAAATAGGATTTGGGGGTGATTGTTCTATTTTTCACTTTGCCATCTATTTCTGATGAATTTAGCTAAGCCTCAAAGATATACATTTGATAAAATTGTAGCAAGTTATTATTAGAAATTGAACTTGCAGTTCTTTTTTAATAATCGGATTAAATTCAGGGTACATTTACTATTATAAGAATTGCAAAGTGCTTAAAATCTGGGACAGTTTTTTTTTTTTTTTCAGCAGTGTTACAGGAACCAACGTGGGAGGGAGGCGAGGAGGCATCGGAAGTAAAAGAAAGAAGGAGGAAGAAGCAGAGCTGGAGGGAGGGCTAAAAAAAAGGGAGAGAGGTGGATGGAAGGGAGGAAGCAAGGGCGGAAGGAAAGAAGGCAGACAACCACGGCAGCCCTCTCAAAAGGCAGCGCTTCCATGAAGAAGCAGTTCTGTTAAAGATAGACCCTTAGCTCGCTCAAGGATGGGAGGACGTTCTTTCCAGATTTTAAATTGGAAGATGACTGTGCCTGCTGAATTTATCGCATATGAGGCAGCAAATCTTCTTAGAATACCAACAAGTGGGCTTCAGAGAATTATGTACTGAGGACACAATGATCGCTATAAAAATAAATAAAAAAACTTTGGTTTTATTTCTCACTGGAAGAGAGCCTATAAAACATGAAACTTTTTCAAAAGGAAAGTCAGATTCAAAAACTCCATCTAAGGAAACATTAATTTGAACATCCGGGAAGGTGGGAGTAGAAACTGTTCACACTTTTTTTTCTCCTCCATTATATTTTCTCTTCCTGATAATTTTGGGAATAACATCACATCCTGTATTCCTCTAGCCACTGCTAATGCTCTGAACTTTCTGTTCCTTCCTGGCAGGAATCCATCAATCCATCATCTTTCCACTATTAAATCTCTTTCTCAAAATGGATCACTTGAATCAAAATTATTCAGTTACAGATAAAATATAACCCTCCACTAGAGGGACTTATTTTTATCTCAACATGCAGAACGCTGTCTCTTTACCATGCTCTAGGGTTAACAGGGCTTAGATTCATCATTATTCAGTAATAGACTATAATTTAGAAATCTTATTTTCCCTTTGTTGATCAGGCATAAATTCTATTAGCTTAAAATGAGAATTATGTGAGTTAGAAGAGGTAAGATCAGACCCTTTAATCTAATGGTGAAAGTTGTGACTTCTTCAAATTGTGGAGTCACCTCTGAACACATATCAACATCTACAGAAACACTATTCTAACCCTGACAACTGGTCTAGCATCCAAGTAGTGAAAGAAAAATGAGAAGCAACTCCCTACCAACTAGTGTGTGGCTAGTGTCAGTGAGTTTCCTCATTTTTTATACCATTCTATTTATTTTTTGGTGCTGAGATCCAAACTCTGAGTCCCATCCATGCCAGGCAATTCCTGATCACTGAGCTACAAGTCTGTGCCTCACTCTTTATGCTCAATAGGGACTTGTTATATTTCATGATAAGAGAAGTTCACCCCTTATAGTATGATTTATCATAGTGACACGTTTTTCTTACCTCTTATTGCTGCTAACACAAGAGCCTGATAAAGTTTTACTCCAAATTCTTATTTGACTATAAATACAAACTATTTTAAACTATTTGACTCATTTGACAAGATATAAATGCAAATTTGGGGTGTTTATCTGGTGTTTAGGTGTTAGCAGGTATTTAGCAAAGACCATAATGTTTAGGCAATTCTGATGAAAAACAACTTTCATGTTATTGGAAAATCCACAACATATCAAAGTGATATGTTACAATACATTAATTAGGAAGCTTTACTTTAAATTTGAATGCTTTCTCACGTGCTATATAAATTTCTAAAGTAGTAGTGTCTATTGCACATGTAGGAAAAGCTAATGGTTAGGCCAGCTCAGCAGTAGAGTTAATGAAGTTATCAAAGCACTTTATAATAATAGTTCATTCAGATAAAGAACATTCCGTAAGCAAACCATATATGGAATGTAACTGGTATGGGAGATCCACATAAAAACGTAGCAGACATAATAGGAAGGCACTACATACGCAAAGTTCATCAAGAAATGAATTATTTCTTAAAAATATGATCATTAATGACTTATTTTGGATTTAGATATATTTTAACAAGTTCTTTTGTTTCCCTGTATATTATAAATTATTAATTATAATTAGAAAGGGGGTATTAAGGCACACTTTCATGAAGGAGTGGAATCTAATGCGAAAGATAAGGAAACAACATAACACCTGATACAAGTATTCAAAAAAATATAGCTCTTTGGTACTGTGAGGGTACCTCAAGACATTTTTGTTGTCTGCATGGTTCACTAATGGTAAAACAAAAAAGAAAAGAAAAGTAATATCATGACCAGAGAGATAGCTCAGTGGACTAAGTGCCTGCTTAGGCAAGTGCAGGGACAAGATTCGATTCACAGCATTATATGCTGTGCAGGTCTTGCCCCCAGACATGCTGAGCTTGCCACTGAGACTGAACCTGGTAGTGTATGCCTGTAAGCCCAGCACTGGGGAGGCTGAAAACAGAAGCCTCACTATGACTCTGAGTTGCGTAGTGAGACCCTGAACCAATACATTAAAAAGTAATGCTAGGTATCTTACACAGAATGTGAAAATTTTGTTCAAACTATTATTTAAAAGCTAGGCATAGTGGTATCCCAGGATTCTGGAACACTGAGGCAGGAAGACTGCAACTTTGATGTCAGCCTAGTGACACTCTGTCAATAGATACATAAACAAACAATCAAACAATAAGGACCAGGGATATGGCTCAGTAAAAAGGCCCCATATCTAATCTCCAGTACTACAAACAACAGCAACAAAGCTAAAATGCCAGAAAAAGCTATATTTCACTGCTGAAAGCTTTCATTGTATGGCTAAGTTTATTGTTTATTCAGAAAAGAGAACTGTAATAGTTAAGCAAGCTACCTATGAGAGCTCAGACTTCTCAAGGTGAGAAGGTAAGCCAGGTTATTGTGTATGCTTTGATTACACAATTGGTAATCAATTTCATTTAACTAATATTGAGCTCCTACTCTAGATAAGACTTGCTGAAGATAATGTATTTGAAGTGAAGAACTTATACATATTACATTTTTAATCCATTAAATTTAATTAAGCCAGTCATTAATACAAGCACTATTAGGAATTTTTGATCCCCGTGTCTTATATATCCCTCCTTAACCTATCAAAACACAGTTTCAACAGAGAAAGTGGATTATAGTGATAACAGCAAAGCTTTGGAGCAAGCCAAGTCTCAGGCACTGTTTCTTACATTTGCAAAAAAAGTCAAGCATCATCCTTATCTGAGAGATTAGAAACAATAAGAAATAAACATTAGGAAACTTGTTCAGTGCTTCATATGAAGTTATCATATCATATGAAGCAGGATTCAAATGCCAAAGGTTTTTAGAGAAAGGAGAATTATAGACATGTTCACAGGCCAGCGTTTACAAAGAGCCCATAAATGAACTGCTGTAAATGCCGTGGGCACTATTTCTGTTAGATTCACAGCAATCTGGATGGTGTGGATACATTTAAGCCAATATTTAAAGTTCTCTAAATATTTCAGTGTCTGAGCTTCCTATCAATAGTTCAAATGCAAACTGCACCAATGGATCTGGATTTCAAAAATATCAGATTGTCCTGTGTGCAGTCTGGGGACATCACGCTGTGGCTCATCACACCTTACTGAAAACTGACTACCATTAAGGACTATACCATGAAAATTAACACTTTAAGTAAATAAGCAAAATCCAATAACTGATAAGACACAATTTTGTGTATAAAATGGTTTATGTTTAAAACCAGTGGTTGAAACACTTAATTCTCTTGGTTATAAATAGCAGAATTCCAACTTAAACTACATTAGGCAAAGAGGATGCTGAGAAGATATTTTGTTCGCTCATAAGCTCCTCAGAAGAACAAAATCCCCAAGCATGTGCTATACTTTGGGTTTAACCCTGCTCCTGGTTCATGGACTTCTCAGGTTGGCTTTCTATAAGGCACAAAAACAGCAAGTGGCCCCAACATTTACCATCATCAGTGACCTGTCAAGTCTCAGATAAGTTTCTGATTTTCCTGGCTTGGATTCAGCTCTTATCTTAGTTACTTTCTCTCCACTGGAAAAAATATCCAACACCCACAAAATAGAGGAGGAAAGGTTGATTTTGGCTCACAGTTTGTGGAAGTTTCACTTCTTAGTCCACTGGCTGCATGGCTGTGTAATACGGCATAGGGGCACTACAGAGGGGGAAACAGCTCATGGTAAGGCAGTGGGAAGCAGAGAGAAACAGAGACAGAGATGCAGAGAGAGAGAGACAGAGAGAGAGAGTGAGAGAGAAACAAAGAGAGACAGAGACAGAGAGAGAGGAAGAGAGAGAGAGAGAGAGAGAGAGAGAGAGAGAGAGAGAGAGAGAGAGAGAGAGAGAGAGAGAGAGAGAGATCAAAAGGAAGGAGGAAAGAGACACAAGAGACACACTGTCCCAGGCCATGCATTCAGTGACTACCTCAGATTTTTCCATCTCAGCAAGTCTTTTATTGGCCCTTTGCAATCAACTCCTTCTTAGCCTTGTCTTTCGTCATAATGGTGTTCTCCCATATTGAGAACTATCTGTGTTGTTGCAGGTGTCAGTGCTTTGCTTCTTTTTTATGCTGGACAACATTCCCTTGTTGAGATATACCACAGTTTGGTTATCTATTCTATCCAATTTATGAGATTTTTAGTTTATTCTAGTGTTTTGATATTACAAATAATCCTGCAATGAATAGTCATATTCCTCACAGCACTACAAATGAAAGAGTAGTTATATGCTTCATTTCTCTTGGCTAGATATGCAGAAAAAGAACTGATAAGTTATAAAAGAAGCATTTTTTAAATCTGTAAGAAGTTACCAGAGTGGTTGTGATATTTCTGTATTCCCACCAGCAATGAATGATAATTCCTCTGAATTTACATCTTTACCAACACTTAGTATACTTAGTTTTTTAATTTCTTAAAAATTTTAGCCATTCTACTGAGTATCCAGTGATTGTTCCTTGTGAGCTTAATTTCTGTTTCCTACTGACCAAAGATATGTGAAAGGTACTATGCCTGCTACTCATTGCATATGTGTGTCTGCTCTAATACTTGCTCTTTTTTAATGTGTTGTATATTTTCTTGTAGTGTGAAAGTTCTTTATATGTTCTAAATGCAAGTTCAGAGTCAGATATAGGGCTTTGCAAATATTTTTTTACCTCCTTCTCAATCACTTTTCCCTAACTCTTTCAAAGAAAAAAATTAAAATTATAACATCCAATTTAATTTCTTTTTTGGTATTTTGTCTTAGTAGCATACATAGGAACTCTGGTATAATTTTAGAATCCACATTTAGATTCATGATTAATTTCTGTTTATTTTCTGAAGAGTATAAAATAAAGGTTGACATATCCACATATAGACATAGAAGTACATTGTTTTTATTGCTGCTGTATCAAATTAACAAATACATGATTGTAAACAACACAAATTTATTTACTATTTCTCTCAATAAAATTAATATTTTTGTTTCTTATTTTGTTATTACTATCCTCAAAATCCCAATATCACCATTCAATACACAATCCTATAGTTATTGCAATCTGATCATTTTTCCAGTAAGTGACTATTTCAGCTATATATTTTATTACAAATTAAATAATGGAAATATCTTATTATACCACTTATTTATATTCCTGATTATTTGATTTTATTTCCTTATTATTCTTTTGATGCATGAAAACCATACACATTTATGAGGTAAGAGATACACTGATTATATAGTGATAAAGGTGATTATCATATGCATAATCTCAAAATTTTATCATTTCTTTATGGTGAATGCATTCAAAATCCAATTTGATGTACATAATGTATTACTGTAAACTATATTCACCCTGCTGTGCAACAGGAAACCAAAACTTATTCCTTTTTTCTTCCCATACATCCCATACATTATTACAAATTTATTATCTTACTGCTCTATAAGTAAAATGATACCATATATCTCAAGAAATCAAGATGAGATTGTCAGCAGGTCTGTATCCCTTTGGAGTTCTAGAAGAGAATCTGTTTTCTTGCCCTTGCTAATTTTTGGAACCCCGCTTCATTTGTGCCTCCCTCCTTCCATATGTAAAGCCAGAAATATGAGCCACATGTGCTATACTTTGTGCTCTCTCTCACTCTCACTCTTGCTCTCTCATCCTCTTGTTCTCTTGCTTTCTCTGTGTTTCTTATGCCTCCCCCTTCTCTTTTTAGAGACATTTGGAATTACACTGAGCCCATATAAATAATCCAGAACAATATTCCAATGTAAATAAGCTCAACTGATTAGCAAATTAAATTCTATCTGTAACCTTAATTTCTCTTAGCCTTGTAATCAAAAATAGTCACAGGTTCTGGGAACTAGTCTATCCTATATAAGAGGACACAAGTTGAACCACCACATTAACATACTAGCACCATGTTGGGAAGACGAATATTCCCCATTGAACTTGGCTCTTTTGATGGAAGTTCATTCACTGATAGTTCTGATCTTTGTTCAATAAGATCACACTGTCTTATTCACTGTAGACTTATACTGTCTTGAAATCAGTTAGTGCAAGTTTCACATTTGTTATTTTTCAATATTATTTAGGAATTTCAGGTCTTTTATATTTCTGCATAGAGTTTTGCAATGATTTGTCACTGTTTGCACAAATCCATATGGAATTGTCCACAAATTGTATTATAGATATATATCAGTTAGAGAGGGGACTTACTGACATTGCTCAGTTTTCAGATTTGTGAGCTTAGTGTCTCTCCATTTGTTTAGGTTTTTTTTTTTAATCTCAGAAAACTTTTGCAGTACTTAGTAAACAGGTTTCCCACATCTTTATTAAGTTATTTCTTAAGGCTTTACTTATTATTGTGCCATTTTAAATGCAATCATGCCTCTAAATTTACTTTCCAATTGGTCACAAGTGGTCTTAGGTGTAATACAGTTTTCTCATGTATGCTGACCTCATGCCTTAGGAAGTTAGAAATCCATTTGTTCTTATGGCTTTTTAAATATGTTTCCAAGGGTTTTCTGCGTATGTGGAAATGTTATCTGCCAATAAAGACAGTTTTCTTCTTTTACAGTTTGGATGCATTTTATTTATTTTCTTATTGCAGTGACTTGGATCTCTGGGCAGTTTTGCAATTATTTTAGATAATATGCTAAAATTAGATACTTCTGAATTATTTCAGACAATAGATAAAACACATTTAGACCTTTATTCAGTATATTTACTATGGATTTTTTGTAAGTGACCTTTACCAGGTTGAGAAAATATTTACCTAATGTTAGTTACCAAAGTATTTATTATGAATGAATGTCAAATATTTTATATTTTTCTCCTACTTTGAGATGACCAAAAATTTCCTCCTTTACCCTATTGTTAATATGATAAATTACATTGACTAGGATTTGAACAGCAAGCCAATACTAAGTTTCTGAGATTTAAACATCTTGCTCTTGATAAATTATTCTTTTATGTAATGTTTTGATTTGAAATTATATGTAGATTATACATTTCAGTGACTCTGGTATATAATGATGAACATTGATTGGTTTTATTTATTTATTTTTGTCCTACTAGACAATTTAATTGTTGTAGAGTCAAAATGTGAAAATAGTCTCCCTCATTATAGGCAGCAATTGCAGCTTGTCTTGCTTAACCTTGGAGTTTCCCTGCACCTGAAAAGCTTGACTGTCAATCAGATACCTGGTAAAACTTTGTGTCAGGTTTTCTGTTCATGTTCTCTATGGTTCTTTTGTTTCTGTTCTTTTTTTGGTTGTTTTCCTTTAAATTTCCAGGTTGGTTTTTCTTCTGGACACAATTCTATATTCCTGACATCTCATTCATTACAGTTCTACTTTCTGTGTGCTGAAGCTATGTGTCATTTGAAGAGCACAATAAAGAAATGTAGCAAACTCATGCATGTTACCAGCAGCAATTTTGAATTATAAGGATTGTTGACTCTCTTGGTTCTATTTCATTTGTTCCTGGGATTTGTGTTCTATACATATGCAATTCCCTGGCCAGTCATGGAATTGGAGAAAGTTTGTACTTGGCTTTTGACTTTTGTACTTCGATAGCTCTTACACTGAAAATCTCTTCATAGGCCAATTTTTCTGTGCTCTGGATATTATCAGCTAGTCCTTCAAAGGGTAAGGAGAGTTGGAGTAGTTTACTATGGGTGATCACAGCATACAACTGCCAAAAAGTGTTACCACTTCATGAATTCACATCTTCACTGCCAAACTCAATATATTAAATAGTTAATCCTTCAACAAAAGAAAACTTTTGTTGCCCTTTTTAAACAATAACCAGCCACTTTCCTCCCTTCTCCAGGCCTCTTTCCTTCCTGGAAATCCCTAAGTTTTAGTCCATTTCTAAACTTGTCATTTTCAAAATGTTGTATGAATGCAACTGTATGTTATGGAACCTTCTGGGATGCACTTTTGGTCCATTTATTCAGAAATTCATCTAAATTGTGGTATATAGCATAGGTGTTTTGTTCTTGCTGCTGAATAGCATTCCATGAGACAAATACACCGCATGTACTTAGCCAACCACCTGCTACTGCAGCACAGCCAGGATGAGTCTGGTTGTCATTATTATGACTCAGGCTCTGTTGAACAGTTTAATTTAGGTCTTTGTGTGAACGTGAGTTTTCATTCTGAGATCAGAGCCCAACAGTGCCATCACTGGGTTATGTGATAATAATTACATGATGAATTTTGTCTTTTCAAAAAAATATATTTAGTACAGGGTCTACAGGGCCTCACAACAGATTGAACTCATACCATCCTCCTGTTTTCAGCCTCCCAAGCGCTGAGATAACAGGCGCGCACCACCACACCCAGTCTCAGTCACTGTCTCAGCACGCCTGGGGTGGGCAGGGGGCATGGCACACTGCGGATAAAACCCTGGTCCCTGTGTCTGCCTAAGCAGGCACTTTAATCTGCTGAGCTGTCTGGCCTGTCCTTACACAATTAATTTTGAAAGAAAGTATGGAACTGTTTTCCAGAGAAATGACTGTCATTGTTACTAGCATAAATGGTATATTTTCTTCATATCCTCCTCAGAATTTCATATCACTATTTTTTCTTTTAGTTTAAACCATTTTGTGTAGTGTTATCTTGTGGTTTTAATTTTCATTTTCTTCATTGACTCCTTTCTAGACTATATTAAAGAGCCTTATAACAACCTTAACAATAAGAAGAAAGTGAGTTAGAGAAATAGAGAAACATTGGACATGACAGATACAAATAACATATTTTAGATATGAATTTATTAAAGATGATGCGGTAGGAGGAATTGCTAAACTTCTTTATGTGACCATTTCTTTACATGCCACTTTTGTAACATTTCATAGTTATGATCATGCTTAGTATGTAAATAAAGATTATAAAATTAATTGGTAGAAAATATATATTGCATAAGAAGTAAGTTAAATGAAATGGCACAATATATTTTAATATTCCATTGTTAGAAATGCACGCAGGCTATGTGCAGGTAAAAGAACAGATAAAACAAATTTATTGGGTTTCTACAAATATAGATAGCAAAAATTACAATGATTATGTTTGATAATAGAAACATGAGTAGTTTTTGTTTCTTTTTCATTTTTTTATTCAAGTGAGTGGTGAGAAAGTTAGCTTCTGCAGTTAATAAATTATTTAGCATTTTATTACATTATAATTTAATTATTCCTGAAAATGCATTTCTAAAAGAAATTAATGAAGTCCGGCTACCCAGCGCTGGTGGGACCTGCCAGTTCCAGGCCAGTTGCAGCATGGGTGAGACCCTCTTCCACACCCTTGGGACCCACCCACCACTCTGCAACATGTCCCCACCTTGCCTACCCAGTGAGAATTTCTGCCACATTCTGGGGACCCCCAGATCCAGTACTAGCCCAGGACCAGTGAGTGTGTGGGACAGCTACCTCTCCTCCCTATTCCACCTTATCTCTTCCAGACTCAGCTCAGGCCTGGCATACAGGTCTGAGGTGAAACCTTGCAGCTGCAATCCCTGCAGAGAGAGTAGGGGACAGAAGCATGCAGCTAGTCCAGGAGCAGAACATCTTGCCAGAGGGGCACAACAGGTTCACTCCCAAGGGCAGCAACAGGAAAAAGCTGAGCACAGCAGCCAGACCCAAGCCAGGCACAGCTGGATAAATCCAAACATTGTAGATCTGCACCTGAACTTCAGTACGTGCTAAGGTTATAACTGCACCAAAGATCTACAACAAAGGTCAGAAGACAGTGCTATACAAAATGACAACAAAAAGGAACAAAATGCAATCTCAGAACCCAAGCCCACACATAACAAGTGAAGAAGACACTAACACAAAAAAAATTGGGAATCACACAGCTGGAATCAATGAATCAACAGTTTCTGAAATAAACAACTACAGAAAGGTATAGAGGAACTCAGAATGGAAATGAAAAAAGAAATCCCTGAATTAATAACATCTGCAGTAAAGAATCAAATGCAGAAACATATGGAGGAAACCCAACGTCCACGTAGAACAAGTGTAGAGGACACTAGCTCAGTTGAAATGTATGACTTAATAGCATCAATAGTAACTAAGCAACAGCAGAAAGTCATAGAGGAACTCAAAGCAGAAATCTTTTCTACTAGCTCAGCTCAAATGTATGAATTAATAGCATTGATAGTAAATAAGCAACAATAGAAAGTTATAGAAGAAATCAGACCTGAATTTTTTGAAATAAGAAAAAAATTCTCAGAACTCATAGCATCTGAAGTAAAGAATCAACTACAGAAACATAGGGAGGAAACGCAATCTGAATAAAGCACTGCAGTAAAAAAAAAATTAATAACTACTTCTAAAGAAGACATTGATAAAAAATAGAGGAGATTAGAGAAATAAAGGATTCCTTGAATGAACAATACAGAAAAGAAATAGATTGCATGAAGCACACTCAAAGAGATATAGAGGAATTTAAAATCTCAATCACAAGCCTGCAAAACCATTTATGTGAAAGTGAAGACGGAGTTTCAGAGCTTAAAGACTCTGGTGCAGCTAGTGAAAGGATCTCTTAAAAACAACTCAGATGCAGGAAAAAAAAATCCATCACCTGCAAAATGATGCAAAGATGGACAATGTGAGACTAGTAGGCATCAATGAGAAAGAAGGAGTCAATACAAAATGACATTAAAAAATTATAGGCAGAAGTAATAGCAGAAAACTTCCCAAATATGAGGAACAATCTGATATTCAGCTAACCAAAGCATACAGAATGCCAAGTAACCTCCATGCAATTAAAAACACACCGAGACATATAATAGTCAAGATCCCAGAAATTCAGCACAAGAATAATATACTGAATGCCACTAGAGAAAAGAAGCAGATCACATTCAAAGGAAAACCCGTCAAAATTATGGCCGACTGCTCTTCACAAACCATGAAGGCAAGAAGAGCATGGAGCAGAGTACTTCAAGTCCTCTATGAAAACATATTCCAACCCAGACTACTATACCCTGCAAAACTCTCTTTCAACTTTGATGGAGAAGTGAAATACTTTCATGACAAAGAACAACAAAAGAATTTCATGATGACAAAACCACCTCATACAGGCTACTGAAAGATGTTCAAGACAGGCACCAAAATGATCAGAACTCCACGAATGAGATCAGAAGCAACCAACTAAATAGGGCAAGCAATTAAACACAGGAGAAAAAGGAGTAAACAACAACAGGTAAATAACAT
>NW_004524606.1:5677025-5693744 GCF_000260255.1 Octodon degus | reverse complement strand
TAGGAAACAAAATCCAACAATATGCTGTATACAAGAAACACATTTAACTCATAAAGACATTCATAGGCTGAAAGTCAAAGGATGGAACACAATATGACATGCCCTAGAACCTCAGAAAAAAGCAGCGGTAGCAATCCTATTCTCAGACAATCTCAACTTCAAATCAACAACGGTTAAGTGAAGTAAAAAAGGTCACTATATACTGGTTAGGGAAATAATTCAAGAGGAAGAGGTAACACTCATAAATATGTATGCACCAAACACGGGAGCACCCAACTATATAAAGCAAATCTTAATGGACATGAAAAATCTAATATCTAGTAACAGAATCTTAAAAAGAGACCTTAACAACCCCTTATTCCCAAAATATTGGTCAACCATACAAAAACTTAGCAAAGAAATAACAGAACTGAACCAGTGCTTGAAACAAATGGACTTGGTGGATATATACACAGTGCTGCATCCAAACACAGCTGAATACACATTTTTCTCAGCTATACTTGGGTCATTTTCTAAAATCGTCCACAGGTCATGCTTAAGTATATTCAAGAAAACAAATTATCCCATGCATATTATCTGACCATAGTGCAATGAAACTGGAAATAAATGATAAAAGAAACCAGAAAAAAATTCCTAAATACATGGAAATTAAACAACACCCTACTTAACAACCAATGAGCCACAGATGAAATTAAACAAGAAATTCAACAACATCTACAATTGAATGAAAATTAAAGCACAACTTATTGGAATTTATGGGATATGATGAAAGAAGTTCTCAGAGGGAAATTCATAGCTGTGAACTCACACATTAGGAAAACAGAACGAGAAAAAATACCCTAATGCTGCACATTCAACAACTAAGAGGAAGAGCAAACCAAACCCAGAGCCCAAAGACGGGAAGTAATCATAAAAATTAGAGCAGAAATTAATTCAATTGAGATGAAGAATACAATTTAAAGATAAAAAGCAAAAAGCTGGTTCTTTGAAAGATTAAATAAAATTGATAAGCCCCTAACTAAACTCATCAAAAAGAGGAAAAACTAATTCAAATACAAGCAATAGGGATGAAAAGGGTGTAATTACCACAGACCCAGTGGAAAGTCAGAAGATTATCAATAGCTACTTTGAGAATCTTTACTCTCACAGAACAGAAGACACAGAGGAAATGGACAGATTCATATAAAGGTACAATTACCACAACTGAATCAACAAGATATAACCACTCTCAATAGCCAATGAAATAAACGTAATTAAAAAAAACTACCGACAAAGAAAAGTCCAGGTCCAGATGGATTCACAGCTGAATTCTACAAGACATTTACAGAAGATGTAGTCCCTATACTCCTCAAACTCTTCTATGAAATTGAAAAGGAAGAAATCCTCCCAAAATCATTCCTGGAGGCAAGTATTATACTGATAACAAAACCAGGGAAAGTAGCAACTAAAAAAGAGAACTACAGGCCAATCTCCCTCATGAGCATAGATGCCAAAATCCTCAATAAAATCCTAGCAAATAGAATACAGCAAATCATCAAGAAGATCATACACCATAACCAGGTAGGATTCATCCCAGGGATGCAAGGATGGTTCAATATTCGAAAATCTATAAATGTAATACACTATATCAATAGAGGGAAAATTAAAAACCACGATCATCTTAGTTGATGCAGAAAAGGCTTTTGACAAAGTGCAACACTCATTCATGTTCAAAGTTCTACCAAAAATTGGAATAGATGGCCTCTACTTCAATCTGGTAAAAGCCATTTATGAAAATGTAACAGCTGAGGTAATCTTAAATGGGAAAAAAACTGAAATCTTTTACTTTTAGATCTGGTACAAGACAAGGATGCCCTCTATAAACATTCCTATTCAAATAGTTCTGGAATCATTAGCTACAGCCATTAGACAAGAGAAAGAAATAAAAGGAATAAGAATATGCAAAGAATAAGTTAAATTATCATTATTTGCAGATGACATGATATTTACCTGGAAGATCCAAAGGACACCACCAAGAAGCTACTAGAATTAATACAGAAATTCAGTAGCATAGCAGGTTATAAAGTCAATACCCAAATGTCATAGCATTCCTCTACACAGATAACAAACACACTGAGAGGGAAATTATAGAAACAATACCTTTTACAATAGCACCGAGGAAAACAAAATACCTTGGAATTCATCTAACTAAAGAAGTCAAAGATCTTTTCAAGGAAAATTACAGTACTCTTAAAAAAGAGATCATAGAGGATTTCAGGGAATGGAAAGATATTCCATGCTCCTGGATAGGAAGAACCAACATTGTGAATATGGCCATACTCCCAAAATTACAGTATAGATTTAATGCAATCCCTATCAAACTACCAAGAACATACCTCACAGAGCTGGGGAAATCAATCCTACAATTTATCTGGAACCAGAAAAGACCTAGAATAGCAAAGGCAATCCTGGACAATAAAGACAAGGCAAGAGGCATTACAATTCCTGACTTGACATTATACTACAAGTCTACTGTGATAAAATCAGCATGGTATTGGCATCAAAATAGACCTGAAGATCAATGGAATAGATTAGAAGATGCTGAAGCTCCTATGAACACACTCAGACACCTTATTTTTGACAAAAGGGCCAAACATATTCATTGGAAAAAAGATAGCCTCTTTAACAAATGGTGCTGGAAAAACTGGCTCTCTACATCCCGAAAACTTAAACTTGACCCAGGTCTATCACCATGCACTAAGTTAAAGTCAAAAATGGATTAAAGATCTAAACATTAAAGCAGAGACACTAAATCTCCTGGAAGAGAAAGTAGGAGGAACTCTTGAAGATATATGGTTAGGCAAAGAGTTCATGAACAAAAATCAAATTGCACGGGAAATACTTGAAAGAATTAACAACCGGGAATTTCTCTTACTGAGAAGTTTTTTCACGTCAAAAGAAATAAGCAACAAAGTGACCAAACAACCCACAATGTTGGAAAAAATCGTGACAAATAAGGACTCAGACAAAGGTCTGCTTGCTAGAATTTATAAAGAACTAAAAGCACTATGTCCCCAAAATTTGAAGACCCAGTCTAGAAATGGGCATCTGAGATGAACACACACTTCTTGGAGGATGAAATTAAAGAAGCGAATAAATATAATGGAAAATGCTCTACATCATTAGCCATCTGTGAAATGCAAATTAAAACAACATTGAGATATCATGTCACCTCAGAAAGAATGGCTATCATAAAGAAATCACCCAACAACAAATGTTGGAGAGGCTGAGGAAAAAGGAACCTTTCTCCACTGCTGGTGGTAATGTAGACTGTTGAAACCATTATGGAAATCAGTGTGGAGACTCCTTAGAAAACTCATACTGGAAATCCCATTTAATCCAGCTACTCCTCTACTGGGAATTTTCCTAGGGGATCTGAAATCATCATATCATAGTGATATAGGTGTGCCTATGTTTATAGCAACACAATTTGTGGTAGCCAAATCTTGGAAACAACCAAGATGCCCATCAGCTGAGGAATGAGTGAAAAAGACGTGGTAGTTTTATACAATGGAGTATTACTGAGCTAAAAATAAAGGTAAATTTGAAGCCTTTATGATGAATTGGTTGCCACTTTAAGATATACTGATAAGGGAAATAAACAAGATACATGTGTTTAAATATGATATAGTTTCCCTAGTATGAGAACTAAAAAGAAGAAATACATATTGAAAGGTGTAGTACAAGTAAAAGGAAAGCAAGAGATCGAGGACTAACTAATTAAGAGAGGGAAAGGAGAAGAGCTAGGAAACATGACAATGTTAAGCCATACAGTTATATGTAGAAGATGGGCAAGGCAATGATCCTGAGAATCTCCAGAAGATTTTTTAATCTATCAGTTAATTGGAAAGATTCTCACCCTGACTAACTATATATCCTGACACCTGTGTACTAAGCAACTGCACTGAAGATCACAATTTGTAATAGTAGTTTCATGCTTGGAGTGCCTGTCATTCTGTTCTTCTGAATATGGGCTACTTGTCATGACATGCCAGTTGCTGCTGTACTGTCTCTTGGGTAGATAAGTGTTCAAAAAGAAGGGGGTGGTGAATTAAGGCAGGAGACAGGAAAAGGGATGTTGTGGGACTGTCCTGTTTCAAGGTTGTATATTTTTAGATTTTTGTACTTACATGTAAACATAAAAATTATATAATTCTTTATGACTATTTTTAAAATATATTCTAATTTTTAAATGTTTTTTCATCATATTCTGTAGGGACTTAAGGTTCAACATATCAATACTTGATGAAAAATACCTGTTCCATATTATACCTAGGTTGGTTGATATTTATACAAATAGTGAGGTTAAGCCTAGCAGCCTAGTTTGTATGGTAATAACAATAAAATTCTCTTCTTGGGGGTTAATAATCTATGTTTGCAGACCAAAATTAGAGAAAAAGGGGGGCCACAAGGAAAGTCAACATTTTGGCCCTAGCCTTCCAATGTCACTTAAGACTCAGGACGTATGAGAACTTGTACTGTAACGTCATGTAACTCATTAGTGTCCCAAATTTTCTGATCAAGATTATGGGGCCAAAGAGGAAAGTGATTGGTGATGTAGAGTTTGCCTAAGGAGAGTCACCTGGAGAGAAAACTTTCTCTTAGACTTTCACAGTGAGCACCTTGTCCAAGCAATGGCTGTGACTCATGACTGACAAAGGATTTACAATCTGAGTTACAGGATCTCGGCATAAATTCTGAGGGAATTTCTCTGACCTTATTAGACCCAAAAGCTACAACTCTTGTTGCATAGGTCCTGCTTTATCTTGGTCTTAACCATCGAGCAGAAAGGTATAAAAATGAAGTATAAGAAGTAAAGCCATGGTATTATGTTGAGCTGTAGGGGACTCAGGTCAACAATTTCTGACATTGCCAGTGAAGCGGAAGACCCAATACTATTATGGACTACTGAACTCTTTTATAATATTTTGCTGAGTTTACACAATTATAATATTTAAGTGACGAAACTAAACAAAAAAACTGATACAGATGAATGTCCATTTTGTATCTGTGTATTCAAAATGGTTAGGATAGATATATAGTTACATTCTCTTAATGAATAGAGGGATTTGTTCTAATGGTGTTTGTAAATGGGATATCAAGTCTGCATATTGTATAGCAATTAACCACTGGGAAGAATGCGTGCAATGTGCTAATTATTAAACTGTCCTATCAATTTGGTTTGAAACTGTCTCGTTGCTATTTGTTTCTCAATAAAATTATGGGGAAAATGAAATTAATGAAAATTTAGCCTGAATATTATGCATAGATACAGGAATTTTTATCTATTTCTTGTACTCACCTATGACAAGGTAATGTATTTGCCTAATTTTCATGAAGTTATAAATAATTGTTTTCATTTTATAAATGATGTATGCAGGGTCTATGGGGTCTCACTATACAGATCTGACTCATAGTAATCCTCCTGTTTTCATGCTCTAAAGTGCTGAAATACAAGTGAGCGCCACCATGCCCAGTCTCAATCGCCATTTTAGCATGTGCCTGGGGTGGGCTGGCATGGCCCGCCAGGAATTGAACCCTGGTCACTAAGCTTGCCCAGGTAGGCACTTTAGTGTGCTGAGCTATCTGGCTGGCCCCTAAACAACTTCTTATAAGAGGAGCTTATAGATTTTTTACATTAAGCAAGCTAGGCAATGATTTCTGCTACATTTAGTGGAATCATTCATACAAATAACCTGCATATAACATAATATTAAGTAGAGTAACCTGAATAATCTGAGAAAGTGGAATTACATCCTCAAAACTTTAAATATAATCTCCTAAAATAAGAGAGTATGCAATCAATTAGGAGAGTATAGGGCCCAAGATACAGCTCAGTGGCACAGCACCTGCCTGGTAACTGCAAGGTCCTGAGTTCAATTTCTGGGAAAAAAAAAAAAAAAGCAAGATTAGAAGACTATGGAATCTGATAAAATACAACAGATGAAGATTTTCCAAACATGAATATTTTGAATTGGAAAATTTTAACTTCACATATAATTAAATAAAAATTAAGTGATAAAATAGATTTTATGGACACTTAAGCAAAATCTGTTGATAAGATGGGCCTGAGAAAATTATTTTTAATCTGCTGAAAATGATCCATTCAAGTTACTGAGTCAGTTAGGATCTTTTATAAATGCAACCCTCCATTCCACATTGGCTCAAATAAATCCTTATAATCTATTTAATTCTTTTATTTTCTCTCCTAGGACCAACAAAGTGAGCTGTCCTTCCTAAAAAGCTGGTCAAATTATCATATTAAATTTAGTCCTTTAGACTCAATTCTTATATATGACATTTCATTTCCACATAAGGATTACAAATTTTGAAATTTCTAAGTAGACAATGTAAACCCTTTGTCTTCTCCATAAAGTTATTAACATTTTAAAAATTAGGAGGACTGGCATTTTATGTAGCAAATGACTTCTGATACTACCATCCACACATCAAAGCCAGGGACACATGTTCTACCCTTACTTCCCATGCCTGTCTTGGAAATGGCCTGATATTACTTTTAAGAGCATTGTTCTTGCCTAGAATATAGAACAAAAACTCTTCAAGGTACAATATTAATAATTAGCATAGTGATGATTAGTATACCATTAAGAGCTCATAAATCACAAGTTCAAGTCATGAATGCTGCAAACACTCCACTAACACACATGCTCCTAAAAACATAGTAAGCCATAATGAGGGAGTTAAAAGGGGGTCGTTTTTATAATTCATACATTATTCATTTCCCATTGGTCTTCATAACCAACAACTCCTGGAAGGAAATGAGCTGCCAAAGAAAATTGTAGTAAAGTAAACTTGGGGCTTGGATTAAATCAAAGAGGAACAAATATTTTATTAGTGCTGAAAACTCTTTCATTACAAGATAGAAAGCAGTGGACTTGATGTGGGAGAACTGGTTTTCCTTCTAAGCCCACAGAGGGTGAGAGTTAGGGATTTAATTTACTGTGTCTAAAAGACATTTTAAGTTATTCATCAGGAACTAAAATTGGCAATATGGTTACACTGATATTACATACCTCAGAAAGTTCTTCAAAAATTTCTCTGGGCAGATAGCTCAGTGGATTAAAGCACCTGCTTGGGCAGAGGCAGGGACAGGGGTTCCATCCCAGCATGCTGAGACAGTGATTGAGACTGTGTGTGGTGGTGCACACCTGTAATCCCAGTGCTTGTGAGGCTGAAGACAGAAGAATCACTATGAGTCTAATCTGTAGACCCTGTACTAATACATACATAGAAAAAAGGAAGGAAGGAAGGAAGGAAGGAAGGAAGGAAGGAAGGAAGGAAGGAAGGAAGGAGAAGGAAAGGGAAGGGAAGGGAAGGAAGGAAGGAAGGAAGGAAGGAAAGAAGGAAAGAAAGAAAGGGAGGAAGGAAGGAAGAAGGAAGGAAGGAAGGAAAGAAAGGATGTGAGCAGGTAGAAGAGTGGGTGAAATAAAAGGAAGAACTAAGACAAGGAAGAAGGGGAAAGCACATGGTGCTTTAGGCCACTCTACACTACTCAGCTTCCTGAGAAAACACAGCACCATATCTAAGTTGTTAAGCCACCTGGAAAAGCTAAGTCTAAGAACTTAAAGGGTCCAGTAGTGATACTTCATCTGCTGGCTCCTTCTGCGACTATATCACTCACAGTTCTCCCTGTGGACTGCTTCCCTGAACTTTTTGGTTTTGTTTCAGGCCCTTTGAGCAGCTGCTGGGGAGGCCAGACCCCTGTAGATACAGACTTGTGGAGTGGTACTGAGAGCTTCAGCTAAAGAAAGAACAAAGAAGTCTAGGCCACCCACCATCTGGCTTTTGTCCTCAGGGTAGGGCCACTTACAAGAACTTTAGAAACAGAAGGGGAGCCTCCCTTGAAGCTATTTGAACAGGAAGGGGATAGGGTAGTTGAACACAAAATGAGGAATAAGGGAGACGGAGATGGCATAGGTGCAAAATTGCAAGTAACCTGGGTTCAGCACCCTCTCTTCCCTTCTTTGGCATTGGAATCACTTTGAAAATATGGTTCACTTTCCTAGACTCAAGTCAACATATCTTAAATTAATGTAACTATAGGATGATATTGTCAAAAAAAGGCAGTCATACTTTTTTTTTTTTTCTAATCTAAAAGAAAATTGCAGGAAGAGTGCAGAAGCCTTGCTGGATTTTAAGACATTTGACTCTCATTCCTCAAATCTGATCAGAAGAAGGCAAGAATTTCTGTTTGTGGTGGCTGAGCATGAGGCATGGCTGCTTCAAAGCAGAGGACACATGCGGATGACTTCTGCTGCTATTCTATTTTTAAGAAAAGATGAAGACATTGAAATCTAAAGCAACAGGTAACATTCTGCATAAAATATGTTCCACCAGCTGGTGCCACTAGTCGGTCCTCTCTTACAACTGTTTTGCTTCTGAGACTCTCCAGGGTCTGGCTGGGCAAATAACTATTTGTGCCATGACTGTTTTCACTTTTCCAGTTCTGTTCCTAATCAGGAACTGACCTGACTTCTTCAACTCCAATGTCGTTATACTTAACTTCTCCTGAAGATATGGACAGCTCTATGCCTTAGAGAAATGTGTTTCTATCCATACAACAACCTCAGATTTCTCACTTCCTTGCTGAAACCATCCTTTGCAATCAAAAACTTAATCTCTACTTTTGAGTAATAGTGAAGAAGCTACCAGTAGCAGTGGCAACAAAGAAAATGACACTGAAATAATTTGTTCTGCATCCATCTCTGGTTGAAAGGGTTTCTAAAGGGCATAAACCATGCCCTTCTTAGATTGGCATTCTCTGTCATGTACCACAATCTGCCATGTTGAAAGTGCTTAAGAAATATCAGCTGAATAAATGATTGGCCCAAAATAAGGTGAAGAAGAGTGGTCACTAAAGGCACACTTTATAGTGGAGGTGGGAGAGAAACTGATTCTTTCATTGTAATGTTATTTGAGATTCATGTGCTATTAGAATACTATTAGAGACACAGCTATGTGAATAAATAGTATAAAAGTTATAAATGACAATTTTTTTAAAAAAAGAATGACATCAGAAATGCAAGTACAGGGGTTGGAGGGATACCTCAGTGGAGTAAGTGCTTGCCTGGCAAGTGCAAGGTCCTGAGTTCAATCCCTGGTATCATGAAAAAAATGCAAGGACATGTGAGTGAGAACTTGCGCCCACTTGCTGATTCCCTTCGCAGCAAGCGACCAGGCCTGGCATCTGAGCACTCACAGGAACCTCCTCCATTGGACAGGCCTGGTGTGGACTCTGCAGCAGAACTCCTTGTAGAGAGGCAGGGGCCAGACCCAACCAGCTAATCCAGGAGCTAAATATCTTCCAAGAGGGGCATAATAGGTTCACTTACATGGGCTGCACCAGGAAGAAGAGGAGCACAACAGCAAGACCAAAGCCAAGATCACCTGAATGAGTTCAAACTTGATAGATCCACACTAGAAAGCTGAGATACTTCGATAAAACCAGATCTATGAAAGCACCCTCTCTCTTTCTCTTTTGATAGAGAGAGTGTACAACAGGTGGATGGGGTGAACTAGTCTGTCTAGGTGACCCATGTAAATAAAGGGGAGAGGATCAGACAGAACTTAGGGAAACTAATTTAAATAAAAATTCCCAAATTGATGACTGCTTAGCTACACAGACATAATTTTTCCTCTTATGGTCTAAAATACAAAACCATTAGTTACAAAAGTTTGTCAATTTCTAAGTATAACTACCAATTACTAGAGTTGCTAATTGTACTTCTGTTAATAAAAGCTGTAACTGCTTTAACCACATAATCTCTTTTGGGCAAGAATATCAGAAGGTGCTAAGGTAATAACTACACCAAAGCTCTAAACCAAAGGTCAGAAGACAGTGCTATATAAAATGACAAAGAAAAGGAGAAAAATGCATTCTCAGGCCATCAGCACACACATGAAAAATGCAGGAGACACTAGCATAAAAGAAATAGGAAATCACACAGCTGAAATCTCTGAAATAATAGCACATGAAATAAAGAAACAAATACAAAAAGGTATAGAGGAAATCGGATCAAAAATAGTCTCTGAAATGAAAAAGGAAATTACATCTATAATAACATAATTACTAAGTATTCTAAAAAAAGACACTGATAAAAACACAGAGGAGAACAGAAAAATGATGGAATCCTTGAATGAGCAATATAGGAAAGAAATAGAAAGCATGAAGTAGATTCAAAGAGACATACAGAAAATTAAAGCCTCAATCACAAGTTCACAAAATTATTTGAATGAAAGTAAAGACAGAGTTTCAGACCTTGAAGACATGATTGCAGCTAGTGAAAAGGTAAGAAAAGTTTCCTTAAAAACAACTAGGAATCAGGAAAAAAATAATTTAACATCTGCAAGACAAAGCAAAGATGAACCATGTAAGACTAATAGGCATCAATGAGAAAGAGTCAATACAAATGATATAAAAAGAATATGGGCAGAAGTAATAGCAGAAAACTTCCCAAATATGGGGAAACAATATTACATTAAGTAACTGAAGCATATAGAACTCCAAATAACATAGACTCAATTAAAAACAACCTAGACATATAATAATCAAGATCCAAGAAATTCAGCACAAGAACAGTATACTAAAAGTCATTAGAAAATCAAAACATCATATTTAGAGGAAAACCCTCAGTCAGATAGATAGTGAGATTAAGCTCAACTGCCTATGCTATACAGTAATAATATCATTAATGTTCTCTTCTGGTGTGTTGACAACTTCAGTTTGCAGATCAAAAATTAGAGAAATGAAAGGACTGCAAGGACAGCCAACATTTTGCCCCTAGCCTTTCAAAGTCAGTGAGGACTCAGGACATAAGAGAATCTGAACTGTAACATTCTGTAATTCAGTGATATCCCAAATTTTCTGATCAAGGAGATTATGGGGTCACAGAGGAAACTTAGTGGTGATGTAAAATGTGCCTAAGGAGAGTCACATGGAGAGAAAACATTCATTCAGGATTTCACAGAATAAAAATTGGTCAAGCAATGGCCGTGACTCATCCACATGGCTGACACTGATGAAAAAATCTGCAAACTGTGCTTCAGGAATTCAAGGTAAATCCTGAGGGGATTTGACTGACTCTGTCAGATACAAAAGTTACATTTCTTGTTATATAGGTCTTGCTTTACCTTGGTCTTAACCATCCAGCAGAAAAGTATAAAAATGAGGTATAAAATGTAAAGCCATATTAATATGCTGAGCTATAAATGGCTATGCACTACTGGACTGTATTGGATTATTTTGCTGAATTCATACACGTACTATATTTAAATGGCATTGGAATACCCATCTCTGACAAAACTACATAAAAACAGGGGATATAAATGAAAGACCATTTTGTATATGTATATACAAAATAGTTAGGATAGATATACAGCTACTTTCTCTTAATTCAATGAGAAGGAAGATTTGTACTAATAGTGTTTGGACAGGATATCATATCTCCATTTTTTACTATGAATAACCACTATGAAGACAACAATATACAGTGTATTAATCACTGAAACTGTCCTACTAGTTGGATTTGAAACTATCTCATTGCTATTTAGTTCTCAATAAGAGAAAAAAAAATAAAGGAAAACCCATCAGAGTAATAGCAGATTTCTCTTCACAAACCATCAAGTCAAGAAGAGAATGGAGTGAAATCCTTCAAAGTCCTCCAAGAAAACAAATTCCAGTCCAGACTGCTGTACCCTGCAAAACTGTCTTTGAAGTTTGATGGAGAACTGAAATATTTCCATGACAAAGAACAACTAAAGAATTTCATGATGACCATGCCAACCCTACAGAGACTACTAAAAGATAATCTAGAGAGGGACTAAAAGGACCACAAATCCATGAATGCGAACAGAAACAATTCACCAAATAGGACAAACAAACACAGGAAAAAAAAGATGTATACAACAGCAGGTAAATAACATGTCAATCATCTCAGTTATAACCATCGATGTAAATGGACTCAATTGGCCAATTAAAAGAAATAGACTGGCAGAGTGGATTAAAAAGTACAATCCAACAACATGGTGTATACAAGAAATACACTTAACTCATAAAGAATTTCATGGGCTGAAAGTCAAAGGATGAAAAACAATACTACATTCCTCACCATTTCAGAAAACAGGAGGGGTGGCAATCCTTCTCACAGACAGTCTGAACTTCAAGCCGAGAATGATCAAACTAATAAAGAAGGCCACTATATACTGGTTAGGGGAAAAATTCAAGAGGAAGAGGTAACACTCATAAATATGAATGCACCAAACATGGGAGTACCCAACTATATAAGACAAATCTAAATGGAAATGAAAAGTCTACTATCCCATACCGCAATATTCAATTAGGAGAGTTTTACACCACCTTATCCCAAAAAGCTATGTCAAGCTGACAAAAATTAGCAAAGAATTAGCAGACTGAACCAGAACTTAAAACAAATGGACTTAGGGTACATATACAGTTTTCCACCGAACCATTTCTGAACACATATTCATTTCAGCTGCACAGAGGATATTTTCTAAAATAGACCACATACTAGTCCAAGGTCATGTTTACTTAAGTATATGCAAGAAAACACAAATTATCCCATGCAGGAAAATTCCCAGTAGGGGGATAGCTGGTTTGAATGGGAATTCCAGACCTAATGTTTTAAGGAGCCTCCACACTGTTTTCCATAATGGTTCTTAATACATATTGCTTTTCATTTCAAAACAATTATTGCCATACTGTATTTAAAGTAAAAGTTTGTTTAAAAAATTTAATAAATGAAAACAAGAGACAAGAAAAAAATGTCACAGGACTGTCTTCATACAATGCTCTATATGGTTAGATTTCTAAATTTCTATGTAAAAATATGTAATTGTTTATTCCTATTCTTTAGTACGTGTTTTAAGTTTTTTCTTCATATTCTGTAGGGACTTAAAGTTTAATATATCAATACTTGATGGAAAGTACCTGTTCTATGTTATGTCTAAGATATTTGATATTCAGACACATACTGAGGTTAAGCTCAACTGCCTATGTTGTAGGGTAAGAATAATAAGCTTCTCTTCTGGAGGTTTAATAAGGTGAGTTTGCAGACCAAAAATTAGAGAAAAGGAAGGACTGCAAGGACAGCTAACATTTTGACCCTAGCCTTTCAAGGTCAGTGAAGACTCAGGACATAGGAGAACCTGTACTATAATATCATGTAACTCAATTGTGTCCCAAATTTTCTGATCAAGGAGATTATGGGGCCACAGAAGAAAGTGATGGATGATGTAGAGTGTGCCTAAGGGGAGTCACATGAAAAGAAAACATTCTGTCAGGCTTTCACAGAGAGCAAACTGGTCAAGCAATGGCCGTGACTCCTCCACATGGCTGATACTAACAAAAGATCTACAAACTGTGCTACAGGGTTTCAAGATAAATCCTGAGGGGATTTTACTGACCCTGTCAGATACAAAAGTTACATTTCTTGTTATATAGGTCTTGCTTTATCTTGGTCTTAACTATCCAGCAGAAAAGTATAAAAATGAGGTATTAAAAGTAAAGCCACATTAATATGCTGAGCTGTAAAAGACGCATGTCAACAAATTCTGTCATTGCCAGTCCTAAGGATAACTCCTACTATTATGGACTACTGGACCATATTGGAATATTTTGATGAATTCATGCACCTACAATATTTAAATGAAAATGGAATACCCTTCTCTGACAAAACTAAACAAAAAACGTGGATGCAAATGGACCACCATATTGTATCTCTATACTCAGAATAGTTAGGATAGATATACAGCTACTTTCTCTTAATTCAATGAATAGAAGGATTTGTTCTAAGAGTGTTTTTGGACAGGATATCATGTCTGAATATTATACTATGAATAACCACTAAGAAGACAACAATATGCAATGTTTAATTATTGAAACTGTCCTACTAATTGGTTTTGAAGCTAATTACTATTTGGTTCTCAGTAAAATTATTAAGAAAAGAAATTATCCCATCCACATTATCTTACCACAGGGCAATAAAATTAGAAATAAATGAAAAGACAAACCACAAAAACCCCATACTACATGGAAACTAAACCACACACTCCTCAGCCACCAGGGGGTCACAGATGAAGTTGAACAAGAAATTAAACAATATCAATAATTCAATATTAATTCAAGCACAATTTGTTGGAATTTATAGGATGCAATGAATACAGTTCTCAGAGAGAAATTTATAGCTGGGGACTCACACATTAGGAAAACAGAAAGGGAACAAATAAATAAGCTATTACTACATGTCAAATGTCTAAATTAACAAGAGCTAAGCAAACCCTAAGCCCAAAGAAGGGAGTTAATTATAAAGATTAGAACAGAAATTAATGAAATTGAGATGAAGAAAACAGTAAAAAGGATTAAGGAATCAAAAAGTGCTTCTTTGAAAGATTAAATAAAATTGACAAACTCCTAGCTAACCTCATCAAAACCAAGAATGTAATGATTCAAATTCAAGCAAAAAGGAATGAGAAGGGTAAACTTACCGCAGACCATGTTAAAATTCAGAAGATCATCAGTTGATATTTTGAAAATTTTGGTATCACAGAATTGAAGACACAGAAGAAATGGAAAGTTTCAAAAGGTACAAATTACCAAAACCAAATCAAGAGGATATAATAATTCTCAATAAACCCCCAAAGCAAAACAAAACCAAACCCAAAAGCAGCCAATGAAACTCAATGTAATTTAAAAAAATTAGCAACAAATGAAAGCCCAGGTCCTGATGGATTCACGGCTGAGTTCTACAAGAAATTTACATAAGATATAATGCCAGTATTCCTCAAACACTTCAATAAAACATAAGATATAATGACAATACTCCTCAAACACAAATAAAATTTAAAAGGTAACAGTTCTCCCAAAATCATTCATGGAGTCAAGTAACATACTGATACCAAAACCAAAGGAAGATGCAACTAAAAAGAGAACTACATGCCAGTCTCACACATATTGAATGTAGATGCAAAAATCCTCAAAAAAATCCTAGCAAATACACTACAACAAAACTATCAAGAAAGGTCAGCCAAATAGCTCAGGGGACTAAAGTGCCTGCAAGCAGGCACAAGGGCCAGGGGTTCAATTCCTCATTCTGCTGTGCCAGCCCTGCACCAGAGAGTGCTGAGACAGCAATTAAGACTTGGTGTGGTGACATGCATCTCTAATTCCAGTACTTGGGAGGCAAACTCAGTACCCATAAGTTAATAGCATTTCTCTATACAGATAACAAAAACACTGAGAGAGAAATTAGAGAAACAATACCATTTAAAATAGCACCACGAAAAATGAAATACATAAAAATTAATCTAATTAAAGAAGTAAAGTTTTGTTCAATGAAAATTACAGGACTCTGAAAAAAGAGATCACAGAGGATTTCAGAAAATGGAAAGATATTCCTTGCTCCTGGATAGGAAGAACCAACATTGTAAAGATGGCCTTACTCCCAAAATTGTTATACAGATTTAATGCAATCCCTATCAAAATATCACCAACATATCTCACAGATCTAGAGAAACCATTCCTAAAATTTATTTGGAACCAGAAAAGACCTAGAATAGCAGAGGCAATCCTGGGCAACAAATACAGGGAGGAGGCATCATAATTCCAGACTTGAAATTATACTATAAAGTTACTATGATAAAATCATCATGTTATTGGAAAAAAAACACAGACCAAAGGATCAATGAAATAGACTAGAAAATGCAGATAAAAACTACAAACATACTCAGCCCTGTTATCTTTGAAAAAGTGGCTACACCTTGCTTACAGAAACAATGATAGCCTCTTTAACAAATGGTACTGGAAAAACTGGCTCTCTACATTCCAAAAAGTAAAAATTGACCTGGGTCTATCACTATGCACTAAACTAATGTGAAAATGGATTAAAGATCTGAATTAAAAGAGAAACATTGAATTTCTTGGAAGAGAAACTAGGCACAAATCTTGAAGACATAGGAGTAGGCAAACAGGTCAGGTAAAAAAAATCAAATTGCATGGGAAATACTTGAAAGAATTAGCAACTGGGGGGCCAAGGAGATAGATCAGTACAATAAGCAATTAGCACAAAGGCCTGAGTTCAATCCCAGGTTCTGAAAAAAAAAAAAAAAAAAAAAAAGAAAGAAAAGGTAAAGTCAGTACCCAAAAGAATTAAAAACTAGGATCTCCTTTCATTGAGAAATTTTTGCAAATTAAAAGAAGTCACTAACAGAGTGAAAAGACAACACACAAATGTGAAAAAAAATCTTAAATAATAAGCACTCAGGCAAAAGTCTTCTGTCTAGAATTTATAAAGAACTAAAGGCCTCCCCGATCCCTCCTGCCGAGTAGGATTTTCTGCCGAGTTCCAGGAGCCCTCAGACCCAGTCCTAGCCCAGGTCCGGTGAGTGTGCGGAGAGCTTCCTGCTACCCTGCGCCGGCGGGACCAGTCCCAGCCCAGACACAGAGTGGGCCGGACCCTCTCCCAGGCCCTTGGGCTGCCCCCCACCACTCCACAGTGCCTACCCCACCCCGCCCGCCGAGTAGGAATTTTTGTCCCGTCCCAGGGGCCCCAGACCCAGTACTAGCCCAGGTCCCGTGAGTGTGTGCAGAGAGATTCCTCTTCCTCCTACTTCACCTTGCCCCCTCCAAGCAAAACTCAGGCCTGG
>NW_004524606.1:5665146-5672690 GCF_000260255.1 Octodon degus | reverse complement strand
CAGATGAATGTCCATTTTGTATCTGTGTATTCAAAGTGGTTGGGATAGATATATAGTTGCATTCTCTTAATGAATAGAATGATTTGTTTTAATGGTGTTTGTAAATAGGATCACAAGTCCACTTCTTGTACAGCAATTAACCACTAAGAAGAATATATGCAGTGTATTATTTTTTGATACTGTACTTCCGATTTGATTTGAAACTGTCTCATTGCTATCTGTTTATCAATAAAACTTTGAAAAAAAAGAACTAAATGACATTAGGGCCCCAAAATTTAAGGACCGAATCCAAAAATGGGCATCCAAGATGAATACACACTTCTCAGATAGAGAAATATAAGAGGCAAATAAATACATGAAAAAATACGCCAGATCTCTAACCATTCAAGAAATGCAAAGTAAAACACCACTGAGGTACTAGCTCACTCCAGAAATAATTCTATCATAAAGAAATCAACGAACAATAAGTGTTGGAGAGGCTGCAGGGCAAAGGAACCCTCTTCCACTGTTGGTGAGAATGTATACTGCTACAAACATTATGTAAATCAGTGTGGATACTCCTCAAAAAACTAGAACTGGAAATCGCATTAAATCCAGCTATCCTTCTTCTGGGAATTTTCCCAAATGAACTGAAAACATCATATCATAGTGATATATTTGTACCTGTGTTTGTAGCAGCACAATTTGTGATAGCCAATTCTTGGAAAAAAACAGAGTGTCTGTCAGCTAAGGAATGGAAGAAAAAGATGTGCTGTTTTTATACAATGGAATATAACTCAGATATAAAGAAAAATGATATGAAAGACTTTGTAAGAATTTGGATGCAACTTGAAGCTCTACTCATAAGTGAAATAAAGCGGACCCATATGTGTAAATATTGTATTGTCTCCTGAGTGTAAGAACTCAAAAGAAAAAATAAAAATTGAAAGGTATAACACAGTTAAATGGAACAACAAAACTTACAGATTAAACAATAAAGAAAGAGGAAGGAGAAAAGTGAGGAAATATGGTATGGGAAAGCCATACATTCATATAAATGAGACATTTAAGGCACAGGTCCTAAAAATTTACATCAGATTTCTGAAAATAATAGCTATTCAGTAGAATTCTCACCCTGACTATCTATATATGCTGATATCTGTAAACTAAGCAACTACATTGCAAATAGCAATGTGCAATACTAAAACTGTGCTTAAAATGTCATTTTGGTATTCTAAATGTGTACTGCTTCTAATGTCCTATCAGTTATTGCTATACTCTCTTTACAGTATAAGCCTGTAAAAATGGTGATGAAAGTAAACAAGAGACAAGAACAGCAAAATGTAGCAGTATACTGCTACAATGGTGTATATGGTTTCATTTCTAAATTTCAGTATAAAAAGTGTAATTGTTTTTAAACATTCTATAAGGATTTAAAATTTTAGAATATTTAGAAATTTTAGAATATCATTGAAAACATGTTACATTTTATGTGTAAGATGTGATATTCAGACAGATAGTGATTTTAAGCTTAACTGCCTCTGTTACAGGATTATAATTTCATTAAACTTCTCTTCTAGATGCTTAACAACTAAAGTTTGCAGACCAAAAATTATACAGATAAGTGGGCTAAAAACATAGCTAATATTTTGGCTCTAGCCTGCCAAGGTCAGTGAATGCTCAGTACATTAGAGAACCTGTGCTGTGACATCTTGCAACTAAGTTGTGTCCCAAATTTTCTGATCAAGGCGATTATGGGACTACAGAGGAAAGTGATGAAGGATGTATATTATGCCTAAAAAGAGTCACATAGAAGAAAAAAATTCTATCAGGCTTTCATAGAGAGCAAATTGGTCAAGCAAGGACTGTGACTCACCCAGATGGCTGACACTAGCAAAAGATCCACAAGGTGCTGTACATGGTTCCAGGTTAAATCCTGGGGATTTGACTGAAATTATCCAATAGTAAAAGTTACATTTTTATTCATATACATCTTTCATTAAGTTGGTCTTAACCATCCAGCAGAAAATTATAACCACAAATTATAAAAAATAAATCTATATTAGTATGCTCAGCTGTAAAAGGCTCAAGTCAGTAACTTCAGACAATTGCCAGCTGTGCTGATAACTCACTACTAATTATGGACTATTGGTCTATATTGGGTTATTTTGCTGAATTCAAGTAGCTGCAATATTTGGCCTGGCATCAATTGTGAAAGAGGTCCTTTAAAGACTTCTCCAAATACAGCTTCTCTAACAGCAATGGAAGACCCATATTTGAAAAAGCAAAGCAAAAATGGGGAATATAAATGACAGTTTTGTTGTGAAACACACACACACACACACACACACACACACACAAGATAGGATAAATATGTAACTATTTTCTCTTAGTTCAATGAGAAGAATATTTTTTACTATTATTTAGACAAGATATCATGTCTACATCTTGTTCTCTGAATAATAACTATGCAAACAATATGCAATGCATTAATCACTGTAACTGTCCTACTAACTTGTTTTAAAACTGCTTCATTGATATTTTATCTTTTCTCTTATTAAAATGAAGAGAAAATTTAAAAATTAAGTACATCCAAATACATGTAAAGGAAAATATTTGAAGAAAATATAGCCAAGTAAAGTGATGCTTGCCTTTAACTTCAGCATTCAGGTAGCTGAGATAGGAAGATGGTGAATGTGAGAGTGGACTGACCAATATTAAAAATTAGTACAAGGCCAGTTTGAGCGACACAGCAAGGCCCTGCCTCAAAGAAATGAAACAAAGTAAAGACAGAAGGTACAGAATAATGCAACCAATAGGCATTTTTCAAAACTAGGTGCTATAGGTAATTTTTTCATATCTTTATATTTTTACAGTTTCTAAAATAAACAAGAATATGTAATTCAAAACATGCTGCCTACTCAGAATTCAATAAATGAAAAGCAAGAAATATCATTTCATATACCAAGAGATAATGGTAAAGGCATAGTTAACATAATAACACTGCACTTATCATCCTGCTCACCCAATAATGTAGAGGACATCAAGGTGAGGTAGAGAAAAGTTCTCTATCTAGGGTATGCTTCTGCTGTATGACTTTCTGAAATGCACATATCTGCATCATGATATTCCTGAGGATGGAAGACACTCTCCAAAGTGTCAGAGAGGGCCTGTGAGGCAAACGTAGATTGCGCCTCTGCTCCTTACAAGTCCAGGCAGGAAGATGTTCATCCCCACAAGCAAAACTCTGCTGCTCCAAGGGTGGAAAGTCATTTTTATTGTGTTTCACATCCATGCTCTGTGGAACTCTTTTAAACTTTGTTGCTCTCCCCATCCCCAGCTCTTTTATCACATGAAACCAAACCAGAGGACTGAAAGGGCTGTGAGAAGCTGCCTTTATGATGTTTGGTGCTTCTTGGTAGGCACTCATTTGGCTCCCAACTCTTAGCATATCTGAAGACACTTTTTGTTGTCACAATGGGGGAGGAAGCTGGAGGCTACTGGTAGTTGTTCCACATTCTACAATATGCAAAATATCTGTCAATACAGAATTAAGGAATTGATTGAAATACAGCTGATGTTCATTTTTAAAATTATTATAGTAAAAGACACATTACCATTAATTCCCTCCAAAAATTCTCCCCCTCTCTTCAAACACATTTATCTCATCACCCTTGCACCTTTTTAAGCAGTTCTGGAATTCCTCTTTCCTGAATGTATTTATAATGTGCTATGAAAATACAGTGAATGTTGCTGCCTAGTACCATCCAAACAAAGGCAGGCTCATGAAAACATTATTTTGAATCCTCATTTACCTTGTACAGTGGACCCAGCAGTGTGCAACTCTGGCTTTTCTGCAAAGTCAAAGTACCTATGAAAGATAAACACTTTGAATGAATTTAGGGTATGGAGGCAGCCAAGAAGGTGCAACTAAAGATACCCACAAAAGGGGATATCTAGAGATGCCTTAGAAAAGTGGCAAGAGTGATGAGAAAAGTGTATTGTAAGTGAAAGTATTTAGAGAGGAGTTAGTGACAAAGCATCTATTAATGTAATACATTTTTTGAAATATAAACATTCACCATTGTAATACATGTTTTAAAAATTTTAAATGTCCAATATTTCTTTCAGTTACACCTCATATATGACCCAAAATGCCAGTGGGAAGGTTAACAAACATTGCTTTAGAATATGAAAGAAGAAAACTAACTTCAGAGAATTCTTATCTCTGTGACCAGCAGGCAAGTGTGTCACTCAGAAATCAGAGTGATATCATTCAATTCCAAGAATGCAGACAGGCATCAGAAAACTACTGCCATCTGAGCTCTTGGTTTCAGAGCTGCACTTCTCATAACCACACTGTAGGAAAAGAAATTTAGATCCCCCTCCATCAAATAAGAATTTGACTACTGTTCACTAGAGCATGTTGAAAGAAAAGTCAAGGCTCACTTTTAGGCACTTGAAGTAGTGAAGGTAGAAGTTAGGCAGTTGATTGTTGTCTTCTTAAGCTTTCTTTAGAGCACCTGGTTGGTACAATGTAAATTAAAGGATGCTGGCAAAAAAAAAAAAAGATTTTGATACTATAATCTTGTACTTACAAATGAAATTTAGACTGGGTGTCTACTGAGTCACTTTCCTACGTCCACTATGATGTTATATGTAAACAGCGTCAGTGCTCCTCACCAGACAGTGTATCATGTCTGCACTTGTCATTTTTGAATTCTTAGTCTAATTAATATCTCAGTTGACTGGTGTTAGCTTTTGAGATATTTTCCCACGAAGCATGCAAAGACTTTGCATTTCCTGATTTGTAGCTGGTAATCTCCCTCTGGACCCCATTAGAAAGAGAAGCAACTTGTTGCAACACTTGCGTTTGAGCGATTGGCTCTTTCTCCCTCAAGCCACTCTGTCTTCCAGCAATACTCATTATTATGAAAAAGTCTAGGGCCAAGAGATTTCTTCCTGCAATTATAACATTTTTTTCTTCTATCTGGAAAAATGAAGAATAACATGTGTTCCTACAGTATTGCAAGTGTGTGCTTGGTCTCCACATGTATTTCTGCCTTCATTTCAGGCATTCTTTTGTGCCATATATTTGGTTTTTTATTTTTTAAATATTATTTATTTTTTATTCATCCTAATGAGAAAACAGATTAAATAGAAATAAACCAATTTCAAAATAGGTTAGTAGGACAGTTACAATAATTAATGCATTGTATATTGTTGTCTTCATAGTAGTTATTCAGAGGACAAAATGGAGACATGATATCTTGTCTAAACAAGATTAGTACAAAACTTTCCTCTCAATAAACTAAGAGAAAGTAACTGTATATCTGTCCATCTTGTGTATACATATATATGTTTTTCCACAACAAAATGGTATTTTATTTATACTTTTGCAAAGTTAGTAACATGTGACTCAAGATATCCTAATGACTAAAAGTTGACTTTAACCAGACAGGATGTTTATGTCAAGACTGTGGTAGCTTGTTTGCTTTAAGCACTGAGGTCTTGTTCTGCCTACACACATTTGATCTATTTCCTAGCTTCCAAGGCTCCAAATATATCCATTGTTTTTGTTTTGTTTTGTCAGATGTGTGTATTCCATTGCAGTTAGAGAAGCTGTATTTGGAAAAAAATTTTAAGGATCTTTTCACACTTGATGCCAGTCCAATGATTGGAGGTACTTAAATTCAGCAAAATAACCCAATATAGATCAATAGTCCATAATTGATAGTGAGTTATCCGCACATCTGGCAATTGTCTGTAATATACTTTTCCATCTCAGTATATTAGTACAGCTTTATTTTTTGTGATTTGTGGTTACACTTTTCTGCTGGATGGTTAAGACCAAGGTAAAGCAAGACCTATATAACTAAGAACGTAACTTTTGTTATCTGACAAGGTCAGCCAAATCCCCTCAGGACTTCCCTGGAACTATGTACAGCACCTAGTAGATATTTTGTGTCAGTCATCTGGATGAGTCACGGCCATTTCTTGACCAATTTGCTATCTGTGAAAACCTGAAAGAATTTTTTAATGATTCTCCTTAGGCAAACTACACATAGTCAATCGCTTTCCTCTGTGGTTCCATAATCCTATTGATCAGAAAATTTGGGACACAACTTAGTTACAAGATGTCAGAGCAGAGGTTCTCTTATGTCCTGAGTCTTCACTGATCTTGGAGGGTTAGGGCCAAAATGTTGGCTGTTTTTTTAACCCATCTATCTGTCTAATTCTTTTTTGCAAACTTTAGTTGCTAAACATCAAGAAGAAAAGCTTAATGATATTATAACCCTGTAACAGAGGAAGTTAAGCTTAATGTCACTATCTGTCTGAATATCAAACACCTCAGACATAAGAGAGAATTGTTATTTTCCAACAATCATGGATACTCTAAAATCTAAATCCTTAGAGAATGTTAAAAAAAAATTATATGGGGCCAGCCAAATAGTTCAGCAGATTAAAGCACCTGGAGGCAGGCACAAGGGCCGGGGGTTTGATCCCCAGGACTGCAGTGTTGACTCTTTCCCTGGGGCATACTCAGATGGCAATTGAGACTGGGTGTGGTGTCACATGCCTGCAATCCCAGCTCTTGGGAGGCTGTAAACAGGCAAATCACTATGAGCCTGATCTAGTTAATGAGACCCTGAACACCCTGTAGAGCTTTCCCTAAAATAACAACAACAGAAAAAATTACACATTTTTACACAGAAATTTAGAAATCGTACCGTATTCAACATTGTACCAGGACAATCCTATGACATTTTTTTCCTTGTCTGACACTTTATTTTATTACCCTTTTTTATGAACATTTAACTTAGAGAGAGTATAGCAATAATTGATATGACATCTAGTATGCATTTAAAAGACCAAAATGACACATATTTCAAGTGGGGTTTTAGTACTACACATTGCTGTCCTCGCTGTAGTTGCTTAGTTCATGAATATCAGCTTATAGAGTTAGTCAGGGTGAGAGTTCTGCCCATTAATTGCTACTTTCAAAACCATGATGGAAATTCTAAGGGCCATTGCCTCATCCAGCTTCTTTATATAAATGCATGGCTTTGCTACTACCATATTTCCTAACTTCTTTCCTTTCTCTCAACGTTGTTTAATCCTTAAATTCTCTCCTTCCATTTAATTGTACTATACCTTTCAATTTTATTTCTTCTTTTAAGTTCTTACACTAGGAAGACAGTATGATATTTACATATGTGTATCTGTTTTATTTCACTTATGAGTACAGCATCAAGTTGCATCCACTTTCCTACAAAGGCTTTGAGATTTTATTCTTTATAAGTGCATAATACTCCATTGTATAAAAACTCCATATCTTTTTCATCCATTCCTCAGGTGATAGGCAATTTGGTTGTTTTCAAGATCTAGCTATCACAAATTTTGCTGCTATAAACATAGGCGCATATATATTTCTATGATATGATGTTTTCATTCATATATATATTTCTATGATAGGATGTTTCATTCTGGGAATATTCCTGAAAGGAGATAGCTGGATTTAATGGGATTTCCAGTCCTAGATATTTGAGGAGTTTTTTTTTTTT
>NW_004524606.1:5635315-5661100 GCF_000260255.1 Octodon degus | reverse complement strand
CCGGCGCAGGGTAGCAGGAAACTCTCCGCACACTCACCGGACCTGGGCTAGGACTGGGTCTGGGGTCTCCCGGAACTTGGTAGAAAATCCTACTCGGCGGGCGGGGTAGGGGAGGCACTGCAGAGTGGTGGGGGGCGGCCCGAGGGGGTGGGAGAGGGTCCGGCCCACGCTGCGCCTGGGCTGGGACTCTATTTGAGGAGTTTTCACACTCATTTCCATAATAGTTGTACCAGTCTACATGCCCACCAGCAATGGAGAAGGGTTTCTTTTCCCTGCAGCCTCTGCAACACTTGTTGACTGATTTCTTTATGAAAGCCATTCTTTCTGGGGTGAGATGGTATCTCAGTGTTGCTTTACTTTGCATTTCTTGAATGACTAATGATCAAGAGCATTTTTTATGTACTTATTTGCCTCATATTTATTTATCTGAGATGTGTGTGGTCATCTTGGATACTCATTTTTTGATTGGGTCTTTAAATTTTGGGGCCCTAATGTTATTTAGTTCTTTATGAATTCTAGATAGAAGACCTTTGTCTGAGTGTTTATTAGTTAAGATATTTTCCAAATTTGTGAGGTGACCTTTTACTCTGTTGGTGATTTTTTTGATGTGCAAAAACTCCTAAATAAAAGGAGGTCACATGGGGCCAGAGTGATAGCTCAGTAGAATAAGTGCTTACTTGGCAAGCACAAGGTCCTGAATTCAATCCCCAGTAACAATAAATAAATAAATAAATAAATAAATAAATAAATAATAGGAGGTCCCAATTCTTAATTCTTTCAAGCATTTCCTGAGCAGTTTGTTCATTAAATGTTTGCCTATCTCCATGTCTTCAAGATTTCCACAGACTTTCTCTTCCAGGTGATTTAGTGTTTCTGTTTTAATATTTAAATCTTTAAACTATTTTGACATTAGTATAGTGCATGTTGATAGAGCCAGGTCAAGTTTTAGTTTTTTGCATGTAGAGAGCCAGTTTTTTTTTTTAAATCACTATTGGTTAAAGAAGCTATCTTTCTTCTAGTAAGTATGTTTGGCACTTTTTCAAAGATAAGAGGGCTGAATGTGTTTATCATTGTATCTGCATCATCTAATCCTTTTCATTGATCTTTGGAACTATTTTTTTTTCCAATATCGTGGTGATTTTATCAGGTAGCTTTGTAGATAATTTCAAGTCAGGGATTGTGATGCCTCCTGCTTTGCCTTTGTTGCCCAGGATTTCCTTTTTACTGTTGGTTTTTTCTGGTTCCAAACAGATTTTTTTTTGTGGAACCAGGGATTGAACTCAGGTCCTTGCACTTGCCAGGCAAGCACTTATTCTACTGAGTCATTTCCCCGGCCCACAAACAGATTTTTAAGAATGATTTCTCTATGTCTGTGAAATATATTCATGGAATTTTGATATTAAATACATTTATAAAGTATTAAATCTGTATAACAATTTTGGGAGTAAGGCCATCTTTACAATGTTGTTTCTTCCTATCCAGGACCAAGGAATATCTTTCCATTTTCTGAAATCCTCTGTGATCTCTTTTTTCAAAGTAGTGTAATTTTCATTGAATAGATCTTTTACTTCTTTAGTTAGATTAATTTTAAATATTTCATTTTTGTGGTGCTCTTTTAAAGGGTATTTTTCTCTAATTTCTCTCAGTGTGTTTGTTAACTGTGTACAGGAATGCTAGTGACTTTTGGGTATGGAGTTTGTTACCTGCTCTGCTACTGAATTTGTTTATTAATTCTAGCAGCTTCTGGTGGAGTTTTCTTGGTCTTCCAAGTAGATTATCATGTCATCTGCATGTAATAATTGTTAAAATTGTTCTTTACCTGTTCTTATTACGTTTACTTCTGTCTCTTGTCTAATGGATCTAGCTAATGATTCCTGAACTATATTGACTATAAGTGGTTATAGAGGACATTCTTGTATTTACCTAATCTGAGAGTAAAAGATTTCAGTTTTTCCCCATTTAGAATTATGTTAGCAATTGGATTTTCATAGAAGGATTTTATCAAATTTAGACCATGTATTTCAATTTTCTGTAGGACTTTAAACATGAATGAGTGTTGGACCCTCTCAAAAGGCTTTTTTACATCAATTGAGATGATCATGCGATTTTTGTATTTGGCTCTGTTGATATAGTGTATTACATTTATAGAGTTGCCTATGTTGAATCATCTTTGCATCCCTGTAATGAGTCCTGCCTGGTCATTGTGTACAATCTACTTTATGATTTGTGATATTTTATTTGGTAGGATTTTATTGAGGATTTTTGCATCTATGCTCATTAGGGAGATTGGCCTCTAGTTCTCTTTATCAGTTGCATCTTTCTCTGGCATTGGTATCATTATAATATGTGGCTTCAAGAATGATTTTGGGAGAACTGTTTCATTTTCTACTTCATTGAAGAGTTTGAGGAGTATTGGCATTATATCTTATGGAAATTTCTTCTAAAGTTCAGTTGTGAATACATCAGGACTTAGACTTCTCTTTGTCCATAGGTTTTTTTTAAATTATTATTACATTTTGAATTTAAATGGCTGTTATTGGGTTATTCAGAGTTCTTATATCTTCTTGATTGAGTTTTGGTAATTTTATCTTTCTAGGAATCTGTTCATTTCTTCTATGCCTTCAATTGTGTGAGATCAAAGATTTTCAAAACAGCAATTTGTGATCTTCTGAGATTCCACAAGGTCTGTGGTAATTTCACCCTTTTCATTCTTTATTGCTTGAATTTAAGTTTTTTTCTTTCTGCTTTTTGATGAAGTTAGATAAGGGCTTATCAATTTTATTTAATCTTTCAAAGAACCACCTCTTTGATTTATTAATACTATGTACTGTTTTCTTTGTCTCCATTGCATTAATTTCTGTTCTAATCTTTATACTTTCCTTCCTTCTTTAGGCTTTGTTTTTGGTTTGCACTTCTTTTCTAGAGCTTGAGGTGCAGCATTAGGGTATATATTTGTTCTACTTCTGTTTCTTAATGTGTGAATTCCTAGCTATATATTTCTCTCTAAGAACTGTTTTCATTGCATCCCATACATTCCAATAAGTTGTTGCTTAACATCTTGTTTAATATCATATGTAACCTGTTGATTGCTGAGGATGATGTTGTTTAATTTCCATGTTTTCATGGGGTTTTGTGGGGTTTTTTGTCATTTATATCTAGCTTCATTTAACTGTGGTCAGATAATATGCATGAGATAATTTTGTTTTCTTGCATATACTTAAGCTGACCTATGGACCAGTATGTGGTCTATTTTAGAAAATGTCCCATTTGCAGCTGAAAATAAATATGTATTAAGCTGTGGTTGGGTGGAATACTCTTTATATATATTCACTAAGTCCATTTGTCCCAAGTTCTGGTTTAGTTCTGCTAATTCTTTACTAATTTTTATCTGCTTGCCTTATCTTTTATGGATTAGGGGATGTTAAAATGTCCTGCTAAAATTTTGGTATCAGATATTAGATTTTTCATGTCCATTCAGATTTGTCTTATATAGTTGGGTATTCCTGTGTTTGCTGCATACATATTTAAGACTGTTATGGTTTCCTCTTATATTTTTCCCCAAACCAGTGTATGCTAGCCTTCTTTATTTCATTTGATCATTCTTGGTTTGAAGTTCAGACTGTCTGCAAGGAGGATCGCTACCCCTGCTTTTTTTCTGTGGTGCTGAGGCATGTAGTATCATTTTTCATCCTTTGAGTTCCAGCTATGAATTCTTTATGAGCTAAGTGTATTTCCTGTATACAGTATATTGTTGGATTTTACTTCCTAATCCACTCTTCCAGTCTATTTCTTTTAATTGGCCAATTGAGTCCGTTTACATTGATGATTATAACTGAGATGTATTGCCTTCTGATTGACATGTTATTTACCTGCTGTTGTATACATCTTTTTGTCCTGTGTTTGTTTGCCTTAATTGGTGGGTTGTTTGTGTTCGCATTCGCACCATGTGTGGATTTGTGGTCATTTTGATCCCTCTATAAATTATCTTTTAGTATTCTCTGTAGGTTTGGCTTTGTCATCATGAAATTCTTTAGTTGTTCTTTCTCATGCAAATATTTCAGTTCTCCATCAATCTTCAAAGAGAGTTTTGTAGGCTACAGCAGTCTGGGATAGAATTTGTTTTCTTGGAGGACTTGAAGGATTTTGCTCCATGCTCTTCTTGACTTGATGGTTTATGAAGAGAAATCTGCCATTATTCTAATGGTTTTTCCTTTAAACATGATCTATTGCTTTTCTCTAGTGGCTTTTAATATATTGTTCTTGTGCTGAATTCTTGGAATCTTGATTATTATATGTTGGGCATGTTTTTAATTGGGTTCGTGTTATTTGGATTTCTATATGCTTTGCTTATCAGAATGTCATATTGTTTTCCCATATTTGATAAGTTTTCTGCTACTACTTCTCCCCATATTCTTTTTATATCATTTGTGTTGACTCCTTCTTTCTCATTGATGCCTATTAGTCTTACGTGGTTCATCTTTGCTTTGTCTTGCAGATATTAAATTATTTTTTTCCTGCATCTTAGTAGTTTTTAAGGAACTTTTTCTTACCTTTTCACTCACTGAAATCGTATCTTCAAGGTCCAAAACTCTATCTTCACTTTCATTGAAATGGTTTTGCCAGGCTGTGATTGAGATTTTAATTTCCTGTTTATCTCTTTGAATCTGATTCATGCTTTCTATTTCTGTTCTATATTGTTCATTCAAGGATTCCATTATTTTCCATTCTCCTCTATGTTATCTGTGTCTTCTTTAGAAGCACTGAGTAATTCTTTCTATATAGCTACTATTTCTTTTTTACCTCAGAAATTATTTCTGATCTGATTTCCTCTGTTCATTTCTGCAGTTGTTTCTTCTTTTCTTCAGACTCTATGATATCAGAAATTTCAAGTGTGTGATTTCCAATTTCTTCTATGCTGGTGTCCCCTCATTTGTTCTGTGTGGGCTTGGGGTTGAGAATGCACTTTTCTCCTTCTCTTTGTCATTCTGTACAAGACTGTCTTGTCACCTTTGGTGTACAGCTTTGATGCAATTATTACATTGGCATGTACCAACGTTATTACCCAAGTGTGTTTAAGGCAGTTACAGTTTTTTATTTACAGAACTATAATCATCAACACTAACAATGGTTATTGAGATTTAGCAGTTGACAAAATTTTGTATTTTAGACTGTAAGAGCAAACATTATGACTATATAGCTAAGCAGATATGAAATTGAAATTTTGTAATTTATTTAATTCCCTTAAGATCTATCTGATCACCTTCCTTTCTGCCCCTGTCATCTTCCAGGCAGACTAGTTCACCTCGGTTACTTGTTTCCACCTCTCTCAATCAAGAAAGAGAGAGGATGCTCTCATAGATCTCGGTCTAGCAACATGTCTTGTCTTACCTGGTCTTGATCTACCAAGTTTGAACTTGTCTAGGTGGGCCTGGTTTGGGTCTGGCTGCTGTGCTTTGCTTCTTCATGCTGCTGCCCATGGAAGTGAACCTGCTGTGCCCCTCTGGCAAGGTGCCCTGCTCCTGGGTTAGTTGTGTGGTTCTCGCCCCTTGCCTCTCTTCAGGGAATTCTGCTGCATAGTTCCACACCAGGCCCATCTGATGGAGGAATTTCTGGCAAGCATGTAGAAGGTCCCACTCACATGTAGGTCCTGGATGCCAGCTGAAGTAGATTCCCATGGGCACAGAAGGTCCCACACACAAGCCATGCCTAGCACTGGCTGGAGTCTGTGTCATATACTTGAATCCTTTTAAAATCATTTATTTGTTTCTTTATTTGCTTTAGGAAACATATTCATCTACGAGAGATCACTTTTTATTGTATCTATTCTTCAATGGCATTATTTCAAGACTAAATTTGTTTTCTTTTATGCAAATCAACCTGCTATTTTGGTAACTAATATACGAAAAATTTGGGGATCAATAAGATACACTCATGCAGAAAAAAATTGATATTCTTTCTCCCACTGTATCTTCCAGTCTCTATTGTGTGTTAACCATTGTTTCCTCTGCAAATTTAATCCCATAGCTCCTATGATTCTTCTGGATTCACAAAAATATATCCTGATTAGGTGATTTTGCTTCTCAACTTAGAATATTATGCTACTTAGTATCTAATATACCATTAATACACTACAATAATTGAGGTTTAACACTTTATTTTTAAAAATTGCTGCTGTGTTAGTATTTGTCTTAGTTAATTTTTGCCTCTGGGACAAGATAACTGTCATCCCAACCTAAATGGAAAGATTTATTTTGGATCCTAGTCAGTCCATGATTGGCTGGCTTCAATGCACAAATGCCAGGGTAGAAGGACATGCAAAGGAAAGTTCTTAAGCCCATGGCAGCCAGGAAGCAGAGAGAAAAGGATGGCTTGGGACAAGAACATAGTTTCCAGGTCACACTCCGAGCAACCTGCCTCTAAGCTGGTGCACCCTCCTAATGGTAAATTAAGTTATTGAACTCATTAATGCTGATTACTTACTTACTGGAGTAATGAGTATAGTACACTCAAAGCCCAATCACCTTTCACACACACTAGACATTTGGGGAACATTGGAGATCTAAGTAACTGTATTCTCCTGCTGTTCTAATAATGGCCACCATCACAGTAGCTTAAAACAACATACATTTATTATCTCATAGCTCTGCAGAATAGGAGTCAAAATGTGGATGTCATTGAACTAAAATAAAAATTTAGTTGCAGACCTTGAATCATTATTGAAGACTGCTGAGAAGCCCTAGTGTGGAGACTCCCTTTTCTCATCCTCCTCTGGCTATTGAAGGTCAGTCAGATCTTTCTCCCAAATACTTATATTTTAAAGGGAATACCTCATGATTGTAAGACATTGAAGAGAGGAGTGACCATATTACAGTTCAGGACACCTGAAAACGATTGGTTAAAGTCTTTGTCTTCCTGATATTGCCCTGACTTCTGTCCTTCCTGGGTGCTTACCACTTCTCTGGACTATTTCCACTATCTACATCTTATCTTTCCAAGAAGGTTTTTAGCTTTTTTTATTTTAGTATTTTACTCACATTACCCCTAACTTATTTCTGTTGCTTTCTACTAAACAATCCTAACTGATACCTAGTGTGAATGTTAAATAAAAGTTAAGGGAAAAAGCCTTTGAATAGTAATTCTACATTGTTGGTTTTATAGTCTAGTGGTGTTTCTGTTTTGGGAACATATTGTATGATAAGATTCCAGATCAATAACTTCTTAGTAAACTATAATAGTTCATTTTGCCTCACTCAAGGAAGAATTCATTTTGTTTGGAGAAACCAATGAAAGAAGGATAACTAATAAAAATTCAGTGCTTCCTTACAGTGATTTAGGTTTTTGCTGAGTTTGAAATTTTTATGCCAATACTCCATGGATCACTGATTTAGACAAATTAAAGACATAAATCAGATGAAAGCTGTAATTGCCAGAGAGGTTTGGTTTTCACTTTATATTTATAAAATCTATTTGTTTTGAACTATTTTATTGCTTCTACTTTACCTGCTTTTGTTGTTATGCTAAAATAGTTTCTTCTTTGGAATAGCCACCTATCTACGCTTTCCTCAGAAACTGTTAAGCTGTAGTTCTGGTATGCTGGAATTTACACTTTCCCTATAATAGTAACATTTTTAAAAGAGAAGCCAGTTTTCCCACTGCAGGTTATTATCAATCTGTGAAAAATTCTTCTGTAGAAGGGATAATAAGTAGCCAGTATTTTACAATATGGTATTATTCTTTGAAGATATTTTTCATTAATAATTAATTATAAACAACTGCTACTACATTAATTTATTGGACATTTATTATATAGTAGGTAAGGACAATATTAAATTCAATTTTCACAGTAACTCTGTGGTTTAGGAAGTCATCATCCTCAGTTCATAGATAAGAAAACTAAAGCTTAGAGACTGTGACATGCTTCTGATTCAGACAGAGGCAGAGCTAGGATTTGTAACTAAGTCTGAATGACTTAAAATTAATTGCTTCCAAACATCTAAAATTTTCAGTTTCAGTCAACCTTTCATTCACTTCTTAATTAATTCCAACTGTGTTTGCATGCATTCATGACACATCCATTGAAATGAAACCACATCTTTTTGTGAGGCATCATGGGGACTTAGAAACCTCAGTTGACGCTAATTCTGAAAACCTGACCATCCATCTAATTTGAAAGTGACCCTTTCAACATTTACTATGGGCACAATAGAGCCTTTGTTAAATCAGTAAATGCCAAGGCATGCTGGGTGACCCCTCTAAGAGCAAACCTCATGATAGTGGAATGCTGCTGTGGGGTTGAATCTGTTGAGCAGCAAGAGGGCAATATCAACATGTAGCCCAATCTTGACTGAATCATATTTGTGGGGGCACAAAAATATAGCTAAATAACAGAGTTTGATATCTGGGGTAACTCCCAGGATAATACAATCCTTCATTTCCTGACAATAAGTATAGGTTTACACATTAATTCTTCTTAGTACTTTACGAGTATTTGTGTTAGTACTGTGTCTATAAGTTTGTACATTTGAGCATGGGAGCTTCTGAACGCAGAACACTTGAGATCTGATTTTGGCTATTTGGCTATGCTACAATTAGTTTTACTGCTCTGAACACATGTTCATATTTATGACAATGACATAAAAAAGAAAGAAAAGGACATAATAACATAACCAACCTTAAAAGTTTTGGGGAAAATGCCCACAAAGCATTATTGTACATGTTTGATAAATGCTATATATTATTTTTACTTTGTACATAAATTAGAGTATGTATTTAAAATTTTATTGAAGTCCTACTACTTTGGTTAGTGAAATTTTATAATCATTTCTGAGCTATAGAGTCAGACAGACCCAGTAACAAATCCTAGTTTTGCAGTACCAGGGATCAAACTCAGGATCTTGTGCTTGCCTGGCAGGCGCTTATGCTACTGAGTTGTCTTCCTGGCCACTTTTATATCATTTATAATGGGATTTTTGTACTATTTTGTATTCTTTTTTTGTTTGTTTGTTTTGTTCTTGGCAGAACCAGGGATTGAACTCAGGCTTTGCACTTGTCAGGCAAGTGCATATTCTATTGAGCTATCTACCTGGCCCCAAATTTTTCTTTTATTTTGGTATTTTGTATTCTTTAAAAATAAAACTATCTTTCAAAATTGAAAAAAATAAATGAAATTTTTGAGAAAGCACTTGATTTTAAAAATTACTCTCAAAATTGCCATGTTTTACCAAAAAAATAAAATATAAGCCTAGAAAAATAATTACTGTATACACTAACCTGTTGAACCAGTAATGAGGAACCTTTTTAAAGAGCTTTCAGTGATACAAACAGCTTTCTGCAACACAAGCTGTCACTGTATTAGACCAATGTAGCTGTTGGCTTACTCTGTTTTACAGTGACCTGAGACAATTCCCAGACTTCACTGTCTTGCATGAACAGTTTTATGTCTAGGCTCCTCTTCATATCTTTGTCAACAGAGAAGAGAAAAACTGTGAGCATGTCATCTCTTACATGCCATCTCTGAAGTAGCAGCCTGTGTCTGGGACTTGCCCAGCCTCATAACAGCAGCAGATTGGAGCACTAAAGAATCAGGGATTTTTCCAGATTCTGATCTGTAGAAGGCAACATACATCTCCCTTTAATTTACATTTTTCTTAACAAATCAAGTCACATGGCCTAGCTTAATTTCGAAACATTGAAAATTTATAATCATCCCAGACAGGAGGAAAAAAAACATTTTGAAGCACAATATATCTACCGTATTTAATAATAACAATTTTCTATTGAGTAACATAGGCAAACAAAGTTTCATTGTACATGTTTATATAGATATATATCTCATAATCACAACATCCCTGCAAGATAGATGCTTTTGTTTCTTCTCTCTAAATGAGAAATCTTATACACAGAAAAGTTTCATTCATTCAAGTATAGTCTGTGTAGCAAACTTGGTAGTGAGTTGTACACCTCACTGGATATAGAGTGGTAACCAGAAAAGTTGTGACCTTGACCTACAATAAATTTGAGATTAGCCAGGGAGATACTCTAAAAACTTGATTCTAATTGTGATAAAACACCCCAAAAGGTAGAGAATGTCATGAAAATAAATGCAGAGTAGATCAAAGAAAATTTCCCTAAAAAAAAAATGATCTTGATCATTCAGCAGAAATCTGACTGAAAAGCCAGGCAGCAGGACAAATGTTGGCATGAATTTTTTGTGCAAAGGACCTGCGAAGAAAAATCAAACAGTTCTGATTTCATAGTAGCACAGTCTGACTTATAGCAGCAAGGCAAGTTACAGATTAAGGATGTAACTTCTCTTAATGGAAGCAAAAGAGCAGGTGTGTAGCCTCGTGGCTAGGAGTATAGGCTTTGGAATTAATGTCTGAATTAGAATCTGCGTTTTCCCTTTTATGAGCATAGGATAAGCAAGTGTTACTGCTCGTTGTTTTAGTTGTCTCAGTTATAAAATGAGAACATGTTACCTACCTTGGAATTTTATTGAATGTACTAATTTTTTGAAATTATGCCAGGCATGATCTAGTATATAACAATCATCAAATTTTTACTTTCATGCTTAGTGTTAAATCACACCGAGGTGGAAACAGTAATTTACCTGTTGAGCAGCCAAGGGCCTCAGAGGTCAGTTAGGACACAGATCACCATCCCTAGGTACTGAAACATGCCCCAGTCCTAGTCTGTGGTCCATTAGAAAACAGACCATGTGCTAGGGGTTGAGCAGAAGGGGTCAAGAGGAAGCTTCATCTGTGTTCTTCACTTCTTTCTTCATCTCCTGATCTCTGTCTTCTGTTTAATCATCAGTTGTATTGCACACTTATAGGAGAAAAAAATCTGCTGTGAACAGTGCACTGGGGCATTTGATTATGTGTTCCTTATGAGACTATAATCCCAAAGCTGTGCCTACTCCTTGTCTTGTGGAAAAATCTTTTGTGCAACCAGTTGCTGGTGCCAAAAAATGATAGAGATGGCTGAATTAGGACATGGGGAAAAGCAACAGTATGATCAAACCTTACACACTGATTGTGACAGTGCAGGAAAGGGCTGAGAGCCTGGAACACAGTGCTCCTGCCTCTTGGTGATCCAGGGACCAGGGAATAGGGAGAGGTCAGAAGGAGAAAGCAAGGAAATGGAGCGAGTCCAGTGGAGAAAAGCACTTGTGGTTAACAAGTCTAACAGGGCTGTGTATGAGATGCCTGATTAGGAGACTGTTGAAGAAAGGCCCTTGTTGAGGATGCAGATGCACCTATGAGCTGGACCAGGTGGCCTGAGTCTCTTACTTTCTCCATCCTGCAAACTTTCATGAATGATTTGTGCTCAAGTCTAGCAGAAAAGAACAGCTTCCCCTACGGACCCTGCTTGGCAACCTTTAAATTTGCCCATGGTTGGGGCTCAAAGAATATATTCAGGACTTTTTCTTGGATAGGGTTTTCAATATTCAGTCACAGCTCTAACATTTTGGGGCTTATATTGACCAAAAGAAGTTTCTTAGACATAGCAATGAAACTGATAGGGACGCTGTTTGCCAGTCTCACTTAAGGGTGTGTGTGTGTGTGTGTGTGTGTGTGTGTGTGTGTGTGTGTGTGTGTGTTTTATTTGTTGGTCTGTTTGTTTTTATAAATTTCTGCTTCATCTCAGTGATGAAGACACTGTATTGGACACTGACAGTTGGCTGGGTGGAAGTAATTGCTAGTAACCCCAGTAACTGTTTTCCCACTTCCTGAATTGAGGATTGAACCGAGAGCATCCAGTGTGCTGGACAAGCACCACACCACTGAGCTATGCCCACAGCCATGAACCCCTGAATAAGTCTGACTCAAGGTGAATCTTTTTGGTGTATCAACTCCCTAGTCCTCTGAGGGTACAGGTCTACTTAAACATGTTTAAATAAGGATTCTAACAGGACAGTGAGACTAAGCTGAGGTTAGATAGTAGCTCAAGATGAGACTGGAGGATGGAAAGGGATGAGGTCAATATGTATGAGAACTGCCAGGCTCATAGAGCTGAATCAGCAAAGAATCAACATTGAAAGCCAAGTGTAGTTGATTCCAAAACCACACTCAATGGATAGAGCCAGGACAAAAAAATTTAAAGATTGTGGTGCTTGGGTATAATGTTTTGATCCTATATTTCCCCATATCTTATATATCCCATTCTCATGTTTAACTTTTAGATAATTTGGTCATGCATGATCTAATTTCATCAGTGGATTAATCCATTAGTAAATTTTGATGGGATTACTGGGCAGTGAAAGAAATTTAAGAGGGGACCTAGTTGAAAGGACTGAACCATGGGAGTGTGGAATTGGGGAATGTATTTGCTCTCTGGCCTCTTCTTTTACTGTTTCCCTTTCTGCTTCATGATTGCCATGATGTTAGTATCTTTCCTCTGCAAAGTTCTTCTGCAAAGGGGACTCTGTCTCCCCATAGGTTGGCAGCAAAGTAACAAAGTAGTTGTGGACCTCTAACTTGAATGTCAAAATAAACTTTGAAAGTCAAAATAAACATCTCCTCCTTTAAACTACACATATCAGGTATTTTTGCCCAACAAATGAAAGGTAACTAACACATCATGCATCTGTTTTGTTATTTTGGTTACATTCCTGGGGAAATTGATAATATTAATCATAGTTATCTGTAATGGTGGAAATTTGTGCTTGAGACTCTGGATGAAAATTTGGCTCTTTTTGTCATAACAATGGACAAAAAACTTACAGGTCTATTGAGTTGGTGGGTTATGACAAACTGGAGCCAGAAGTCTATTAGTGAATACAGCAGGCTCCCAGTGCAGATGTGTCAAATACCCTCTTCCAATATTTAGTTTTGTATGCAACACAATGAGAGGAAAAGTAAATCTGAATCAATGATACATCTGCTCATAAACTTCCATTTGTTAAATCTGAAGTAAAATTCTGACAGTGATAAAGCAGGGTGAACAGTTGTGTATTTGTATTAAAATATCATTGAGATAAGCAATAACCAGCTATCCAAGCAAAGGAACATCTGCGATATTATCATGCTATTTCTGGCAGAGTCATCGCATGCTGGGAAAAATCCCAGGGAAATATAGTTATCATTCGTGATGTTCTTAATTGAGTTAAGAAAGGGATCTGATTTTTTATTTTCCCAGGACAGGGTCTAAAGATGCAACAGGTGCTATTGAAAAGTAAATTTGTAGCTGATTACTACAGTTTACTCCAATTCTGGCCTTGCAACCAATGTTAAAATAAAATAATTAAACTCCACCCTGATAACTGTTAGAATTAAATATAAAGGGCTGGCGAGATAGCTCAGTAGAATAAGTGCCTGCCTGGCAAGCACAAAGTCCAAAGTTCAATCTCCGATAGTGGGAAAACAAACAAACAAACAAACAAACAGAAACAACAACAAAAAACCAATGAGGGTGAGAATGAAATATTAGTCCTGAGAGTCTTGTCATCTGTCTCTGTCATTTGCCTTTTTGAAAGAATCTTAATGTTTGACCTACAGATAGAAAGATAGAACATGGCACTTTACAGAGTGGTGTTTCAGAGATTCTTTCCTCAAGACAAAACTTACTCCATAATATAAAGTGCTTAATAATTTATTAAACACATATCTTGGGTATGGATAAATCCTTCAAAGTACAGTCATTATATTTTATAAAATAAATATACATCATTTCAATAACAAGACCTAGAATTATTCTACTGTTAATCTCTTGTTTTATGAATAACAAAATGTACCCAGAGAAATGAACACGTATCTAATTGCAGGCAAGATGCATAAGTTATTGAGAAGGTCTGTCGCATATGAATTAAATAATAGATTTTTAGCCTTTTTGATCTTTTTTATTTTAAAGAGAAACACAATAAAAATAATGTTAGAAAACTTTAAGACAAGATAGTATGAGGGGAACAATGATTAATACACAGTGTATTATCTTCAAAGGAGGTGATCAGGTTACAAGACATATGCATGAAAAGTTGATCAGACAATATAAGTGAAAAATTTTCTTTTTCAATGAGCCAATATGTTAGTAGTATAACTATTTTAACTAGAACTTTATTTGTTTGTTTGTTTTCCCTTTTCCCCTCTTTTATCCTTTCTCCATCCCAGTTTCTCTTTCATTTTGAAAAGCTTCTTCCCATTTCACAATATCTATTGTACATTTTGGATCTCATTCACTCTTTCAGTTTCTTACACTAGGAAGGCAATATGGTGTTTATTCATGTGGGTCTGATTTATTTTACTAATGAGTATGGTCACAATGGCATCCTTTTACCTATAAAAGTCCCAAGTTTATTTTTCTTTATAGTTGAGTAGCACACCATTTTTTAAAATACCAATCTTTTTTTTATCCATTTCTCAGTTGATGGGCATTTGGGTTTTTTGCAAAATTTAGATATTACAACTTGTGCTGCTATAAACATGGGTTCACATTTGTTGTGGTAGTTTGATGTTTTAACTCTTCTGATTAAAAAAAAATACCCAAAAGTGGAATAGTTGGGTTGAATGGGGTTTCTAATCCTAGCATTTTGAGGAATGTCCAAACTGATGCCCACCGTGATCACATGAGTCTGCATTCCCTACATTCAGTAGAGAAGGTATCCCTAGAGTTCCTCCAGAACTTGTTATGGGGTGATTTCTTGATGAAAGCCATTTTTTCCAGATTGAAATGGAAGCTACTCAGTGTTGTTTTACTTTGCTTCTAATGAATAACCAGTGATGTTGAACATTTTTGTGTGTTTATTTGATATCTATTTTCTTCTTCCGAGAAGTGCATATTAATCTGAGATGCCCATTTTTGGACTGGTTTCTTGAATTGGGGGGATTCTAATTTTTTGAATTCTCTATATATTCTAGATAGAAATCCTTTGTCTGAGGGAAAATTGGCTAAATTTTCTCCTACTCTGTGGGTTAACATTCACTTTGTTGCTGATTTCTTTGATGTGCAACTGCTATTTAATAAGATGTTATCCCAGTTATTGATTCTTTGAAGTATTTTTTTTTTTTCAGTTTGGGTTTCCTTCATGTTTTAGTATTTAAACCTTCCTTCTGTTTTAATATTTAAATCTTTGCACCACTTGGACTTTAGTGCATGGTGATAGACGTCAGTCTAGTTTTAGTCTGTAGCATCAAGAGTATTTCCAGCACCATTATTAAAGGGGCTATCGTTCTTCCAGTGAACATGTTTGGTCCCTTTGTCAAAGATAAGGTAGCACAGTGTGTTTGTACTTGTGTCTTCATCCTCTATTCTGTTCCAATGATCTTCAAGTCTGTGTTTTTTACAATTTCCATGCTGATTTTATCAAAGTAGATTTGTAGTATAATTTTAAATCAGGGATAATCATACTCTTTGCCTTGCTTTTGTTACTTGCCAGGAAAAAAAAAAATGACTTTTCAATTCTAGGCTTCTTTTGCATCCAAATGAATTTTGGGAGTGTTTTCTCTAGTTCTGTGAGGTTTGTTAATGGTATTTTGATTGAGTTTACATTAAACCCATATAACAATGTTGGAACTATGACCATTTTCACTATGTTGGATCATCTTATCCATGAGCAAGGGATACCTTTCCATTTTCTGATACCCTCTTCTATATCCATTTGCAGTGTAATGCAATTTTCAATGTATACATCTTTTACTTCCTTTGTTAGATTAATTTCTAAGGTTTATTTTTTTTGGATGCTACTGTAAAAGGTGTGGTGTTCCTAATTTCCCTCTCTGAGTTTATTGTGTGCCCACAGGCATGTAATTGATTATTAAGTGTTGAATTTGCATTCAGCTATGCTATTGAATCAGTTATTAAATCTAGAAATCTTTTAGTGTAGTATTTGGGGCCTTATATAAAGTGTGTGATGTCATCTGGAATAGTGATCATTTAACATCTTGCTTTTCTATCTTTATTCAATTTATTTATTTATGTTTTAGTACAGGGTAAACTGGGTCTCACTACATAGGTCTCACTACATAGGCAGGACTCTTAGTGATCCTCCTGTTTTCAGCCTCCCAAGCATTGAGATTACAGTCTTGCACTACCATGCCTAGTCTCAATCGCCATCTCAGCGTGCCCCAGGTTGGGCTGGCACAGCTTGTTGGGGATCAAATCCTGGTCCCTGTGTCTACCTAAGCAGGTGCATTAATCCGTTCAGCTATCTGGCCAGCCCTAAATCTTATTCCCTTTATTTCTCTGTTTTCTAATTGCTCTGGCTAATGTTTTCAGAACTGTATTGAATATGAGTGGTGATAGTGAACAATATTGTGTTGTTCCTGATTTTAAAGCAAAAGGTTTCAGCTTTTGTCCATTTAGTATGATGTTGGCTGTTGGTTTACTGTAAATGGCTTTTATCAAATTGAGGTATAGACCATCTATCTGAGTTTTGTATGTTTTTTTCATGAATGAGTGTTGTATTTTTTCAAAAGATTTTTATGCATCTATTGATATGACCCTACGATTTTTGTCATTAGCTCTGTAGATATGGTGTATTATGATTATTGATTTGAATATGAACTACCATTCTTGCATTTCTGGAATAAATCCCATGATGGATTGGTTGGTCATGATATATGATCTTCTACATGATTTGCTGCATTCTGCTTGTATTTTGCTTATGATTTCTTATTTATGTTAAGGAGATCAATTTGTAGTTTTCTTTTATTTGTATGGTCTTTATCTGGTTTTGGTAATGGTAATTCTTTCCACTAGGAATGAATTAGGGATGACTGATTCCCTTTCAACTTCATTAAAGAGTTTGAGAGGTATTGGCATTAAATCTTCTCTAAATTTCTTGAAAAATCCAACACTGAATCCCTCAGGACTTGAGATTTTTCTCTATTGGTAAAATTTTAATTATATTTTCAATCACATTAGCTGATATTAGATTATTCAAGATTTTTAATGTCTTCTTGATTTAGCTTTCATAATTCATAACTTTGTGGGAATTTGTCCATTTCTTCTGTGTTTTCCATCCTATAAAAGTACAGAAATTCAAAGTAGGTACTGATGATCTTCCACAGGATATGTAGTGATTTCACCCTTTTCATTTCTTGATGCCTGAATTTGTTTTTCTTTCCTTTTTTGATAAGGTTGGCTATGTGTTTAACAATTTTATTTATTTTTTCAAAGAAGCAAATCTTCAATTCATTAATTCATTGTATTATTTTCTTAGGCTCCATTGTGGGTTTTTTGTTTGTTTGGTTGGTTGGTTGGTTGGTTGGTTTTTGTATTTTTAGGGAAGGGTCTACACTGTGTTCAAGGCCTCACTGATAGATCAGATTCCTAGTGATCCGTCTATTTACAACCTCCCAAGAGCTGGGATTATGGGCACATACCACCATGCCCAGCCTCAATTGTTGTCTCAACATGCCCAGGGGCAGGGCCAGCAGGCAGGCTCAGGGATCAAACCCCTGGCGCCTGTGCTCACTTGCAGACACTTTAATCCTCTGAGACTCCACTGTGCTAATTTCTGCTCTTATCTTTATTATCTCTTCTCTTGTGTGGGCTTTGGGCTTGTGTTGCTCTTCTTTTTTTTAGAAGCTGAAAAACAGCATTAGATTATTTATTTTTGTTCCATTTTCCTAATGTAAGAATTCACTGCTAGAAATTTCCACCTTAGAATTGCTCTCATTATGTTCCATAAATCATAATACATTCCACCTGCTTTCTTAGTTGTAGATATTTGTAAATTTCTTAATTTCATCTGTTACCAAAAGTTATTCAGGAGAGTGTTATTAATTTTCAAGTGTTTATGAAGTTTTTGTGGTTTCTTTTGCCATTGATTTCTACTTTCTTTGTATTATGATCAGGTAGTATGCATGGGATAATTTTACTTCCTTTGCACTAACTCAAGCATATTCTGTGGGCAACAAGTGGACTATTTTAGAGAATATCTAGGTGCAGCTGAAATGTATGTGTATCCTTATGTTGTTAGGTGGAACACTCTGAAAACATTTACTAAGTCCACTAGTTCATAGGTTTTGTTTATTTCTAATACTTGTCTGCTAAATTTTTACCTAGTTGATCTATCTTTGTGATAATGGAATATTAAGATCCACAGCTACAATTGTGTTATTGCTTATTTGAATTTTCATATCTCTTCATATTTGTCTTACATAGTTGCATGCTCCTATATTTGATGCATATCTATTTATAATTGTTATCTCCTCCTCTTGAGGTTTTCTTCTAACAAGATCTGTTTGATTTATTTATTTATTTATTTATTTACCAGGAATCAAACTCATGACCTCGTGCTTGCCAGGCAGGTACTGTCCTGATAAGTTATATCACTATCCCTGAATTTGTTTCTTGATCAATTCTGTCAGCTTCTTTTGGTTGGTAAATTAAGGTCATTTACAATGATGATTATAATCTATTTGTATTGGCTTATCTTTGTTATGATATTTTCTTGCTGTTGGTTCTCTGCTTTTTCCTTCTGTTTGATTGCTTGACTTGCCCAGTGGGTTTTTTCTGTTGTTGTTCTTAGAATTGGTCCTCTTCATCTCTGCTTGAATATCTTTTAGTACTTTGTTGGATTGGTCTGGTGGTCATTCATTTCTTCAGTTATTCTTTGTCATGGGAGTATCTTATGTCTCCATATGGATTTGCAAGTTATATCACCCTGGGTTGCAATTTGATTTCTTTCAGGATTTCAAATATTTCTCTCCTAGATTCTTTTGACTTAGCTTTGTCTTGAGAACTCTGCCATCATAAGTGGTCTTTCACTTATAGGTGATCCATTTATTTTCTCTAACAGCTTTTAATAGTCTGTTCTTGTGCTAAATTTCTGGAATCTGCATTATGGTATGTGTTGGTGTAGTTTTGTTTTGGTTATTGTTGTTTGGAATTATGTAAGTTTCATTTTGTTGTATGTCCAATTATTTATCCATGCTTAGGAAATTTTTGCCATTATTTCCATGCAGAGAATTTTTATGGCATTTGTGCTGTCTACAGCTTTCTCAATGACCCCAATCAACCTTTTGTTATTCTTCCTTCCTTTAGCTTGTATTTGGTGGACTGATTTTGTATTTTCTGTTGCTATTATCAGGATATCTTCCTTTCGTGAACACTAGCTTCAATTCTGTCTTCAAGATCCAAAGGTCTATCCTTTCTTTCAATGAATCCATTGCATATATTTCAATGGATGTTTTAATCTCTTGGATTTCTGTTTCCATCTGTTTTGTGGATTACATTTCTTTCTTATGCTGGACATGTTTTGATTTCATCATTTTTCTGAGTTCATCTATTCTTTTATCTGCATCTTCTCTAATACCTTTGACTTTAAATATCATTTGTACCTGACAGATTATTTTCTCTATAGCACTTTCCACTTTTTTCACTTCTGTTGTTATCATTTGAGAAATTTCCAGTGTTTAACTTTTAATTTTATTTAACTTATTGTGTTCCAGACTTTTCCTGGTGGGCTTTTGGTCTGGGGTTGCATTGTGTATCTGTGTCTTGTCATTTTCTATTTTACATTTTCAAAATTTTATTTTGCTTTCTATGTTGATGTATACTAATTTCTTATGACAGATAGCTTTACCACTAGTATTGAGGCTTCCCTGGAAGATGTTTGTTCTTCAAGGACAGACTCTAGATGTAGGCGATCCTTTATAACTATCCCAAGAATCTACCGACTCAATTTGTAAAGGATACAAATCATTATTTGGCTTGCAACTCAGTCTTGTGGTACTGGGATATGGTGATGATTTTGACCCCATAGAATCACAGTGTTATCATATAGGAGAGAAAAGCTGATTACAACTTGTCTGAAATCCTGGTGAAGTAGTACATTTAGTAGTAACAGTAGTTTTCCATACAGATTAACTACTGACAAATTATGGTAACCATTAACCTGTTGCCTCTAACCACAGGACCAAACTTTAAAGTTATATAACAAAATTGCACAAATTCCAAGTATTAGTGTACAGTAGTTTTCCCCTTAGTAATGTGAATTTACCATATTTCTGGGGGCTTAGGGGCTAAGATGGGTAGGGGACAGGATAAAGAATGAGGTCAAATATACTAGAGTCAAGGCTGGAAGTCAAAGGATCATCACCTGAGTTTTTGGAAACTGTAGGAAACAGGAAGGAAAGAATGAAATAAAATGGAAAAAATAATAAGAGAGAGAGAGACAATGTTTAAATTCAAGAAGTAGCTGAGGAAAGAGAAAAAGGATCAATGGAAGAAAGCAAAAATCAAAGGGAAGAAAACTAAACAATGAAAAAAATGGTGGAAGAAAGAAGAAAACAAAAATAGAAGATAAAAAGAAAGTAAAAGAGGAAGTCAGAGAAAGAAGAGAGGGAAAAGAAAACAGAAATACTCATGAAATACAAAACAAAGGTAGACAACATCCAACCGGACAAGATGTGGATAGAAGGGCCTGTGATATAGCTTAGCAGACTAAGTGCTTGCTTAGGGAAATGACAGAGCTGAGGTTCAATCCCTGGCACCACATGCCACACTGACCCTGCCCTGGCATGCTGAGCTGGCGATTTAGTCCAGGTGTGGTAGCACACACCTGTAATCCCAGCACTAAGGAGGCAGAAAACAGGAGGATTACTATGAGACCAAGCTGCATAGTGAAAGCCTGAAAAAACAAAAAACAAAAAAATCTAAAACAGAATCAGATAGAGAATCAGACAAACAAGGAAGAATAAAGGCAATAAAATATATCTGATGTTTACAGTTCTGCGATATTGTCCATGTCAGATTCCAGAAATATGCTCTGTACTCCAGCCTAGTTTGTGGGGAAGTGTGCTAGGTATGGAGCTGATCTTGGCCTCTGGATGTGGGTGCTGCAACTGGTCCTCTACTGGTAGAGATCCACAGAGACCAACTGCCTGGTCCTCACTGCTGCTTCAGACACTTACACTTCATTGGTCTTGCTGATTGCTCCACCCTCTAAACGCATGTGTATGCCAGCATACCTAGGGCCAGGTGTTTTGGGTCTCAGGGTCCCCTAGATTTTTGTCTGAAGAAAAATCATCTTAAGCCTCAATTTATACACCTCTAAATGGGGAAGCACATTAAAGTCTTGTCCAGAGCCAGGGATATAGCTCAGTGGTACAGTGGCTGCATGGCAAGTGCAAGGTCCTGAGTTCTACTCCCAGTACCAAAATAAACAAATAAAATCACTTAAAAAAATAATCTTGTGTATATGGTTCCTGCATAAAGCCAATAAGATAACATATTCAACCTGCTGGAGTACAGCAATCTTCTCACCTGTGGTTCACATTAACAGCTTCATTAGAGATTGAAATAAAACTACTGAGATAATCAGTTTATTAACATCATCTCATTCCTACCTATATTGGACAAAAGAGGATTGAAGATAAAGGATCCTAAGTGTTGAAACATTTTGTCAGATTTTCTAGGTGTATCTATCTAGCTTATGAAAAGCATACCAATATACCTAAAGCATTCAATCATTTGAATAACAAGTATTAACCAGAACAATCACTGATACAAGTAACGCAAAAAAAAAAAAAAAAAAAAGCAAGACAATGCTAACCTGGAGAGTGACTGAGAGCAAGGTCCTGGGATCCTCCAACTCACAAGCAGGAATTTTTTCTCTCAGTCCTCAAAAGATAAACCTTGCCAGGTGGTATTGGATTTTAGCAGAATCCCATCCTTTCTATTCAGGAAGTCTGATTCACAAATGTCATGAGATCCCCACATTCCTACTCAAGACAAAATTTCCAAAGCCCCAAAAACATTTCTAGGGGCAAATTTAGATACAGACATGAAGAATCACACATTCAGAGGCAGAGGCAGGATAACTCGGAAAGACAGTGACTTCTATATGTCTGTGTTAGATATAGAGATCCCTTTAAAAAATACCTACCAAGCAGAAAAATGCAAAATAAACAGGTGGTGATACAAAATAGAAATTTCCTCTAAGTAGGGCAAACTATGATCATCAACTTAAATTTGTGTTATTTAATAATATGCACTATAACTGTATAATTTTATCTGTATTGATCAGAAAGCACTTTAGAGACATGAAACATTAAGTAACTCATTGGGAATACTAAAAGATCAGAAGGGTTATTTTACTTTTAGTACATTGTTCCTATTTAAATATGAAGTACCTGACACAAAGACATAATAAAAGTAAATCTTTCTTCTACGTGCTCAGCCCCTATGCAAACAAACTGATCTTTATTACAGTTTCATAAAATAAGAATACAATGGTATTTTACCTTCATTTTCTATATTTTATACTATGGGAAAACCTTATTTCCAATATTTATGGTGTTCATTGGCACACAATAGTAGTGGTCCTAATAGTGTGCACCATAACAGCTTTGTTTGCTTCCCAAATGGTGAATTTTTTTTAAAAAAAGATGTGCTATCCAAAATTATTTTGAGCTTTGATTCTCTAAAACTTCTCCTAAAAACACTTATCTTTGTCTTAAGTTACTTTTCTTATAGATCCCTAACACCCACAAGTTAAAGGAAGATAGGTTTATGTTAGTATAGATTTTGTTGAGGTTCCAGTTCACAGTCAGTATACGCCACCACAGGGCACCATGGAAGTGAGGCACAGCAGAGGAGAAGCAGTCCTTGGCAAATGAAGCTGAAAGGACTAAGTACCTATACTGGTTGATACGTTGGGTCAACTTGAGAAGCTTAGAAGTTTAATTAAGCTACAAGAAGAGAGCCAGGGTTCTTTCTTTGTAAATATCCTCATCCTGAGCAAGAGGAGGACACAGACACTGTGGAGTTCTATACCCCACCCACCCCAGGGTACCCTGCTTATAATCTAAGGAGGGAAGAGAAGCTTGTGAGAAGCTGCAGTTGTATCTCTTTCCTTTGCTCTTTGCTGTTTTCCCTATCCATGAACTGTTGCCCTCTTCCATGTACCAATCTGCATTGGGTCCAGAGGAATATGACTGAAATCCCCACTAACTGTGAGATAAATAAGCCTTTCTTTCCTTAATTTTAGTCATTGTATATTCTGTCCCAGCAACAAAATAATAGCAATGATGCAATAGGAGCAAACCTCTATTTCTCATTTTCTCATCCAGGCTACCAGCCTTTTGGGGGGTGCCATCCACACCCAGATGTGGGCCTTCCCATTATCCAAACACACAACTATACTAAGTCAATTAGGCATCTGTCACACACCCTTAATCCCAGTATCACACACCCACGATCCAGTCACCTCTCAAAAGTCTCACCTATGAGCACATCAGGCTTTAGAGGACAAGCCATAGCACTCTGGAGGAGACAATGCCCAAGTTCTTGGATTTAAATGAAGCCACTGACTTCAACTCTTTTCATAATGCTTGTCAGATGTCTTCCAAATTGCAAGAACCATACATATTATGGGTTGTCCTTGTTCATCTCATTACATATCACTGTGTCAGAAACAGATGATTCTATCAACAAAGCAACTTGAACATCAGCTGGCTAGAATGAATCATGTGCATGTGAAAATCTAGAATCCCTTTGAAATACCACTGTTAGACATTTGGAATCAGATGTTGATATCCACAAAAACCTGTAGCAAGTAGCAACAACATTCTCAGCACACATCTTGGAGGCACTCATGGTTCAGTTTGTAAATGTTGCTTTGGACTTCTGCTTTTGTAGATGCATTATTTAACATCACTTAAGAACCCATTTGTCATCCTTAATTATGGTTTACATTAAAGTTTATATTGATTGACTTTGGATTGACTCTGAACTCTCTATCAGGGATTAAAAAAAGTAATTTCCATGAGAAATTGCCATTAGTTACTTCTTGTGTTGTTTAAAATATACTTTTTTAAAATGCATGCTTTTGTAATGATTGGGGCCACAGTCACTTTTAGCTACATCTAATCTCTCGTTATTAAATTGGGTGAGTAAAAATAATGTAAGGTTTACTAGTAATCTAAAATAATTTAAGACTATAGCTACCAGTCTGCATTAATGTTTTACTAAGTCTGATGTTTCCAATAATATAATTTTTATTTTATATACCTCAAAGTGTTCACATTTATGTTTATATTAAATAAAGAAGTGGACCAATCTAACATTTCTCCAAGTATGGAATGGAATTGTCTGGAGGTTCTTGCCAACTTTAGGTTTCTCCTCTATTTTGGGAAGCAATGTGCAAATCACATCGAGAAAATGTTGGCGACAAGTACAAGTGTTTGGTTGCTTTTCTTGACTCCTTCACTTGCAGCCACCATCACCTTTCTCAGGGGACCACAGCAACATTCTAAATTGGCTATTCTTGTTTTGGAAATCTATAACATACATATTGTTGTATATTATTCTGTTCCTGTCTTTGTTTCTGATTTTAGTTCTTGCTTTTCTTATTACTCTTCAAAATAAAATAAAAGCTAAATTAAAAATATAAATGTCATCTCTGGCTTCATTATAGTTTCCCCGATGTATCTGTCATTCTAGGTTCAATCACTTTTTTTTAATAATGAAAACTTTATGTCATTATTCTGTTCACCTTCCATCTTGGCTTTTCATGACACTGAATAATGGAATCTAGGATGCTTTCCTGGCTTCTAAAGCCTTTTGAAGTCAGCCTCAGCATCACTGATCACCCAATAAGTTTTGGTCTCTAATGGTGTCTCTGTTTTCTCCTGGTTTTCCTATCACCCTTTATATCCTAACATCAGATTCCATAAAATCATGATTATGTGAGGCACTTATCTTTTCTCCAGCTTAAAAAGATCTTCACACTTCATGGTCCCTCTATCATTCCGTTTATATATCATTTAATCTGCCAACTTTTACCTATGTTCATGTCTCTGTTTATCTAGAACTCCACCATTAGCAACAACCAACCTACCCAAACACAGCTACATATATTTATCCTGACTTAGCCCAGCATTTATCTCACTGTGCCATAATAAGAATTGTGCTTTTCTGGAAACCTTATTAGATGAAGTGTTCTTTAAGGTGGCTTGAAACTCTATCTTATTTGAAAAGGAATCTTTCTAGTGCTTACTACACCACTTGCCACTCATCAGTCAGCAAATAAATAGTTTTTGCCAATTAAGTATAGAGATGGGTAGACAAATGTATACTTGGGGGAATAGGGTGGGAGAGATGAGAATGCATAAGAAATACCCATGAAAGTCATCACAGGGGCTAAGTGTGAAGATCAGTGGTAAAGCTTTTGCCTAGGATGAGCAAGGCCCTACATTTGATCCCCAGGCCTGCATTAAAAAAACAAACAAACAGTAATTCTGTTATCTGAGTATGAGATGCAATGCTATATTTAAAATCATAATATAGCTATGAAAACATATTTTCTAAGCAGAAAAGTTATCCATACTTTCAAATTATTTCTACAAGGTGCCAAAAAGTCTGAAAACACAAAATGTACTTTATTTCTGTAAGTTAAGGATCTCTTTGATGACACTGAGCACAATAGATAATACTGATACATTTGTCTACTTTTCTAGATTTAGGGGTACCCGTAGATTGCAGTGTTATACAGCTAGCTCAGGTCCGGTGAGTGTGGGGAGAGCTGCATGTTACACTGCACCAGCGGGACCAGTCTCAGCCCAGGTGCAGCGTGGACCGGACCCTCTCCCACCACCTTGGGCCACCCCCCACCACTCTGCAGTACCTCCCCAACTCCGCCCGCTGAGTAGGAATTTCTGCACAGTTCCGGGAATCCCAAGAGCCAGCCCTAGCCCAGGTCCAGTGAGTGTGTGGAGAACTTACTGCTACCCTGCACCTGCGGAACCAGTCCCAGCACAGGCGCAGCTTGGGCCACACCCCACCATTTTGCAGCACCTCCCCCACCCTGCCTGCTGAGTACGAATTTCTGCCGCGTTC
>NW_004524606.1:5614491-5628724 GCF_000260255.1 Octodon degus | reverse complement strand
CTATTATGGGCTACTGGACTCTTTTAGAATATTTTGCTGAGTTTACACACCTATAATATTCAATAACGGAACTTAGGAAAAATGGGGTATACAGATGAATGTCCATTTTGTATCTGTGTATTCAAAGTAGTTAGGATAGATAGATAGTTTCATTCTCTTAATGAATAGAATGATTTGTTCTAATGGTGCTTGTAAATAGGATCTCAAGTCCGCATCTTGTACAGCAATTAATCACTAAGAAGAATATATGCAATGTGTCATTTGTTGGAAAAAAAAAGTATTATACAACACAGCTTTCAAATAACCAGCACTCAGTTTTTGCTTGACCTGGGAAGATGTGCTGCCCTTTACTCAGGTAATGGGAGAATAAAATTGTAGGAGGAGAGGCAATAATCTCAGTCATCTGTAGCAAATGCCTAACAGCCCTAAGCTTTTCCTACCTCCCTTCTCTAGAGGACCTGTGTGACACTCTGGTAGAGCACGCTGCCCAAGTATAAGGGCAACACTGTCAGACAGACCTAGCCTCAAAGCCTGGTAGGTCCAGTGTCATCTGTGGACTTGTTTCATCACATGTAATGTGACATTAATAAAGGGTTTTTAAAAAATTTGAAAATACTTTTTTGTGTATTTGGGGAAGCTGCTTTTTCACATCTTTTCATTAGTGTATGTTGGTTATGGAAGTTAAAGTATTTCATTTTGGCTGATTAATATAAGCACACTCACTCTGGTTTCTCTTCAGATCGTGTAAATCTTTCGCCTTTTAATAGAGACACATAATATATTTCAATCTCTTCATTTTTTAGGGCCTGACCTATTTCCTGCCTTGCCACTCATTTCATATTGGGGGTTTTAAGCATATTTCGATCATATCCATCCCGTTACCCACCCATATAGCCTCCTCACCCTTATTCCTTTCCTCTTGTCTAATAACAACCTCTCTTCTACCTTTTAACCTCTTATTTAAAGTCTACATATTTGGGAGAATATATAATATTTGTCTGAGACTTGCTTATTTCACTAAACATGATGATCTCCAAACCCATCCATTTCCCTGAAGATGATAACATTCCACTGTCTATACACACCAGATTTCTCTTACTCATCTGTTGTCATAACACCTAGGCTATTGTGATTTGTACTGCAATTAGTATGCCAGCATCTCTACTATATGATGACTTTATTTCTGCTAGGAACATAGTGAAGAGTTGTATAGCTATATCTAATGGTATCTCTTTTTTTAGGTTTGGGGGAATTTCCATACTGATTTTCATCATAGCTGTATTAACTTATATTTTCACCAGAAATCTCATAGAAAGTTTCCTTTCCCCACCCCATATCTTCTCTAGCATTTATTATTCTTTGGTGTTTTTGTTTTCTTGCTTTGTGCTTTGGTTCACCACCACCACCGAGACAAGGTCTAAGTATGTAGTTTAGCCTGACCTTAAAGCCCTTATGGCTCATAGCAATCCTCCTGCCTCAATCTCCCAAGTGTTATGATTACAGGCCTGAACCACCTTGCTCAGCTATTTGTATTCTTGATGATAACCATTCTTACTGAGACAACACTTCAATGTGGTCTTGATTTGCATTTCACTATTGGCTAAAGATGTTGAACATTTTTTCACATACTTCTTGGTGATTTGTACTTCGAGAAGTATCTGTTTAACTCATTTGCCCATTTATTGGTTGGTTTGTTTGATTTTTTAAATTATTTATATATTTTAGGTCTTAAGTATCTGCCAGACAAATAGGTGGTAAAAATGAAATATACTTATGTAGCTTTTTTGAGTTGGCTTTAACTGGTCCACATTAATTTTTCAGGCAGTTTGGCCATCAAGCTCATAAGGAGCAAACTCTACACATTCCCACCTATGTTTTCTGTGTTCTAGGCCCCCTGGTTTAGACATGGTTGGTCCCTTTTAAGGTAGTAAATAGTTTAAAGTTGGCACTTTCTAGGAAATTTATGCTTATCCTTAGTGACCTGTGTTCTCCTCCTTTGTAGTTACTAATATGCTTTGCCTAGAGCAACCACTTCCTCATGTCCAAACTTCATGTGCAGCTTTCCCTACCCACATCATGTTTGCACTGTACTCCTAGTCTGGTAATTGCATGTGTTCCCTGATGTGGCCTATACAAAGGAAGGTCCATCATCAAGCAGTAGTTCCCACAAACTTTTCCCCTGTATTCTAAATTTCTTACTTAAAACTCTAAGTAAACTGAGAGGGAAGGAATAATAAACTGACTAAAAGAATTGCCTAGCTAGAGATCAGGAAAATATGTGGACACAGAACAGGGGCAAAAAAGACAAGAATTAAGAGATTTCCCATAACAAAAGAGAAAGTACAATACATCCAGTAAGTAATTCCTGTATTAAAATGTGAGAGTTAAATTTACATACAACCATTTAAAATTACACACACATTTCTGTTAATTGTAGCTGTCTTATTAGAGGAGGAGAAGAACAGGCACATTAACATCTGAGGCTGCTTATTCATTTGTTACTTTTACAATGCATTACTATTAGCATTTACAACAAAAAGTATCATCGGGAATCTTTCAGCAAAAGTAGAGACCATCATCTATTCATAGGCTTTTTACTCTGGCCTGAAAATCTTTCCAGAGATTCTTAGTTTCCTATTTTGCAAAACAAGATCATCATTTTAGGACATTATACTGTATATCAGTTTCTTTAAAAATAACATTTCTAGATCAAATATTAAATTCTTGGGCTTTTCATTAATGTTTTGAATATTTCAAGATTGTGGGTTATGCTTCCGCTTTTCAAAGGAAAATTGCTCTTCGCCTCTGCTGCAGTTAGAGCAAGAAACACACTCCTATCCAAATTGCCTTTTTCATTTTTACTGTTGTGTTACAGCACAACCTTCTGTGTATCGCATACAAATGATAGGTGGTAAAGATATTGTAGGCTTGCATGCATAATAAATATGGTTCTATTTGAGTAGCTGGTGAGTATTTCATAAAATGAGAGTAGAAAATGGGACAATTTAAATATTTTGGGAGATTTCAATACATATTCACTGTGCATGCATATACATATTTACATACCATTTTCAGCACTCTTATTTATAAGCAAATAGCCAAACAGGCAATTATTTGCATGTGGGCCAATATGACACAGTCAATGGTTTGGAAAATATGGGCTAGTTAACGAACTCATTATTGTAAAATAGGAAATGCAAGGAATATCTACCAACTATTGGAGACACAAGCCACTGAAGATAGACTATTTCTCTCAATATGAAATTTAGGAGCTATGTCTAGACATAAGTCCTCTCATTTTTGTAATGTTTTGAGAGAACATGTAAATATAAAACATTTGAAGCAGCTCATTTTTACAGTAAATGTGACTCCATACCTCTCTGTAAAAGAGACTAGGCAACTGAGACCAACATATTTCTGTGAGTTTACATTTTAATTCTAAGGAATGTTTTGTTAGTTGAGCTATAGTTGATAATGCAGTAGTTATTTGAATCGCAAATAGTAATACCTACAGAGAATGGTCAAGTAAACCTAATGAGTTCTTACATGAATGACAGAATCCCTGTAGAAGTCAAGCATTTGAAATGACTCAACAGAAGCAGTCAGAGGAGACACAGACACAGTAAGGGCCTGATGCTTGGACTAGTTAAAGTACCATGGACAGGTGACAGGTGCTACCAGTGCTCCATCACTGCCCGTCCTAGGAAAACATTGAATGAAAGTGACTGATCTACAATTTGCATCCCCTTTTCAGTCCATCAACAAAACATTATTAAAACTAGTCAGCCAAAACCCATTGGAATGGCACTCATGTATGAAACAATGCCCAGGTCTAGTTGTTCTCCATTTTTATGCACTGCTACAGGACTATAAATATTCATCGTAATGTAACTGAAAATTATTGAAGTGAGAAAAAAGAGAAACAGGGAAGCCATTTGCTTCAATTCATAAACAGCATCTGTTGGGAAGTTATTCATAGATTGCTTCAGGGCCTGCTGAGCAGCAAGCCCACGGAAAAGGATGCCATTGCGAGCAAATTGGCGCAAACTGCATGGAGATGCTATTAGACATGATTCACTGACAGTCAGGGAGAATGATCAGGCACTGGGTTGTTTTATGTGTTCTTTTATCACTGGGATACAGAACTACCCTCCAGCCAAAGTCTCTCACAGTCCAAATTAGACCAGCAACATTCTGAGTACATCAGGCCTAACTAGGGGCAAGGCAATGTTAGAGGAAGCAGCCATTCTCCAGGTCATGGAACTTGTTCATCTGCTTGCACCTCAGGCCACCACAAATGTTGCCCGTGCAACCTGGCAGACTCACGTGTCCCTGGTAATACACTGTCCATCAAAAATTGAATGTGAAAGAGGGAATTTTCCAGAAGATGAAAGTTAAATCAGTGGTGTCCTATCCCTGAAAGAATCTAGTGGAATGCTCACCACATATCAAAGTGACTTTCGGAAGAAACATTAGCAGGCAACTCTTTCCAATCTGGCATGGTAGCAAAGTCATATTTCATCAAAAACCAGATTTATGGCTTCCTAGTCAAAGCCCCCAATTCAGTTCAAAGAAAATAAACACAGCAAGAGCTTTCAAATGTGAAGTGATCATGAATAAAATAGATGGGTTGATTTAGTAACTGTTTATACTTGTATATTGATTTATGTGTTTGTGGTTAAAAGGCATCTTTGAGACTGAGAAAGACAATGTTTATCTTAAATTTGCGCTGCATTTTGGCAGTGTGAGTGTCATCCATTTCAAGCTGAACTAACTGATCAATCTCAATATCACTAAAAGAGAGATAAACAGGCATAATGTGTCTCTTTATATAAGGCAATAGAGTTTCACTCTTCTCCATGAAAGATCCTTGCATGTACACACACACACACACACACACACACACATGTGCACACACACACACACACACACACACAAGTACAGAGCATAAATCAAATCAGGCCTTTAGAAACCATTTTAAAAACAATGAATACTGAGTCACATATTGAAATATGTAACTATACATTCCCAAGAAATTAATTGCAAAGGATATGAAAAAAGTGAGGAAACACAAAGGTATATAGATAGACTAACAGAGACTTAGGGGATCTCATGTAAACACAGTGTATAGGTATCATTTCAATTCTTACTTAAATGAATCAGTTGTTCTATTTTAAAGAGAAAATGAATAAACTAAACATCCATATACATGTGTAATGTGAATGTTGGCTGGATGTTAGATAGTTTTAAGGGTTTACCCTTGATATCTCTGATGTAATAATGGCATTGTGATGATAATTTTAAATAGTGTTTTTTGAGATACATATAAAGATATAGATAAAAGTAATCTAGTTGGACACTGGAAGAGCAGACCAAAAGAATTTCAAACTGAGAATTATTGAAGCTATGTCATGCAAACACAGAGGTGTGTACTGCCAACCCTCCCTATTTTTTGCAGTCTTCCAGGATAGTTTCATAACACTATGGAAGTTACTCAAAGATTTGTAGCTGTGGGTCAGAAGAATGGACTGTTTAATTTTCAAAAATTTTATAAGCCTTAGAGTGAACTTCTGGCTCTCAAAAATCAGCCATGGTGGATATATTTACTCCATGAAAGTTAATTAATGTTACAAATCAAAACTTATATTATTATTATTATTATTATTATTATTATTATTATTATGAATTGATTGAACATTAGCACAGTACTGTTTATGATTCAGTACCTAACCCACGGAACTATACATCTAGTTAGGAAACCTTTCTCAGTAGTAGAAAAAGCTGATTTTTCAGCCTTCTGAAAGAAATTTTTCAGATTTCTTTCTTTTCTACCTGCCTCACCAACTGTTTTTATAAGTTTTAAAAATTATTTATTTATTACATGATTTTGCTCCACAGCTTGGATTCATAGTGATCCTCCTGTCTCGGCCTCCCCAGTTCTGGGGTTACAGGCATGCACTACCACACCTGGTTTCAGTGGCCAGAATAACAAGGGCCGGGATGGCATGCAGTACCAGAGAGATTGAACCCAGGTCCTTGGTCTTTCCAAGCACATGCTTAGACCACCAAGCTCTCTTGGAAGCCCTGAACACCACCTGTTTTTAGTTGCATGGCAATCTGTGGCAATCCCACACTTCAGCATTCTATCTGGCCTCCAACCTTCCCTTCCTTCAGAAAATACTTGATGTCTCCTTATCAAAACTTACCTAGCCTGTGGTGCCTTTCCAACATAACTTACTATGATGCAAATCAATGCTCAGAAGCCAGATTAACTGATTCTAGGTAGCTATGAACAAACTCAAATTTTTTCAAAGTAATTTTCTTTGGAAATTTCTAGTCTTCTGGCAGGCTCTGTATTCTTTTGTAATTTTATACCTCTTAAATATTTTGTGATAGTACAGTGGATTGAATCTAGGACCCTGTCATTGAACTATATCCCCAGTCATTTTTTATTTATTTATTTATTTATTTTTATTTTATTTTATTTTTCATTTTTTATTTTTTATTGGAACAAGATCTCACCAAGTTGTGCATGTTGGACTCAAACTTTCTATCCTTCTGCTTCTGTCTCTCAGAGATCTAAGATTACTAGCAGATACCACAGTATAGGAATTCAATTTTTTATGCATACTAATTTACTTTTGATAGTGATTATGCATTACATATTAGTTTTAAATTAATTAATATTGAGAAAGAAATAGTAATGAGACAGCTTCCAAACAGGTTTGTAGGACAGTTACAATAATTAATGTATTTGGTAGGGGGTCTCGCTCTTCAGCTCAGACTCATAGTGATCGTCCTCTTTTTAGCCTGCCCAGAGCTGGGAGTACAGATGTGTACCACCATGCCCAGTCAAGTGACTGGCTCAGTGGGCCTGAGCAGGCACTACACAGTCTGAGGTACTGATGATCGAACCTGGGCCCTTGTGCTTAACAGGCATGCACTTAGATCACTGAGCTATCTCTCCAGCACCACATAAAGAATTTTAAAGAATTAGGCCTCCAAATTTCAAAGACCCCATCTAAAACTAGGTATCTGAGATGACCACACACTTCTCAGATGAAAACATACAAATGGAAAATAAATATATGAAAAAAAAGTTCATCATAGGTCATTTGAGAAATGTAAATTAAAACAACACTGAGATTCCATCTCACCCCAGAAAGAATGTCTATTATCAAGAAGTCAGCCAATAACAAATGCTAGATGGGCAGTGGGAAAGAGGAAACCTTTTCCACTGTTGGTGGGAGTGCAGAATATCACAGGCACTGTGCATAGCAGTGTGGATATTTCTTAAATACTAGGATTAGAAGTCCCATCCAGGCAAACTGTTCCAATTCTGGGTATTTTCCCAGAGGAAATGGAAACATCATACCATAGAGCTTTATGTGCTCCCATGCTTTTAGCACCATAATTTTTCATAGCTAAATCTTAGAAACAACCCAAAATGCCTATCAACTGAGAAATGAATAAAAAAAAGATGTTTTATTTTTATGCAATGAAGTAGTATTTAGCTATAAAGAAAGAAAAACTTGAGGCTTGTTTTGGTAAATGGATGCAATTAAAGACCATACTCATATGTGAAATAAGTAAGACCCACATATCAGACATCCTATTATCTCCCTAGGGTAAGAAACTGAAAGAGTAAATGAGATCTAAAAGGTACAAGAGACATTGTGAAAGGGAAAGAAACTGCTAAAAGGAAAGAATTTGGAGGTGGAAAAGAGAAAACAAAAAAGGAGGGAGGGTATGTATATAGACACCAAATAGCTAAGGTAATTGTACTAATTTATCTTAGTTCTTTGAAAGGAACAGATAGTGCTTATATTGTTTGATCAATTTTGCATGTCTGTACCTGATAATCTGAGCAATTAGTTTGAAGACAATATTATGTAACATAATAACCATTGTTAATTTTCTATCATCTTGTTTTGAAACACAGAATCTTTTTTTTTTTTTGGTACCTGGTATTGAACTCAAGATCTTGCGCTTGTTTATTCAACTGAGCTATGGCCCTGGCCTTTATTTTCCTTTTTGTCTCTTTAAAATAAAATAAATGTATGGGCTAATGAATGAGCTGGAATTATCCTTCTCTAGCAACTAACAATGAAAGAGCAGGAGAGAAAGGGAGACAGGAGATAGGGAGACAGGGAGACAGGGACGTAGGGAGAAGAAGAAGACGGGAAAGAGAGAGAAGGAAACAGACAGAGAGGGAGAGAGAAGAGGAGACGGGAGGGGAGAGAGAGAGAGAGAGAGAGAGAGAGAGAGAGAGAGAGAGAGAGAGAGAGATTTTCTTAACTAATGTCACTTCTCTAATTACAGATAAACTCAAGACCAAATTCTCACAAATACTTTGTATTACATTTGAACGATATTTCTACAAAATTTTTAGTGTAACATGCTTATATAAATGTGAAACATGAAAGAAATCTTAAAGAATCTTTTTCCCCTTTCCCAGAGGCATGAGTATAAAGGCCATTTGCTAGCCTCATCCAGTCTATAAACGTTTATTATTAATTGTCTGTGTAACAAATGCATGCTAAATTCTATTAAAAAATGAAAACATCTCAGATTGTATGAAAAAATAAATGTTGGCTCCCTTAATTTGCAGTTAGCTTGGAATGCCAAAAGAGTGTGTTTTGTGTGAAATACTGTGATTTGTAAAATTATGTGGTTGTCTTTCCTGCTTTCTTCATGCAGTCCAACAAAAGTCATGTCAAACTTACTCAGGAGCTATTTAGGAGGCAAGAGTGGTTTTTCCATTAACATCTAAATTCACTAGTTTGCGACATTCTCAAACCAGATAAGCAAGACAAACAATTACATCAGCACTTGTGGTTCCTTCTGCTGTCCTTTACTATTATATATAACTTGGATCCTGCAACTGAGAAAACGGCCAGGTGTGTGTGGGAGGGGGCAAGATGCGATCCTCATGCTAATGCTAAATAAAAAGGACATATTCTGCCCCCCTGTGCTCTTGGCAGAAATCTGAGTAGAAATTAAGTGTTCCTAATTGCACATTAATTGTACTCTCTTTTTACTTGTGAATTCCTTGTATGTTTTATTACTGATCACCTGCTAACTGCCAGAGATTGCTAAGCACCTGGAATATGACAAGGGGCTCACAGGTATGTGAAAGAGGGATTGATCAGTAATGATCCAAGGACATCAAGGACATAAAAGGTTGTAAGGGATATAGACACCCATGTATTCAATAGAAGCACAAAGCAGTAGCTCACCTGGAGCTTGGGAATGAAAAATTTTCTTAAAGCTGAGACATTTCAACCAAAGCAGAAAACACAAATCATTGAAATGGGAAGAGACACTGCAAACACTGGAAACATCACATATTTAGATATGGGGAATATAAGATAGTTTGATTCAGTATGACTGAAGCAAAACTGAGGAAAATGTAATTTTGCCAATCACCCCAAAGAGATTCTAGTGGAAAAGACTAAAAATGTTGGCAAAGTCAATGGCAACATGATTGTGTCAACTGATTCATAATGTGATCATTCTGGAAATTTTTATAAATTTGCTTCCAGTATTCACAGAAGATCATTTATACCCCTATCTTAAGCCACTTGGTAATGTATCTACTGTATGTAAAGGTTGGTAGGCTACAATAGTAGCCTTAGAGGTCAACCAGGAGGGTACCAGGGCAGAGACTGTACAAATAAAGTATGTACAAATAAAGAATGTAGCACAAGGTATTCAGTGTAAAAGAAGAGCTTCCCAGGATGAAAAATGCTGAGCTAGGACCAGAAATGAGGATGGAAAATATAGGCGAGTAAATGCTTTTCAGGCAGCTGAGATTTGCAGTTTCATATGCTGGACTGAACTTAGATTTCTCTACTTCCTGGCATGGCATTTAGCAAGTGAAGTGACTTCTCTCTGCTTCCTGTGTAAGATGGAAATAATAGTAAAATAACTTGGGAAGACTATGATACCAAGTGTACAAAGTAATCCACTGGGTAAAATGCTTATGGGCTGGGTGCATAGCATATATTCACAAATATTTATTCAATATGAAATTAAAGAGGGACATTATTACTTCACTCTCTGGGGAAGCCTGGTTTGACTACAATTTCAGTGAAAATTTTCTCAAATGAGACTTGAAGTACCATACCCATATAATCACTGTTCTCAGCTGTAAGAACCTTAAGAGACCATTTGTCTTAGCTCGGTGTTTTGCAATTGGCAGAGTATGGTGACAGAGCCAGAGATTCTGGAAACTGGATGCAATCCTGCCTCATATATACTAACTGTTAAACCTATACATATTCTGCAACTCACCTGGGCTCGGTTCCTGAGTAAGGCAAGATATATAAATTTCTATCAATTCATTCATTAAATTGATATGAAGTATTAACTATGTGTGAGAGATTTTTCTAGGATCTAAGGATCAGCAATAAAAAATGAAAATAGTAGCTAAACAAGTAAATGGAAATGTATTATTCCTCTGGGACTGTATAAGTAATTACTACAAACTGGGCAGTTTGGGCCTAGGTGATGGCTCAGTGGAATAAGTGCTTCCCTGGAAAGCACAAGGACTTGAGTTCAATCCCCGGTTAAAAACAAACAAACAAACAAACAAACAAACAAACAAACAAAAAACTGGGCAGTTTAAAACAACAGAGACTTCTTCTAGAGCCTATGAGTCTGAATTCAAGATAGCCACAGAACACCTTTCCTCTAGAGGCTCTGGGAAAAACTCTTTGCTTCCTTACCTTAGTTTTGAGCAGCCAACAGCTGTCCCTGGTGTTCCCTGGTGTTAGATACATTCTAATCTCTTCTTATGTGGTCCTAAAACATTGGTTTCACTCATCCTATAGGACACTTATTTCATTTAGAACATGCAAGTTTTTGGGTCACACTAATTGAGTGTAAATTCAGCCTAATAAATCTCAATTTCCAAATAATGTTGCATTTAAAGGCATGCTTGAGTGGAACTTGAAAATATCTTTTGAGGAAACAGAATTCCACCCATCATAATGGCATATAGACAGTCTGACTAAATGAAGTCTGTCAGCTTATCCTAAGATCATGCTTTCAGTAGGTTCTCAGTGAATGATAGATAACATAGGTAACATATCTTGCTCATTTTTACATATAAAGGCATTGAAATTGACTTGCTCACTAAGGATTACAAAATCAATAAATATGAAAATAAAATTCTCATCACATAACTCCTTACAGAAGGAAAGTCATCTCAAATAGGTATTCTTTCTCTCAACAGACTTCTCATATGCCTTAGGGCTCCTTAAAGAAAAAAAGTAGGTGTTAAATGGACAATGGTTATTTTTAATAATTACGTATTTATTTTTTTAATGCTTGATACATTGAATCAACTTGAGAAGTTCAGATATTTAAGTAAAAAACCATGGTCCTCACTTTGTAAACATCCTCATTTTGTGCAAGAAGAGGACAAAGAGATATGTGAGTGGTATACCCATCTTAGGGGGTAGTAGCCTGTTTACAATACAAGGGAGGAAAAGAGATTTGCTCACCTGCCACATTCTTTTGTTCTTGCTGCTTTTGCTGACTTCCACAACCATAAACTTGCCACCCTTCCATGTCACCTTGCTTTGGAGTCAGATGATTAAGGACTGGAACCTCTACAAACTGTGACTAAACATTTCCTTCCTTAATTTAGGGCACTGGATATTTTGTTTCAGCAACAGGAAAAAAGTAACCAACACAATTTGGTACCAGAAGAGTGGAGTTGATCTTGTGACTATACCTGAGCATGTGGTTCAAGAGCATTTGGAAATGGCTTGTGGGAAGACATGGGAAAGTTTCAGAGATGTTGCCTAAAAGAGTAGAGCCAGAATGTTTAGATTATTCTTTATGGGAGATTCTGGTGAGATCTCAGAAGACTAGATTCAGGCAGTTTCTGCTGGGAAGAACTTCATGGGCTGTTGGACTCCAGATACCGTGTGTTATGGCTTGGAAGAAAGTTTGTTTGCATTTTGCTCATATCTAGAGTCTTTGTCTGAGACTGAGATTAAGGGTGGCAGACTAATTAATCTTGGAGAAGAAATTTAAAGACAGTTAAATCTTGAGATTGTGGCATGGCTATTGATGAGGGCTTTTATCTCAATTTATGTTGAGAATCAAGATCAAGGATGATTTAGAACATTGTGAGTTTGGCCAGAAAGCGTGGACTACAAATATAAGGCTGAGGAGATTATAATTGCTGACAAAGAGCAGGAGACTATAAAAGATGGCCAGGGGGCATCACAAGAAGCTGCAAATCTCTATCCTTTGCAGCCTCCAAGCTGCAAAAGTGAAAGACTGCTTTGAAAAGAGAGCCACAGAGCATCATATCCTGAATGGTGGTGGCCATACCATGTTCTAGGAGAGGAATAGCATAAAAAATTGGTTCCTTATAATTGGATTCAAAGTGCTCAATCATTCAGGCACTTAGCCTCTACAACCAAGAAAGAGAAAAGCCTGGTTACTTTTCACCCAGTGGCAGCAAACTTTGGCAGAATCCACATGGCATGGGTTTTAAGTGCTTGCAGAATGTAAGAGTTGGGCTAAGAAGACGTCTATACCAGTTTCAGAAGGCCTGGGAGGGAGGAAGTGTGTCTCTGGGAAAGTAATGTATGAAACTGTAAGGGCAAATCCAAAGGTGCAGTGAAGACCCCAGAAGTTTGGAGAATCGAGAAATGTGGGTTGTCTAAGGAAAGTTTAGACAAGAAGGGAGCAAAGTGGGCATAGGAGTGAAACCATGAGAGCTACAATACCAGAGGTGCCACAGGAGTTGACTTAGTCAAATCCTTTGGAGCTCACAACTTGTCACAGGTTGCTTTCGATGCTGCACATGAAATTATAGGACTTAATTTTCACCCTGCTGGATTTTGGACTTGCTTTGATCCCAGTCCTTTGTATTCCCCTGTTCTTAATGTTTGGAATACAAATGTTTCTTAGACCATTGAACTTTGGAAGAGTTTAACTTATAATTGGTACAGGCGCTTGCAACTAAGAGTTTGGCTTACATGTCAGAGGACATTTGGGACTTGGACTTCTCCACAATGCTGAAACTGTTGTAGATGGATGCAAAGCTTTTTGTATGAAGGAATGTATATGAATCTTTTGGGAGGGGCAAAGGCAAAATGTTATGTTTCTAATGTAATATAATGTTGATATACTTAATATTAGTTCTTAAAGACTGTTAAAAATGTGCTATAATGTTCAAGCTGTGAAATGATAAGAATAAGAATGTCTTTGTATCTGGGAACTTGTTTAAAGAAATGTGTCTGATTGTCAAGTTGAAAAGAGGAAAATTGTAGTGGTTGATACATTGTATGGACTCGAAAAGCTTAGAAGTTTAATTAAGTGACTCAGAAGGGGGGCAGGGTCCTCAATTTGTAAGCATTCTCATCCTGTGCAAGAGGGGGGGAAGGAGATGGTGTGACTGCTAAAATTGCCCTAGCTGCAGGGATTGGGTAGGAAGGTTACCTACTCACAGAATAATGGAGGAAAAGCCGGGGATATGGCTCAGTAGAATAAGGATTTCCTTGGCAAGCACAAGGTCCTGAGGTCAATCCCCGGTTCCAAAAAAAACCCCAAAAAACAAACCCTTACCATAAGACCATAAGAATCACAATTTTGTGATAACGGCATAAGATTATACATTCAAATCTTAGAGATAATGAAAATGTAGAAATGAACTCATACATGCAGGACTAATTGATTTTCAACTATTATAACATTACAATTCAATTGAGAGAGAATGGTCTTTTGAACAAATGATGCTAAGGCACTTGAAGATTCCATATCATATAAAAATCAAATAAATAGTATGTCTAATAGAAGCTTATTATTCACTTAGTGTGTGTGTATGCATGTATGAGTGTGTTTGTGTGTGTACACATGAGTGCTCCATTAGGGAGTTATCTTTCTTATTTTATTTTGGACATCTTTGTATCTATTTTTTCTTAGACATTTATGTTTTTAGTGTGATAGCTAATAAAACATTGCCTAATACACACCTACAAAGCTTGCAGCTGCATTTTTCTTCTAAACATTTTCAGTTTTAGTTCTTAAATGTGGGTCTTCGATCCATTTTGAGTTTACTTTATAAAGCAGTGTCTCAGTTTTTGTTCATGTTAGATTGAATTTATTCTATATTTTTCTAGGAAGTTTTGATTAATTAAGTGAGAGTCCTTTTCTTTAAACACATAGACAATGTTATCCCAAACCCTCTAGCTTCCATCACATATAT
>NW_004524606.1:5539985-5614295 GCF_000260255.1 Octodon degus | reverse complement strand
TACTATTTTAAACGCACCGCTACAAAAAGGACCTTCATTTATATCCCCCTTTTTGTTTACTTTTGTCAGAGATGTGTATTCCTTTGCCATTCATACATTGTACGTACATGAATTCAGCAAATTAATCCAATATAGTCTAGTAGTCTATAATAGCAGTGGATTATTCACATGACTGGCAATGTCAGAAGTTGTTGACTTGAGCCTTTTACAGCTCAGCGTATTAATATGGCTTTACTTTTTATGCCTCATTTTTATACTTTTCTGCTGGATGTTAAGACCAAGATAAAGTAAGACCTATACAACAAAAAACTGTAACTTTTGTATCTGACAAGATCAGTCAAGTTCCCTCAGGATTTATCCTGCAACCCTGTACTGCATTTTGTAGATCCTTTGTCAGTGTCTGCCATGTGGATGAGTCATGGCCATTGCTTGACCAATTTGCTCTCTGTGAAAGCTTGAGAGAATGTTTTCTCTCCAGGTAACTCTCCTTATAGCCTCCATCATTTGTAATGACAAAGTAGTTAATATTTTATTTGTTCATTTTAATTATACAGAATAATGGGTTTCATCCTGAAATTTTCATACATACACAAAATGTACTTTGACCATACCCTTTTCCACACTCCCATTCTCCAAACTGCTTTCTTCCCTCCTTCCATCCCCTCCTTCCATCCCCTTTCTCTTCTATAATACTATCCCTCTTCTTGTGTGTCAGCTGTCCATTTTCTTCTTTCAGGATTTCACAAAAAAGATCACTTGATACTTGTTTGAACTTGGCTCATTTCACCTAACATGATGATCTCTAGTTCTGACCATTTTCATACAAATTACATGATTCTTTTCTAACTTATACATGAATAATACTCCTGTCTATATGTGTACCACATTTTCTTTATCCATTCATGGCTGATGGATACCTAGGATTGACCCTTTAGTTGAGTACTGTGCATATACAATAAACATAGATATATAGATATTTCTAAAGTATTATGGCTTTCATCCCTTAGGGTATATGGCAAGGAATAGTATGGCTGATTCAGCAGTAAGATCCTTTTTTTCTTTTTTTTTCCCAGCGGAACTGGGGATTGAACTCAGGCCCTTGAGCTTGCCAGGGAAGCGCTTATTCTACTGAGACATCTTCCCAGCCCAGTAAAATACTGGAAATTCTTTATGATAGTTCTACTTTCAATTATTTTAGGATTTTCCATACTAATTTTCATAATGAGTATATAATTTATAATTTGACCAACAATATATATTTCCTGTATCATTGTCATTACATATAATATATTGTCATCACATATGATATTTTGTGGTTTTGGTTATAACAATTCTTAATGGTATGAGATAGAATCTTAACATAGTTTTGATTTGCATTTTCCTTAACAGTGAAGATGATGAATAATTTTGGGTCATTTTTACTTCTTTTGAAAAGTGTTTATTCAAGTTATTCAACTAATTGGATTATTTGTCATTTTAGTGTCTATTTATTTTAGAATATATATATATATATATATATATATATAGAGAGAGAGAGAGAGAGAGAGAGAGAGAGTATTAGTCTGACTGAGGAATAGCTGACAAAGCTTTTCTTCCATTCTGTAGGCTGTGGCTTTGCTCTGGTATTTAATTCCTGTGCTATGAAGCTCTTCAGTTTGATGCAGTCCCATTTGTTGCTCTTGCTGTTGTTTCCTGAGCTATGCTGTTGTTTCTCTTCCTTGAGAAATTGTTGCCTATGCTTACATCTTGTTGTGTTTCCTCCACAGTCTCCTATGGAAGACCAGATAATGAGAGTTGAAGACTAATTAATCTCCTCTGTGATCCCAAAGGGGAAAGGGGATATGTTGGCATGAAGGCATGTTTCAGGTTCTAGGGAAAGTTAACATAAATGAGTTCTGGTTTTTTATCTGGGCATATACTTTCAATAGTGGGATGCTGATGAATCCTCTGCTACTCTAATTGCTTTTATATATTTCTAAAGAAAGGCAAGTCACATACTCAGGGATCTCTATCCACTAAAGGCATGAGCCCCTGACCCCTGCATTGTAAACTATTTCTGTATCTTATTGTCTTTCATTCTCATTTTTACTCTATGTCAGGGAAAAAACTAGCAGGACTAGGCTCCTATAAGTGGTGCCTGAAGAAGAAATGAGAAATGGGCAGCCTGGTTCAATATAAATGGCAAATGAAAAAGGACCTTGAAGTATGGAACACCAAACAAGGAGCCAGGACTGGGAAAGTCTCTGACAAAGGAAGGACCTTCAAAGTGAGTAAAGCGATGAGGAACTTGGCAGCAAAGAAAAGAAAAGAAAAAAAGAAAAGAAAAGAAAAGAAAAGATGAGGTAAAAGACTTATGGCAATAGGGCAAATGAAGAGAAAGGGTGGGAAAAAAGGAAACCAAAGGTAAATGTATATGAAAAGCTTCTCTTAGCCAGGATAATAGGTAAACTTCAGAATTAGAACAAAATGATGATGCTGAGCCCTGGAGAGCTTTGGTAGCCTGAGTGGAGCTAAATGTCATCACAAGATGCAGTGAACCTTGGGAGCCTCTGTGAGCTGCATGCCCCCATCATCAAGAGACCTACACTTAGTCCTGGAGAAATTTAGAAGCTTCTAAAGTGTCAAAATGAATGAGTAATATGCAAACTGAGGCCTAAAGCCCATTCAGATCAAGTCTAGGAGAAACTGACATAGAAAAACTTGGAAATCACACACCTGAAATTTTTGAAGCAATAGAAACTGAAGAAAGAAATAATTCCATCAGGCTGTAGAAGAAATCAGATCAGATATAATCTCTTAGATCAAAATAAATGGCAGTAATAATGAAGAAGTGCTCAGCACATTTAAAGAAAACATAGATTTTAAAAAGTTGAACATAGAAAAATGATGGAAACATTAAATGAACAATGTAGGAAAGAATTAGAATGCATGAACCAGACAGAAACAAATATCCAAGAAATTAAAAATTCTAATTAAAAACTGGCAAAACCACCTGAACAAAACAGATGGTAGATTTTCTGACCTTGAATATATTATTGAAGCTAGCAATTAGGAAAGATCTCTTAGAAATAAGAAGGAAACAGGAAATAGCAATTCTACAGCTGCAAGATGATGCAAAGAAAAACAATATAAGACTGGTAGTGTCAATGAAAAAGCAGGAATAAACACAAGAGACATACAAAGACTATTTGCAAAAGTAGTAGCAGAAAATTCCCAAGCATGGGAAAAGAATCTGACTTACGGTTAGGTGAGGCACATCTAACTCCAATTAGTCATAATCAAAATAAATCTACAACCAGACACATAATAATCAAGGTCTCAGAAATTAAGCCAAGGGGCCGGGGATATGGCTCAGTAGAATCAGCACTTGCCTGGCAAGCACAAGGGCCTGAGTTCAATCCCCGGTTCTGCCAAAAGAAAAAAAAAAAGAATTTAAGCCAAAGAACACAAGCTGTTAGAGAAAAAGAAAAGATCACCTTAAAGGAAAGCCCATCAGAATCATATCAGACTTCTCAACATAAACCCTCAAATCAAAAGAAGCTTGGGCTGAAGTATTTCAAGTCCTTAAAGGAAACAACTTCCAACCTAGATTGATGTGCCCTGCAAAATTGTGTTTCAAAATTAATGGAGAAATAAGAAACTTCTATGATAAAGAACAACTAAAAAAATTCATGACCAACAAAGAAACCCTACAAAGAGTACTGACAGATATTCTAGAGAGAGACAAAAATGAATTAACTTCAAGAAGAACAATAGAAAGGAACCACCAGGCAGAGGAAACAATTAGCTAAAGAGGGAAAGTGGGGAAGCAACAGCAGAAAAATAACATGACAAAGATAAGTTTAAATATATCAGTTATGACCTTTGAGGTAAATAACTTCAATTCACCAATCAAAAGAAGTAAACTCTTGAGTAGATCAAGAAACAAAATCCAACAATATGCTGTATACAAAAATACATTCAATTCAGAAGGAAATTCGTAGACTGAAAATCAAAGGATGGAAAACAATATTCCATGTGACTGAAACAAATATGCTACACTTCAAACATCTAGAAAAGAAGAGCAAGTCAAGCCCAAAGCCCAAAGAAAACAAGAAATTATAAAGATCAAAGCATACATTAATGCAATGGAGACTATTAAAACAACACAAAGAGCTAATGAACTGAAGAGTTGGTCATTTGAAAGAATAAATAAAATTGGTAAACCCCTCATCAGCCTTATCAAGAAAGGAAAGAAAAAACGAAGTTTTTCAATAAGGAATGAAAAGAGTGAAATCATTACAAATCCAATAGAAATTCAGAAGGTCATCAAAACCTACCTTGAAAATCTTTACTCTCATAGAATTAAAAACAGAAGAAATGAACAGATTCCTAGATATACATGAATTACTAAAGCTGAATTAATAAGATATAAAATTTCTGAATAACCCAATATCAGTCCACAAAATTGAAAATGTAATTTAAAAATTACCTACAGAGAAAAGCCTGGGTCCTGATGGATTTACAGCTGAATTCTACAAGACATTTAGAGAAGATTTAATGTCAATTCTTCTCCAATTCTTTAATAAAATTGAAAGGCAAGAAAGTCTTCCCAAATGATTGCTGGAGGCAAGTATTTACCTAATATTAAAGCCACAGAAAGACCCAACCAAAAAATAATATAGGCCAATCTCCCTAATAAATATAGATACAAAAGTACTCAATAATATTTTACCAAACAGAATATGACAAATCATCAATTTCACCATGACCAAGTGGGATTCATTCCAGGAATGCAGGGATGGTACAACATATGCAAATCAATAAACTTAACAAACCATATGAACAGAGCCATTGACAAAAAGCACATGTTCATCCAATAGATTCAGACAAAGCATTTGAAAAAGTCCAACCCTCACTGATGATAAAAATCCCACAGAAAATCAGAATAGATGCTGTTAACCTCACTCTGATAAAAGTCATTTGCAGTAAACCAATATCCAACATCATACTAAATGGACAAAATTGAAAGCTCTCACTTTAAAATAAGGAGCAAGACAGTGATGACCAATGTCACCACTCCTATTGAATGTAGTTTTGGAAACAATAGCCAGAGTAATTAGACATGAGTGAAAAATAAAAGAAATAAAGATTGCAAAGGAAGAAATGAAATTGTCATTATTTGCAAATGACATGATACTCTTTATACAATACCTCAAAAACTCCATTGAAAGACTTGTAGATTTAATAAGCAATTAAATACAGAAACAGAATACAATATCAACACTCAAAAATCAATACTATTCCTGTACACAAACAACAAACATACTTAGAAATTAAGGAAACCACACCTTCTACAATAACATCCTAATAAATGAAATTCTTAGGAATCAGTTTAACAAAGGAACTAAATGATATAGACATTGAAAATTACATTACTCTTCAAAAGGAGATTGAACAGAATATCAAAAAATAGGAAAATATCCCTTGTGCACCGAGGAAGAATGTGCATTATGAAATTCTAAGAGAATGAGTCTTTGCAGGAATTTCAACACATTCTGCCTTGGAGGTACTGAATTATAGTCTGCTGGTTTTAGGAACTACAGCTATGGTACTATAGAAGGGAGTGTTGAAAGCAAGTTAAAACTCAACAATTTCCTTGTCCTCTGAAATGAATACCACAGATTGACCTATGCCTTTAGTTAATGCCAAACATTCTGAAAAAGTTAGTTTTGATTTTTTCTGCAAGCTTTTTTTGTTTTTATGGAAGAAAGAACATATTGAAGTCTTGACTTTATCATTTTTAATGCTATTACCTCTGTTTCTAAATACGAGGTTGGTTTATCTCTTGCACTGTAAACTCATCCTCTCATTTCTTTATCTGATTTATTCCCAGAGAACAACAAGTGCCAAGTTTAATTATCTTCATTTCATAGCCATTTTCCCAAAGAAACAAAGATGATTTTACTGTTTTAATCAATTCATAAATATTATTTAATATAGAGAATAATCAAAGGTATCAAAGTCCCATTAGGATCTGATGGTGACATGTTGCTATGTACTCATTTAGAGTACATCTTCTGGGGCTAGGGGCATAGCTTAGCATTCTAAGTACCTGCATGGCAAGTGCAAGGCCCTGAGTTTGATCCCCACTACCATATGCTCTACTGGCCCTATAACCTCAGGCATGCTGTGCTAGCCCCAGAACCCTGGGCAAGCTGGGGAAGCTGAGACAGGAGGAGCACTATGATTCTGAACTGCACAGCAAGACCCTGTATCCAGTAAATTAAAAAAAACTTAAGAGCTTCATCTTCAAAATTTTAAAAATGTTACCCATTATAGACTGAAGTTATTAGTGCATCACTTCAATCATGAGGTTTATATTTTCAAGACCTCTCTGTAAACTTTAGATATATTTGTAGTTGATTTTTAGAATATAATAATGGTGAGTGTGTTATGATTTGTGTCTAGACATCCCTCCAAAGCCTATGTAGTCATGGAATGGGCTTCATGTTTGTGATTAATTCATGATCCAAAGCTGGGATTCTAGGTGTGAGTGCTGCTGGGATTAGGAGTGTGAGTGTAACACCCAATATGGGGCAGACAGCCTGAATGCAATATCAGGGAGCAAAAGAAACTCCCTCTCTGCCCCTGCTCTCCTCCCTCTTAGCTCTTATTGTTTTACTGTTTTCCCACCACCATGAACTGCTGCTGTCATGTGCCACTCTGCCTTGGAACAAGGAGATTACAAACTGAAGCCTCCACAAACTGTCAGCTAAATAAGCCTTTCCTTTCTTAATTCGGGATGTCAGCTATTTTATCCCAGCAATGAGAGAAAAGTAGCTTAGACACTGTCGTAGCAAAAGTACCATTGTTAGTTCTTCTATATACCCTTTATGGTGACTTAACCTATCTCTCAGTGCCTCCCCAAATTCTATTTTTTTTTTCTGTCTGAAGAAAGGAAAAGCATTTTCTCTTGCCAGAAATAGCCAAGATGCTGCAAAAGCAACAGCTGGCCAGAAGTGATTTTTCCTTCTTATGGAGCAAGCTATAGATAGAACTGAATCATTATGTTTCTAGGTGAGAATCCCAAATTGGTGATTTTTTGGTTTTTATTTAATTTCTTTTGTTTGAAGAACATTAGCATATCATTTCTCTATAGAATTTCCAGAGCATAAGCAGAAATATAGCTCATGAAATACAATGATGAAAATTATTGCAATTGAGGCTACTATGATAAAATTCACACAAAACTCCTACCATAATACCTTTTTGCAATTATCCCACAAAACAAGACACAATTTAGGCATGGTTATGGCTCAGAGGTCTCAAAGGCAGTTGGGGAATGAGAACTTGTGTGTTACTATAAATTTATTCATTAAGTAAAGATTAGTATTTCAATTATTTCCACGTTTTTTTAACCATTAATTACCTAAATATTTATGGTATTTGGTATTTTTATCTTAAACTAAAGTGCTAACAAAAGTTATTTGTTGTTTTTTTTAAACCATCGTTTTTAAAAAATGCCCTACCCCCAGCTCAATTGGTAAACAACATAGATATTTCTTAACTGATTAGGGAGGGAAGGCTATTCTGATCTGTCAACTTCAACGTCACTGGTGCAAATAGTGATTGTTCCAATGGGCACATTTGGCTGCCTCCAAGTGTGCCCTGCAGCATCTGGCTGGGATGGAAACTCACAGTTACCTTATTCACAATTGCACACAGAACCAAATGGCATGGGTCTGGGGAAGGGAACACACATCTCAGTGTCCTGGCCACTTATTTTAATCAAGAGAAAGAGAGAAGTAATAACCTTGCACCTAATGTGAATTCCAGGGAAGAAACGAAATAAATTGCTTCCACTCTACACAGACCACTATTAATCTATACAAATACTGGTCAATTAAATTAGATTACACTTGTAAAGTGCTTGGCATCAGGTCCTGACACATAGTAAGGTTTCCTGTAAATCTTAGTGGTAATTAATAATAAATCATATTCTGAACTGCTTAGCAATGTTTTGCATGCATTTAAAATACAAGTGGAAAAGTTGACCTCAGTGGAAAAAAGAAAGTTAAAAAAAGAGTTCTTTGCAAACATTCTTGGCATCACGTAATGTGTCACAAGTTTGGAAGGTCAGGTGATTAGCTTCTAAACATGTTTGAACATTCTGTGGATGTGTATTTGGGGAGGACAGTTAGGGTAGTAATAACTAGGGAAGTAAGGAATTTAAAGGAATAAGTAATAAAGGTAAAATTTGAAATGTCTGCCAGCTACTCCTTCATGGGCGTTATGGAAAAATCAAAGAATAAAAACATTTGACCCTAAACAACTATGGATAAAGCAGTAGAATACTACTTTGTCTCCGTATCTTTTGCATAGGAATCTTCACTTAATTTTTACATTGAGATTCACTTAGGCAAAATCATTGTTTTATAGATTAATATATCTTCTTTCTTTTTCAGAAATCACACTGATTGACTTGGCATCTTTTCCCTTGTTGCTGCCTTAACAGCTTTAGAGTTATACCTGAGTTTATCACCCAGGTGGGTAAAATCTGCACAGCCAACATGTGGAATGCTAAAACTGTTAACTCTTCCTGCTTTTTCCAGACAATTTGGAATGTCTTACCTTATCCATTGTTTGAAGTTGCTGTGAGTATATATAGGTAGAAAAATAGCACGAGGTAACATTTATAGGAGAGCTATGCTATATAACAGGTTAAGTGTTACTCACCTGCTTAAATTTAAGTCTCAAATATGTTATTTCCCACCAGTTACCTATCTGTTTAGTTTTTTACAGGCCACAGTCTTTCTTGGTTGGTCTTTTTTTCTGTGTGCTTTGCCTAGTGGGTGTACCTTCTCCATTCTCTCTGCTTACCTAAGTCATTATCACCCAAGTTACACATCCTGGGATATCTACACATCCCAAGTATGTCCTTTATCTATAGACAGACAGCTTATATAGACAGCCACTATATTTCCATCCTTCTCATGATAATGACTAGATCAGGAGAGTAAGAAACCCTAGACTGCCTCATCAAAATAAAATGCTTTTGCCCCCGGCACTTGTAATGTAACTATATGAAGAAGACAGAATCTTTTCTTATTAAGTGTAGACTTTCTGTTGGTCATATGACACCCAAAAGAAAGAAATTTCCTGAAATTAACCTCAGCACCAAGGAAGAAAGGAGAGAGAGAGAGAGAGAGAGAGAGAGAGAGAGAGAGAGAGAGATACTTTGAATATTTAGAGCCAGTCGTACCTGAAGCCATATAACAGGGGACTTTTCAATTATATGTAGCAAAAAGTCACCTTACTTTTGCAGTTACATGGAGGAGCACTTCCTTTATGTGCTGCAGAAAGTCTATAACACACAATTACAGTGTGTTCAGTGGCAAGAATTTAACAGTGTATAGGGAAACATAGTTCCTGCATCATGGAATTCAAATTCTTATGAATTAGTAACAGCAAGCAACCAATGGGTCATCATAGCCGCTGACTAGAGAAATGCAGGTTCTGCAAGAGCACTCAGAAGGTGTTTCAGGCCAAAGGAGGGATCCCCAGGAGAGGAAGACTTCCCAGAGGAGAGAACATCAGATGAATTCCTTGCTTATTGTTCTTCAGGACTGAAATTAAAGTGTCATATTTATAACGCAAACTTAGTACACAGCACTAATGGCAATGTCTAGCCATAGATACCATGACTGTAACTCTAAAACTATAGCTTCTCCTTAAAATTCCCACCCAGTAAGATGTCATCCCTTCATTCTATTTTAACGGCTAAATTTGCATTATTCATGATTATTGCCTCAAAAACATAGATTAGCCCAGCTGTTCAGCCACCATATATATAGTTTCCAAATCCAACACCCACTCCCAATCAGAATTTTGGCGATGGCCCCAGTTAGTACTGAGAGATAACACATAAACGTTAAATACTATAACAATCTGTGGTGAAAGGGAAAAAATCAGCAACTGACAGAGTTGCAAAAGTGTAGCCAGCAAAACAAAAATTTTTTCATCCAAGTGCCCATTTGTTAAAGTGATATATGCTGACATAGCAATTCTCTGATAGGTTTAGTAAACCACAAGAAACTGATGGAATGGACTCTATAAACCTTTTTAGTGGTTCTTTTTTTTTTGCCTGAGAAAGTCAAGATTTGAAATAAAGAAATAGAAAGGTATAAATCATATCAGAATCATGACAACAGATCATTTTCAATCTTTAGTTCAAAAATTGAAATGAAACAATATTAAAACATTCAGTTTTTAGTGTTGGGGTTTTTCTCCAGGCTACATGTTCTTGGTAGTTAATAAGTGCAAAAAAGGTTTATAAAGAATTGCACCCTAAGAGATTCCAGGTGGCCTGTCATCAAGCTGTCCTTAAAAATACCAATATCAAGCGTGACTTTAAAATGAGAAGGAATGACCTACTATAATACAGAATTATGCTAAGGTTCCTTTTGATCATCACATTTAAGATTTAGAGTATTATGTGGGAAATAAATTGAAAATGGTAGGGCTTTTCAGATGAGAAGACCAGTGTCTAGGACCATGTTCAAGGACTATGGCCTCCTCTTATTTATGCCATTTAGTCCCTCCCCAAAATGCATAATGCTGGCCTGCAAAATCAATACTATCACCAAAAGTGTTATCTGAATTTTAAATAAAGACGTTATAGTTTCTCACATGCTTCCTTTTGGGTTAGTTACTCAAGAAGCATCAGCCACTGTACATCCATGAGGACACTCAAGCAACTCTCTGCTGAAGGCCAAGTGAGGAAGAGCTACGATTTCTTCCCTTACTAGCGGTGTGAGGATAAGCCACCTTGAAATCAGATCCTCTCATCCCTGTCAAGCCCATCAAAGACTGCAGACCTGGATGACAGTTTGACTGTAATCTTACAGGATGCCCCAAGCCTAACTGTCCAACTAAGCCACTCCAGGATTCCAGATCTATAGAAGCCATGAGACAGTAAATGAATATTACTGTATTAGGCCACCATGTTTTGGAGGTAAGTTGTAGTGCAATGGTAGATAACTAACTGATTAGAGAGATGACCTAGCAGTGCTTTTTTAAGCCTTTGGACTGTAAAGCAATTATTTGTTGAATAAAGAAGAAATATTTATTATTCTAAATATCAATCAGTGCTGATAGGTATTAGAAGCCTGAAATATTTTTGCAATGGTCTATTCATTTCAAGTGCTAGATTTGAAAGAAACTAAGTCTGAAAACATTGGTACCTCTCTTCAGTATATATCTCCCTACAGGGCACATTGGTACAGTGGGCAAACAGAATCTCCTCCATTTGCCAGGAAACATTTGAGGAAGGATATTCACACATACCAATGTGCTCAGAATGCCTTTGCACCTTGACATGGGAAGAATCATGAAGTAACAAAACTGGAAAAGACTACAAATATCCTTAAGTCCAATCCCACTAACACACACCTACACATTCCTTAAAACAAATCCAGGACATTTTTACTGATAGCAACACTTCTTTTATCATTATTCATACTGATAAAAATGTTTTAAGCAAAATTTGTCTCCCTCTGAATTCCAAATGCTGACCTCAAATACTCAATCCTATTTCTCCCTGAATTGTCCTTCACATATACGAAAAAAATATTATCTTCCACTTGAGTTCTCTTTTACACAGGAGAAAGTATCTAGTAACAACTATTTCTTATAAAGCATGATTTTTCCCCTGACATTCAACAATGATGCTTGTCTTAAACTGGCCCCAATTTCTATAAAAGCAAACCCCATCAACTACCACCCCGCAGGTCTGTGGTCTCTGGTGTGTGTGTGTGTGTGTGTGTGTGTGTGTGTGTGTGTGTGCTGATTTTCAGGGGTTTGAAATGAGATGCTTTCTGATGCAGCAAGCTCTTTTCAGTTCCCACCAATCCTACAACTCCTTCAATTCATAAAAATAAGTTTATTTCGCCCTTTTCTTTCCTATTTTCTCTGGGGTTCCTAGAGTACAACAAATACTTGACCAATGGTAGGTTACAACTGTAGCAGCTCCTGTGGCATAGAATATATTCAGAAAATTCTTTATGATTACTATCAAGAAGAAAACAAGACTTAGTCTTTTCAACTTAAGGTGTCTGTTAAGCATTTTTTGATGCCTCACCAAGAGCAGTGTTAAATAATGTAGGAAGTAGGAACATAACTAGTCCACATTCCAAGATCAAGAGCCACGCCTATCTTAGTCATCCTCATCTTCCTGCATGAAATGTAACACACAGTAACTGTGCAATCTATATGGAGAAAGAGAAGAAAGAAGGTAGTTATATTGCTCTAAGGGACAGAGTTAATAATCAATAAAGCTCAGTTGATAAAATACAAGCAATAAATGCTTGGGAAATGCAAGTAGAAGGAAGATGTCTAAATCAAAGGAAGGGACATGGAAGGTTGTCAATTCCCCAGTCTATGCACCATTTTGAAGAATATGCACTAGGAGTGTTTTGTCAGTGTGTGGCAAGAGCCACCAACTCTTATTCTGTTCTCTGTTTTGGGAACCTTAAGGAGTGGAAGATTTTTGTTGTTCTTGTTGTTTACTGTGTTATTTAGAGATGATATACATGTGGGAGAGTTAGAAACAAGCTTTTTCTTCCTCTGTGCTGAGTAAAAAGTTATAGTAGGTTGAAAATGTAGGCAATGAGTTGTTCTAAGTCAAGAATATTAGGGAAAATAATCTCTGATGCACCTCAAGAGGCCTATCTTTATTGTTTGTTCCATGGTACACGCATTGTGCAAGCCTCAAGTAGATTTCTCTAAATATCAGCCAAAGCAGGGACAAAACCCGCACACAATGGCACTCGACTTTTAATTCTAGTGACAGCTAAAACACCATTAAACTGTACTTCAAGTCTTTGAAGCACTAAAAAGTTCAGTCAGAAAAGAGTGTATGGCCATGTATTCAATTTAATAGCTAATGCAGTTCCCTCTTCTGTAGTTGAGAAGACATTCAGAATACAAAGGAATGGTCTTAGAAGATTTAAAGACCTGAAGTAAAGGAACAAACTTTTCAGAGCAAGTTAAAAGGAATAGAAAAATCATTACCTCCCTTTCCCACTTTCTTCATTATCAATATCCAATCATACCAAACATTCATAAGAAGCAGTCAAGGTTCTTGATTTATAATACCAGCTTCCTATCAGTTCACTTGTACTCTGCAACCTTGCAAATTGTTGTCTTAGTTCAGTGACCTATCGTCTCTAATTCTCTGTATTCTCCCCTAAAAATGCAGGTAACACTATACATTTCAAAATTTTTAAAGGATTAAATGAAGTGATATATAGTATCATGATTATTCTTAGCCATTTATTGAGAGCTTACTATGTGCCAAGCTCACAGGAATGCGACACATTGTTGTAGCCATAGCATAGTGTTTCTCTGCCAATACATGGATTACTAAAGAAGAGATTAAGTACAGATTACTTAAAGATTACACATTTAAGGGACAATGGTGTCAAATTATGGATGATATGGGGTTTTGAAATCACCTCAGGCCATGGGAGGAACAACATGATCTCCACATCTCCCAACAAAATCCCCAGTGCTCCTTATCATTTGTATTGACTCCTTTCTCATTGATGCCTATTAGTCTCACATTGTTCATCTTTGCATCGTCTTGCAGGTGATGAATTATATTTTCCTGTATCCTAGTTGGTTTTAAGAGATCCTTTCTTACCTTTTCACTAGCTGCACCCGTGTCTTCAAGATCTGAAACTCTATCTTCACTTTCACTCAAATGGTTTTACAGGCTTGTGATTGAGATTTTAAATTCCTCTATATCTCTTTGACTCTGCTTCATGTGATCTATTTCCCTCCTGTATTGCTCATTCAAGGAATCTGTCATGTTTCTAATCTCCTCCATTTTTTATCAATGTCTTCTTTAGAAGCAGTTATTAATTCTTTTACTGCAGTGTTATTTTCATATTGGGCTTCCTCCATATGTTTCTGTATTTAATTCTTTACTTCAGATGGTATGAATTCAAAGATTTTGTTTTTATTTCAGAAATTAATTCTGCTCTGAGTTCCTGTATACCTTTCTGCTGTTGTTTCTTTACTTGCAAGCTATTAATTTATACATTTCAACTGAGCTTGTGTCTTCTTCACTTGTTCTGGGTGGGCATTGGGTTTCCCCCATATATTTCTGCATTTGATTCTTTACTTCAGATGGTATGCATTCAGATATTTCTTTTTTCATTTCAGGAATTCTGCTCTGAGTTCCTCTATAACTTTCTGCTGTTGTTTCTTTATTTCCAATGCTGTTAATTCGTTCATTTCAGCTGAGCTAGTGTCCTCTGCACTTGTTATTCATGGGCTCAAGGTCTGAGATTGCATTTTGCTCCTTGTCCTTGTCATTTCATATAGCACTGACCTCTGTCCTTTGGTGTAGAGCTTTGGTGCAATTATAACCTTAGCACCTACTGAAATTCGGGTGCAGATCTATTAAGTTTGAGTTTAACCAATTATGCCTGGCCTGGGTCTATCTGTTGTGTTCAGCTCCTTCCTGCTGCAGCCTTTGGAAGTGAACCTATTGTGCCTCTCTGGCACAAAAGTGAACCTGTGGTGCCCCTCTGTTGTGTTCCTGTCCCAGGGAGCACATGGGAGCACAAAAGCTGTTCCACACACTAGCTGGGTCTAACCTGTGTCTGGGGGTCCCTAAAGAGTTGCAGAAGTTCTCACTCACTGGGTGGGCTTGGGGGTGGGGGCTCCAGAGGGTTGCAGGGTTCCCAATGACATGATAGAAGGTCTCACTCATGCAGGTGCCTGAGTTTTGGTCTGGAGGGGTCCTGCGGGCTCAGGGAAGTGGGAAGCTCTCCCACATGCTCGCTGGGCATGGGCTGGACTGGATCTCTGTATATCTCCATCTGAGAAATGTATATTCATTCCAATGCCCATTTTTGGAGTGAGTCTTTGAATTTTGGGGTCCTGTTTTTTTTTTTTTTTTAATTTTTGTATGTTTTAGATAAGAGTCCTTTGTCTGAGAGACAGTTGGAATAAATGTTTTCAATTCATGGGTTTACTTTTTACTCCAATTCATGGGATTTCTTTTGATGCACAACAACTGTTCAGTACGATGAGATTGCAGTTTTTGATTCATTTGAAGTATTTCCTGTGCAGTTCCGGTTTTGTTCACAAAGTCTCTGCCTACACTTATGTCTTCAAGATTTCTACCTACTTTCTCTTCCAGCAGACTTAGTGCTTGCTTTAATACTTAGATATCTGATACATTTTGATTTTAGTTTATTGCATGGTGGTAGACATCAGTCTAGTTTTAGTCTTTGGCATATGGAAAGCCACTTTTTCTAGCACCATTTAGTAAAGAGGCTGTCTTTCTTACAGAGAATACGTTTGGCCCCTTTATCAAATGTAAGGTGTCTGAATGTGTTTGTGGTTGTGTTTTTGTCTTCTGATATGTTTCACTGATCCTCAGGCCTGAACATGCTGATTTTATCACAGTAGTTTTGTAGTATAATTTTAAGTCAGGGATTGTGATGGTATCTTTTTTAAGAGTACTGTAATTTCCACTGTATAGATCTTTTACTTTATTTTTTTAGATTGATTCATAAATATTTCTTTTTTGAAAGCTATTTCAAAAGGTGTGGTTTCTCTAACTTATTTCTAGTGAGTTTTTTGAAAGTCTAACTTCTTGTAGAAATGATATTTAATTACTATAGCCAGAAGTTTCTAATCAAAGACTTATTTTATGATGAGATTTACAAGCTCTCACCATGCAATCTTAAACTTGTAAAACTAACTCTATTTTGGACATACTCAATCCTTTTATGGTGTTAAATGCTGTGATCATGTATTATGTTATGTGAACTTGATTTGATTTTTAAAATGCATAAGAGATTTCCTAGCACACCTTTCTAAGTATGAATGTGGAGAAGACTGGCAGGTATCCCAGCAAACTATGTGGGTAAGACACACCCTAGTTGTGAGTGGAACCAATCAATAAACTTGTCACCTGGATAGAATAAAAAAAGTGGAAAAAGAGGGATGCTCACCCATTTTTGAAGAGCACCCGTATTCTTGAGCAGGTGCATTCTTTGCTGTCATTGCTTTTGGATATTGATCTCCATTTTCTTTAATATTCCATCAAAGACTTGCACTAGCAACTCTCAAGGGAGCTTCAAGGATTTGATGTTGGACCAATGCTGCATCCCTAATATCTCTTGATCTGTACCTCTCATCCTCTTCAGCTGAGCAGCTACTAGGTCCTCTGGCTCTCCAGCACAGACACCCATTCTGGGATCTCCCATCTCTGGCCCTGTGAATTACCTTAAAAATCATCCTGTAGTATTACATATATTTTATAATGATTTTATTACTCTTAAAAATCTGAGCTAATGAAAACATACACTGCTTTGATTCATAGATCCTAACACAAGAAATGAAGTGGGAGGATTTATGAAGAACTGGTTAGAAAAAAGTTCATTCGTCAACAAATTTTATGTGAATTGTAAAATGCCAGTAACTATTTACATTGAAGCAACAGTTTCCATATTTTGTAGGATAGCAAAGGACTATATCCACAGGGACTATATAGTGCCAGAATTATCTGAGGTATTCAACCATAACTCACTACATATTGAAAAAGTAATGAATGAGCTATAAATATGCATTGGTTGTGAAACTTTAATCAGTAAAAATTATAGAGCGCATACCAAAGTTCTTTTGTAAACTTAGACAAAATAAATTTCTTGTAGTTTATATCTATAAATTATGAATTTCAGAGAAATTTCACTGTCAAAATTTATTATAAACCGCATTTTTAGAAATATACATGGATTTCTAAGTGTTTTGTTGGCTCATTACAGTAACAACTTATGGAAAAAAGTACCTGAAAAATCTTTTAGTTTATCTTTTTCTTCTAAAAATTTATTTATAACTTTTATCTGGGCTCATTAACCTAGGAATGTACCTAGGGCATGCTGCTGCCTACATCTTTGGGCTTAAAGGAAGATAGCCAGAAGAAGTGTCATTCTGGTTTTACTTGGAGCTCAACATTTCCTTAACTCCATGACCTTCGACTCATTAGCCAGATTGTCTGAGACTTGTTTCTTAGCCAATAAAATGAGGATTAGTGTACATGGTCTTAGAATGTGAACATTACAATGCCTTAACAAGAATTAATTTTTCCTTTAGGAAATCAGAAGATTAATTTTCAAATCTGTCTCACTTCCTAGCATTATTTCCAGTTTAAGATCATGATTTCAAAGGAAAAGGTTGAGTGACTCTTTTGTGTTAACTGTGACAGAGTAAGAAAAGTATTCAAAAACAAGGAGATAGAGAAGAAGGTGGCAGTGAGAATAATTACTTTGTAAATATCTTATGATTTTAGAATCAGGTGATAAAATATTGAGGATTGGGGACTGGGAAGATAGCTCAGGGGTATTAGGGCCTGCCTGGCAAGCACAAGGACCTGGATTCAAGCCACATATTACATGTCATGCCAGTGCTGAAACCTGGGGTGTGCTATGCTGGCCACCAAAACCTGGCATGGTGATCCATGCCTGTAATTCCTGTGCTGCAGATACTGAGACAAGAGTATCACTATGAGTCTGAGTTGCATAGCGAGAACCTGTACCAAATGAATAAATGAGTAAGTAAATAAATAAAAGATTGAGGATCATCCTCCTGGGAAGACCTAGGTTGCAGAGTCCTGGAATGAACACTTAAAGTGGCCCTGCTCAAACTTAACAGAAGTTCACTGGGGAGGAACCATTAACCTCATTACCAACTGGCTGGTATTGCTGAAGGAGGAGCTTTCTAGATGAATTTCCTGGAAAACCTGTGAATACCTTATAGGAGTGAGGGTGATTTATGAAAAATAACTTGGCAGATCTCACTGGATTGGCCAAGTGAAGCTCCATGGCTATCCATCTCAGTTTTTCAGGGAACTGGAAAGTCAATCAAATGGTAATATGTTGCTAAATGCTATCTAGGGTGAAGGTAGAAGATTCCTCTGTGCTTGTGGAGTAGGTTGAGTAAAGTAAATAGTACCAAGATCCTCATTGTGGGTGATTATATATTATTTATTCATCCTTGAAGCATTGGGTTTGTAAGAAAATTAAGAGCAATGCCTTATGTTAAGTGCTTAAGATTGTGGGAATTCAAAATGGAAGCTACATTGGTGTCATTATTACAGTTTCAGTGCCTCCTTATTTTATCAGACACTCGGGAAGATGAGCAGCAGAAATAAGAAAGGTGGATGAATGGCAAAGTGTCCTCTGTATCTTAGCAGAGACAGCCCGGGATCAGTGGAAAATGCCAGGACGTGCCAGACAGACCAAGGGACTATCACATGAAAAGATGTCTCAGGGTTGTGCACTTGATCTGAAAATAATTTTGGTATTAACTATTTCAAACACTTCTTCATCTAGAGATGTAGAGTTTAGATATGTTTTCTGTAAGTAATTGCCTAGAAGTACAGTGCATGATGTATGTAGCTCTGACTATTGCCAGTGTATAAGACCTTCTTTGCTTTCAGGAGTCAATTCCATGGAAAGGATTTAAAAAAAAATTGAAGTGTAATTAGCAAGATACTTTTGGATTTGCAAGTAAATTCTACACAAATTGAAGTAAAGAATTTATTCACTGATCTAAATGACAAGTCTGAGGTACAAAAGCTTCAAGTAATAAAGGATTCAGATTCCCAAATATTATCAGAAAGCATTTTTCATCTAGGAGCCTTATTTTGTTTCAGTTTATGTCCTCTCTTGGGACAGTTTTCACCCTTACCTTCATTTTTTTCTGGCTGAGCTTCTCTAAGACATGGTCTTCCCTCTGGACAAAAGCCAAATTATTTTTCCCAAAAAATAAATTCAAAGTTCTTCAAAATACAGTTATTGTTTGAAGAAAATAGGCAACTGCCCAATGGTCAGAGATCTGCAGACCAATGTCTCTCATTTTTTCTCAGAAACTTACAAATAATTAAGCCTTCACAGTTAAATTGTGGTTCTCCTCCTATCTTAATGAACAGCTTTGTGCAACCAGATTGGTCATTTAATCAATTTTATCCAGTTATAAAAACAGTTCCAAACAACAAATTGACCTTTCCAGTCTAGGATTTTTTAAATTCGTAAACAATATCTCCTTCAATCACTTTTATAGTTCTCTCATACTTATTTATTCTTTTTTTTTTTTTTTTTGTATTTTAGGACAGGGTATACAGGGTGTACAGCATCTCACCTATGAGTAGATGGGACTCATAGTTGTCCTCCTGTTTACAGCCTCCCAAGTGCTGGGATTACAGGTGAGCACCACCAGCCCAGTCTCAAACTGCCCTCTCAACAAGCCCTGGGCGTGGGGCTGTCACTGCAGGCCTGGAGATAGAACTCTTGACTCCTATGTCTACCTAAGCAGACATTTTAATCCACTGAGCTATTTGGCTGGACTCATATTTTTCTCTGACTTCTTCTTTTTTATTCCTTTCATATATACCTTCACAGATGTGTAAGACATGATAAAAGGGTTAATGATTTAATTTTTTAAATGTCCAATAGCACAGTGCCTGCCTAGCAAGTGCAAGGACCTGAGTTTGCTTCTCTGTGAACAAGTAAAAAAAAAAATAAGAATTGCAGTAGAAGACATATTGCCATTAATCCCCTTCAAAATACTCTCCCTGTCTTTATACTTGTACCATCATTTTTGTCGCTGTTTGAAGCAGTTCTGAAAACCTCTTTGTGAGTGTTTTCAGTTACACTGCCAGGCCTGCTTCAATGTCCTGAGTCAATTAACAATTATCTTTTGTGGTCAGTTTACCTTTGGGGAAGAGGCAGAAGTCACACAGGTGCTGGATCCAGGGGTTTTTGGCAGACAAGGACACACTAAATTTTTGAGTCTTTTAGTGGGATGGTATTCAGCAGTAGCATGCACCATATTTTAAAAAATTAAAGAAAATAAAAATAGTGAAAATAATTAGAAACAATATACAATTTTGCTGAACAAAATGAAAGAAATTCAACAATGGTTGTTATATTGCATATGGTTGTCTTCAAGTTAGTTGTTCAGATTACCTGATAGGAGCATGCAAAGTTGGTCAAAAAATTAAAAAGAAGGGAAAAAAAGAAAGAACATTAAGCATTAACTGTTCCTTACAACAGGCCAGTAGAAATCAGCAGTATAATTATACAGGCTAGCCTGTCTTTATACATACATATTTTTTTCCTTCTCTTTCTTGTCTCCTTTCCCTCATCCCAGTTGTTCCCTCCCATTGAACAGTTTCTTTCCCTTTCATGGTATCTACTGTAGCTTCCAGAATATTTACTCACTCAGGTCTATACTACAGAAACAATATGATGTTTATACATGCTGGTCTTATTTATTTCACTTACAAGTATAGTCTCTAGTTGCATCCATTTACTTGTAAACATCTTGAGCTTATCTTTTTTATAGCTGAGTAATAAATACTCCGTTGTGTAAAAATGCATTTTAAAAATACATTTTTGTATCCAATCCTCTGTTGATGGCATTTGGGTTGTTTCCAAAGTGTAACTAAGACAAATTGTGCTGCTATAAACATGAATGCACACATATCACTGTGGTGGGAATATCTGCATTGAATAGGACCTATAATCCTAGGTTTTTTTTTTTTTTTTTTTTTGGTACCAGGGATTGAACTCAGGACCCTGCACTTGCCAGGCAAGCGCTTATTCTTTTGAGCTATCTCCCCGGCCCCTAATCCCCACTTTTTAAGGAACATATTTTTCTCATATTTGAAAAGATAATTTAGGGAGTATTGACAACACAATTTTACAATAATAACTTTAAAATTTAAACATTAGCCATATATTTGATCATCCCACATGTGCATGTGTGTATGTGTATTATCTCAAATAATTGAAGTACACATTCTCCTTTATCACAAAAGAAGACCCAGATTAAATTCTACACTATTCCAATAAAACAAGTCTATACTCTTCTTCAACTTATCCATAATAAGCTAAGCTTCAGGCACTTGGACCACATCCTAACTAATCCAAGGAGAATCTTTGTTCTCATATACTTCACAATCTAATATGGGATGGGAGATAGAAACATTCAACACATATTTTTGCTTCTTTACCGTCTACACTTGTGACCACCAAAATACAAGTTGCTTTTAAGAATGTGAGGACCAGCTTAATCTTCCAACTCATCAGGCAAGGTAGAGCAAGTTCTATTGACCCCATTCTATGCATGTGGAACAGAACAGTAAAGCAAGACCACCAATGTAAAGTAAATACCTACCGATAATACATTTGATTCTATTTTGATCTTTTGAAACATGGTCAGCCACTATTGTTAACATTAACATTAATCTTATGAGACTAGGGAAATCAATAAATAAAATTAGCAATTAATAAAATTAGCATAAATAAAGCAGCAAGTTAGTGATACATATGAAAAGGTTTTATGAGTTTCTGACCTACATCTGTTATCCATATATATATATATATATATATATATATATATATATGACTATTCCCAACCGGAGATGATTCGACCTGAACTCCTTGTCCAAGGCTGAGGCACCAGTAACAAAAGCCAACTTCAAATGAGTGTCTGTGACACACAGTGGGTCACAAGAGGAACTCTGTCATTTCTAATAAAGGTGATACAGCTCCACCAGCCACCTCTACTGCTCAACACTGGAGTGATGGATCACATCCATGCATTGTGATGAAATAGATTTTCACAGGATAGAGTAAGGTAGGAGGCAACTCAGCTTTCATCTCAAGCATGCTGACTGCAGAAACAGTGCTCCTACCCATCCGCTACACTGCCCCTCACCTAAGAAGCCCTTGCTAGAGGAAAAGTACAAAACCCAAAGAAACAATGACTAACCCAAAGGAAATGTATCAAGTTACTGATATTATAAAATAAGCAATTGACAGAATCCTGCTAACTATTTGAAATATAATACAAATAGGAAACAGTCTCAAAACTAGCTAAGAACTATCACAAATGGAGTTAGGAAGTGACTCAAAGTTATGAATAGGCAAAGTAGAAACACAATAGTTAATTTGGAAAAAATTTAACTTCAGCAAAACCTCATAAATTAAAGTAGTAATGGGATACTATTTTATATTCTTCAAATAGGGGAAAATAAGTACACAAAGTCTTGATGGTAGTGCATGCTTCTGGAAAGAGTGTGGTTGCTGCAAGCTCTTTTGAGAACAATTTGGCAACAGATCAGTAATTTTAAAGGGAACATAATAATCTATAATCCAACAATTCCATTTCTATGTATAAACTCTATAAAGCTTCTTGTACTGTAGCCCAGAAGACTATTCAAGAATGTTTATATCAGCAGTCATGAAGTTATATAATAAACAAACTAAACATCTATCAGTAGCAAAAGAGATCATTAAGATGAAATGCAGAAGAATTTAAAATTTAAATAGTACGCCTGTGTGATCCAAAATAGGCAAATATCAAAACATAATGTCAAATCATAATCAACCATTGTAGGTGGTTACATATTAGCACCAACATATTATAATTTCTGATTATTTTAACACTCAAACAATACAAGACACATCAATACACCTATATGTGTGTGGTGAATTATTAACTCGCTGAACTGAACTAGCATGATGCAAGATGTGGGAGGCCCACCTGAGGATTGCTGCCAGCAGCATAAGAGGCAGAAATGGAGAAGAGCAGAGGCTGTTAGGGAAGTTGTTGGCTGCTGTCAGAAGCTGGCAAGAGCTGTTGGTTCCCTTGGAGGACCTTGCCATGCTGACATTCTTGGTGAACTTTGCTGTTCCCCCAGGAGGAACAGTTTGGAACCTCATTGTCACTGAGAATAGCTATGGGTCACTTTGGGGTACCTCTAGTGAAGACTTTGAGCATCACTTCCTAACCCGAGAGAGAAAGATAGTGTCCAGCTCAGTCTCTTGGGGAAGCTTGTCACATTGGCTTTCCTGATGAGAACGCAGCTTTCCGCCATTACTAAAGGAGCTTGGGACCTCACTTTTACTGCAGATGGCTGTGGTACTGTTTAGGAGCGCTCTGGTTCCTGAGTGTTACTTCCTGGCTCCAGTGAAGGTCCCTCAGCCTGCCAGCACAGATCCTTCATCCCTTGGACCTTCCCAGTGCAGATCCATGAAGTGGTCTTGCATGAGACATTGTTGTGGTCTTCTATGAGGCATTATTATGGGCTCCAGGTTTACAGCTAGACTCATGCAGGATATTAGGATCCAGGTCTTCAACTGGATTCTTTGGTCTTCAGTGTATGGACAGATTTCCTGCACTTTGGGTGATTCATTACAAAATATAAAATCTGTCCTGTATTGTACTGCTCCCTTTTCAAACAGCAAAAAAAAAAAAAATCCTATTTACTATGTATATGTGTAAAATAATGAAATAGGAAAACATCTTGTAGACAAATATTCTCTTGCAAGATCAAAATATTACCTAGAAATGTACATCCTTAACTCAGAATAGGATAAGAAATGAGAGATCTCTCGTTAGGAGTTAAAGGAATGTCAAACTTACCTGTGATGCCTTATTTTATTTTACATTAAAAATACACAGGACAAAAAAATTTTTGTTGATGTGATTATTGGAACATTTGTGATAAAATTTTCTATATGTTCCATTTATGTATTTTCCAAAATTTAAAACAAAAAACAGAAAGCTCTCATTGCTTCCCTCTTTCCATCTCCAATTCTTCATTCTTCACTGCATGGTCTCAGGTGGGTACAGGAATGTAATGATTAAGAAATGGGGCTCTAACTACTCACAAGTTAACTCCCTCTGGTGAGGCAGGTAACTGCTCCCTGCCGCAATGTCATCTGTGAAAAGGAAACAGCAGTAGTACCAAGGGTTCAGGGATGTTGAAAGGCATGGAGGAGATGACTCAAGGAGACAGCACACAGTTGGTCCTGTTAATAGAGTAAAAAAAAAAAAGGAAAAACATATAACCAACTGACCCTCTGACAAAGGCCTTCTATCTAGAAGATGTAAAGGATTTTTAAAAATCAAGTCTCCCAAATTCAAAGACCCAATCCAAAAATGGGCATTTGAGATGAATATACACTTTTCAGATGAAGAAATATAAATGGCAAATAAGTATATCAAAAAATTTTCAACATCATCAGTCATTCAAGAAATGCAAATTAAAACAGCACTGAGATTCCAACTCACCCAGAAAGAATAGCTAACATCAAGAACTCAACCAATAACAAATCCTGGAGGGCTGTGGAGAAAAAGAAACCCTTCTCCACTGTTGGTGGCAGTACAGACTGGTACAACAACTATAGAAATTAGTGTGGAAATTCCTTAAAAATCTAGGATTACAGATCCCATTCAAGCCAGATATTCCCCTCCTGGATACTTTTCCAAAAGAAACGAAAACATCATACCACAGTGACATATGTGCATCTATGTTTATAGCAGCACAATTTGTCATAGCTACATCCAGGAAACAACCCAGATGCCCATCAACTAAGGAATGGATAAAGATGTTATATATTTACATAATGGAATATTATTCATCTATAAAATAGAATAAATTTGAGACATTTATCAGTAAATGGATGCAGCTAGTGACCATACTCTTAAGTGAAATAAGTCAGACCTGCATGTACAAGCATCATATTCTCTCCATAGTGTGAGAGCATAAAATAGAAAATGGAATCTGAAGGATGCAATAGATATTGGGAAAGTGGAATGAATTTATTCAAAAGGAAAAAGTCACTGAGTTGAGAAAGACAGGAGAGAGAGTGAGAAAAAGAAATATAACTATGTATGTAAGCAGGATGGTTTGTACAACTTCACTGAGGATTTCTGCTGGTCTATGGAAAGGAGAAGTTAATGCTTAATTTGTTTTGTCTCCTTTTTTAAGTTTCTCCTTTTCCACCTCTTGATTTCTTATAATTTCTTTTTTTCCAATTTTGTATGCATATGTCTTATAATATGAATAACTGGTTGGAACACAATACTATGCATTACAACAAATACTGTGAAATTCATATTACTTTGTTAAGTGAAATTCTTTATCACTTGTAATTTTTGTTTTAATTTTAATTTGTACTCTCTTTATAAAATAAAATTTAAAACAAAGAATTGGCACTGGCAGCTACCGTCAGTGGCTAGTGGTAGTGCAAGCAGGTTGGATGAGTGGTAGCTTTTCCAGGAGCTGCTGTCGAGCCACAGCCTGTGCTCCCCTGACAAAGCCCACTCAGGTGTCCAGCCCAGAAGAGCAGTCACATCTCACTCACCTCTGCACCTTCCATGTAGACCGTTCCTATCCACAGCAGGTGTTTCATCAGTGCATGACCAAGTAATTCCTACTCAGATAAACAGAAATGCAGAAAGCAAAGAAAGAAATCACCAGTACATACATCTGAACGTGTCCTTTTTGAAACTATTTCCTTCAATAAATATTTACAAGCCAGATGTAGTGGCTGCACTCCTGTATTCCCAGCACTCTGAGAAACTGAGAAGGAGGATCACAAATTCAAGCCCAATCTGAGTAATTTAGTGAGATTTTATCTCAAAAAAATCCAACAAACAAACAATCAATATTTGTTCAATATCTCAAGTATTAAATCTACTCAATGTGGGGTCCATCAGTCAGCACCTGCAACATGACCCTGGAACTTAAGAAATGCAAAGCTTATTCCTTTCCCAGGTACACAAAGTCAAAATCTGCTTTGAATAAGGTCTCTAGGTGAGAGATATTTAACTTAAAGCTGAAGAATCACAGGTGTAAAGGTCTGGCCACCCACAACAGGACATACTGTAATTTTGATTTTTTTTTTTTAGGGGGCTGCCCAAGCTTACCTGCTAGCACTACCATTACTGACTTTTGACTAAGAGATCTAGTTTGCCTAAATCTTAGTTTTCTTTTATCTGCAAACGAGAATGTAAATATCTATCTCACAGGTTTGTGAATATTGAAAGAACTGTCCACCTAGAAGTGCTCTATGTAGCTCTGAGGCTATGATTTTTGTTAGTCTGTCACTAATGCAAACATTTGAAAGATACCAAAATTAGCCAAATGAAAATATGGAAGGAAGAGAGAGGGCAGAAGCTGCTTTACAGGGAGAATCTGAAACAGATCACAAGTGATGCATGAGGTGCAATTGTGAGAGAATAAGGCAGAGTGGAGGATCTGAGAGAAGTCTATTGTGGATTCATCCTAAAATAGACTTACAACCCCAGTCCTTACCTACTTTCACTCTAGAAACTGATACCTGTGGTTTTTCATTGCTTTCTCTTAAAAATGTGGTGGTGGTTTTGGTGTTATGCATTTCATGTTTTATTTTTAAATGCCTCTACTAAAAAATCAATGTGTGTGTATACAACAGAAGTTTTTCTCTGCCTTTTCCAACACAAGCAATGTGTGTTGGAATATACCTGAGGCATCCAATAAAGTTTACTTCCTTCTCTGGAATCTCTCTCTCTCTCTCTCTCTCTCTCTCTCTCTCTCTCTCTCTCTCTCTCTGTATCTCTCTGTCTCTCTCTCTCACTGTCTGTCTTTCTCTCTCTGTGTGTGTTTCTCTGTGTCTGTCTCTCTCACTCTCTCTCTCTGTGTCTGTCTGTCTCTTTCTGTGTGTCTCTCTGTGTCTGTCTGTCTGTCTGACTCTCTCTCTCTCTCTCTCTGTGTATGTGTCTGTCTCTATCTGTGTCTCTGTGTGTCTCTCTGTGTCTCTGTATCTCTTTCTGTCTCTCTCCCTCTCTGTCTCTCTCCCTCTCTGTCTCTGTCTCTCTCTTGTCTCTGTCTCTCTCTCTGTCTGTCTCTGTCTCTCTGTCTCTCTCTGTCTCTCTCTGTCTCTCTCTCTGTCTCTCTCTCTCTCTCTCTCTCTCTCTCTCTCTCTCTCTCTCTCTCTCTTTCCGTGGTGTTCTCCTCAGAGGGCCTCAACCATTATTGTGTCTTGGAGCACTCCCCACCCTTATATGCTACAGTCTTCACTATATAATGTGGTGAAGAGGAAAGAGCTTTAATATGATAATTCTGGTGTTATTTCTGCTTAGAATCATAAATATTCACCCGTCAATTTTCAGATACAGGTGAGAATTCTTTTATTGAATTATCTTCTGAGACTTGTACTAGAAAATTTATAATACTCTTCCTCCTCCTCTTCCTCATCCTATTAGTTCCTGAGTTCTTCAGAGCCCACACACCTACTCACATGGCCAATCTTCTGCCAAGACTTTCCAGCCCTGACCTCCACATTAGTTAGAGCCCACTTCGAGTACAGCAACTTTAGCAAAGCTTCTGCAGCAGATTCTAGGCCTACCCCAGATAAGCCTATTCATCTTGTGGCTCTGAGTGCAATCATGGTTTCCTTTTGACTATTGCTTCATTTTTGTTGCTTAAACTCCAATGTCAATTGCTCATTCTCACCCTCAGTGCATTACTCCCTTTTATGGATTATGTGTGAGAATTTCTTCCTCTCCCTCCACAGATAAGGTGGCCTGGACTTTGACCCACAATTTCCTCTCTGCTTTTCAGTGTTTACTGTGTTTTCTTGGCTCTGAAGATGTTGACTTTGGGATGGATTCATCTCCACCGTTAAAATGTTTTTTTTTTTTTTTTAATCTATATTTCAGCCAATGTCTGGGGCATACTGACACTGGAGGATTTTTCATTAGTAGTTACCTAAGAAAATAAGTGTGTACTTATTGTGTTACTGAAAGAAAATTATCTAGTTTACCACAGTGTAATCTCCACAAAAAAGTCAATGTATGTATTGTGGCTCATCACTGTCCTGTATTTTTAACCAATGTCTGAGACAGAGTAGGTGCTCCCAAAATATTTGTTGAATGAATGATCAGATCAGAGTTGGAGTGTCTTGCTGAATAGCAGGCTGATTAAATTTAACCAAAGGCAATATGACAAATTCCAAGTTGTTCAACATTCTCCCCGGCACTGGCAGATGAAAGCCTCAGAGTCTTTGATCACTCACAAATGTGGTTCTCCCACTAGTCTAATGTCATTAATCTTTAATGCATTTTTCACTCTATCCATCCTACATTTAAGTTTCCATATTATTCATTAATTCTGACATCAGCAGACTGAATTCCTTTGAGGCGTAAGGCACTAGAATTCTGCCTTCAAATACTAAAGGCTCATTTTTTAAAAGACAGGCATAATTTCTGCCCAAAAGATTTTGTGTAACAATATTACCAATTAGCCCCTTGTACCATCCACATAAATTGCCTACTAGTCATCACTTTAAAGGATTAATTGACCATGCAAATATAGAGAGGCTTACAATGCAAATATAGATGGAGTTAAGGTCCCTTCACTTGTTTCTCCTTAGGAGAAAACTCCTTTGTATTTCAATCACATTGTATCAAATTTGAATAAAAATTACAGAGTTCTTTAAGTTTTTTGTCCCTGGGTTCTTCTTTGACTTATTTGGTCTTTGCCATCTGGGTTCAGCTAGTCTTTCTTTAGAGATTTCACACAAGGAGGCAGATGTTAGAAAGAAAATGTTAGAACTCCAGCTGGTTTTTCCATCCTTCTCTTTTTACCTCAGAGAAATCAATCATGGCAGAATTCCCCTTGACAAATGAGAGAAATATAAACTTATGTGAGCTGTGGATCAAGTAAGAATGCAGGTCATGAGAGATTCCTTAAAGATCCTCTAAGCCCACTGAAGTTTGGGGAAACAAATAAGGCAAAATCTATTAAGCAGGGCAGAAAATAAATGACACAGTGAAATAGAAGATTGTGTAAAGTTTTAATAGAGGAATTATTTCACAGGCTGTGAGAAAACCAAGAAACCCAAACAAAGGTCGCAGTGTTGTTGCACACAGAGCTGTCACCACTCTTTGGCTGGAAGAGGTAAGGAGAGAGAACATTTGTCAGAACTTGGATGGAAAGAGATATGGAAACAGATGCCTTCCAAGGAGCTGTGATCTTTGAGGAAGAGGATAAACCAGTTTAAAGAAGTCCCTTTAGAAAAGAACTCAAGGAATAAGATACTCCAACTATGTCACCAACTCCCTGGGTTCCTTGACCTATGGTGGAAATTACATAAAACCAGTGAGAACTAGTGAAGAAAATTAACTTATTAGCCCATATAGGATATGGTAACAAGTTGCCCCATACAGTGGCCCAGGCAAGAATAATAAAGGAGGTTACTCCACAGACAGCACAACCCCATGGTTTTGTGCAGTGAAATTATATATTATTTTCTATAAAGCACTGGTATATGGAAAAGCAGGATAGCAATCACATAATATCTATGCATGAATATGAAGCTATCATTGTGTATGTATGCTTTTGTACTTGACCTCATTTCATATAAATCAGTGTTTACACCCATCCTTAAGTGGGTATCTCTTTTAGCATGTCAGTGAGGGTCTCAGTTACCTTCATTCAAGTCTCGGGGACAAAACCACTGCACACTGGACTGAGATTACTCCTGCTTTCATCTTAAGCAAGACTGGGCTGAGGTACAGTAATATGACCAGGTCTGAGATCTTTCTGCTTTTGCTTAAAGCCACAGAATGGGGTGAGGTTGGTACAAAGGTTGTCTGCATTCAGAGAAATGTGTTTCCTCATCTATCACCAGCTGCCATATTTTAGTCATCACCTGTCAGTACTAACCCTAATTCTTTGCCTCAACTTCCCTTTCTCTTCCTCTCCTCATATCTTGCCAGGGCTTCCCACTGGCTCTCTCCAGGGGAAATCCAACCATCACACAAGTTCTTCAGGGAAGCTGAAGCGTTGGGATTTCTGATAAAGGGGTACAGTGGGAAAAAAATGAGTGTGAATCTGGATGACAGAACAGGAGATATACAGTACATAGAGACTAGATACATTTAGGGGAAAATCTTAACAGATTCCAGGGCTAGAGAGATAGCTCGGCAGCCTAAGTGCCTGCCTGGAAAGCACAAGTACCTGAGTTCGATCCCCAGTATCACATGCCTACAGGTCCTTGAATCCCGGGTGTGCTGTGCCAACTCCAAAATAGTAGTGCTCACCTGTAATCCCAGCACTGGGGAGGCTGAGACAGGAGGATCACTACGAGTCTGAGCTGCATAATGAGACCCTGTGCCAAATAAATAAATAAATGGGGAAAAAAAACCCAAATATTCCAGGAATATGTCCTACCCCTACTGAATTAGAACAATAACAGCAAGATCAAGGCTGGTGAATTTTATAAAAATTGCATAATTTGGATATGCACCTATGAGAAGTAGCTGTTATTTTAGCCTAAAGCCATAATTTTACCTTTTATTTCAGTTCTTGGTGGCCCAGAAAAGTTAAAATTTTGTCTTCATATCATTAATATCAAGTTCCACTGGTTATAAAAACAAATGAAGAAATTTAGTCATTAAAATATTTTATGTTTCTATACCTTAGTTACAAGCCTGGCAGGCCCTCTACTGTTGAGCTCACTCCCACAATAACAACTTAAGCTTTCAACCTGGGCAAGTAACCTAGCCACTATGGTTTTTCTGTGCCAAAAATTTAACTTTTTATTTGTTTTTATTTTTTAATTTAATTTAATTTTTCTTTTATTTTACACTACCAGGGATTCAACTCAGACCTTATGCTTGCCAAAGCAAGCGCTTATTCTACTGAGCTATACCCCCAGCCCAAATTTAACTTTTTAAAATCTGCTTTGCTGACAAAATAACCCTTACTATGAGCTTTCAAGGGTCTAACTTGTACCTTAGCTACTAAGAACATCTTCAGTCAAGCACCCAAAGAGCTGCCTGCCACTTCATATACATTGAACCTGGGTAGATATTTAATACTATAGTAAAGTTTTCAACATGACTGCCTCTTCCATAAGATGTGTATTTCTTAACCAGGAATTTCAAATTGTGAAATTGATAGTTTGTGGCCACACTATTAATGAACCCAACAGCAAGTGACTATTATAAAAAAGATAAAAGGAGCATAATTCTCTGGTTGGTTTGCCTCTTTGTTAACTGCAGTGAATTGTGAATCTTTTCCCTATACCAGTTTTACACATGAAAACTTCTTAACTGATGAGCTTGAGTATAAAAGTACATAGAGGAGCAGAAATCCAGGCAGGGTCTCACATGCAAACTCAGCTGTCTGCACAAGCCGGCTGAGCTTGATGCAAACTCTGGGCTTCTGCCTGTCAAACAGTTGAAGATTAAAATGTTAAACAAATAAGAATCCTTCACAATGATCCTGTTTAGCCTACACAACTTCCCAATGGACCTCATGGGGTGACTAGTCAGGAAGAGCAAAAAAGGAATAAAAATAGGAAAAAAGAAAATGGTAAACTTAAAATGAGGACAAACATAAAAATAGGATATTCTGATGTATAATCATATAAATAAAATTCCTGCTACTTACAAGGCTGTTAGATTACACCACATGCCTAGTAGAAGTTCTGTACATATTAGTTCTCCCTGAGATTTTAGCAGGCATTATTTGAAATGCATTACATTAGAAGGAAGGCTAAGTTGAAAATTGTTGTCCCATTATCATAAACAAGACTTTTAAAAAGTGCTTATTAGTTAATCACAGCCTGTTTTGGATGAGGCAGGAAATGTCAGAGTGCAGATTTATTCACAGGAGGCCCTGGTACAGCTTAAATATACAGAATAGTGTGTTTTCTTAAAACCCATGTTTTTTTTACCTGAACTTGCCAAGTTCTAGAATGCTAATATGCCAAAAAGCTTCAGTCTCATAAGTGCTTTAAAGATTTCTCACGTCAAAAGAAATTACCAACAAAGTGAAAAGGCAACCCACAAATTTGGAAAAAATCATGACAAATAAGTACTCAGACAAATGTCTGCTCTCTAGAACTATAAAGAACTAAAAGACACTAGGGCCCCAAAATTTAAAGACCCAGTCCAGAAATGGGCATCTGAGATGAACACAAGCTTCTCAGAGCATGAAATTAAAGAAGCAAATAAATATATGAAAAAATGCTCCACATCACTAACCATCCACGAAATGCAAATTAAAACATTATTGAGATATCATCTCACCCCAGAAAGAATGGCTAACATAAAGAAATCACCCAACAACAAATGTTGGAGAGGCTGTGGGGAAAAAGGAACCCTTCTCCACTGCTGGTGGGAATGTAGACTGGTGCAACCATTATGGAAATCAGTGTGGAGACTCCTTAGAAAGTAGGACGGGAAATCCCATTTAAAGCAGTTATTTCTCTACTGGGAATTTTCCTGGAGGATCTGAAAACATCATATCATAGTGATATATGTGTGCCTATATTTATAGCAGCACAATATGTGATAGCCAAATCTTAGAAACAACCAAGATGCCCATCACCTGAGGAAAGGTTGAAAAAGAGGTGATATTTTTACACAATGGAGTATTACTCAGCTGTTAAGAATGATAAACTCTAAGCCTTTATATTGAAGTGGATGGCACTTGAACATATACTCATACGTGAAATAAACCAGACACACACGTAAATATCATATAGTTTCCCTAGTATAAGAACTCAAAAGAAGAAATACAAATAGAAAGGTATAATACAAGTAAAAGGAAAGCAGGATCTCGAGGACTAATTAATCAAGAGAGGGAAAGGAGAAGAGATAGGAAACATGAAAATGTTAAGCCATACAGTTATATGTAGAAGATGGGCAAGGCAAAGATCCTGAGAATCTCCAGAAGATTTTTGAATCTAGCAGTTAATTGGAAAGATTCTCACCCTGACTAACTATATATACTGATACCTGTGAACTAAGCAACTGCACTGCAGATGGTAATCTGTAATAGTAGTTTCATGGTTGGAGTGCCTGTCATTCTGGTCTTCTGAATACGGGCTGCTGGTCATGACATGCCAGTTGCTGCTACGCTGTCTCTAGGGTAGATGGTTGTTCAAAAAGAAGGGGGTGGTGAATGAAAGCAAGAGACAGGGAAAGGAATATTGTGGGACTGTCCTGCTTCAAGGTTGTATACGGTTAGTTTTTTGGACTTTTGTGTAAACATAAGAAGTATATAATTATTTATGCCTATTTTAAAAACATATTCTAATTTTTAAATTTTTTTATCATATTCTGTAGGGACTTAAAGTTCAACATATCAATACTTGATGAAAAGTACCTGTTCCATGTTATGCCTAAGATGTTTGATATTCAGACAGATAGTGAGGTTAAGCTTAACAGCTTAGGTTGTATGGTAATAACAATACGCTTGTCTTCTGGATGGTTAACAACCTAAGTTTGCAGACAAAATTAAAGAAAAGGAGGGCTGCAAGGAAAGCCAACTTTCTGGCCCTAGCCTTCCAAGATCAATTAAGACTCAGGATATATGAGAACTTGTACTGTTACATCATGTAACTCGGTAGTGTCCCAAATTTTCTGCTCGAGATTATGGGGCCAAAGAGGAAAGTGATCGATGATGTAGATGATGTAGAGTCACATGGAGAGAAAACATTCTCTCAGGCTTTCACAGAGAGCACATTGGCCAAGCAATGGCCATGACTCATTCACATGGCTGACATTGACAAAGGATCTACAATCTGAGGTACAGGATCTCAACATAAATCCTGAGGGGATTTCACTGACCTTATCAGACCCAAAGGTACAACTCTTGTTGCATAGGTCCTGCTTTATCTTGGTCTTAACCATCCAGCAGAAAAGTATAAAAACATTATGCTGAGCTGTATGGGACTCAGGTCAACAATTTCTGACATTGCCAGTCAAGCAGAAGACCCAATACCATTATGGGCTACTGGACTGTTTTAGAATATTTTGCTGAGTTTACACACCTATTATATTCAAATAACGGAACTTAACAAAAAAAGGGGATACAGATGAATGTCGATTTTTTTATCTGTGTATTCAAAGTGGTTAGGATAGATATATAGTTACATTCTCTTAATGAATAGAGGGATTTTTTTCTAATGGTGTTTATAAATAGGCTATCATGTCCACATCTTGTACAGCAATTAACCACTAGGAAGATTGTATGAAATGTGTTAATTATTGAAACTGTCCTACCAATTTGATTTGAAACTGTCTCATTGCTATTTGTTTCTCAATAAAATTATGAAAAAAAAAAGATTTCTGAGGAAACATTGATTTCTTCTCTGAAAGACTTTATTTATGTTTATTAACATGAGTGACATCAAAGTTATCTGTGCCTCTAAATGCATGGTTGAAGAAGAAAGCTTCTTTCTCAGGAGCCTGCAGGTTAAATCACATGAGCTGGCATCCTTCTTCCTCTTTTCTATCCCCAAAGGAAGTACATTTTATCTTTAACCCTCCTCAGATCTGGGAGTTTGGCTTCATGAAATCCAGTAGTGCGCTATTTAATGGAGACTACTATGGTGGGAAGAATGAGATACAATTCACTGACTCAAGAATCCAGTAAGTGAAAAGTGTGAATGTAAAATAAAATGATGTTTTTCTGTTTGTGAGAAAATACATTAATTTTGTCCCCAGTATTTTAGTACAGGTAGAAAATTCATTGTTCTGACTCACTTTTACTTATAAAGAAACCATCGACCCCATGGCTAGTACCTCTTTATATCAGTCAATACCCTCTGCAAGCACAAGGGGAGCACTTGTCCACCATCCCCACCTGTCAGAGAGGACTACTGATAAGGTCTCTGTTGTTAGCAATGCCTCTTTATAGAAAAGCAAAACTAGGAGCTCCACCCAACTCCAGAATCAGCAAACTGGGTGTTTACCTGAATTCTTCAAATGATCCTGATACATACTCAATTTCTACTACAGGTTTTTAAAATGTACCTGATAAAAAGTAGCTGCAATATTTTTTCTTCAGTCAGTGCTTCTAGCTACTGAAATGGCTAAGCCTCTCAAAGTCTCTTCCACATACATTGTCTCTCAGAAGGAGTCAGTGTGGCTATTAACTGAGAGGCTATTAACTGAGTTTTGGACTCAGTTACTCAAAATGTTTATGTGTTGAAGTCTTGATCTTCCAGAACCTCCAAATATGATGATTGTTGGAGACAGAAACTACCAAAGTTACAATTCATCCACCAGAATGTTACCTGGGTCAATGTTGGCAAACAGGCAATGAGGACACTCAACTCAGGAAAGTCACACAGACAGAAACAAACCATGGACCGTGATAGCAAGAGAACGGTCATCTCAAACCAGCATGAGCAGTCTTGGCAGAAACCCAACCCTGCTTGCTCCTTGACCTTGGACTTCCAGCCCCCAGAAACTGTGAGAAAATACATTTCTGGTACATAAGCCGCGCAATCATTGGAACAAGGTTACGACAATAGCTGTACTTTTCATACGCACCAAAGGTGATTCCTTCGTACCAGCAAGTAAGGATAAATGCTTTCCTGCTTCCTGCTCAGAGGGATATTCACAACAGGTTCCTCAAGGCTGCACCCCATGCTTCAAAGCACATCTTCCCACAAAATTCTCAGGTGACTAAGATGTAGTCAAACTTGAGAAGCATTGCCCTATACCATGATGTAGAATTGCTACATTTATCAAATAAACATTTGCAATATTTGGGGAATATTTCTCTATATACACATGTGAGTAGTTATATTAATACTAAAAATATGGATTGCTTATCAGTTTCCCTGAGGTTCCTGTACATTGGATAGGAACCCTACCACTGCAGCCTCTTCAGGGGCAGAGGGCATCCTTAGCATGAAATCAGGACAAAACAATCAAACATTCAACCTTGGATCCTGAAAAGCAATCTTTAAGGTTGTGATCTTTTCCTCGAAATTGAATAATATAACAACACTCAAAAGCACTGACATTTCTGTTAGTTGAAAGAATAGAAAATCTAGATGATTGTGTCTAATCTTCAAGTACCACAATTTCTCACTGGAAACATGTATATCAATTCTCATCCTTAAAGTTGACAGCTTGTTTTCTGCAAGGAAGACCTGAGTTCAGAGCTCCTCATCACACAAGCAGTCTCAGAGGCATCACATGGTTATTTCTTGAGGTGACAACACATTTCTCAAAGTTAAATTGCAGGCCATTTATTTTGTTGCTCCTACAAAAATAACAGAATAGTAGCACTGGAGTACTCACAATTATCTGAATTTAAATTGGCCTTAAAGTAATAGAGTACAAAGCAGTTACTATTTATAGATGCCAAGAATAATTTATATTCTTTCAAAAAGTCTCCCAGAAAAGTAAGTATGATGATTTCATTTTCACACCACTAACATGGCTAGTCCTAAGGAATACTTAGCATCTGCTATACACTGAGCTAAGGTATTTGTTGCATTTGTTGATCCTCTAATGTAAATATTATTATCAGCACCATTTTAAAGATAAGGTACATTATTTTCCTTATATTGCATTCATACAATAAACAGTTGATCTGCTATTGGAATCAGAAAAATACCTCCAAAGCCCTTGCTGCTCATTCTGACTCATTTGATTAACAACTCACACTCAAAGAACTGAAGCTTTTTCCCTGGGACTGGAACTGATATTTGATCCCAAGTCTGTGCTTTTAAACATCATGATTTACATGAGAAAATTGAAAGCTTTAAGCTTCTGAGGGGCAAGGTGATGGCCTTGCAATGACGGCTGACACAATCAGCACTGGAGCTCTATGTGGAAGAGCTGTGGTGCAAAGATTTTTCTCCTGTGTCAATAGCAGGTAGATAGGAGACAGCAAATTAAGGTCACTTGACAATTCCTATTTGCTATGAGTGATCAACTGAGCCTCTCTATTCAATCAGAGCTAGACTGAAAAAAATAACCAGGAGGAGACATAGAGAAATATGTCTCCAGTGTAAGAGTACAAAGACTAACATTTGCAAGTACTGCCATACATTAAAATATATTTATTCATTTACTCAACAAGCATACTTTAAGTGCTTTTTGCCAAGCATTCATTTACTCTACAGCTAGTTGACCTTGGGTTCAAAGGAATGGCGAATAAACAGTACTTCAAATATGCCTCTTTGATCATAATGGAAATATTCATTGTCCTTCACCAGATAGTAGTAAAAACTTCTTACTCAGAGAATTTTTAAATTTGCAAATCAATTAGTGTATCTTCTCATTTGCATTTTACTATAATGTCCCTTATATATTTTTATATTAACTCAGCTAGTCATTCAGCCTTGAGCAAATTCCTCAACCTTTTTGAGCCTCAATTTCTCCATTATAAAGTATGAATACAAACATATCTATCACATGGGATACTTGTAAGGATTGTGGCAGGGTGTATTCAGAAGCTTTGCCAGCACGTATTAATGATATGCAATGGTATCTGCTACTGATGTTCCCAGACAAGGCTTTTTCAAAGCTGGCAGTCAGAATCTCATAGAACACCTAGAAGAAAGGTAGATTCCTGAGTCTTGTGTACAGATTCAGAATCTCTAGTAACTGTAAGTCCTCCTGCATTACCAAGTGAGTCTCATGCAAATGAATGCTTGAAAAGCTCCAACATGGAGGTTAGGAAACTGCCCTCCTTCTCAATGGCCATATTTTTGCTGCCCAGCAGTGTGTAAGACAGGCAAGGCCACCAGCAAGACATTCTCTCTCATCTGCCAGGGTGCCGAGTAGAATACAGTCTAAGTGCTTTTCCAAGATAATCAATTACCCTTTGTAATAGACAGACCAGGATTTTACCTGTGTGAAGGTGAGCTCTCGTCCACTCCACCCACAAGAACACAAAGTGACCCAAGATACACTCACCTGCTTTTGAAGATAAAGAAGCAGCAAGTTTTATGGGATTTTTTTTTTCCACACCTAAACTTGAAGCCATCTTTTCCATTAAACAAGAGTGTCATTCTGGAAGTGATAGTCATTACCCTTACCTTGAGGAAATGTACTGCACGAGGATGCCCAGTGCCTGTTGGAAATATGGGACATCCAAATGGTTTGCCTGCCCTGTGCAGCCTGGCCTTTACACAGCCAATGTGCAGGCTGAGGGCTCACAGGTAGGATTTTTAGGCCCAACAGTTCACATCAGAAAATTCCCTTTACAATAGGAAGTTTAAGATTTAGAAGGGGAGAAGATCCACATCTCAGGCTCTCTAACACTGATATTAAAGAAGAGCGAAGGGGAGGTAGAACAGATGATCTCTTCTAGATTGATAAGTACCTAAGAAGCACAGGAAAGAAATATAATAACTAATAATTGGGATTGGAACCCAACTTGAAAAAAAAGTTGAAAAAGCCATTTGAACAACTAAAAAAATAGACTATGTGTGAGAAGACAATAGTCAAAAATATATAAGTTTTGCTGTGTGTGATGAAGACAGGAAGCCCACAGAGGGATGTAACTTCGTTTTGAGTCATCTTGCAGTAGTAGACCAAGATGCCATGATAGATACTGTATTTTAAAGTACATAGGAAAAACAGACAAGGCAAAGGTGACAAAATGTTGATTACATAGGTTTAATATATACACATATTAGTACGCTTTAGGTTTCCCTTTTTTGTTGACATAAAGTGTTTCATAATAAAAAGGAAATTTCAAAAATGCATAGAACAAAGGGCCAGCCAGAGAGCTCAGCAGACTAAAGTGCCTGCTTAGAAAAGAAAAAATAAATAAATAAATAAATAAAGTGCCTGCTTAAGCAGAGTGAAGCAGCTAGGGTTCAATCCCCAGGGTGCCCGGCCAGCCCTGCCCCAGGGGTGCACTGAGATAGTGATTGAGACTGGGTGTGATGGTATGTGCCTGTAATCCCATTGCTTGGAAGACTGAAAACAGGAGGATCACTGTGAGCAGATCTACAAAGTGAGACCCTGTAGACCCTATAGACCTGTACCAAATACATTAAAAAAGAAAAAACAAAAAAAAAGTAGGCAATTTAGAACCCAGCAATTCCATTTATAGCAATATGTCAATATTCATTATTTTTAAAATGTGCCAACTGATAAGAAAATATCTAGCTAAGTACTTAGGTTGATTATTTCAGTAATGTATATATATTATGCATATATAATATACATTATATATTATATATGATAAAATAGTTTTTAAAAGGTTAAATATCCAACAATTAGAAGTTGCTAAATAGATTTTTAGTTTGTGTATTTAATGGAGGGATATGCATCCTATAAACATATTACAGTTATCTGTGTCCCAAGTCATTAAAGATGTTCAAGATACATTTATTACTGGAAAAAGCAAATATGTACACTTAACAACATGCACACTATATTTTTAAATGATAGCCTTTTGTAAAATTTATGTATATTAGTAAATTACTGTTTTTCAGCCCCTGGGTTTTGTGATATGGCAATTATATTATTATCCCCATTTTTCAAATTGGAAAATGAGATCTTTTGTGAGATCATATAGGCCCAAGAGCTAGAGTTCGGATTCACGCCAAGCTGTGGGATTTTCAGCTCAGTGCCCTCGTTCTCTGCACAAGTTCCACCTCAGCAGGTGGAATGACTCCACAGCGACATGGCACTATTGCTTCGGATTCTGTGGTGGGATAGTGGATAATTTTTCTGATATGCTCTTCTGTGTCTTACCATTTTTATTCTTCCTGCTTTTTGGTAACATATATTACCCAGGACTCATTTTTAACAGCTTGGGAACAAATAATTTTTAAATGATGAGGAAAATTCAGCATTGTGAGGACTTCTGTAGACCTGGGCAGATGACTGCTATGCTGCGCTGAGCTGTGCTGTCTCCTTCCTCTGCTCAGACCCCAGGAAACTGCCTCTACCTTCCTGCTCTTAATTCTTGTGTTTATTTGGACCTAACTCCACTCAGCCCAACCTATCTAATCTTGTCAGGCCTTCTTGCTTTCATGAACTTCCTTTGCAATATCTCTACTGGAGTGTAGAGTGTATTTTCTAAAGATATCATCAGTCTCCCATGCTCCTGTTCATATGTGATTTTGCCACTCCCCATTGAGAGACAGCATCTATATATCCTGTCCCTCTGGATCAGATAAAATTCTGTGACCACCCTCTCCATAGAGAGTGGCAGAAGAGATTCTAAAGGACATTCTAGACTAGATCCTAACAGATGGCACAGCCTATCCTCATTATTTCTCCCCGGGGGTGCTTTGGCATTCAGCCCCACTGCTGTGCAGAAGCCCTGGTCACATAGAAAGGCCATGATGTCCAGGGGATCCAGCCAGCAGTCTCAGCTGAGGACTTCACCAACAGACAGCGAACATCAACTACACAGTTCGTGAGTGAGGAAGACTTGGAGGTGTGTGTAGTGACTCTGCCCAAAGTATTAGCTGAATCACAGTTACCTACATCATTGAGCTGATCAAAACTGACAGATAGTAAAAATCATTAGTTTTGCATTAACAAGTTGGATATGTTTTATTGCATAATTATATATAGGGGACTGATACAGACTGGGACACTACACTACAGTTCATGAAGCATTTTTACATTCATCTCATGTAACCTTTGCAGTCCTATAATCATAGATAATGTGATCCTTTCATGATGAAAAAATGCTGAAACCTTGGAAATTTGAATTCTGGGGCTATGAATCCATATATATATATATGACATAATCTTACAAATTTTGGGTTTGAAAGGCTGTTTCTTCCTCCATAAAATGGGTGTAACAATATTACCAACCATTGTAGTGGGTTATCTAAGATACATGAAGTTGATAGCACTATCCCAGCTAATGGTTAGTCCCAGGCCCATGTCCTTGCCCTCTTTCATTAGGGCAACTGTGCTAGAGGTCCTCATGTTCTGCCTTTGCCCCCATACAAATTTGATTTCATTAAAATTGCATAAATAATCATGGAATTAGATTGTGTTATACATCTTAAAATCACCCATGCCTCCCCATTGCACTCAAGCAAAAAATTCTTGTGGGAAGCCAGATTTACATGCACAAAATGGCCCCCTTTCATCTCTTCCTGTAACTGTTTCTCCTTCATCACTCACTCCTCTTCCACGAACCTGGCCTATTGAATCCTTCCTAGTTATGCCAGGCCTATTCCAACCAAAGTCCTTTGCCTTTGTTGTTCCCTTTAGCTGAAAGATATTTTCTGAGAGCCTCAACCAGGCCCACTTCCCGCTGTCCTCAAAGATGTTACTCAAATTGTAGCTTTTACTGAGGCCTCTAAGGACTCTTTCTGGTACTGGGGATTGAACTTGAGACCTTGTTTTTGCCAGGCAAGCATTTATTCTACTGAGTTATATCCCTGGCCCTCCCAGGACAGTCTGATTGGAAACTGTTACCTTCTTGTGCCCCAGGACTCCTTACCCTTTCCCTAGCCTACTCCATTATAGGGCTCTTCACCATCAAGTATGTCAAATATTTGGATGTTTTGCTTCTGTAAGAACTATACTTAATGTAGGTAGTTTACTAAGAATAGAGATTTTTACAAATTTCATTAAGACACAGAATCTACAAAGGATTCTAGCACATACATGTTTCATAAATATGTTAATCAGGAATATTAATAAATGGTGAAAGTACTGCTATAGGTATTAGAATTAAAACCTAACTGTTCTCTTGTCCATCTTTCTGTCCACTGCAGTGGGTTAAATAATGGCCTCCCAAAAAGATTATGTCCAAGTTCTAACCTCTAGAACTTGTGAAAGTAACTTTATTTATTTATTTTTATTTTATATTTTTATAGAAATTGTCTAGAATTTACTCGGTATCTTGGATTCTACAATATCCTACGAGCACTGAATGTTTTGCACAATAAAAATTCAACACATTTTAAGGAAGATGCAGAGCAACATATTTGGATTTAGGTGTGTCATCTGGTCAGGTTTGGGTGATGCATGGAGCCTCAGGATTCCTTCTCCAACAGTTGTGAAAGTAACTATTTGATAAAAGGATCTTCGCAGCTATAAATAAGTTGCAGATATTACAATGAGATTTTCTTGAATTTAGAGTGAGTCCTAAATTCAGTGATAGGTGTCCTCCTCATAAGAAGAGAAGACACAGAGGCACACATAGAGAGGGGAAGGAGGTGTCAAAAGAAAACAGAAATTGGTGTGATATCTGTAAGCCCCGAAACATCTAGAGTTACCGGCCAGCTACCAGAAAGTAGGAGACGTACATGGGACAGATTTTCCTTCAAAAACTCCAGAGAGAACCAGGCCCTGTTCATGCCTTGATTTGGGACTGTGAAAGATTAGCTCTATGCTGTAAGAAATCAAGGTTGTCATAATGGCCCCAAGAAACTAACATATCCCCTGTGCCCTCATGTCTTCGAAAATACTGCTCTGGTGTCCAGCTTGGCCCAATAATCTGGAATTGACCTCCTTCTTCCAGCCTCCTCAATGAGATGCATAATCCTTTCCACATGGACAGGCACACTGGCACAGCCTCTGCTCTTGGCCACCTGCCAGCCTCACCTCTGGTCTCCATACTGCCCAGCAAGTCCTGACTATGGCTCTGTGCTTCCATGCATCACTGATAATAATCCTTGGTCCTGTCTCTGCCTCTATTTCCATTCCACATTTCCACACTTAAGTGGGCTGGATGCAGTACAGCATCCTAAGCCAGAACATTTCCCTTTCTGAGTCCCTGTCTGTCTGTAGAGTTGGCTGGAAATCACTTGACGCTCCATACCTGCTGGTGATCTCACCACCCCCTGAACCCCTGCTTAGAATGCATTAATACACTGCTGGAAGTACCTTCGATTCCTGTAACTTTTCCCAGTCTGATGTCTACTGTGATGTTTAATTTATGTTGTAAGAAATAAAAGCACACTCCTTCCTGCTTAAAATATTTACATCAGCTAAGATATCACACTACCGTTCCTGTACCATGGAGACAAAGGTAGAGGAGGGAGATTTTCTGTCTTAATCAAGAAAAGTTTAGCAACATCCTCCTCCAAACAGATTAAAGCAATAACACTGATGCATCCCCAGTGGATGAATACTACTTACATAGGTAGGTGAAATTCATAGCCTACAAACATGGATAAAAGAATGGAGTTTTGGGGCCAGGGAGATGGCTCAGTGGAATAAATGCTTCCCTGGCAAGCGCAAGGGCCTGAGTTCAATCCCCAGTTCCACAAAAAATAAAATAGAAGAAGAAGAAGAAGAAGAAGAAGAAGAAGAAGAAGAAGAAGAAGAAGAAGAAGAAGAAGAAGAAGAATGGAGTGTTTATTCCATGTGTAAATCAAATCATTTAAACCTACATTCTTTATTCTTTCAAAGCATAGTGGGGGAGATTATTTAAATAACTTGTGCTAAAATGTACACAGGTACCAGCAACTACACAAATAGAGATAGAGTCCTAAATGTCCTTTATGTCCTCTTAATCAGTCTGCCACGCTCAGCCCCCACCTTTCTTGCTGTAATAAGTTTTCCCTCAATCTAGGCAAGAAGAGATAGGAACAGCCAGCCCTTTCGTGGGTTCTTTATTCATTCTCTGAGCAGAAAGGAAAAAAGAAAAAAAAAAGCAATTCTCAAGAACTCATCAAAGGGAAATCTTCAGCTGTTTAAAGAGCCAAGGGCTAAGAAAAATAGTTTTTTGTCAAGACTGAAGATGTATCAGTACAAAAAAGAATTTCATTCAATCAACCCAAAACACATTGAGCACTTCTGTGTAACTAGTGTAGGAAGTTCAAGAAAGTCCTTCTCCTGTGCATGCAAGCTCCTCAAGCGCAGGTCTTTATGCACACTGCAGTCTCTCCGTTGCTTCAAGTAGCCCTGGAACACAGTAGGTGGTCAATAAATACATGATATGTGCTGAATGCTTGGAGAAGAAAGCAAATGGGGGCTTTGGGAGAAATGTCCCATGGTGCTTTAAAATGTCACAGCATCCAGGCCTTTGGTGGAGGACATAGTCCATGTCTGATTTTTTTAAGTGATTAAAAAAAACTAACACTTATGGCTCAGTGACAGGCAATGAGCTGAGCACTGAAGATTTATTTTCTTATTTAATCCTGTCACTGTGATTGTTGTATAGATGAGAAGGAAGAGGAAGGCAAGTAAGTAAGGTAACAGGCAGCTCATGAATGCCCAGCCCAGAATTCAAATGCTAATCTCAGCTGCAAAGGACTAGCTAACTCTGTGCTATCCTGTCACCTTGTATAGATTAGCAAACCAAACACTCTTAATTTGCAAAGCTAGAAAGCTGCATAGGGAGTTTAGACTGGGTTCCTTGAACAATACTGTGCTACCTTTTATCACTAGTAAAAACAGGAATTTTAAAATTTTTATACTTCACTTAAAAGAATGCTTTCTTATCTTAATGATCTTCCATTTGGTGCTGAGAAATAAATGTAGTTGGTGCCTTTAAAGAAAAAAACAAAAAAACAAAAAAACAAAATTACTTCAGGAAGGGGCAACGTGTTTGATCACAAAAAGAAATGAAAAAGGCTTTTTCCACATAAAATGCTCAACCTATTTAAAATATTAATATAATGTTTATCTACTGCCTTTCTTCCAGGAACTGAAAGAGTTTAATATAGCTCATTAATTCTTAGACTATTTCTGTGAGAGAAGAAGGTAAGCATCATTATCTATATTTTAATAGGATGAAACTGAAGCATAGAACCAGTTACAATGTCAGGAAATAGAGCAGATTTGGATTCTAAGCCAAATGTGAAAAACATGATCGTTAAGTCATGCTATTATTGGAGTATTTGCTGATTATGGATCACTTTGATGACTACGCTGAGCTTTGATGCATACAGATCACTTTAAGAAGCCCCCACTGTAATAGTTTTAGCCAGTAAGGAGCTCCAATAACATGTAGCAATTTTTGTGAAGTAAAAAAAAAAAAAAAAAAAAATCAGTATTTCTCAAATTTGACTATGCAACATGATGAAAGCATAGTGTTTAAATAAAAAAGTTTATTATAGTAAATGATACATTGCCATTAATTTCCCTCAAAATACCACCCAATTTCAAAGACACTTATCCCATCATTCTTGACAGTGTATATTTTACTGTAGGTTTTTAAAATTTAAACATTCACCTTAAATTTAGATCATCCCATAATCAGCAGGATGGAGAAAATACAAGTTGCTGAGCCTTAACCCCACAGCATTTTCTGCAGTAGATCTGAGCTGTGGCCAAGATGCCACATTTTTCACACATTTGTAGGTGATAACAAGGCTATGGTCCACGGGTCACAACTCAGGAACAGCCTTCACCTGTTGCCTGCCCTTGCCAACAGCACTATACCTGGGAAGCCCTCAGACCCTGCAACTGTAGTCCAGGTTGGAATATGGTCACTGCCACTAATCAACTAAATGACCAGTGATACTTTATATAATTAGTTCCATAGTACTTTAATTTTTCCTTGTGAAAAATAAGGAACCGGCATAATTTTTTTCAGTATGTGGCAAATTGAAAGTGCACAATGACTGTTACCAACCTTCCCTGATGGTACACAAACCCTAACATGATGCCTTAAATTAGGAAATATCCCTCACAAAACACTGGTCAGTCTCTAGGGCAATTAACACCAGCCAAAATCTTCATTATGGCAATGGCTGTGAAGCTCACCAGGCCCGAGCCTTTGATCACAGGGAATATTGTTTTAGGATATGAACTCACAAAACGTGCTCTGAAAGTTCTATTAGCAAGGATAGGAACCCTGACTTTGATAGATTTATAAGGAATTAAGTAACAAATTAGCAAACTTTAAGGATGCTGCAAGTATAACTACCTGTGATGGAGGTGCATTCAGGAATACTTAGTCTGAATCAAAACAAAAGGCATTTTTTCCCTTTCCAGGTTTCACGCAGAAAACAGGATACTATAAATATGCTGAATGGCTGTGATATGTTGAAATGTTTACCTGTTTCTATGATTCTTCCAAAGAAATGCAGACTTATCTTCTGGGTTTACATCAAATCACTTAAAATCTTTTTTTTTTTTTTTTTTTGGTATTTAAGACAAGGTCTACAGGGTCTATAGGGTCTCACTGTGTAGATCAGACTCATAGTGATCCTCTTGTTTACAGCCTCCCAAATTGGGGTTACAGGTGCACATCACCATGCTCAGTGTGTCCTGGGGGCTGGGCTGGCACTGCAGGCCTGAGGATCTAACTCCTGGTCCCTGCAACTGCCTCAGCAGGTGCTTTAACCCGCTGAGCTATTTGGCTGGCCCTCCACTTAATATCTTTATTCCTTGCTCTTTCAAAGGCAGAGTAGGGAACAGTGTCTAAAGAACATATGAGACAATGATTTTAAATAGTTTTTGAATCTCCTGTTCCCCAAGTGCCTTCATGCTCTATGCTTGTGAGTGGATATGCTATGGGCTTTTAAGATAGTTTACCAGACAGTGGCTGTTCAGCATCTCATCAATGCCAGTCCAGGCTCTCCCCGCCTTCCCTCCCATTCCTTCCTAGATCACCACAACAGGGCATCAGTACACAGCTCAAAAGCCTCCGTACAAACCACCTCCCTTCCAGAGTTGAGAAATGGGTCCAATTCTAACACTTCTGCTTAGTCACATCCATCTGTAGCTCTCTCCCATGTAATCTGGGCCAGCCTTATGGTCACCAAAATGTCACTGAAATGATGAAACACCTGTTTCATGCCCTAGTCTTTAAAAAAGTATAGCACCTCCTGCTTTGCATGTTGGGGGAAGCCAATTAACATGCAAGATCTGACTAATCTTTGCTAAGGCCGCCCAAATCATAGAGGTCCTTGCTGAGAACTGATCTTAAACCAGGAAGCCCAAACACTCAGAAAGCAAGACAGTGAATCTTAAGCAAGGTTAAGCTATCCTCACTGATAAGATTTGGGAGAAAATATTATGTAAGATAGCTATTACTGGAAGCTACTTCATTAAACAGTAAATAACTGAAAGATCTAATGGAGATTTCTCCATTCTCTTTCTCATTTTACATTTTCTTTACTCTTTACACTTTCTTTTCACCATTTTATTCTCTTTTTTAACATTAATAAAGAGGCACAGGGGCTGGGGAGATGGCTCAGTGGAATAAGCGCTTCCCTGGCAAGCACAAGGGCCTGAGTTCAATCCCCGGTTCTGAAAAAAAAAAAAAAAAAAAAAAGAAGCACAAAGGGAAATTTCCTTTTTCAATCTCTATTCTGGTAGGTTAATAACATAGGTCTTACATTGAATTCCCTCTTATGTTCATTTTTGTCATAAGAGCATTGGAGAGAAAACCTTGGTATGAAAAAGGGATGACTTAATTGGCTGTATGTTTTCTTGTGTGTTTAAAATTTTGTTGGGGCCAGGGAGATAGCTTAATAGCATAAGTGTCTGCCTACCCAGTACATGGTCCTGAATTTAATCCCCAGTTCAAAAAAAAAAAAGTTAATGTTATGGACATCCCAGTGCATTTGGGGGCTGCCGATACCAGGTACAAATTGGCAAGTGATACACTCAGTCCTACAGTCTCATGTCACCTGCTGTGGTAGAACTACACATTTTTATAGGTGATGAGGACAACTAATATAGTTAATATTTCTACCTTTTTATATTAATGCCTTTCATTTTTACTACTGTCCTTCTAAAGAGTGAGAAAATTGCAAAATACAAATGTATGGATGAGCAAGTCATTCCAATGTGAAACTTTCGTAAGACTGAATTTTGTTGTCTTTTAAACTGAGTGAAAACTCAGGTATATACAGGTGTAACAGCTAGGGACTTCTTTTAAAAGGGTGCTAATTCTCCATGGATTCATTTCTTCAGATTTCACATCCCTTCTGCATCTTTCTTCTTCCCAGAGAATGGCAGGTGGTTACAAATGTTTACTAAATGAAAGAAACTAGAATGTGCACTAAGGTGTGTGTTTACCTTTGCAGCAATGGAGTTTCCAAAACTTCTGTAAACAGATATTTTCACTTCATGAAATGTTTCATGGGAATTGAACACAGACAAGCACACACCTTCAAGGGAAACAAAAACGCTGTTTACATAGCACTGTTTTCTTCTGCTGCCATAAGGAGGCAGGGAGGTAAACACATTGGGAAGAGACTTGTGTTTGGACTGCATTTATGCCATATCTTCCCAGGCATGGTTTTCACATGCTGTTTTTCACATGGTTTTCACATACTCTCAGTTTCCCCATCCACACAAACAAAATAAAAGTATATTTCCCAGTGAATGAAGTAAGATAGACAAAGTCTTTGGGAAAGCATGTTGACACAAACTCTATGAAGATAAAATGCTAACATGATGATATTAGTGCTATTATTATAATCTGCTTCATCACATCAAAAATGTTCACAACTACCATGACTGCTTTTCTGAATTTTAGTTGCTGGATAGATTGTTTTTATCCATACTGCAATATTAGCTGGATCATCTTACACATTTGTCTAATTTCTCCTCTGTACTAGTTTTCCTGTTGCTAGGGCCAGATACTTGGAAAATACTAATTAAAGGAAATGATCATTTTGGTTCACAATTTCAGAAGTTTCAGTCGCTGGTTGTCTGTCTTCAAGCAGAAACATCATGCAGAAGGGCAAAGTGGAGAAGAGCTCTCACTTCGCATCAGCCAGGAAACACAGACAGCAGAAATGAGCCAAGAGAAAGCACACCCTCTGAAGGCTGCTTCCAGGGAACTCCATCCTGTAGGACACCACTGCCTAACAGGCCCCTCAGCACAAACTCATGAATGAGTAGAATGCCCTAATGACCCACCCATCTTCCAAAAGCTCCACCTCAGAACATATGAGTCTCCTGGAGAATATCTTTTATCTAGATCAAGACATCTTCCTTTCATACACAATACAGAGGAGGTATAAGGTTAATGCAACATAGGATAGCTTGAATCATTGTACTGCTGATTTCTGCTAGTTTATTCAAGGAAGCAGTTAATGTCTATCATTTTCTCCTTTTAATTTTTATAAGTTTTCACCAATCTTACAGGCTTATATCTGGAAATCTGAATAAATAATGTGTAGACAATAACATGCAATATAACAACCATTGTTGAATTCTTAGAGTTAGTGAAATTCTGTATAATTTCTAAAGTTTTTCTTTTTACTACTTTTTGTGTTGTCTTTAAAAATTAAAAAGCTTTGATGTGAACATGTCAGAATATATTGCTGACTCCTTTAGCTCTCTACTCATGCAGCCAGTGCTCCCTCAAGACCTCAAGTGCTTCAGCCAAGGCTTTAGCACTACAGAACATTGCATTCCTTTCATATCTAGCTTTAAGCATGGTGTAAGTGCTACTGCTCTGCTTCCCCCAGCAAAGTCCCTCAGCCAGCTCTGAGTTGAGCTGCCACTACAGTGGACAATTCCTAGTAAGCTAGCCACCAGCTTCAATCTTTCTTATCGTTCCATTTTGCCATGTACAGATTTCAATTATCTAGACATTCAACCAGCTCATATAGTGGGAAAAATAAAAATAAAAACTTCAACAAATCCTGCATGAACAATGGTGGACCAAAGAGCTCAGTTTCTTACTGAAGCACTTATTATGTGCTTTTGAAAAGAGTCCTTTGACAGTTATCAGGAAGATTGAAACTCATCTGCCTACTGTAATAACCCACTCATTAATAATCCCTTTAATGGGCTTTGCTCCATCCCTTACCTCACTGTGCCTATTTATTCCCATGAGCTTCATGGTTTTATTTCCAAGTAAATAAGCCAAAGACCTTGTCTCAAGGTCTTCTTCTATAAAATCTAACTAAGACATCACAGAAAAATCTGGGATAGATGTTCCTGACTTGCTGAGACTGTCATTAGCACTTGCCCAGAATGCAAGATAGCTTTTGCCAGGATAAATATCGGACATATTCAGTTTCTGTAGTAACAACAATCACGTCAGCTCTGTTTTTATAGCATCTTTATTTTCTATACTCCTCAAATATCTCAGATATGTATACTAAAATACTGAAAAATATCTACTACTCAGAATTTCTTTTATCAACAAAAAGAGGTACACCTTCTGTTGGAGGTACCCCCTTCCAGTGGGTGTAAATGTATTTTGTAAAAACTTAAGCATTATATTTATCTCTAGTGTATGGTTCTCAAAATCTATCAGTGCTTATACACCCTCTTCTCCCTTTTGCACATGTGATTTAGGGTCTTTTCTGATCTGATCTTAGATTCAAACAACAGACCCACTTTATGTTAACCTAAATTCCAAAAAATAAATGAGTCATTGCCTTTGGCTCGCTACATAACTAAAATCTAGCTAAGACAACTATATGCATATGTATCTCTGATATAAAAAGAGCTCTGGCTAACACTGTAATGCAAATATGAAAGGGGATATACTTGGAAAAGAAAGAATTTGTTTCCAATGAAGGGATCAGAAGCAGATTATGCACCTAGCTATTCATAGAGATAGACATTTATATCTCTAGCTGTCTCTTAGAGATAGACAGTATGACCCAAAAAAAGCATAAGTACTGATTTGAAAAAATGCAATAATTGTTTTTAGCCCCACAGTTTAAGGTGAGTATGTTTACATGAGCAGCACGAAGTGTTGTGTATTACAGAGAGCTCCTGCAGAGAACTGTACAAATTAGTTATCCAAGTGCAACCCTGATTAAGTGCAAGATCAGAGCAGGTTCAAGGAGAGAAGGTGCCCCTGTTCTGGATATAACAGTAAGACTCTGGCAGGATATTGAATGAGTTCAAGAGATTTTTTTCTCACACTCATACTATATGTATTTTTTCATCCTTGAGGAAAAACAACATTAATTCACAAGGGCAGAGATTATCTATCTTGCTATAGTCATATTTTCTCTTTTTAGTAGCCATAGTCAACAAGCAAGATCATAGGAACTGGTCCCCAAAATACTCTAACAACACAGCTATGCATTTACAGTTCTAGCCTACCATCAGGTCTTTAGTTAGCTGTAAAACACAGCAATTCTGTCGCCACCATAGACCCCTAACCATTCTCTGCCATCTATTGCTACTATTACTTGGCTACTTTAAGTATCAGTGAGTCCTATTTGGTTTTTTAACATCTGGTCTACCTGTCTACAGCCATTTATTTTACCTTGATGATCCGGCCAACATTCTGCTGCTGAGATTACCTTTCTGAACCCTGATTTCAAGAAATATAATAGAGTGACTAAGAGAGAAGAGAGTGAGCTTTGGCACAGACAGGCTTTAGTTGGGGTCTGCATTCTCTAGATGAGAAGCTATTGAATGGGATTATGCTGTTCTTCTGAGGTTGACAACTCTCTCACTGCCAACTACACTGTTTTTATAATAAAGTTTTATTGGAACAAAGCCACACATAGTTTAAATATTATTTATGTTTTCTTTCTCTTACAATAGCAGAATGAAATAATTGTAACAGGGACTATATAACCCACTAAATATAAAATATTTGCTATATGGCCCCTATGGAGAAAAATTGCCCAACCCTTCTCTGTATCACAGAAATATCAGAAGTAAATCAAGCAATACATTAAATCACTACTGCATCAAACACATTGAAAATGCTTAATAAATGTGATTTACTATTATTATTATTATTATTACTATTACTACTACTACTACTACTACTACTACTACTATAGAATTTTTCATCACTGACCTCCAAGTAATCAACTCAACAAATAATCAGCACTGTCTATTCCTTTTGGTCAGCATAACGACTGGCACTCAGGAGATAAGCAAGCGTACAGAAGGTGGATCACTCCTGGCCACAACATACATTTCCCATAGGGAAAGGACTTGAGAGTCAGGATATTATGTCATTATCTAACTTTTCTTTCACAGCTCTGGCTGTCTGCTAGAAAACTACACCTCAATGTCCAGTTCTCCAATAAAGTCTACACTTGTAACTTCTTTACCAAATGGCTTTTTCCTCCTAAATTTCAAATTCCTGTCAAAACCACTACTATTAAAGTAGTATGAGCCAAGCTTAAAGACTTAGAGTATTTTGTAACTCAGAAAACTTTTGAATAATAGTATTTTTAGTCATAAGAGAACCATGAAATTCAGCTACCCAATTTATTATAAAGCAGACACTTTCTTTCTTCATTTTGGGTATTAATTTCTAACTGAAATGTATTTATTCTTTGTCTTAACTATTTTTTCTTCACATTCACCCATTTATATATCTAAAGCCTCTTTTCATGCAAGTAATCACTCCTGCATTCACTTGATTATTTATTTGTTCTCCTGATATTTATTGAACATTATTACATGATAGGCATCAAGCAAATTATTGAAGATGGGACAATAAGAGTCAGCACTTACCACATAAAGTTACAATGAATACTAATGCAGCTAAATGTTTGTCAGAAATAATAACTGAAATCTGAAGTCAGAATTCAGATTTGAGGTGAATGGACTTCCTCTACTCTATGTTCCTTCCATGATGGCTGTCTAACCACAGACCACCAAGCAATCAGGCCAATTGATCACAGTCTGGAAAATTTGAAGTGGTGAGTCAAAATAAACATTTTTCCACCCTCTAGACTCAGCCCAAGGCTTGCATTTGAGTGAGTCCTTCAACCATGCTCTCAGGACACCGTTGGACCCATCCAGAACCAGCCAAGGCATGGCGTGTGAATGAGAACTGCCACACTCTTGGAACCCTTCCAGACAGATGCAGCCCAAGTCCAGGCCTGGGATGTGTGTAGGAGGGGTTCCATGCTGTGCTTTCTCTGCTGGATTCCTATGGAACACACCCAGGCCCTGAGTACTTCTGTCCTGCTCTCTGGATACCTCCAGACCCAGCCCAGGAGCAGCATACAGGTCTAGTGTGGAACTCTGCAGCTGATGACCCTTGCAGAGAGGCTGGGGGCCAGAACCACCCAGCTAATCGAGAAGCAGAACATCTTGCCAGAGCAGCATAGTGGTCTGCAACAAGAAGAAGCTGAGAACTGAAGTTAGACCCAAGCAAGTCACAATTGTATGAATTCAAACTTCTTAGATCTGCACCTGACTTTCAGTAGGTGTTAAGGTTAGAACTGCACCAAAGCACCACACCAAAGGTCAGAGGACAGTGCTATACAAAATGACAGAGAGAAGGAGAAAAATGTAATCTCAGGGACTAAGGCCACCCATAATAAGTGTAGAAGAAATTAGCATAGAAGAAATTGGGAATCACACAGCTGAAATGTCTGAATTAATAGCATGTGAACTAAACAAACAACAGAAGAAAGGTATAGAGGAACTCGGATCAAAAATAACTTTTGAAATAAAAAAAAGAAATCTCTGAATTAATAGCATCTCAAGTAAAGAATCAAATGCAGAAACATATAGAGGAAATCAGATTAGAACTAATCTCTGAAGTAAAAAAAAAAAAGGATAAATATAAAGAAAGAAATAATAACTGTTTCTCAAGAAGACCCTGATTAAAAAAGCAGAGGAGAATATAAAAACTATGGAATCCTTGAATGAGCAATACAATAAATAAATAGATAGCATGAAGCAGAGTCAAAGAGATATAGAGGAACTTAAAATCTCAATCACAAGCTGGAAAAACCATTCAAGTGAAAGTGAAGATAGAGTTTCAGATCATGAAGATGCCATCACACCTAGTAAAAAGGTTAGAAAAGATCTCTTAAAAACAACTAGGTAGCAGAAAAAAATAATTCAACAGCTGCAAGTTGATGCAAAGATGAACAATGTGAGACTAACAGGCATCAAAGAGAAAGGAGTCAATACAAATGTTATAAAAAGTATATGGACAGATGTAATAGAAGAAAACTTCCTAAATATGGGGAAACTGTCTGACATTCAAGTGATCAAAGCATATAGAATTACAGATAATATCAATGCAATTAAATACACACCAAGGCATATAATAGTCAAGATCCCAGAAACCCATCACAAGAATAGTATACTGAAAGCCACTAGAGCAAATAAACAGGTCACATTTAAAGGAAAATCCATCAGAATAATGGCAGACTTCTTTTCACAAACTATGAAGTTAAGAAGGGCATGGAGCAGAGTACTTCAAGTCCTCTATGAAAACAAATTACAGCCCAGACTACTATAACCTGCAAAATTCTCTTTAAAGTATGATACAGAGGGCTGGAGAGATGGCTCAGTGGTCTAAAGCACCTACTTAGAACAAGCTTAGCAAAAGCATCAGGGACCGCGGTTCAATCCCCCAGCACCACATGCCAGCCAGCCCGCCCCCTGGTGGGCTGAGCTGGCCTCTCTCTCTCTCTCTCTCTCTCTCTCAAATAAATAAAATTTATAAAAAAAAAAAATAAAAAATAAAGTATGATACAGAAATGAAATACTTTCATGACAAAGAGCAACTAAAGAACTTCATGACAACAAAGCCAATCATCCACAGACTATGAAAAGATATTCTAAAGAAGGACCAAAATGATCAAAACTCCATGAATGAGAACAGAAAGAGCCCACCAAATAATGCAAACAATTAAACACAGGAGAAAAGGAGTAAACAACAACAGGTAAATAACATGTCAATCCTAAATCAATACATCTCAATTATAACCATCAATGTAAATGGACTCAATTCACCAATTAAAAAAAAAAAAACAGACTGGCACAGTGGATTAGGAAGCAACTCCCACAATATGTGATATACAAGAAATACATTTAATTCATAAAGGAATTCATAGGCTGAAAGTCAATGGAAGGAAAAAATACTACACATCTTAGCACCTCAGAAAAAAGCAGGGGCAGCAACCCTGTTCTCAGCCAGTTTCAACATCAAACCAAGAATGATCAAACAAAATAAAGAAGACCACTCTATACTGGTTAGGGAAAAATTCAAAAGGGAGAGGTAACAATCATAAATATCTATGCATCAAACACAGGAGCATGCAACTATATAAGACAAATCTTAATGGACATGAAAAATCTAATATCCTATACCAAAGTCTTAACAGGAGACCTTAACACCCTCTTGTCCCAAAAAGATGGGTCAAGCAGACAAAAAGTTAGCAAAGAAGTAGCAGAATTGAACCAGAGCTTGGAAAAAATAGACTTAGTGGACTTAGTGTGTTCATCCAACTATTGCAGGCCGAGTTAGATAGAAATACTATAGGAAGTCAGACAGGGCCAGGCCCTTGAAGGAGACAGCACAAAAGATGAGATGCCTTACAACTGTGGAAGGGGCAGAAGCTCCTGCTGTGAACTAGACCTAAAGACCTAAAGGCCAAACAGATGCTAAAAGATTATCACCTGGGATTGATATTCTAAATAGTTATCGATCACCTGAAAATACCCAAATGAGTCACTAACTAAACCCCCAATGGAAAGAGATCCTGTCCTGTATTCCAATCCCCAACAGGGAGAGACCCTGTCCCATATTCATGCCCGCTTGCTACTTGACTCACTTTCCCATTTGATACTGGATTTAGTCAGTTTTACCTGAGCAATTGTGCTTATAATCGCATTGGTTGACCATAGTTTTGTCCCACCCCACATCCACCTAAGTGAGTTCCCCATTTCTCTACCTTAATCCCACATGGTTTTACACTATAAAAGTCCCTGGAAGAGACAGCTTCCTGGGGAACTACCTGCTCGGGGGCCCCCTCCTGTCCCTCTCTTGGACAGGAGCTTCCTTTCTCGCAATAAATATATTCTGCTCATAGCCTCCATTTGTTCCTAAAATTCATTCTTCAAATTTAGAGAACACAAACTTTTGCATGTCAGGTCAGGAGATCGTTTTTTTCCTGTCATTTGGAGGTTCCCTATATGGTTTGGAGGTCACTCACCCAAGATCAGTTTTTCTACCTGTATCACAATCACAGTTACACATTATTTTCAGATGCACATGGGTCATTTTCAAAATAGATCACATACTTGTGATCAGGTCATGCTTAAGTATATGTAAGAAAATAGAAATTTTCTTGTGCATATTATCTGACCACAGTGGAAGGAAACTGGAAATAAACGACAAAAGAAACCAGAAAAATGCCATAAATACATGGAAATTAGACAACATTCTACTCAGCAAACAATGGGTCACAGAAGAAATTAAACAAGATATTAAACAAATTCCACAATTCAGTGAAAAAAAATTCAAGCACAACTTATCGGAATTTATCAGATGGGATTAAAGCAGTTCTTAGAAGGAAATTCATAGCTGTTGAATGCACACATTAGCGAAACAGAACTGGAGCAATTAAACAACCTAATGTTGCACCTCAAACATTTACAAAAGGAAGAGCAAAGCAAACCCAAAGCAAAGTAGGAAAGAAATCATAAATATTAGCACACAAACTAATTCAATCAAGATGAACAAAACAATTCAAAGAATTAATGAATCAAAAAGCTGGTTCTTTCTTTGAAAGACTAAATAAATTTTTAAGTCTCGAGCTAACGTCATCAAAAAGAGGGGGAAGAAACTCAAATACAAGCAGTAAGAAATAAAAACAGTGTAATAACCACAGACCAGAAATTCAGAAGATCATTATTAACTACTTTGAGAATCTTTACTCTAACAGAATAGAAGACTCCGAACAAATGGACAGAGTCAATTTACAAAAGGTGAAAATTACTAAAACTGAATCAATAAGATATAGAAAGACACAAATTACCAAAACTGAATCAAGAACTCATAAGAACTCTCAAGGACCTAATAACAGCCAATGAACTATGAAATGTAATAAAAAAAAAATACTACCAACAAAGAAAAGTCCATGTCCTGATGGATTCACAGCTGAATTCTATAAGAAATTTACAAAAGACATAATCCCTACACTGCTCAAACTCTTCAATGAAAATGAAAAGGAAGCAATCCTCCAAAAATCATTCCTGGAGGCAAGTATTATACTGATACCAAAACCAGGGAAAGATGCAACTAAAAAAGAGAACTGCAGGCCAATCTCTCTCATGAATGTAGATAGAAAAATCCTCAATAAAGTCTTAGCAAATAAATTACAACCAATCATGAAGAAGATTATACACGATGATCAGGTAGCATTCATCCTAGGGATGCAAGGATGGCTCAATATATGCAAATCTAAATATGTAATACACTATATCAATAGAATCAAATCCAAAAACCATATGATCATCTGAATTGATGCAGAAAAGGCTTCTGACAAAGTCCAGCACTCATTCATGTTCAAAGTCCTACAGAAAATTGGAATAGATGGCCTTTACTTCAATCTGATAAAAGCCCTCTATGATAGCCCAATGGCTAACATAATTCTAAATGGGGAAAAACTGAAATCTTTTACTCGTATATCTGATACAAGACAAGGATGTCCTGTATCACCACTCCTATTCAATATAGTTCTGGAAACATTGGCTAGAGCCATTAGACAAGAGAGAGAAATAAAAGGAATAAGATTAGGTAAAGAAGAAGCTAAACTAGCATTATTTGCAGAAAACATGATACTTTATTTAGAAGACCCAAAAAACCCACCAAGAAGCTACTAGAAATAATACACAAATTCAGTAGCTTAGTAAGATACCAAAAAGTCAATACCCAAAAGTCAATAGCATTCCTCTGCATAGGTAACAAACACACTGAGAAGGAAATTAGAGAAAATTCATTCTACAATAGTATCACAGAAAATGAAATTCTTATAAATTAATCTAAATAAAGAAGTAAAAGATCTATTCAATGAAAATTACAGTACTCTTAAGAAGAGACAGTAGAGGATTTTGGAAATAGAAAGATATTCCTTGCTCTTGAATAGAAGATCCAACATTGTGAATATGGCCATCTCCCAAAATTATTGTACAGATTAAACACAATCTACATCAAAATAACATCCAACATACCTCGCCAACCTGAAGAAATCATTCCTAAAATTTATTTGGAACCAGAAAAGATCTAGAATAGCAAAGGCAATCCTGGGCAACAAAGACAAGGCAGAAGACATTATATTTTCTGACTTGAAATTATACTACAAAGCTACTGTAATGAAATCAACATGGTATTGACAAAAAACAGACCTGAGGATCAATGGAATGGATTAAAAGACACAGAAGACCCTACAGACACACTCAGCCACCTTATCTTCAACAAAGTGGCCAAACACACTTACTAGAAGAAAGATAGCCTCTTTAACAAATGGTGCTGGAAAAACTGGCATTCTACATGCTGAAAAATAAACTTGACCCAGGTCTATCACCATGCACTAAACTAAAGTCAAAATGCATTGAAGATCTAAACATTCAAAGAGAAAAAAACTAAATCTCCTGGAAGAGAAAGTAGGAAGAACTCTTGAAGACATAGGGGTAAGCAAAGAATTCATGAACAAAAATCACATCACATGGGTAATATTTGAATGAATTAATTTTTTCATGTCAAAAGAAATTACCAACAAAGTGAAAAGACAATCTACCCATTTGGAAAAATCTAAACTAATAAGCACTCAGAAAAAGGTCTGCTCTCTCAAATTCATAAAGAACTAAAAAATTAGAGCCCCAAAATTGAAAGATCCTATCCAGAAATCCACACCCAAGATGAACACACACTTCTCAGAGGACAAAATTGAAGAAGCGAATAAATATATGTGAAACTGCTCCACATCACTAGCCATCTGTGAAATGCAAAACAACAACACTAAGATACCATCTCACCCAGAAGAAAATGCCTATCATAAGGAAATCAAACAACAACAAGTGTTGGAGAGGTTGTGGGGAAAAGGGAACTCTTCTCCACTGTTGGTGGGAATGTAGACTGTTGCAACTGTTATGGAAATCATTATGGAGACTCCTTTAAAAACTAGGACTGGAAATCCCATTAAATCCAGCTATCTCCCTACTAGGAATTTTCCCAGAAGAGCTGAAAACATCATATCACAATGATATATGTGCACCTATGTTTATAGCAGCACAATTTGTGATAGGCAAATCTTGGAAGCAACAAAAATGCATGTCACCTGATGAATGAGTGTAAAAGATGAGGTATTTTTATACAATGGAGTTTTACTCAGCTATGAAGAATGATAAACTCATAGCCTTCATATATGTGTATGCCACTTGAAGATATACTCATAAGTAAAATAAACCAGACCCACATTTGTAAATAGTGCATAGTCTCCGTACTGTAAAAACTTAAAAAAAGAAATAAAAAAGCAAAGTTATAACATTAAATGTAAATTGAGAACTTCAGAATTAAATAACAAAGAGATGGCAAGGAGAAAAGCTAGGAAAAATGACAGAGAAAAACCATTCATATGTGTACACAAGATGGTTAAAGCTGTGATGTTGAGAATTACCAGTAGGTTTTGAAACTAGCAGTTCATTGGTAGGCTTGTCACCCTTACTAAGTATATATGCTGATATATGTGAACTAAGCAACTGCACTGAAGGTAGCAATTTGTAATATTAAGTCCATGCTTGAATGCCTCTCTTTCTTTTCTTCTAAATACATCTTCTAATGTCATATCAATTACTGCTATACTGTCTCTCAAGTTAATGTTTGTTTTTTAAAAAAGGGTAATAAATGCAAACAATATACAAGAAAAAATGTCATAGAACTGTCCTGCTACAATGCTGTATATGGTTAGATTTCTAAATTTCTGTGTAAAAATGTGCAAATGTTCATTTCCATTTTGTAAATATTTTATTTTTTTTAGTTTTTCTTCACATTCTGTAGGGATTTAAAGTTTAACATATCAATGTTTAATGGTTCCAAGTTATATCTAAGATGTCTGATCATCAGATAAATAGTGAGGTTAAGCTCAACTGCCTATATTATAGGGCAATAATATCACTAAACTTCTCTTCCGAAGTGTTAACAACTTATGTTTGCAAACCAAAAATTAGAGAAAAAGAAGAGCTAGAAGTGTAGTCAGCATTTTGGCCCTAGTCATTCCAGGTCAGTGAGCACTCAGGACATAAGGGAATCTGTACTGTAACATCCTTCAACTCAGTGATGTCCCAAATTCTCTGATCAAGAAAATTATGAGGCCACACAGGAAAATGATTGACAATGTATAATGCACCTAAAGAGAGTCACCTAGAGAGAAAACATTCCCTCAGGCTTTCACTGAGAGCAAATTGGTCAAGTAATGGCTGTGATTCATCCACATGGCTGACACTGACAAAGGATCTACAAACTGCGCTACAGGATTTCAAGGTAAATCCTGAGGGGATTTGACTGATCTTGTCAGATACAAAAGTTACATTTCTTGTTATATAGGTCTTGCTTTATGTTGGTCTTAACCATCCCAGCAGAAAAGTATAAAAACAAAGTATAAAAAGTAAAGCCATATGAATATGCTGAGCTGTAAAAGGCTCAAGTCAACAACTTCTAACATTGCCCTTCCTATGGATAACTCAGTACTATTACTGACTATGGGAATATATTAGACTATTTTGCTTAATTCAAGCACCTACAATATTTAAGTGGCAATGGAATACCCATCGCCGGCAAAAGCAAACAAAAAAGGGGATATAAATGAAGGACCACTTTGTCACAATATATATATTTATTTTAGGATAGATATACAGCTGCTTTCTTTTAATTCAATGAGAAGAAAGATTTGTACTAATAGTGTTTGGACAACATACCATGTCTGCATCTTATACTATTAATAACTATTACAAAGACAGCAATATGCGATGTATTAATTATTGTAACTATCTTACTAACCTGTTTTGAAACCATCTCATTGTTATTTGTTTCTCAATAAAATTAATAAAAATATTTTCTTTTATAAGTTGATTAGCAAGTATTTTATATAGTAACAGGAAAGTAATCAGTAATAAATATTAATTTTAAGTCTACATTAGAGTATTCATTTCCACAGTAATAAATGATATATAACAAATGATGGTGATGTTTATACATACCATAAGCAGAAGATGATAATTCACATAATACATGTTGCTGGACCCTAGAGTAAGAGGAAAGATTAAATCAAAATTGACTATGAATAATAAAGGTAATCATCAAATATGGCCTATCTCAAATGTAGGATTTCTCATTTTATGAAACAATTTAAGGTAATTATATTCTTTGGGAAACACACTGAAGAACCAGTCTTTAAAATGCAAATACTCTAGCATGATATTTCCCCAAATTGTAATCTAATCATGCCAAAAGATAACCTGTGTTTTTTATACTCCAGCTCCAAACATGATACCTATTGTTTCTTACCTCATGTTCCCTACATATTTCAAACCTTTAACTAGTCAGATGCCACACAAAGATGACCTTTAGGGTATGAAGTCAGGGTGAGGTTCTCAAAGATGCAAGTATTAATCATGCAAATCATCCTGGTTAGACCCACTAAAGGAAATTAGATGATCATCAAAGACAACCTAGCAGAGAAGTTCAGGCATATACTTATATAGCCAATTCAAATAATTTATAAAGCTAAAAACAAAGCAAAGCCAGCCACCACAAACCTTACAAAAGTAAATACTGTGAATAATTATTAACAATAGAACTAAAGATGAAGTATTTATAAACCGTGTACCAGCTAAGAAGTTAAGGTCCACAGTATATAAGGAAAACACACACACACACACACACACACACACACACACACACACACACTAATTCATTAAGATATGAGCAAAGGAACTAATAAATTTTTCTCTAAAGAAAATATACAAATGGATAACAGATAAATGAAAAGTGTTCAGCATGACTGGGCATCAAAGAAATAAAAATCAAAACCACAATGAAATACTACTTTGTATCTTCTAGGATGGCTAGTATCAGCAAGACAAGGTAAGAAAAGACAGTAAGGGTGTGGAGAAAGGCAATCCTTATACATTCTTGGTGGGAATGTGAGAGGCACATAACCATTAAAAAAAATGAGATAAAATCCAAAATGAGCAATACATAGTGTGAAAGAGAAAGAAACTACTCAAAAAAAAGAACACCTGGGATGAGGGAAAGGAGAAAAAAAGGAAAGAAGGAAGGCCAAAAACATATATGTACATATACAGGATAGCTAGGATGATTGTACTACTAATCTGTTTATTGAAGGGAACAGTTAAAGCTTAAAATTTTTATTTTGATGAATTTTACATTCTCATATCTTGTAATCTGTACAACTACTTTGAAGACAATATGCAATATAACAATTATTGAATTCTTATCATCCACTTCTTGAAATTCTTTATTATTTCTAATGTTTTGTGATTATTTTTATTCTCTTTAAAATAAAATAAAAACAGTGGAGTTTCCTGATAAAATCAAAATTAAAAATACCACATAATCCAGAAGTCTTTCATCTAGGTATATATACAACAACAACAACAAAAAATGTAATCAGCACATGATTTCCACTTTGATGCACATTGTAACATTATTTACAGTAGTCATGATAGGCAAACCACTAAGCATCAGTGGATGATTACATGAGCAAACACACACATGCTCATCCATGCATATCCAAATGCTAGGACATTGTTTAAACTTAAAATATTCTCCCTTATGTGGCAACATGGATAAAACTGGAAGTGTATTGCTAAATAAGACACACACTGGTAATCTGTATTATATGTGGAATTGAAGAAAAATACTCTGAAATATACAGAAAAGGAGAATAGAATAGTGGTTATCAGAGGCAGGGTATAAGGTGAAATGAAGGAATATTTATCAAAAGGTGCAAAACTGTACCTATAGGATTAATGTCTAGAGATCAAATGAATAGCATTTGGATTATAGTCTATAATATTTTATGATATACAGGAAATCTGTATTATATATTATAATGCATTATATGCTAAAAATTACAAAGTAGATTTTAGGCAATCTTACCTCTTAAAAAGTTAACTATGTGAGATAATGGCTACATAGTTTAGGTTTACTACAGGAATTATTTTACTATAAAAACATCATTTTATAAAAATAATTCATGTTGTATATTTTATATATACACAGTGAAATATGACAGAAATAAAGATTCAGGGTCAGCCTGATAGCTCAGTGGTTTAATGCACCTGCTTAGGCAGAGGGCAGTGGCCAGGATTTGATCCCCAGCATGCCATGTCAGCCTCACCCACAGGCACTCTGAGAGAGTGATTGAGACTGGGCATAGAAGCATGTGCCTGTAATCCCCACACCTGGAAGGATGAAAACAGAAGGATCACTACGAGTCTGATCTATATAGGGAGACCCTGTAGACCTTGTAGATCCTGTCCTATAGACAGAAAAAGCAAGAAAGAAATACAGTTTCATAGCAGCAAAATAAAACACACACCAGACACAAGGGATAAGCATTCAACCCATTTTTTTTTTTTTTTTATGATTTGGAATCTACTCAGTATTTGTCTTCCTTTTAAAGGAGAAAGAAAAGAAGAGAATTTGGATATTATGAACCATTAAAATTCCTTAAAGTAATTATATAGGGAAAATGCTATGAAAAAATATCTTCTTTGTGAAGCAATTGGACACTTACACACTTGTGGCTAAGATTTTGTAAAGAGCAAATCCAGAATCAAAGGACTAAAAGGTTATATGTTTGTTACTTCAAATACTTCAGTAATTAAATGCTTAAAATAATGCAAAATTTGAGGCAAGAAACAGCCTGAGCATTTCCCTGAAATATAATGGATTTAGAAAAGATGACATAATCTTCTATTATTATCCAAGTTAATATTGGAGTCAGTTAGTCGGACAGGAAAGGGCTAAGAGAGGAGCCCTACAAAGAAAAACTCACTGTTAGAGATGGTTTCTTTTCAAGGACAATGGGTCCTTAACAAAACTTTCAACTAATGTTCACCTGAGACTCTGAGGTGAAGATGGAGAAACCAGGTGGAAGGCCAGAAGACACCTCCCCCCATGTATTTTCTAGGCTGAAATGGTTGAGTAATAAGCCTGTATTAAACCACTAGATTATTATTACAGTACCTAACATTTCTTATCTGACAGAAAAGAGGCCCAGCAACGTGACTACATGTCCAAGATTCCACAGTCCACTAAGGGCATAGAAATCCTATTCTTTTTCTACCTAAAGACATGACTGTATTTCCAGGAGACTTCACCCTGTTATTTCACTTGTTCTTTTCAAATATATTTGTAAAAGGTTTCTGTTTGCAAGTAATCATTTTTTCCCTCTCACAGTATACCTGAGGAGAATATAAAAACATTAAATGACCATGACATTAACCTACTAATTATGTAATAAAATTACAGTGGCAATAATCCAAAGGCATTTGAAGTAGCTTATTATGGTTCACTGAGATGAATGAAGAGGTATTGCTTTAGTGTCCAGTGCCTATCTAGTCATAGGCAAGGGCAGCCTGACATGACATAAGCAAAGGGCTCTGTGGCTTTAACAGTAAGACTTTTATGTACCTTAGCCAAGGCTCTCTCCTTTCTCACATCAATTGTTCTGCTTGAAATTTAATTATCTGGGAATTTCTTATTTTAACAGTCTCACAATGTAGGGCATAGTGTCTTTAAGTACAGTCCTAAATAGAAACCCTAATAAATCACAGTGTTTGGACAACAGCCACATCTCCAGTATAAATTGGAGTGGAAGATAAATGATTCTGCATAGGGGCATTCACCTAAATAGGTCTATCCTCAGGAACAATGACAAGCCCCTATCCTGGTTAGAGAGATATAATGAAATCTCCAGAGAAGTTGGGAAGTCAGGATGTTAATAAAATGACATCAGGCTCTTCCTATATTGAACACTCATAGCCAGACTAATCTTGACCACCAGTCAAGGATATCAAACACAAAGGACTAAGCCATGGAGACATCAGGGGTATATTTTAGTTGAGGCAAAGCTCAGGATAGAAACATAAATTCTTATCTGGGAAGCAAAAACTCAGCAAACAAAAGCCAAAGTTAAAGACACAAATTCAGATTTAGGATAAACAAAAAGGAATCATGCACTTGAGGCCTCAGTGCTCAGTGAAGACAGAAACAGAGTAGAGGAAAGTAACAAATTAGGAATTTTTATTTTTTTATTTCTATGTACTTTAGTAAGAGTCTACAGGGTCTTACTATATAGACTGGACTTGCAGTGATTCTCCTGTTTTCAGCCTCCCAAGTGCTGGGATTACAGGCACACATCACAGCACCCAGTCTTAGTGGTCATCTCAGTGCACCCTGGGGGTAGGTCCAGAACCACACGGCAGGGTTCAAATCCCCATTCCTTGAGCCTGCTTAAGCAAGCACTTTAGTATGCTGAGCCATCTGGCTGACCCTCAAATTAGGAATTTATGGTTTAAAAAATCTTGGTCAAAATTTAGTTTTTTTATACTCAGATCACTACTGGAAAGTTACCATACCTTTTTAATCATAATTTTTCCTTTGTAATATGGAGATACAAAATTTCATTTGATAGAAATCTATGCTAAAGTACCAAATCTGATCAACAAAGAGAGGAAATGGACACTATGATCAGAGCATGAGTTCTGCCATCCTTAATAGCAATAGCTGTGTGTTCCTTGGGCCTTTACTGTGTGTCTTATATCAATAAACATCATACAATGCATGCTGCTCCAGAAGCCCTGTAAGGCAAAGCTGTTCTTTCTATTTTATTGATGTATATCCATTGTTCAGGATCAATTGCGAACATAGGAGACTACAAAAACTTATTGGAGGAAGATTAAGAAGGAAAAAGAACAGAAAGGGAAAAAGGAATAAAAAAGTAGTGGCTATCTTGCTATTCTGAGAGATTCTCTACTTTTCTACAGCATGACTCCCAAATAAGTCATTAACGAGGTATGAATGAGCAAGTGAAATGGCAATAAATCCCTATACCTCATAATATTGTAGTTTTTGAGAAACCATTCTTAGGGCTTTTTTGACTAAACTAATTTACTTATATTCTTGTGAATCCAACTAGCAAGTAAGATGCAACGCTACTATATGTATATATTATTATATAATGAAAATGGTGCAGCAGACTGTCCTTTAGACAAAGGACTTCTATCTAGAACATATAAAGAACTTTTAAAAATCAGGCCTCCAAAATTCAAAGGCAAAATCCATAAATGGACATCTGAGATGAACATACACTCAAAAATGAAGATACAAATGTCAAATAAATATATGAAAAAATGTTCAACATCATTGGTCATTCAAGATACACAAGCTGCAGAGCTTCTGGCAATGCTGCCCCATCAAGAATAGTCTGGTCCAAGCCCAGGCACAGCGTGGGTGAGACTCTCTTTCACCCCCTTGGGACCAGCCCCCACAATTCCGCAGTTCCCCCTCCCAACACCCGCCAAATAAGAACATCTGCCACGTTCTCGGGACCACCAGATCCAGCCCTATCCCAGGCTTGGTGAGTGTGGGGGAGAGCTTCCTCTACTCCTTACTCCACCTTGCCCCCTTCAGACAGAGCTCAGGCATGGCATACAGGCCTGGGGTGAAACTCTGCAGCTGCAGTCCCTGCAGAGAGTGTAGGAGACAGAACCACCCAGCTAGTTCAGGAACAGAACATCTTGCCAGAAGGGTGCAACAGATTCACTCCCAACGGTGGCAGCAGGAAGCAGCTGAGCAAAGCAGCCAGACACAAGTCCAGTACAGCTGCAAAATTCAAACTTTGTAGATCTGCAGCTGAATTGCAGTAGGTGCTAAGGTTATAACTGCACCAAAGATCTACAAAAAGGTCAGAAGAAATACTATACAAAATGACAATGAGAAGGAGCAAAATAAAATCTAAGACTTCAAGCCCAACCATAACAAGTGCAGAAGACACTAACACAGAACAAATTGGGAACAACACAGCTGAAATCAATGAATCAATAACTTCTGAAATACAGAAATAACTACAGAAATGTATAGAGACACTCAGATTGGAAATAAAAAAAGAAATTCCTGAATTAATAGCATCGAAAGTAAAGAATCAGGTGCAGAAACATATGGAAGAAACCCAATGCCCACTCAAAACAAGAGTAGAGGACACTAGCTCAGCTGACATATAAGAATTAATAGCATCAAAAGTAAATAAGCAACAGCAAACAGTTATAGAGGAACTCAGAGAAGAATTGTTTTTTGAAATAAACAAAGAATCGACTGAACTCATAGCATCTAAAGTAAAGAATCAACTACAGAAACATAGAGAGGAAACCCAATCTGAAAAAAACGCTGCAGTAAAAGAATTAATAACTACTTCTAAAGAAGACATTGATAAAAGAAAATAGAGATTAGAAAAATGACGGCTTCCTTCAATGAGCAATATAGGAAATAGATTGCATGAAGCAGAATCAAAGCGATATAGAGGAAATTAAAATCTCAATCACAAGCTTGCAAAACCATTTAAGTGAAAGTGAAGACAGAGTTTCAGATCCTGAAGATGCTGGTGTAACTAGTGAAAAGGTAAGAAAAGGTATCTTAAAAACAACTAGGATGCAGCAAAAGATAATTTCTCAATTGCAAGACAAAGAAAGCATGAACAATGTGAGACTAATAGATACCAATGAGAAAGAAGTCAATACAAATGACATCTTTAAAAAAAGGGCAGAAGTAATAGCAGAAAACTTCGAAAATATGAGGAAATAATCTGACATTCAGGTTAACTGAGGCATACAGAGTGCCAACTAACCTCAACCTAATTAAAAGCACACCGAGACATATAATAGTCAAGATGCGAGAAATCCAACACAAGAATAATATACTGAAAGCCACTAGAGAAAAGAAGCAGATCACATTCAAAGGAAAACCCATCAGAATTATGGCCAACTTCTCTTCATAAACCATGAAGGCAAGAAGAGCATGGAGTAGAGTACTTCAAGTCCTCTATGAAAATAAATTCCAGCCCAGACTACTATACACTGCAAAACTCACTCTCAAGTTTGATGGAGAAGTAAAATACTCAAATTCTCAATAAAATCCTAGCAAATATAGCAAATCATCAAGAAGATCATACACCATAACCAGGTAGGATTCATCCCAGGAATGCAAGGATGGTTAAAATTTCAAAAATCCATAAATGTAATACACTATATCAATAGAGCGAAGACTAAAAACCACATTATCATCTCCATTGATACAGAAAAGGATTTTGACAAAGTCCAACACTCATTCTTGTTCTAAATCCTGCAAAAAAAAATTGGAGTAGATAGCCTCTACTTCAATCTGGTAAAAGCCATTTATGAAAACCCAACAGCTAACATAGTTCTAAACAAAAAAGTGAAGTCTTTTACTTCTAGATCAGGTACAAGACAAGGATGTCCTCTATCACCACTCCTATTCAGTATGTTCTGGAATCATTAGCTAGGTCCATTAGACAATACAAAGAAACAAAAGGAATAAGAATAGATAAAGAAGAATTTAAATTATCCTTATTTGCAGAAGACATGATTCTTCACTTGGAAGACCCAAAAAGCTGCACCAAGAAGCTATTAGAACAAATATAGAAATTCAATAGCATAGCATGTTATAAAGTCAATACCCAAAAGTCAATAGAATTCCTCTACACAGACAACAAACACACTGAGAGGGAAATTATACAAACAATACCTTTTACAATAGCACTGCAGAAATTGAAATACCTTGGAATTAACCTAACTAAAAAGGTAAAAAATCTTTTCAAGTACAATTACAGTACTCTGAAAAGAGATCATAGATGATTCAGAAAATGAAGAGATATTACCTGCTCCTGGACAGGAAGAACCAACATTGTGAAGATGGCCATATTCCCAAAATTGCTGTACAGATTTGATGCAAACCCTATCAAACTACCACGAGCATACCTTACAGAGCTAGAGAAATCATTCCTAAAATTTATTTGGAACCAGAAAAGACCTAGAATAGCAAAGGCAATCCTGGGCAACAAAGATAAGGCTGGGGGCATTACAATTCCTGACTTGAAATTATACTACAACGCTGCTGTGATAAAATCAGCATGGCACTAGCAATGAAATAGACCTGAGAATCAATGGAATAGATTAGAAGATGCTGAAGCCTCTATAAACACACTCAGCCATCTTATCTTTGACAAAGGGGACACACATAAATACTGGAAGAAAGATAGCCACTTTGACAAATAGTGCTGGAAAAACTGGCTCTCACATGCCGAAAACTAAAACTTGACCCAGGTCTATCAACATGCACTAAGCTAAAGGCAAAATGGATCAAAGTTCTAAACATTGAAACAGAAACACTAAATCTCCTGGAAGAAAAAGCAGGAGGAGAGGCTGGCGAGATGGCTCAGTGGTCTAAAGCACCTACTTGGAACAAGCTTAGCAAAGCACAGGGACCGTGGTTCGATCCCCCAGCACCACATGCCAGCCAGCCCCGCCCCCTGGTGGGCTGAGCTGGCCACACACACACACACACACACACACACACAATAAATAAATAAATAAATAAATAAATGTTAAAAAAAAAAAAAAGCAGGAGGAACTCTTGAAGACATAGGGGTAGGCAAAGAGTTCATGAACAAAAATCAAACTGCATGGGAAATACTTGAAAGAATTAACAACTGGGACATCCTGTTATTGAGAAGGCTTTGCATGTCAAAGAAATCACCAACAAAGTGAAAAGACAACTCACAAATCTGGAAAAAATCTTGACAAATAAGTACTCAGACAAAGATCTGCTGTCTCAAATTTATAAAGAACTATAAAACACTATGGCCCTCAAATTTAAAGGCCCAGTCCAGACATAGGCATCCAAGATGATCACAAACTTCTCAGAGGATGAAATTAAAGAAGTGAATAGCTATTTGAAAAAATGATCCACATCAATAGTCTTATGCAATAGTGAAATGCAAATTAAAACAACACTGAGATATTATCAAACCCCAGAAAGAATGGCTATCACAAAGAAATCACCAAACAACAAATGTTGCAGAGGCTGTGGGGAAAAAGGAACCCTCCTTCACTGCATGTTGGAATATAGATTGGTGCAACCATTATGGAAATCAGTGTGGAGACTCCTCAGAAAATTAGGACTGCAAATCCCATTTAAACCAGCTATTCCCCTAGTGAGAATTTTTGCAGAGGTTCTGAAAACAGCTATCACAGTGATATATGGGTGCCTATGTTCATAGCAGCACAATTTGTGATAGCCAAATCTTGGAAACAACCAAGATGCCCATTGCCAGAATATTGGATGAAAAAGATATGGTACTTTTATACAGTGGAATATTAATATTACTCAGCTATATAGAATGATAAACTTGAATCCTTTATATTTAAGTGGATGCCACTTGAAGATATACTCATAAGTGAAATAAACCAGACCCACATATGTAAATATCATATAGTTTCCATAGTATGAAAACTCAAAAGAAGAAATACAAATAGAATGGTATAATACAATTAAAAGGAAAGCAAGAACTTGAGGACTAGACAATGAAGAGAGAACAAGAAGATCTAGGAAACATGACAGAGGCAAGCCATACAGTTATGTGTACAACATGGGCAAGGCAATGATCTTAAGAATCTCCATAAGATTTTTGAATCTAGCAATTATTTGGAAGGATTCTCACCCTGAGTAACTATACATACTGACACCTGTGAACTAAGCAACTGCACTGAAGATGGCAATTTGTAATAGTAGGTTCATGCTTGGAGTGCCTGTCATTCTGGTCTTCTGAATATGTGCTGATTTCCATGACACACCAGTTGCTGCCATGCTGTCTCTTGGGTAGATGACTGTTGAAAAAGGAAGGGGTTGGTGAATGAAGGTGAGGAGACAGAAAAAGGATTGTTGTGGGACTGTCCTGCAACAATGTTATATATGGTTAGATTTCTGGACATATGTGTAAATATATAATACTTTATTCCTACTTTTAAAATATATTTTAAGTTTTTAAATTTTTTGTCATATTCTGTAGTGACTTAAAGTTTAACATATCAATACTTGATCAATAGTACCTATTCCATGTTAAGCCTAAGATGTTTGATATTCAGACATATAGTGAGGTTAAGCTCAACAGTTTAGTATATATGGCCATAACAATAAACTTCTCTTCTGGAGGGTTAAAAACCTAAGTTTGCAGACCAAAGATTAGAGGAAAAGGAGGGCTGCAAGGAAAGCCAACAATTTGCCCCTAGCCTTCCAAGGTCAATTAAGACTCAGGACATATGAGAACTTGTACTCTAACATCATGTAACTCAGTTGTGTCCTAAATTATCTGATCAAGGATATTATGGGGACACACAGGAAAGTGATCAATGATGTAGAGTGTGCCTAAGGAGAGTCACATGGAGAGAAAACATTCTCTCAGACTTTCACAGAGAGCACATTGGCCAAGCCATGGCCATGAGTCATCCACATGGCTGACGCTGACAAAGGATCTACAATGTGAGGTACAGGGTCTCAGGATAAATCCTGAGGGGATTTGACTGACCTTATCAGATTCAAAAGTGACATTTCTTGATACACAGGTCTTGCTTTATCTTAGTCTTAACCATCCAGCAGAAAACTATAAAAATTAAGTACAAGAAATAATGCCATGTTATCATGTTGAGCTGTAGGGGACTGAGGTCAACAACTTCTGACATTGCCAGTCAAGTGAAAGACCCAATAGTATTATGGACTACTGGACTATTTTGGAATATTTTGCTGAGTTCACACATGTATAATATTTAAATTATGGAACTAAAAACGGAATGGGGATATAAATGAATGTCCATTTTGTATCTGTGTATTCAAAATGGGTAGGATATATATATATCCATTCTTTTAGTTCAAGGAATAGAGCGATTTATTCTAATAGTGTTTGTAAACAGGATATCTTTCCTGCAACTTGTACAACAAACAATCACTAGGAAGGCAATATGCAAATTGTTAATTATTGGAACTGTCCTACCATTTGATTTGAAACTGTCTCATTGCTATTTATTTCTCAATAAAAAATATGGAAAAAAAATGAAACACAAATTAAAACAATGCTGACAAACCATTTTATGCCAGAAAATAATTGGGTATCCTCAAGAAGTCAAGCAATAACAAATTCTGGAGAGCCTTTGGGGAAAAGGAAACCTATCTTCACTGTTGGTGGGAGTGAAGGCTAGTACAACCATTATGAAAATCAGTACTGCAACTCTTCAAAAAATCACATTGTAGGTCCCATTCAAGCCAGGTAGTCCCCTCTTAGGTATTTTTCCAAAGAACAGAAATCATCATAACACAGTGATATATGTGCACCTGTGTTTATAGCAGCACAATTTGTCATAGCTGAATCCTGGAAACAAACCACATGCCCATCAACTGAGGAATAAGTAAAAATGATATGGTACGTTTATACAATGGAGTATTATTCAGCTACAAAAAATAAATTCAAAACTATTGTAGATAAATGGATGTAGTTTGAGACTATATTGGTAAGTAAAATAAATCAGATACACATGTGCAAACATCATATTATCTCGTTAGTGAAAGAACTTGAAAGAATAATGAAAATCTAACAGGTACAACAGATACTGTGAAAGGGAAAGAAATTGTTCAATGGGAAGGAAAAATTGGTATGAGGAAACAGACAACTGGAGGAAGGAAAATAGATATATTTAGATATATATACAGAATAGTTTGGATAAATATTGTTGCTTTCTGCTGGTCTTTTGAAAGCAGTAGTTAATACTAAAAGCTGTATTTTCTCTTAACTCTTATATTTATCTCTTTGAAGTTCATATGACTTCTTTGTTATAGATTTTTTGTTTTTAAATGAAATTTACACATTTATATATGTTAATCCGAATAACTAATTTGAAGATAGCTTCATGTAATACAGTAATCACTGTTGAATTCCTATTATTTCATTTATTGAAATCTTGTAGTTTCTATTGCTTTTTTCTCTAGCACTCTATTTATAATTTACTTATTTATTTTTATTTTTATTTTATTTACTTCCTTTGCTATTTATTTTATTTTTTCCCACAATTTTATTGAGAAACAAATAGCAATGAGACAGTTTCAAACCAAATTGGTAGCGCAGTTTCAATAATTAACACATTGCACACATTCTTCCTAGTGGTTAATTGCTGTACAAGATGCGGACATGACACACTATTTACAAACACTATTAGAACAAGTCCCTCTCTTCATTAAGAGAATGTAACTATATATCTATCCTAACCATTTTGAATGCACAGATACAAAATGGACATTCATCTGTATCCTCTTTTTTCTGTTAAGTTCCGTTATTTGAATATTATAGGTGTGTTACCTGAGCAAAATATTCACTAGCAATGTCAGAAATTGTTGACCTGAGTGCCCTGCAGCTCAACATAACAGCATGGCTTTACTCCTTATACATCGTTTTTATACTTTTGTGCTGGATGGTTAAGACCAAGGTAAAGCAGGACCTATGCAACAAGAGTTGTAGCTTTTGGGTCTGATAAGGTCAGTGAAATCCCCTCAGAATGTATCCTGAGATCCTATGCCTCAGGTTGTAGATCCTTTGTCAGTGTCAGTCATGGCTATTGCTAGGCCAGTGTGCTCTATGGGAACCCTGAGAGAATGTTTTCTCTCCATGTGACTATTGTCTTAGTTACTCTTCTCTCCTTGCTGGGACAAATACCCAACACCCAAAATGAAGGAAGGAAAGGTTTCTTTAGCTCACAGTTACTGGAGGCTTCAGTCCATACTCCGCTGGCTCCAAGGCAGAGTGACACACAGCAGAGGGCAACCTTTCAGGGCAGCAGCAAAGAGCAAGAGCACAGGGAGGGGTAGCAGCAGCTCAAGCAGCTGGCTTCTCTTCCCACCTTACATTGTAATGCAAATTACCTGCCCCAGGGTAGGGGAAGTACTCACACCTATGGGTACTTCCCAGTATTTACCCACCTATGGGTAATCCCAGCAGTACTAAAACCCATAATCCCAGCCTTGGATCACACATAATCCCAGTGGATCATGAGTTAACACAAACTCTAGAAGTCCTCACCCCATGACTACATGAGGTTTTGGGGGGACAATGAGACACAAACCATAACATTCCACCCCTGGACCCCCAAAGTCTCATACACATCCCTTTGTGCAAAAGACATTTTAGTCCATCTCTAAGAGTTGCCAAAGTCCCAACAGTTTCAGTATTACTGAAAAGTCCAAGTCCCAAGTCTCCTCTAAGACCCAAGGCAAACTCTTAGCTGTGAGCCTCTGTACAAAAGAAAAAAGTTAAACACATCCAACATTCAAAGGCACAAGATAAACATTACCATTCCAAAAGGTACACACAGTAGGATACCAAGCATTGGGACCAACACAAGTCCAGAAGCCAGTAGGACAGACATTAAGTCCTGCAGTTCCGTGTGGACCATCTGAAGCAATCTGCGATGAGTTGTGAGCTCCAAAGGCCTTACGTGGCTCCACCCCTATGGCACTTCTGCTGGTAGCTCTTATGGCTTCTCTCTTCAGCCTGCTTTGCTCCCTTTTTGTAGCTTTTCTTACACCATCCACATTCCTGGCTTTTTCAAACTTCTGAGGTTTCCACAGAGTAGGCTTCTCACTCACAGCTTCACACACTGCCCTCTCAGGGGCACACTGCCTGGCCTCCCAGGCTTTCTTCTGAAATCTGGGCGGAAGCCTTCTGAACCTCAGAACTCCTGCATTCTGCATGCGCCTACAACCACCAAAGCCACGTGGATGATGCCAAGGGCTGCTGCCAGCTGGAGCAGTAGCCAGGGTTTCCTCTCTCTTGGCTATATGGGTCGAGTGCCTGGATCGCTGAGCACTCTGACCCTGATTCTGAGAAACAAATTCTCTATGTGGGTGCCATTCTGCAATCTGCTTTGGCTGCTGTCTCCATTCTGGAACCTGGTGTGGCTGCTGCATCCATTCTG
>NW_004524606.1:5507114-5538709 GCF_000260255.1 Octodon degus | reverse complement strand
CAAACCATAACAACTATCCTTAGGCAAACTCTACATAACTGATCACTTTCCTCTTTGGCCCCATAATCTCCTTCATCAGAAAATTTGTTACACTACCGAGGTACATGACATTACAGAACAAGTTCTCATATGTCCTGAGTCTTACTTAACCTTAGAAAGCTAGGACCAAAATGTTGGCTTTCCTTGAGGCCCTCCTTTTTCTCTAACTTTGGTCTGCAAACTTAGGTTTTTAACCCTCCAGAAGAGAAGCTTATTATTATTGCCATACAACCTAGGCTGTTAAGCTTAACCTTACCATCTGTCTAAATATCAAACATTTTAGGCATAACATGGAACAGGTATTTTTCATCAAGTATTGATACGTTGAACTTTAAGTCCCTACAGTATATGATGAGAAAACATTTAAAAATTAGAATATATTTTTAAAATAGGCATAAAGAATTATATGATTCTTAAGTTTAAACATAAGTCCAAAAATCTAACCATATACAACCTTGAAGCAGGACATTCCCACAATATTCCTTTCCCTGTCTCTTGCCTTTATTCACCACCCTCTACTTTTTGAACAGTCATCTACCCAAGAGACAGCATGGCAGCAACTGGTGTGTTATGAGAAACAGCACATATTCAGAAGACCAGAATGACAGGCACTCCAAGCATGAAACTACTATTACAAATTGCCATCTTCAGTGCAGTTGCTTAGTTCACAGGTATCAGAATATATAGTTAGTCAGGGTGAGAATCTTTGCAATTAGCTGCTAGATTCAAAAGTCTTGTGGAGATTCTCAAGGTCATTCCTTGCCCATCTTCTACATATAACTGTATGGCTTGTCACTGTCATGTTACCTAGCTCTTCTCTTTTCCCTCTCTTAATTAGTCAGTCTTTGAGTTCCTGCTTTCCTTTTAATTGTATTATACCTTTCTATTTGTATTTGTACTTTTGAGTACTTATACTAGGGAAACTATATGATATTTACACATGTGTGCGTGATTTATTTCACTTATGAGTTTATCTTCATGTTACATCCACTTCAATATAAAGGGTTTGAGTTTATGATTCTTTATAGCTAAGTAATACTCCATTGTGTAAAAATACCACATCTTTTTCAACCATTCCTCAGCTGATGGCATCTTGGTTAATTCCAAGGTTTAGCTTTCACAGATTGTGCTGTTATAAACATAGGCACACATATATCACTATAAAATGATGTTTTAGATCCTCTGGGAAAATTCTCCATAGAGGAATAGCTGGTTTAAATGGGATTTCTAGTCCTAGTTTTCTGAGGAGTTTCCACACTGATTTCCATAACAGTTGCACCAGTCTACATTCCCACCAGCAGTAGAGCAGGGGTCCTTTTTCCCCACAACCTCTCCAATATTTTTGTTGGTTAATATCTTTATGATAGCCATTCTTTCTGGGATGAGATGATATCTCAATGTTGTTTTAATTCGCATTTTGCGGGTGGCTAGTGTGTGGAGCATTTCTTCATATATTTATTTGATTATTAATTTCATCCTCGGAGAAGTGTGTATTCATCTCAGATGCCCATTTCTGGACCGGGTCTTTAAATTTTGGGGCCCTACTGACTTTTAGTTCTTTATAAATTCTAGAGAGCAGACCTTTGTCTGAGTACTTATCTGTCATGATTATTCCCAAATTTGTGAGTTGCCTTTTCACTTTGTTGGTAATTTCTTTTGACATGAAAAAATTTCTCAGTAAGAGTAGGTTCCAGTTGTTTATTCTTTCAACTGTTTCCCATGCGATTTGATTTTGTCCATGAACTCCTTGCCTACACCTATGTCTTCAAGATTTCCTCCTACTTTCTCTTCCAGGAGATTTAGTGTCTCTGCTAATGTTTAGATCTTTAATCCATTTTAACTTTTGCTTAGTTCATGGTGATAGACCTGGTTCAAGTTTAAGTTTTCGGCATGTAGAGAGCCAATTTTTCCAGCATCATTTGTTAAAGAGGCTATCTTTCTTCCAGTGAGTACATTTGGTTCCTCTGTCAAAGTAAGGTGGCTGAGTGTGTTTTTAGGGGCTTCAGCATCATTGATCCTCAGGTCTATTTTGTTGCCAGTACCATGCTGATTTTATCACAGTAGCCTTGTAGTACAATTTCAAGTCAAGAATTGTAATGCTTCCTGCCTTGTCTTTATTGTCCAGGATTGCTTTTGCTCTTCTAGCTCTTTTCTGGTTCCAAATAAATTTTAGGAATTATTTCTCTACCTCTGTGAGGTATGTTGGTGGTAGTCTGATAGAGATTGCATTAAATATGTACAGTAATTTAGGGAGTATGGCCATCTGCACAATGTTGGTTCTTGATATCGAGGTGTATGGAATATCTTTCCATTTTCAGAAATCCTCTTAGATCACTTTTTAAAGAATACTATAATTTTCCTTCAAAAGATCTTTGACTTCTGTAGTTGGATTAATTCCAATGTATTTCATTTTCATTAGTTCTATTGTAAAATGTATTGTTTCTATAATTTCCCTCTCAGTGTGTTTGTTGTTTGTGTAGAGAAATGCTATGGACTTTTGGGTATTGACTTCATAACATGCTATGCTACTGAATTTCTGTATTAATTCTAGTAGTTTCTTGGTACAGTTTTTTGGGTCTTCCAAGTAAAAGTTTCATATCATCTGCAAATAATGATTATTTAACTTCCTCTTTACCTATCCTTATTCCTTTTATTTTGCTCTCTTGCCTAATGGCTCTAGCTAATGATTCCAGAAGTATATTGAATAGGAGTGGTGATAGAGGACATCCTTGTCTTGTACCAGATCTAAGAGTAAAAGATTTCAGTTTTTCCCCAGTTAGAATTATGTTAGTCATTGATCTTTCATAAATGGCTTTTAATGTGTTGAAGTAGAGGCCACTGATTCCAATTTTCTGTAGGAGTTTGAACATGAATGATTGTTGGACTTTTTCAAAAGCCTTTTCTGCATTCATGGAGATGATCATGTGGATTTTAGTTTTCACTCTATTGATATAGTGTATTACATTTATAGATTTTCAAATATTGAACCATCTTTGCATCCTTGAGATGAATCCTACCTGGTTATGGTGTATGATCTTCTTGATGATTTGCTGAATTCTATTTGCTAAGATTATGGGAGATGGGCCTGGATTTCTCTTTCTTAATTTCATCTTTTCATGGTTTTGGTATCAGTATAATACTTGCCTCCAGGAATGATTTTGGGAGGATTGCTTCTTTTTCAATTTCATTGAAAAGTTTGAGGAGTATAGGGATTACATCTTCTGTAATTTTCTTATAGAATTCAGCTGTGTATCCATCCGGACCTGGACTTTTCTTTGTCGGTAAGTTTTTATTACACCTTGTATTTCATTCGCTGTTATTGGGCTATTGAGAGTGGTTATATCTTGTCAATTCAGTTGTGGTAGTTCGTACCTTTCTAGGAATGTGTCCATTCCTTCTGTGTCTTCTATTCTGTGAGAGTAAAGATTCTCAAAGTAGCTATTTATAATCTTCTGAATTTCCACCGGGTCTGTGGTATTACACCTTTTTCATTCCTTATAGCTTTGTTTTTGATGAGGTTAGTTTGGGCCTTATCAATTTTATTTAATCTTTCAAAGAAGCAGCTTTTCGTTTTTTTAATTTTGAATTGTTTTCTTCATCTCAATTGAATTAATTTCTGCTCTATTTTTTATGATTTCTTCCTGTCTTTGGGCTCTGAGTTTGATATGCTCTTCCTTTTCTAGTTGTTGAAGGTGTAGCATTAAGATATTTATTTGTTCCCATTCTATTTTCCTAATGTGTGAATTCACATAAATGAATTTCCTTCTGAAAACTGCTTTCAGTGTATCCCATAATTCCAATAAGTTGTGCTTTAATTTTCATTGAATTGTAGATATTGTTGAATTTCTTGTTTAATTTCATCTGTGACCCATTGGTTGCTGAGTAGGGTGTCATTTAATTTCCATGTATTTAGGGATTTTTTTTGTCATTTATTTCCAGTTTCATTGCACTGTTTTCAGATAATGTGCATGGGATTATTTCTGTTTTCTTACATATACTTAACCATGACCTATGGACCAGTATGTGGTCTATTTTAGAAAATGGCCCATGTGCAGCTAAGAAAAATGTTTATTCAGCTGTGTTTGGGTGGAACACTCTGTATATGTTCACCAAGTCCATTTTTTTGAAGCTCTGGTTCAGTTCTGTTATTTCTTTGCTAATTTTTTGTCTGCTTGACTTATCTTTTGGAGATAATGGGGTGTTAAGTTATCCTGTTAAGATTGTTGTATTGGATATTAGATTTTCTATGTCCATTAAGATTTGCTTTATATAGTTGGGTGCTTCCGGTTTTGGTGCATACATATTTATGAGTGTTATCTCTTCTTCTTTAATTTTTCTCCTAACCAGTATATAGTGGCCTTCTTTATTTCACTTGATCTTTTTTTTTTTTTTTTTTTTTTTTTTTTTTTTTTCAGAACTGGAGATTGGACTCAGGACTTTGCGCTTGCTGGAAGCTTTTTTCTACTGAGCCATCTCCCCTGCCCCTACTTGATCATTCTTGGTTTGAAATTGAGTCTGTCTGAGAATAGGATTGCTACCCCTGCTTTTTCTGAGGTGCTGGGATGTGTAATATTGCGTTCCATCCTTTGACTTTCAGCCTATGAATGTCTTTATGAGTTAAATGTGTTTCTTGTATACAGCATATTGCTGGATTTTCTTTCCAAATCCACTGTGCAGGTCTAATTCTCTTAATTGGTGGATTTAGTCCATTTATATTGATGGTTAGAATTGAGATGTGTTGACTTATGATTGCTATCTTATTTGCCTGTTGTCGTTTACTCCTTTCTCTGTTAAGTTTAATTGCTTGTCCTATTTAGTTGGTTGCTTCTGATCTCATTCGTGGAGTTCTGATCATTTTGGTCCCTTTCTAGAACATCTTTCAGTATCCTGTGTAGGTTTGGCTTTGTCATCACGAAATTCTTAGGTGTTCTTTATCATGGAAGAATTTCACTTCTCCATCAAACTTGAAAGAGAATTTTGCAGGATAGAGTAGTCTGGGCACTGGAATGTTTTCATAGAGGACTTGAAGTACTCTGTTCCATGCTCTACTTGCCTTCATGGTTTTTGAAGAAATTGGCTGTAATTCTGATGGGTTTTCCTTTGAATGTGATCAGCTTCTTTTTTCTAGCAGCTTTCTGTATATTATTCTTGTGCTGGAATTCTGGGATCTTGACTATTACATGTCTCAGTGTGCTTTTAATTGGGTTGAGGTTAGTTGGTGTTCTGTATGCTTCGTTTATCTGAATGTCAGATTGTTTCCTCATATTTGGGAAGTTTTCTGCCATTACTTCTGCCTATATTATTTAAACGTCATTTATATTGACTCCTTCTTTCTCATTGATGCCTATTTGTCTCATATTGTTCATCTTTGCATCATCTTGCAGGTGGTAGATTATTTTTTCCTGCATCCTAGTTGTTTTAAGAGATCTTTTCTTATCTTTTCACTAGCTGCACCAGTGTCTTTAATATCTGAAACTCTGTCTTCACTTTTACTTAAACGGTTTTGCAAGCTTGTGATGGAGATATTAAATTCTCTATGTCTCTTTGACTCTGCTTCATGTGATCCATTTCTTTCCTGTATTGCTCATTCAAGGAATCCAACATTTTTCTACTCCCCTCTATTTTTTTATCAATGTCTTCTTTAGAAGTAGTTACTAATTCTTTTACTGTAATGTTTGTTTTTTCAGATTGGGTTTCCTCTCTATGTTTCTGTAGTTGATTCTTTACTTCAGATGTTATGAGTTCAGAGAATTCTTTCTTATTTCAGAAAATTCCTCTCTGAGTTCCTCTATAACTTTCTGCTGTTGCTTATTTATTATTGACGCTATTAATTCATACATTTCAGCTGAGCTAGTGTCCTCTGCACTTGTTCTGGGTGGGCATTGGGTTTCCTCCATATGTTTCTTCATTTGATTCTTTACTGTAGATGTTATTAATTCAAGGATTTCTTTTTTCCTTTCCAATCTAAGTTCCTCTATACCTTTCTGCAGCTGTTTGTTTATTTCAGAAGCCATTGATTCATCAGTTTCAGCTGTGTGATTCCCAATTTGTTCTGTATTAGTGTCCTCTGCACTTGTTATGGGTGAGCTTGCATTCTGAGATTGCATTTTGCTCCTTCTCATTGTCATTTTGTCATTGTCCTCTGATCGTTGTTGTAGATCTTTGGTGCAGTTATAACTTTAGCACCTACTGAAGTCAGGTGCAGATCTGCAAAGTTTCTTTTATCCAGTTGTTCCTGGCTTGTGTCTGTCTGCTGTGCTCAGATCCTTCCTGCTGCTGCTCTTGGGGATGAAGCTGTTGTGCCCCTCTGGCAAGATGTTCTGCTTCTGGAATAGCTTGGTGGTTTTGTCCCCTACACTCTCTGCAGGGATTGTAGCTGCATGTTTTCACCCCAGTCCTGTATTCCAGTCCTGTGCTGAGTCTGGAGGAGACAAGGTGTAGTACAGGGGAGAGGCAGCTCTCCCATATACTCACTGGGCCTGGGCTAGGACTGGATTTGGGATTCCCGGAGTGTGACAGAATTTCCTACTCAGTGGGCGGGATGGGCAGTTGGGTACTATGGAGTGTTGGGGAGCGTCCCTAGGGGATGAAAGATGGTCTCACCCATGCTGCGCCTGGGCTGGAACCAGTAGGTCCCGCTGGTGCAGTATAGCCAGAAGCTCTCCTACACACTCACTGGGCCTAGGCTAGGACTGGACCTGCTCTATCACTATTTTTAGTCTCTAAAAATAAAAAAAAAAAAACTTGATGGCCACAATAACTGAGAAGCCTGGTAAGAATAAAGAACAAAATGGCACTCTCCATAATAACATTGGAGTATGTAAGTACAAGATGAAATAGATTTGTATACTTATCTGATTCCACCTACTAGCATACTATCATTTTTAAAATAATTTCATTGGGAGACAAATAGCAAAGAGACTGTTTCAAAACCGAGGAATAGGACAGTTTCTACAATTAATACACTGCATATTGTTGTCTTCTTAGTGGTTATTCATAGTCCAAGATGCAAACATGATATCCTGTCCACAAGCACTATTAGTACAAATCTTTCTATTAGTTGAATTAAGAGAAAGTATTTGTATATCTATCCTAACTATTTTGAATATACAGATACAAAATGGCCCTTTATTTTTATCCCCTTTCTTTGTTTATCTTTGTTAGAGATGGATGTTCCATTGTCATTTAAATATTATAGGTGCCTGAGTTCAACAAAATATTCCAACATAGTCCAGTAGTCCATAATAGTACTGGGTTAGGCAATGTCAGAAGTTGTTGACTTCAGCCTTTTACAGCTTAGCATATTAATATGGCCTTACTTTTTATACCTCGTTTTTATACTTTTCTGATGGATGGTTAAAACCAAGATAAAGCAAGACCTATATAACAAGAAATGTAACTTTTGCATCTGACAAGATCAATCAAGTCCCCTCAGGATTTACCTTGAAACCCTGTAGCAGTTTGTAGATCCTTTGTCTGTGTCAGCCATGCAGATGAGTCACAGCCATTGCTTGACCAATTTGCTCTCTATGAAAGCCAGAGATAACTTTATTTCCATGTGACTTTCCTTAGGCACACTCTACATCATTGATCACTTTCCTCTGTGGCCCCATAATCTTGATTGGAAAATTTGGGAAACAACTGAGTTGTAGGATGTTACAGTACAGGTTCTCCTGTGTCCTGAGTCCTCACTGACCTTGAAAGGCTAGGGCCAAAATGTTGGCTGCCTTGCAACCCTTCTTTTTCTCTAATTTTTGGTCTGCAAACTTAAGTTGTTAACCCTCCAGAAGAGAAGCTTATTATTATTACCCTACAACATAGGCAGTTGAGCTTGACCTCTGTTGTATTAACACAAGGATAATGTAGTATTTCCTAGTTACTTAAGAATTTCTACAGCTTAAATACTGGAAATACTGAGCCCCATGTGGTGCGATAATTTACCATTAATAGAAATATCTACTACTCATTCCATCAACCAGCTAGTCCTATAGTAGTATCAACATTCTTATCTGGGCTCTGTGGAGTTTGTTTAAAGAAATGCTCACAAACAATGAAATGTTGCCACTGGCACTTTTAAGCTTGTAAGCAATTATCCATAATGTTGAAATGACATTTTATAACCTACCGATGACACAAGTGGAAGTCCCTGATAAATTACAATAAGTCAATGCAGTCACTTCTAGATTTGATCCCCAATACATAAATAGATAAATAAATAAATAAATAAAGCTACTTCAGATATATCTCAGGTCAAGTTGGGAATTTTCACTTGTATGTTGTATGATGTTGGGTATGTCATTTTTCTTCTCTGTAGCCTGCTCCTCAACTGTTAACTAAATTTTGACATAGCCTCTCAGATTTGAGAAGTGCAAAATAGCACTGTCATTCTCACCCTACTGCTTGTGCTGCATTCTTGCTTCTATAAATGTCATCTCTCTTAGGAGTTGTCTTTGATCTTCCTTTTGGCCTCTTCCTAATACCTAAATATCTTCAGGTCCTGTAAGTTCTTCTTCCAAAATAAAATTCAATTATAATCATTTCTGTCTACCTCTACTCCCATTGGCCTGTGCAACATCATAAAGTTTTTGGAACCTGGAGCCCTACCCGGATTATATTAGAGTATGCCTCTGCATCCAGAGGCCTTCTGTTTTCTTTCTGTTCCCATTAATATATAATCCATATTCTCTTACAATGTCTCATAGGAAGAACTTGGCGATTCTAACTATTGTCTACCTCTCTGATTTCATTTTCTGTACTCTCCCCATCATTCACTATCCTTCTACTTCTGTTCCACAAACCCACCAAACTGTTGTTCATCCAAGATCTTTTCCATTGTTACTTTTTCTCTATCTGGAATGTTCTTGTGGCAATCTATCAGCAGAGTAGCTCATTCTCATCCTCTGAAACTCACTTCTTTAGAAAAGTCTTTCCTGACTACTATCATTAAAAAGTCTTCATGGGATAATATATCCCAACTATTCTAGTCCTTTTCATGAATCACTTCAGTCTATAAATATCTCATTTGTTTACTTGATAATTTTCTTGCTTCCTAGAAAGTAATTTTAATGAGATCTTGGGACCTAGCTATCACTTTTTACCCAATGTGTGGCACATAGAAAATGTTTGATAACTATTTTTAAATACTCCAATTGTGGAAGAAGGACACTGGGGAAACAGGCTGGTTTGTGTGTGTACAAATATGAGATTCTCAAGGGTCATGTTGGCTCTGTGTAACTTGCTTCCATATACGTGAAATCCAATTTATAGGTAAGTAATAACTCCAGTGTAATCATAGCTATATGAGGTCACCTAGGGTCATATGGAAACTGAATAACATTAAGATACATAAAAGGCACTTCTTAAAATACACAAAATTGAAACCTGGGGTTACAGCTCGGTGCCACAAACACTTACCTGGCAAGTACAAGACACTGAGTTCAATTCCTGCTACCAAGATAATAAAATTTCAAAATAAAATAAAATACATGGTATTATAAAAATCCATACATTTATATTTTATTACTATTATATTTTGACTACTGGTATATATTATATAAAATCCTAATAGAGAACATGATAATCAATATCCACATTAGAGTTGGACAGTTTGGAGGCAAGGAACAAAACACTCTTCTCAACCTGACCTAAATAATATGGACACTCACTGATAGCTACATATAAACATGTAGATAATCAAGATAGATAGATAGAGATAGATAGATAGATAGATAGATAGATAGATGAGAGATACATAGAGATATAGAGATAGAGCAAAGTAATCAAAACTTGTATTTTGTTTCATTATTATTTTCTTCTCTTGCTTCTTCTTTTCCTGATAGTTTCATTTTTCATTCTTGATCTAACATTGGGAAGTGTTCCATGATTTTTCCATGACACTGTCCTTTACCAAGGATGTGGCTTTTCCTATCAAAAGCCCTATGCCACCACCTTCTCTACTCTTCTTTATTTATACTGAGTCCTATCCTTTCTTTTCAAGGCAAGTATTTTTCCAGGAATAGTTGGTTGTGTGAAGCCTGGGCTAATACCACAGCTGCTGCCAAGGAGAAGGGAGAAAAATCAGATCAAGAGATGACGATAAAGACAGGATCCCTGTCCCTGTCTCTCCTTCCAAGAGAGAGAAATGTCAGTACCTATGAGTAAATCATGCTGTAAGGAGCAAATGTTTCTGGGTAGAAAATAAACTATACTCATCTGATTTGTTAAGATTAAATGCCTAAAAAGTAAAGCATTTTGACAATATCTGAGATAAGAACAATGTTAAATAACATTAACTGATATTTTATTTAGGAAAAAAATATGGGTTATCTTATCTTTTGAAATAAAATTAAAGATTTTTCATCAGAAGAACAAAAAAACTAAAAAAGTATTGTCTTGAGTAATCTATTTTGTAGATATGCTTACTTAACCTAAAATTAGGTACTACATATTTTCTACCTGAATTTTGCCTAAACTCTATGACTAAGTATTTACATCAAGAAAAAGGAAATTAAAAATATTTCAGGAAGACAATAAGTCTGAAGGGTAGCTTCTCTTAGAACTTGGAAGATGTTTTAGCTTCCCATTGTTTTGAAAAAATGTCTTAGAATAAATAACTACAAGGAGCAAAGATATATTTTGGCTCACAGATTCAGAAGTATTAGTCCAAGGCACTTGGCTTCCTCGCTTCTGAGCCCATGGTGAAGCAGAACAGTGTAGTGAAGACCATAACGTGGGGCCAGGTCATGCAGCTTACTGTGGACAGGAGGCAGAAAGAGAAAGAGTGGGAGAGGAAGTGGTGGGGGACAAAATATACCCTTCAAAAGCATAGGCCTCAGGATCTACTTCCTCCACCAGGCTGTCTCCAAACAGCTATGAACTCACTCATCTATGAACTCATTAGGGGATTGATGATGTCAGAGTCCTTATGATGCAACCACTTCCCAAAGACCCCACCTCTCAGTATTTCTACAGTAGGATATTTGTACTATTTAAACCCTAGCAGAAGCTAAGAGTTGCAAAGTACAATATTGTAAAATATTACAATGTATAATTGCAACATTCAATGAATATCATCAGTGGGTACTAATATCCAAATATAACACAAATATCTGTACAGAATCTAATATTTATCATAATTTTTGTTTATACAAAAATTGGAAGTATTAAATAAGTAACTGAGTATGGCAGTGTTTAAAGAGCTGAACATTATTATTGAATAAATATCATTTGTATCTTTGATCTAGGATTGCTTTTCATCTGGGGGATGCAAGACTATTTATAAATTCTCCCTGAGTTTCAATATCCTCACCTATAAAATGTACCTTTCCCTTCAGAGTACCATTCAGGTTAAATATAATGAGCCAAGAAAAATAACTGCCAGAGCTATGTCTGGCAGACTCTGTAATCAGAGGACTCCCACTTTCTCATGGAAGATAAGTGCCACGACCTCCCAGGGATGCCAGAAACCATAGAGAATACCAAACTCTGTCTACATTATGCTTTTGCAATGATAAAATTTAACTTAAAAGAGTCATGATAAAATAGAACAATTATAAAAATACTCTATAATAAGTTACAGGAATGCAGTCTCTGCCTCTCAGAATATTTTACTGTGCTGTCCTCGTCTTGTTTTTGTGATTGTGTAACATAATACAGTGCTTAAAGGCTGGACAGAGTGGGCAGGTGTGAGATTTTATCAAGAAACTCAGAATATTGTGGAATTTAAAGCTAATGAATTGTTTTTTTTTTTTCTGGAATTGTCCTTTGAATATTTTCAGACCACAGTTGCTGGCTGGTACTTAAATAGCAGAAAATGAAATCACTGATGAGGGGGAATACTGTGCTCAAAAAATTTGGTTTTTCTTATAATCACCATCACTATGGTTTAGATTTATTAAAATTGATCTTAGTCTTATAAAAGAGTAGAATACAAAAAAAAAAAAAGAGAGGTGATTGCTTATGTAGTCACAAGATATGCATAGTAATGTAGCAAACAATCTGTCAGGTTCAGGTAATAATGGATGGTATTTGTATAGCACCATCCCAATTAATCCTCCTAGTTATCATTTATTTTTTAATTTTTCAAAGAAAATACAAATTATAATTCAAACAGAAAAATTTACATGTGATACAGATTTTCACCTAACAAAGTAATATGAATTTCACTGTATTTGTCATATTACATAGTGTTGTCTTCCAGTTATTCATATTACCAGATATATTCATGTAAAGTTGGAAGAAAGAAAAAAAAGAAAGAAATGAACAAGAAATTAAGAAGACAAAAAGGAGAAAAAATTGAAAAAGGGGATGAAACAAATTAAAGCATTAACTGCTTCTTTCCATTGACTAGCAGAAATGCACAGTACAGTTGTCCAAACCATCCTGCTTACATACATGGATAAATCTTCTCTCTCTCTCTCTCTCTCTCTCTCTCTCTCTCTCTCTCTCTCTCTCTCTCTCTCTCTCCTGTCCTTCTCCTTAATTCAGTAACTCTTTCTTTTTGAATAAGTTCATTCCCTTTCACTGAAGAGTATGTTCTCTAGTTGCATCCATTTACCAACAAAGGACTCGAATAGATGCTGTTTTACATGTCAAAGGCTAACACTAGACCCATGCCTATCACCATGCACAAAACTACAGTCAAAATGGATCAAAGATTTAAATATTAAAACAGAAACACTAAATCTTCAGAAGGAAAATGCAGGTGGAAATCTTAATCACATAATGGTAGGTAGAGAGCTCATGAACAATAAATAAACTGCAAGGGAAATATTTCAAAGAATCAACAACTGGGATCTCATCTCTTTGAAAAGATTCTGTGCTTCAAAGCAAATCTTCAACAAAGCAAAAAGAAAACCAACAAACAGGGAAAAAAGTTATACCTTACTATCTCTCAGACATATGCCTTCTGTCTAGAACATATAAAGAATTAAAAAAAATCTGGCCCCCTAAATTCAAAGACCTAATCCAAAAATGGACATCTGAGATGAATGTACACATCTCAGAGGAAGAAATACAAATGACAAGTAAATACATGAAAAAAATATTCAATATCACTCATCATTTGAGTACTACAAATTAAAACAACACAGAGATACCATTCACCCCATAATGAATGGCTAACATCAAGAAGTCAATCAATAACAAAATTAAAAAATATGCACAATGATTAACTTTGCTTCTGTTTCCTTAACTGAAAATTGAGGATAGTAATAATAGCAACATTATATACCTGTTAATTAGATAAATTAAAACTTTTATTTATTCATTTGTTATTATTATTTATTTACTTATTTATAGCTAAATCTTGGAAACAGCCCAGATACCCATCATCTGAAAAATGGATAAGGAAGATGTGGTATTTTTACACAGTGGAGTAGTATTCACCTAGTTATCATTTAAATGGTTATCCTCTCTCCTCATTCTAATCTTCAACCCACTTCAAACAGGTCTTTTTAAGAAACAAGGAAATTGAGTCTGGAAGTTGCATTCCCAAATCCTATTTTACAATGACATTTGTGTTTTATAGACCAAAACATTCCTATTCCTATTTGTTGTTGAAATTCAAGGAAGAAATAAAATCTGTAATCTCTCAAAGATGCCCATGAATAACTATTGAATTGAGTACAGTAAAAATAAATACATTAAAAATAAAAGAACTTGCTTAGAGCATGACTAGTAAACAGCAATAATAGGACTCGACCATTTCTCAACTATCCTAATTTTCCATCTTTATTTTAGCATTACTGATGGCACCCAATTCTGAGTATCTCTCTATATATCTATGTATCTATTTATCTATCATTTATTTATCTATGACATATCTATATGTCTATTATACTTGGTGTACTCTATTATGGATATTTTATTGATATAAATTTATTGCCTATGCTATCATCTTTCTTATTCCCCTCTCCAAATACCTGGCAGAAAACATTCATGTGTCCTTTGTATTTTGTTTTTCATTACACTTGTTTTGCATTCAGGAATCCATCTAGCTGGTTTCAAAATTGGACTCACTCTTTCTAGCATACATAAAAATATGCACACAAAAAATTCAAAAAAATGCACAATGATTAACTTTGCTTCTGTTTCCTTAACTGAAAAATTGAGGATAGTAATAATAGCAACATTATATACCTGTTAATTAGATAAATTAAAACTTTTATTTATTCATTTGCTATTATTATTTATTTACTTATTTATTTATTTGGTACAGGGTCTCACTATGTAGCTCGGACTCATAGCGATCCTCCTGTTTTCAGCCTCCCCAGCACTGGGATTACAGGCTTTGCCACCATACCCAGATTCAGTCTCTGGCTCAGAGTGCCCAGGAGTGGGATATGTGTTTCATGTGGTGCCAGGGATTGAACCCTGGTCCCTGCACTTGCCTAAGCAAAAACTTAGTCCAGATAAACTAATAATTTTAAAATTTCATAGTTGCAGTTAATATAATCCATTCTGAACAGGGGCTATACACTAGAATTCCTAGGGGGACTCTTTAAAAATGTCATTGCTTGAACCCTATCATGACAACTTCAACCAGAGTCTTTAAGGGGAGGTCAGGACATTAAGCTTTAAAAGTTTTCCCCAGTGATTCTAGCAAAATTGAAGGTTGGACAGCACTAGTCCTGTGTATGGCAAATACCCAATTGAGTATTCACTAATTATTACTACACAGTGTGGCTAAACAAAAAAATAAAACACTTTTCAGTTCCTCCGTTGGTTCTGTTTTGCATATTTTGCATCTGGTCTCTTCCCCAGACTCATATCTGCTTTGATGCAGCATGTACCTGCAACCAATATAAATCAAAACCAAGATATCTTAAGGTGCTCCCATGGAGACAAAGGTGCCTGTGAATACAGGTCTTCCTATTAACCTAGAGATGAGAGAGGAAATGCCAACTTCTCCAGCAGGAGGTCCTTCCTTTGATATCAGGGTGGTGTATATTCTAAAAGTTCTGCACACTGGAGGCTTTTCAGGACAGGAATGATTTCAGTCAAGTCACAAGAGATCTCTAAATAATGCAAAGCAAAGACAAAGCAAGGCACTGTGAATGTGTTCATTTCTTTGAGCTTGTATTTCTCTTCAATGTGGATATCATCACCCTGCAAGTGCCCTTTTGTCATATTTATGATGACACACTCATTAAGAAGCCAGTCACTCATTCGCAACATGACCTGAAATATACTGAATTTTCTAGACTACATTCCAAGGTAACTAAAATCATTTGTGTTTCTTAGTAACCAGAAAAGATTAAGATCATATCAAGCATAAAATAGTAAGGACCTTTTATGGGGGGAAGGAGTGGGAACTGGGGATTGAACTCAGGCCCTTGCAATTGCCAGGGAAGGGCTTATTCTACTGAGCCATCTCCCTGGACCAGTAAGGATTTTCTGACTTGTCCATCATGATCTATTCTCCAAAAAAGCCCTAGACTTGAGTTGAGTTAGGAAGGAGCTGAAGGTCAGTGGATCCAATGTGATCCCTGACAGTCAAGAGAAAAGGGCTGAGAGTCAATGTACATTGCTGGAGAGGAGCAGAATGAACTAGTTATGAACAGCTCTTTCACTGAAATCAGCATACTATCTCCTCTCACTAGACTGGGGCACAGAGTGGCAGACCAAGACTGTTGGGGCCCAAACATAGAGCCTCACATGTGGAAACTCCAAGGTCCATGGCCCAACACCCAGTTGTTGAGTACATGCTACAATTTCAGAGACTAAAAGTCTAAGAGAAAGGAGCAGCTGCTACCCTAACTATTTACGTACTAGTTAGGTCTCTAAATCCTGAATTCTGGAAATAGCATTTCCTAAATGGTATTACAGAATAACATTGGTGCAGTGGAAAAAAGAAACACTGTAGCCAAGACAGTATTTTAAATTAGTTTTTTAGCTACTATAAGACCTGAAGTTAATTTAGTAAATCAAGATCACATTGCTTTTCATAATAGACTGACTCAAACTAGATCAGAGTCCTTTCTTCTTAGTAGGTGAATTGTTAGGAGTATGCATTGTTTTCTGAAATTTTCTTTCACTTGTATTTATTTATTGTGTGCATATTAAATTGAAATCAAAATAGAATTTTTGCTACTGCTTAAGGTTTCTCCCCAAAATTCATATTATTGAAGATGAATCCCCTCACAGAGCATTTACAAGTGCCCAGGACATATGCATCCCTTAGAAATGGGACATCTGGGGATTTTATTCCTCTTGTCTCATGGCCCAAACAATAATGTTTTAAAAATATGAGTTGATAACCAACAGTTTAGATTCAGGAAGTTCCATATTTTTAAAATACAGATGTTTAGCTACTCTTCAAACAGCAGAACATTTGAAGATAATAAGTCTGCCCTCCCACAGGCCAGTATAATTCAGCTAAGTTTTCTTCCAAAACATGAAACAGTCTAATGGCTAAACTGAGTCAATCCATTCTTACATCATTCTCAACAGGTGGATCCTTTTTGACAGTGACTTTGATCTGCCACATGCTTTTGCACCAATTTACTTTTCTGGCTTCATCACTCACCCACTCTCTGTTTCCATCAAACTAGAGGCAAAACTTAACCAAAGATATGTCCTGCAATCCTCTGGACATAGGACTGCCTTGGCACTGAAACCTTTTTGTAGGTGAAATGTTTGTCATGGTCAAGTTTAAATATGTAGCCCTTCCAGAAATTTTTACTGTATATTTATCTATTTCCTGATAGATCCTATTCTTGAATTCTTCTATTACATTATCTCTCTCTACCAGTCCTTGCAGTGCTCATAATTCTTCTTTACTTATCTTCATGTGTTTCCTTAAATAGGTGGTTAGCTCCATGAATTAAAAAACCATGCCCCATTTGTCTATGCTTTATCAACCTCCTTGTCCAGGCCACCAAGTTGCACAAACCAGACTCTTAACAATTATTTGACAAATTATATTACAAAAGACTTCAATATAATGTTATTTATTGCAGTGTTATTTTAAACAGCAAAAAGAAAAACTGAAAACAATCCAACTTTCCATCAACTGAATTTGAATAAATCATTATAATACCTCTACATAATGGAATATTTTTAAAGTATTAAAAATGATGTAGGTCTGTTTTTGACATGCAGAAAGATTTTTGGGGCACATTACTAAGTAAGAAAGCAACTGCCAAATCCACAAAGAGAACATTATTCAAACATTTTAATAGACATTTATGTTATGGAAAAGATCAGAGAAGACATTAATTCATTCACCACACAAATATTTACTGACTGCCTTACTATAAGCCAAGAATTACCCTAAGGTCTGTATATATAAGATTAAACTAGGCAGTTTCTGTGAACATGAAGTTAACATTCTAGTGGAGGAGGATAAAGAAAACTACCTATAAGAAGTACAACAACAACAAAAAAAAGTGAAACAAAGAGGTGTATTGGGCAGTGCTGATGCCTGTAATCCCAGCACTCAGGAGGATGAGCCAGGAGGAAGGCAGTGAGTTCAGGGCTAGGCTGGTCTACATAGTGAGTCCATGGCCAGCCCAAACTACATAGCTAGATTCTTCTCAAAAAAAAAAAAGAAAGAAAGAAAAAAAGAAAGGAAAAATAAAATAGAAAGAAAATAGAATAAATGACAGAACTGATGTGGGGAACATTTCAATATTAAATAAAGTGGTTAGGAAGCAACACTAAAGAGAGATTATTTACCTCCAAACTCCTAAATGAAGTAGGAGAGTAAACCACATAGTCATCAATGCAAAGAAGATTCCAGGCAGAGAGAGCAGAAAATATAAAAGTACCAGACTACAAATGTTCTTGGTGTAGAAATAGAGCATGTAAAAGATGTGGAAGTGGTTGAGATCCATGTAAGAATTGGTGTGAAATCATTTTGTGTATTACACTATATGCATGTGAAGTCATCACGTTTGTTATCAGAGAGTTGTGTGTTTATTCTGAATAGAAGGGGCAACTGGCAGGTTTTTCCATAAATAATTAGAGTTTGATAGTGGACATAGCACACGTGAGAAACCTAGTGGACCTCCAAATAGGAAGCAAGCAGTTGAACTCTTGATCTAGGGTTCATGAGTGACATGTAGGCTGTACTTAGATTTGGAACCACATGTATATGGTTTTTAAATCAATTTTTAAATGAATGTAGACAGCAAAGGATTTGGGGGCCAGTATCGTGGGGTTGGAAAGATGAAGAGAGTTAAGCAAACTTATGGAGAGACAGACACCTATGTGAAAAGAGGAAAAAGGAGTGTTCCTGCAGGGAAGCCCTGTGACAAACTAAAATACTCTGAAAAAGGAATAAGATAAATGAGATCAAATTCTGGGAGGGATTGAAGAAGAGTAAGACTGGGAAATATACATGGAATTTTGTAACACATGATCACTGATAACCAGAGTAAAAGTAATCTTGAAAGAAATGATAGGGTCAAAAGTCAGAATAAAATAAGTTCTTGAGAGAATGAGAAGGCAAGGCTGACAACAAGCTTCTACAACCCTCACAAAGTCTTTTCAACTTCAAGAAATAGCCAACAAATTGGAAGGCATTCTCAAACAACAGGCCTGTTGATCACATAAATGTCAACATTATGAAAGACAAAAAAAGACTGAGAAGAGGTTTTAGGTTAGAAGAAACTAGGGAAACATGATAAATTTTTCACATAATTGGTGATTGATCCAGGATTGGGAAAAATTGATAAAAAAGAAAGTTACTAAAACAGTTGATACAATTTGAATATGAATTATATGTTAATCAAGAGTATTGTATCAAAACTTGATTTGACAAGTTTAATCACTAATACTGATTAGTTAATCAGAGGTCCTTAATCTTTGGAAGGACACTCTCAAGTAGTTCAGATTATAGAGTTGTAATCCAATTTCATTCAAATAAATTTTTTTTCATTCAAATAATTCATAAAAATATTACTATGTATTAATGCGCACATACATGAATGTACTTGTATACATGTGAATGTAAAGAGCATATGTGCATAGAGAATATTCATATAGAATATAGAATATCATACATGTAGGTTATACACAGAATATAAAACATTGCACATGTAAAAATATAGAATATCTACATATACAATCTGAGTGAAGGATACATAGGAGTTCTTTGCATCATTCATACAATTTTTCTTTGTTTGTGAAATTAATTAACAAGACAAGAACAAAAATTTAAGGTTTCTAAAAAACAAGCAGTAATATGCCATCATATGTCCAATCTTACACAACTATCTGTTAATCTGAGCAAAAGATTTGGTGATAAACTTAAATAATATACATTTGCTAATCAGCTACTCTTGTTCTAAAAATTTGTAACATATGTGCTGTATGTTACCCTGTTTCTGTCATTGTTTCTAATTTTTGTTCTTGCTTTTGTCTTTTACTTTTCAAAATGAAATAAAACTTAATTTTTTTGTTCTTGCTTTTGTCTTTTACTTTTCAAAATGAAATAAAACTTAATTTAATTTAAAAAGTAATTAACAACACATTTTTGAAATGTGAAGATTGTGTATTTTAAGTAATTAAATAATATATATTTTTATTTTATTCTTTTGTTCAAAGCAAATAAGTATCAACTGTACAAAAATAAAATTTTTTAAAGATGAGAAATTATTAACAATCAACACTTTAAAAAACCTAAAATATGGTTTCATTGATTTGAGTACCTATTAATTTAGGAGAAATATATACCAAGTTTTTTGAAATTACAAAACAAGTAGCATGGTAAGAAAGTGTACCATGCTGTCTTGTGGCCAACGTTCTGATGTCACTGAAGATGTTAATAAGCCAGGATTCTGCTTTAAGTTTTTTCATGTTAATTATGATAAAGCACCAAATAATTGTTCATGTTCAGTTTTATTAATTCCTTTGGCACAGCCTCTTGGAGGGCTTATAAAGCTTTGTTCTTTGGCTTGGCCAACCACAAAAGAGAAATCTAAAAGAAATTTACTGTGTCCTTCCGTGTATCCAATAAACCCTATAGAGAATCTGTGAAAGAAGTGGGAATTAGAGCAGTCATAGAAGTGTTAGAAGATTCTCATCTGGCCTCACATCCTTGAACTTGAAGCAGGAGTCTGGTGTTAACATAAATGTATGTTAAAGACTCAATGGTCACTTGTAAATTAATTGGCAAGAAAGAGAGGGAAGTTCATATCAGAAACAACTTGACTTTGAAGATATAAAGATATATAGTATACAGGTCATAGTGTTAAGAAAATGAATGAATTTTTAAATGGCAGTCTAGGTAGATAGATAACAATAGTTAACATTGGTGACCACAAGTGTTTTGCTGACTTCATAGCCAAATGAAAAAGAAAATGAAGCAAGAGTTAAGAAGGTTTAATAACAGTAATTTTGCTACCAAGACTTGAAACTCAATTGAAATGTCATTTAAATTCACCAATTTGACCCAGAGCCCAGGCCAGCACATGAGTGAGACAGCCCTGGGCCTGCCATATCCTTATTCCACTCAGAGCCCAGGCTGGGCATAGAATCTGCAGCAGAACTCCCTGTAAAGAAGCTAGAGGCAAGCCCCACCCAGCTGATTCAGGAGAAGAACATCTTGCCAGAGTGGCACAGAGGGTTCAACTCCAAGGGCTGCAACAGGAAGAAGTGGAGCACAGCAACCAGATCCAAGCCACACTCACTTGGAAGAGTTTAAACTTGGTAGATCCAGACCTGGTGCTAAGGTAATAACTCTAAGTAAGCTCTACACCAAAGGTCAGAAGACAGTGCTATACAAGATGACAAAGAGAAGGAACAAAATGCAGTCTCAGGCCCCGAGCTCACCCAGAACAAATGCAGAAGACATTAGCATAGAAGAAATTGGAAATTACACAACTGAAATTTATGAAATAATAGCATCTGAAGTAAAGAAACAACTGCAAAAAAGTATAGAGGACATCAGATCAGAAATGATTTCTGAAGTAAAAAAAGAAATAATAACTATAATGAAAGGAGCACCAACTACTTCTAAAGAAGAAACTGATAAAAAAAATAGAGCAGAATGCAAAAATGATGGAATCCTTGAATAAGCAATATAGGAAAAAAATAGAATGTATGAAGCAGATCCAAAGTGATATACAGGAATTTAAAACCTCAATCACAAACTGGTAAAACTGTTTGAATGAAAGTGAAAATACACTTTCAGACCTCAAAGAAACCATTGCAGCTAGTGAAAAATTAAGAAACAAACTCTTAAAAACAATTAGGATACAGGAAAAAAAAATCAGTATCTGTAAGATGATGCAAAGACGAATAACATGAGACTAATAGGCATCAATGAGAAGGAAGGAATCAATACAAATGATATAAAAAGAATATGGTGGGAAGTAATAGCAGAAAACTTCCCAAATATGGAGAAACAATCTGACATTCAGGTAACTAAAGCATATAGAACTCCAAATAACATCAACCCAATTAAAAACACACTCAGACATAAGATTACAGAAATTCAGCACAAGAACAATATACTAAAAGCCACTAAAGAAAAGAAACATCATATTTAAAGGAAAACCTATCAGAATAACTGCAGATTTCTCTTCACAAACCATCAAGGCAAAAAGAGCATGGAAAAAAGTACTACAATTCTTGCAAGAAAACAAATTCCAACCCAGACTGATATACCCAGCAAAACTGTCTTTCAAGTTTAATGGAGAAGTGAAATACTTCCATGACAAAGAACAACTTAAGAATTTCATGAATGACAAAGCCAAGCCTACACAGACTACAAAAAGATGTTCTAAGGAAGGAGCAAAATGACCACAACTTATGAATGAGAATGAAAAGAACCCACCAAATAGGGCAAATAATTAAACACAGGAGAAAAGGGGTATACAAAAGGAGTCTCTCAGTTATTTTTTTTTTACAGCAGCAAGATATTTCCATAAGCATACTTTACAAATGAACTTCTCCTGTACCCAATAGGTGATGATTCTGTCTGGGTCTACAGGGTGGATATCAAGAAAATAGCAGTAGCTTAGTCCCACAAGTGACACCTGGCCACCAGTAAGTGTCATGGACATCATCCATGTCCATAACGCACTAGAACTTTGTGTGATATCCTATCCCCAAACTGTTAGAAGTACTGGTCATTTATTTGCCATTCCAGTATTTATCTTATGTTTTATTCTTAGTAATTCTTTATTATCATGAGAATTTCTTTTTAGTTCTATTATTTTGAAACATTCAATTTTTAATTAATTAGTATTTAATTTTCTGAATATTGCTTATTTTTAATTTTTGATATAAGATTTATACTGTATTTTTATTACAATCTATTTAAAAGACATGGTATGATATTTTCTCCTAGTACTAGAAACTTCTAAAAGTATATTTCCATTTTCCATTGACTTTATATTACTTCTTCCCTGTCTTTTATACACACACACACACACACACACACGAAAAAAATATGTGTATAAACAGACATAAGATTGATACTGTTTCATGGAAATCTTAGATTACCTTTTAAATGTATTCATCTAATATATTTTACATAATCCTGAATATTTATCATTTTTAGAGCTCTTTATTCTTCTTCCAGGAGCATACAGCAACTCCTCTTACCTTCCTAATTATGCTCTTTGTTATTTCCTATATGCTACATCTGGAGGTATTAGAATATTTTGAGTTTGTATAACTGGAAAATATTTCACTTTTAGTTTTCAAAGGTATGTTTGCTAAGTATAAAATTCAAAGAGGATAGATCTGGTTTTTTCCTTTCTTTCAGTCCTTTAATTAGTCTAGTTTCTTACATACTTGGTCTTTTTTTTTTCTTTCTAACATGGAATAAGATGCTATTTAATTTTGTTTTTGTATAGCTAATTTTTATGAATATGGTTCAATGATTTTTTTCTTTACAATAAGTTTTGGACAATTTCATTTTTGTGTATCTGGGTATGATTGTGCAAAAGGTTCCTTTTTCTTGGAAATGTAGTGTTATAAGTTCAACTAAATTCAGAAATTTTAAATCTTTAAATATTTATTGCCTACCTCTTTCTACTATGAGAATTCTAATTTATATGAATATAAGTTTCTTCATTTTGACACAAACTATTATATGACTGATCTGTAAATTCTTCATTTTTATTTTGGACAATTTTTATTGTTATATTCTTTTAAGTTTGTACATAATTTATTTACAATGTATAGTCTATTGCTAATCTCATGTGATGTATTCATTTCAGAAATATTTCTCTAAAAATCACTCTGTCTATAACTTATATCTCACATTTCAATATTTGTCTACAATTTTTAATATGATATGTAGTTATTGATTTTCAATAAAGTTAATTAAAAAACAAAAATTCACCCATTAAAAATAATCATAGAGGTATTTGGGGAATTACTTCAAATATTGTGTTTTGAAGATGTTTAATACATGTACTGATTACTACATATACCTTAGGTTCAGGCAGCATGGCAAAATATCCTAATTGACACTCTTTATTAAAACCAAACAAAACTAACAATCTAATGTGTCAATAAGTTACCAATGTAAAAAGTTCTAAAGGACTAAAGTTGGGAAGAAACAGGAGCCAAACAAGGTAAGCAAAACTCTAAAATTCACTCTTACTCCAAGGTGTCTTTCCACTCTAGAATTTGAATTTTTATTTTATGGCTTTAGAAGAAGTGAAGAAAAAAAAGAAAGAAAAAAATTATTTAAGAGTGGTAGGCCAAAAACTTACTTGAGACTAAAAATGAGTTAAAAATAAAACTTCACCTCTTAGGAATAAAAAATAAAATTAAGTAATTATATTTTACTTTTGGGAGGAAATAGAGAAAATATCTAAAACTAAGAAGGAAGGAAAGAGAATACAAAAGTAAAAGAAAAAGGAAGGAAAGAGTGGGAAGGAAGGATCAAGAGGAGGAAAAGGAAAAGGAGATGAGAAAAAGAAGAGGGAAGAATGAAAACAGAAGGAGGGGAAGAGCAAAGGCCAGAAGAGAAGAGAAGAAAGGAGAGGAAAGGGAGGGGACAAAAGCAGGGCAGCAAAAGAAGGTAGAAAGGGAGGAAGGAAGGAAGGAAGGAAGGAAGGAAGGAAGGAAGGAAGGAGTAAAATCTGCATCTGATAGCAGTTGAATTATATAATTTCTAAAAAGATATTATCTATAAAACTTTATTAAAGGTTATGAAACAAAAGACACACACATCTAGAGGTAGACCATTGTTCCCTGATAAAAAGACCACTCTCCAAACGTATTTATGTGTTCAGTCCCCATAGATGCTCCCTTGAAACTTGACAGGAAGTTTGAGTAATGTAAATAATAGGGTAGAGACCAAGAATGGACAAAACAGGCAACACATAGTAAGATATTTACTCTACCAGTTATCAAAAGTTGCTATAATAACAACATCTAAGGCATGAAAACAGGGTGGGGAATGGATGAATGGAATAAGTGGATGATATCAAAATTTGAAAACATATCCACACAGATAAGGAAATTTTATTAACAAGCTACCAGGAAATTCAGATTTTTACATGAAGTTTGTTGAAACAATAAAATTGAAATCCCAAGTTAAATATAACAATTCTATATGAATTAAAGATCTACAAGTAAACATCAAAGGTAAAACAACTTCAAAAGCAATGAAGAGCAAATTCATTACTGTTGCATTCAAGAAATCATCTCTTTATTTCTATAGTTAAATATAGATCAGAGAAGGATTTCTGTTTTGTTTTTAAGGACAGACATAAAAACTATAAAGTAATAGCATTAAATTCGATTATATTAAAATTAGAGGAATTTGTTAAGTGATTTTAGGTAGCAGAAAATATAATCTTCCCTAATATCCACAAATTTCTCTACATTTCTTGGTCTCCCTTGAAGTAGACTGGGGCCTCATGACTAGATGTGATTTAGATAGTGATGATAAAGGTCAGTTACAGGCTGTGCTTAAAAGTCTCCAATAAAGCTCTCTAGCTCACCTTTTCTTACCAGAGCAATGTTGAAGGCTGTGAGTTTTCTAAGACATAACTACTAACAGCAGATGTTATTACTTCACTGAGCCATGGTTTGGTTGTGGTGGTTGTTTTTTGCAGAACCGGGGATTGAACTTAGGCCCTTGCTCTTGGCCAGGCAAGCGCTTATTCTACTGAGCTATCTCCCCAGCCCAGAGCTGTGGTTTGTAAGATTAATAAATACAATAGAGAAAATGACAGCCACAACTTAGAGAAGACAATTAAAGTGCATATAATTGGAAAATGACTAGTATTAAACATGAGTTTAAAACTCTGATAAATTAATAAGGAAAAGGTAAACATCCCAATAGAAAAATAGGTGAAAGACATGAAAAAAATGTCTTACATAATGGCCAATAAACATATAAAAAGACATCCATTTTCTCGGGCAGATAAAATGTTCATTTTCATGCACATCTATATAGAAGACATTTTAAAGGCCTTATACAATCTAGCATCAATGCAAATGTAGAACCATAAGAATTCTTATCTATTACTAATGGAAATGTAAGTCAATATAACTACTTGGAAAACATTAGCATTGCCTAATAGATGTAACAAAGTTCATACAATTGAGACCAGGAATTTTCATACAATTGAGACCAGAAAATTTTCTAGATTAGTGTTGTCTAGTTCAGTGCTGAAATTATTATAGCCTGGTTATGCAACGTGGTAGCCATTTGCCACATGTAGCTATTGAGAATCTGAAATGTGACTACTGTGACAAAGGACACAAGAATGCTTATTTAAATTTTTTCACTTTAAATATTAGCATAGGTTAGAGACTACTGTATTGGTCATCATAGACCGAGTAAAAACCTTATGCATCTGTATTAAGAGATTATTCATAACTATATTATTTGGAAATATTCTTTAAAAGGATATGGCCACTTCCATTTCTAGGAAGAGACTGTAAGTGTATTCTTAGTTATAAGTAAACCCATAAAATGAATATATGAATCAACAAATGAGTTTATCTTCATGGACTTCTAGAACTATAAAAATTAATCTAATATTCAATTCATTAGAAGAAGGTGAAGAAAAATACAAGCATTAATATTCAGATAACTAATACCAGAACCTCTCTGTCTGTATGACTCTCTCTCTCTCTTCCCCCTCTCTCCCTCCTTTCTCTCAATCTGTCTATCTATCTATCTATCTATCATCTATCTATCATCTATCTAATTATATATTCATCATCTTCCTGCAACCCTTGCCCTCTCTAATCAAAGTAGTGGAATTAGGAGAGTATAACAAGCCAGAAGATATTTAGACTATCCTTAGCACTATAGGTAAAGAACAATGGCTCAAACCTACTTACATGATCAAAAATCAAGCAGATCTTGGGCTTTCAGCCTTTGCTGCTATAAAAAGGGGGCAGCAATGGAGGACCTCACTGAAATCCAAGAAGGGAGCCTGGAAATCCTCATCCACCCAACAGCAATGAGATGCCTTCCTATCTCCCCAATGGGATAATGTCAGGAGACACCTAGTGGGGAGCCATGATGGTCTTCATCATTCAGCATTATTTATTAATATCTATCAATCATTTTATTCTCTTAACCATTGGAGGACTAAGAAGCTGGAAGTGCATACAGTAAACTGTTCACTGACATGAAATTTAAAGTTTTAGAATTTGGAGCATTTCAGATTTCAGATTATGAGGACTAGGGATACTCAACTGGTAAAATTGATAGAAAAATACGAAATAAGAAAATCTAAAATTGGAAACACATTTGATCCCAAGCATTTCTGATGATGGATATTCAAAATTCACTGTATATTTTAATGACCAATCTACTATATTTATCATTCTTTAGATCCTCAGAAAAATATGTTTTAAAATACTCACAAATAAAACATTTCCCTTAGGCTTTTGGAACTGCCACATTGTGTTGAAGCTGGCTAATATACCAAATGCTCCAGTCCCCTCATTCTAGACTAAGTAAAAAAGAGATTAACTGCAAATTACCTAGCTTAAGAAAACTACAATTATGAGCTCAAGACAAATATGTACTAAAGGAAAAGACACTATTTTGGTCATAAAGATGAAGTCCTGGGGCCGGGGTGATGGTTCAGTAGAATAAGTGCTTGCCTGGCAAGCACAAGGGCCTGAGTTCAATCCCTGATTCTGCAAGAAAAAAAAAAAGACAAAGTCCCAAGTCCCAGACACTTCAACAAAGTGTCACAGTCACAAGCTGGCCAGAACAGCAGGCTGCAGATGTGTCAGCTGGCCCTCTACACATTGGTGCATACACACAGCCTTCCAGTGACAAAACACAACACAAACACATTTGCAACAAAATATGTCACAGAAATGTCATTAACAGTATAGAATGTCTGCTTCAGTAACAAAGACCCACTTGCTCATGATTTTTTAAGTACACTATGAAGAAAATAATTTCCAGAGACCAGGAATTATGAAAAGGAGATTTTCCTTTTTAAAATAAGAAGCTATAGCTTCCCCCTTCTGATTCTGCTATAGTCTGTGTCTAGGTGTGCCCTTAAAGCCTCATGCAGTCTTGTGGTGGCTTCTAGAGTTTGTGATTAATTCATGATGCAATGCAGGAATTATGAGTGTGGGTATTGTATCACTCTTGGGTAGGTAATCTGCATACAATATAATGAAGGGAGAGAGGCTTGCTAGCTGCCAGAGCCACTGCTGCTACCTTTGATCTTTGCTGTTTTCTGCTATCATGAGCTGCTGCCCTCGGCCAAGTGGCACTCTGCCTTGGATCAAGCTGAGTATAGACTGAAACCTCCACTAACTGTTAGCTTAATAAACCTTTCCTTATTTAATTTTGGCTGTTGGGTATTTTATCCAAGCAACAAGAGTAAAGTAACTGAGACAGAACTTGGTAACAAGAAGTAGAATCATTGTTGTGACTATACCTGATCATGACATTCAAGAGCCTCTGGGAATGGCTTATGGGAAGAGATAGAAAAGGTTAAGAGATGTCCAGCAATCCAGAACACACAGGTTTTAAAAATAAGAAAATCATAGAAAAATAAATTATCAAACTATTAAGCAAAAACACATTATCTGTAAGAAAAAGTAATTTGGAGGGTAGGAGAGTTCTCAATTTGTGGTGGCACACACCTATAATCCCAGCACTAGGGAGGCTGAGGCTGGAGGGTCCTTTCGAGCTCAAGTGTCAAGCAGTATTAATAAAGCCATCTTCACCACAGTAGACACTATGTGAGGAGTCAAAATTTCCCTTCCCACCCAACAAGAATTAGTGACCCACATGTATATGTCAACAGAACTAAGTGAGAAACCCTGAGATTTATTTCCACATGGCAATAACAAGGCTATTAATTTGTCTGTGGAATAGTGCCAGCAAAAAAGCAAGCTAAAACAGAAGATTTATTCAAGATTCAGTCTGGTAAAATAAATAACACTGCTCAGATTTCAAACAAAAAGCATTCACTCATCAGCCTAAAATGAATCTTCAGTTTGAAGATTTCAGAATGAATGAAAAAACAAAATGATAGCAGATACCAATACCAAGATGACAGAGCAACAGATTTATGTGACAAAAAAATTTAAGGCAGCCTCAAGCAAATGTTTCAGCAAGCACTTACAAGCATGCTTAGAACAAATGAAAAGGAAAGAAATAGGAAATCTCAGACAGAAATTAAAGACATAAGAAAACTAAAAGGAAGTTTCAGAACTCAAAAATATAGTAAAGTGAAAACTCTGGATGAGCTCAATGTAAAAAATAAAGGGACAGAGGAAGAGATCAGTAAAGATAACATAATGCAAATTATCTGTTATAAACAAAAGAAACAAACAAAAACTGAACAAAATAAATTAATTTTCATGAACTTCTGGAACTATAAAATAACCTAATATTCATTTCATTGGAAGAAGAAAGAGAAAAATACAAACATAAATATTCAAATAACTAATACCTGAAAACTTACTCAATTTACCAAGAAGTGAAATTTGATAGATTCAAGAAACTGAACAAACTTGAAATAGGGTAAACTAAAAATCTTTTGCAATCCAGGATGCACAGGTAAAAAAAAAATGTGAAAATTAAAGAAAAATAAACTCTCAAAGTACTAAAGAAAAGACACATTATCTGTAAGAAAAAATAATTTGAAGAGTAGAAGATTAATCAGAAGCCACAGGAGCCAAGAGGAAGCGGAGTAGAACATTTAAAGTTCTGAAAGAAAAGGCTGTCAACATAACTGCTAAAAACCTTTCAGAAGGACCAGTCAAATAGCGAGCTGAGATGGCAACTGAGACTTGGTGTGATGGCAAGAGTCTGTAATCCCAGCTCCTGGGAGGCTGTAAACAGGCAGATCACTACAAGTCTAGTAGTAAGACCCTAAACACCCTGTAGACCCTTCCCTAAAATATAGGAAAAAAACTCTCAGAAGTGAAAAAGAAATTAATATATACCCAAAAGAAGAAAAATTAAACACTTAGAAATAGAACATCTACATGAATAGCTAAAAGAAGCTCTGAACAGAAAAGAACTAGAAAGTTAAGAAAAGCTAGAATTTCAAAAATGAGAAAAAATTTATACTAAAAAAACATAGCTAAGCACAACAGCCTCTCCAAAATTTCCTACTACATTTCCTAAATGACAGTTACCTGTTGAAGTAAAAGTTGTAACACCGAATAGCTCTAAAAGGATGGAGAGGAGAAACTTAGAAAACTGTATGGTAAGTGCAAGAGGTTAGGGGGGAATAAAAGAATGCCAAGTACACATATATAATTTGAAGCAGGGTCTGAGAAGATAACTTAGTTGCTTAAGTTCCTGCCTGGCAAGTGCAAGGTCCTGAGTCTGATCCCGGGTGCTGCAAATAAATAATAAATAAGTAAATTTGAAGTGAAGAAGTGATTACATCATTTAAAAAACATGTCCTAGATAAAGCAAGACCTATATAACAAGAAATGTAACTTCTTTTTTTTTTTTTGTTTTTTGTTTTTGTTTTTTTTGCGGAACTGGGGATTGAACTCAGATTCTTGCATTTGCCAGTCAAGTGCTTATCCTACTGAGCCATCTCCCCGGCCCCAAGAAATGTAACTTCTGTATCTGAAAAGGTCAGTCAAATCCCCTCAGGATTTACCCTGAAACCTTGTACCACGGTTAGTAGATCCTATCTAGCAGAAAAGTGTAAAAACGAGGTATAAAAAGTAAAGCCATATTAATATGCTGAGCTTTAAAAGGCTCAAGTCAACAACTTCTGACATTGCCAGTCTTGCAGATAACCCACTACTATTATGGACTACTGGACTATATTGGATTATTTTTGCTGAATTCACACACCTACAGTATTTAAATGACAATGGAATACCCATCTCTGACAAAACTAAACAAAAATGGGGATACAAATGAAGGACCATTTTGTATCTGTATATACAAAATAGGATAGATATACAGCTACTTTCTCTTAATTCAGTGAGAAGAAATATTTGTATTAATAATGTTTTGACAGGATATCATGTCCGTATATTGTACTATGAATAACTACTACAAAGACAACAATATGCAATGTTACAATTAATTATTGTAACTGTCCTACTAACCTGTTTTGAAACTGTCTCATTTCTACTTGTTTCTCAATAAAATTAATAAAAAATAAATGTAAAAAATATGTCCTTAAAACATTAAGCAAATTCATGTAGCATTGATATATTAGTATTTTTAATAATAGAATAGACTGCAGAGGAAGTTACCCAGAACATAGAGGGGCATTATGTAGTAACAAAATGTGACTCCAACAGAAAACCTAGTAAGCCCAAATGTGTATGTACCAAAACTGGAGTTACAAAATATGCAAAATAAATAAAAACTGATACATCCAAATTCCCTCTTTCAACAGATTAGAGAAAAATTAGCAAATGTATGAAAGAACTCAACAATGCCATCAACCTATAGGACCCAGTAAACATTTAGAATAAAATACACAACTCTTAACAAGCCAATCTAACATTAGTCTCATGTTAGCTTAATTTGAGAGAATTATCAAGTGTCATAAGTATTTAGTTTCTACACTGATGCTATGGCTAAGATACTGATCCTTTGTGTTCTTTTTATTAGTTCCCATCTGTGTTGCCAATGAGGAAGATGCACAGTGTTAACCAAATCAGCTTGGCATAAAAGCGCTATGAGAAACCCAAAAAAGTAACTTGTAACTTTTCTCTGATAACATGAGAGGACCTAAAATGAGAAAGGAAATACTAATTTTGATATAATCAGGAAACATATTAAAACTTCTGAAGCAAAGTACTTAAGGTGTGCATTGTAGGAAAAAGGATGTGCTTCTTCACTAAGTATTTAGAAGGGCCAAAATCCAACTTCCAAGCTGTGGATAGAGCTCCTGTCATAGAGAATGTGCTTAGCACACCCTTGGATAGATCTCCAGCACCAAAACAAATGTTTTTTGTTTTTCGCTTGCAAAAATTAAAAGTTATTTGTCCAAGCAGCAATAACATGCTAAAATGAAATTTTGCTTCCCATAGAAACAAAATGCTCTCTGACAGTACAAAAATCTGGCTGGCTGGTTTGGGGTAACATTCAGTGATGCTCCCATCGATTAGCAGAAATAGCATCACATTTCCGGCAGATCAAATTTGCAATTTCTCTA